>NW_027507748.1:105050842-105758342 GCF_037356315.1 Lithobates pipiens
ATGCAGGAAAATCTGTGCAAGCTTCTGGCAAGCAACTCAGAAGCAGCGGAAAGCAATGTGCAAACAATTCTGTATTGTGACGCACCATGCACAAACTACCTTCCCTTCTGCAATATAAACATATTCTAAGCTGGAGAAGGGTGCTCACAGGCTGACAACGGCACTGCAGGCACGCTGTGTGTTGGCATAGCATCCTGTAGTCCTGGTGCAGGAGAGAGTACAGCAGGTTGATAACACTAGCATGGGATCTGCAGCCCAGGATTACAGTTGTCAGTATAAAACAGGAAACACTGGAGATACAATACTGGAAGGATCACCAGGCAATTGCTTTGAAATAATTAAACATCACTGAATGTATGATATGGATGTACCTAAAGAAGGGAGCAATATGAATTTTATTTTAAAGTACATTAATTATATTTTTAGGTTTATATACACTTAAACAATTCTGCTTGACTAATGGTAGCTCTGGTCCCCCACAACCATAATGCTATAAATGCTACTGAAAGGAAAATGCCCTGTTAGTGGTTGAAATAAAGTTATTTGCTGCCATCTGCTGGCCACATTACAAAATTGCAACACAGGAAGGCAGTGTGCATTTCTACTGCTGTGGTATTCGGCTTTGTTTACGCATGCATTGCCCCCTGAAGAGCAATCCATGTTGGAATCACTTTTCAGAGAGCATTTGACCGTTTTAACCCCTTAAACCCTGCACCAGCCCACTGCAACAATGTGCATTGTGCACAGTTGCAGGGCACCCCCCATTCAGTAGAATAGGTTGTATTTGATGGATGGTACGGCCCACTGAAGGGGATCATTGTTGCCATGCTGTGATGCAAAGCAGGCATATGTACACCCCCCTACACTGCCTTTTGCAGCTTAAAGTGGACTTCCACTCAAAAATTGAACTTCTGCTTTAAGGGAAGGTGACCCCCTGACATGCCGGGGCTTCGTTCCCCCACATCGCTGGACCCTGGGGCCGGTAAGCGTCCGATTATTAAAAGTCAGCAGCTGCAGTATTTGTAGCTGCTGACTTTTATTATTATTTTTTTTTTTTTGAGCGGAACTCCGCTTTAAAGGAGGAGTGGTTGGGATATGGGAAAAATTTGCCATTTTTACCAACCCTCAACCACAAGTGTAAACAAGGTCTGAGGCCTGGTTCACACCTATGCATTTTTTAGTGTGTTTTCAGTTTTGCAGAAACACACTACAGTCCATTTAATATGGTTTCCTATGAAAGTAGTTCACATCTGTGCATTTTATGTAAAGGGCCAGGGACATTTTTCTGGTCTTTGGCTTCATAGACTTCAATGGATCAAAAATGTGTATTGAAAAACGCAAAGTGCACCTGGAATATACAGTGCCTTGCGAAAGTATTCGGCCCCCTTGAACTTTTCAACCTTTTGCCACATTTCAGGCTTCAAACATAAAGATATAAAATTTTAATTTTTTGTGAAGAATCACCAACAAGTGGGACACAATTGTGAAGTGGAACAAAATCTATTGGATATTTTAAACTTTTTTAGCAAATAAAAAACTGAAAAGTGGTGCGTGCAAAATTATTCGGCCCCTTTACTTTCAGTGCAGCAAACTCACTCCAGAAGTTCAGCGAGGATCTCTGAATGATCCAATGTTGTCCTAAATGACTGATGGTGATAAATAGAATCCACCTGTGTGTAATCAAGTCTCTGTATAAATGCACCTGCTGTGATAGTCTCAGGGTTCTGTTGAAAGCGCAGAGAGCATCATGAAGACCAAGGAACACACCAGGCAGGTCCGCAATACTGTTGTGGAGAAGTTTAAAGCCGGATTTGGATACAAAAAGATTTCCCAAGCTTTAAACATCCCAAGGAGCACTGTGCAAGCGATCATTTTGAAATGGAAGGAGTATCAGACCACTGCAAATCTACCAAGACCTGCCCGTCCCTCTAAACTTTCAGCTCAGACAAGGAAAGACTGATCAGAGATGCAGCCAAGAGGCCCATGATCACTCTGGATGAACTGCAGAGAACTACAGCTGAGGTGGGAGAGTCTGTCCATAGGACAACAATCAGTCGTACACTGCACAAATCTGGCCTTTATGGAAGAGTGGCAAGAAGAAAGCCATTTCTCAAAGATATCCATAAAAAGTCTTGTCTAAAGTTTGCCACAAGCCACCTGGGAGACACACCAAACATGTGGAAGAAGGTGCTCTAGTCAGATGAAACCAAAATCAAACTTTTTGCCCACAATGCAAAACGATATGTTTGGCGTAAAAGCAACACAGCTCATCACCCTCAACACACCATCCCCACTGTCAAACATGGTGGTGGCAGCATCATGGTTTGGGCCTGCTTTTCTTCAGCAGGGACAGGGAAGATGGTTAAAATTGAGGGGAAGATGGATGCAGCCAAATACAGGACCATTCTGGATGAAAACCTGTTGGAGTCTGCAAAAGACCTGAAACTGGGACGGAGATTTATCTTCCAACAAAACAATGATCCCAAACATACAGCAAAATCTACAAAGGAATGGTTCACAAATAAACGTATCCAGGTGTTAGAATGGCCAAGTCAAAGTCCAGACCTGAATCCAATCGAGAATCTGTGGAAAGAGCTGAAAACTGCTGTTCACAAACGCTCTCCATCCAACCTCACTGAACTCGAGCTGTTTTGCAAGGAAGAATGGGCAAGAATTTCAGTCTCTCGATGTGCAAAACTGATAGAGACATACCCCAAGCGACTTGCAGCTGTAATCGCAGCAAAAGGTGGCTCTACAAAGTATTAATGCAAGGGGGCCGAATAATTTTGCACGCCCACTTTTCATTTTTTTATTAGTTAAAAAAGTTTCAAAAATCAAATAGATTTTGTTCCACTTCACAATTGTGTCCCACTTGTTGGTGATTCTTCACAAAAAATAAAAATGTTATATCTTTATGTTTGAAGTGTATACATCCCTCCTTCACCGCTCCAAAGATGCTGCTAGCAGGACATTTTTTTTACCGTCCTGCCAGCGCACCACTCCAGTGTGAAAGTCCTCGGGGCTTTCACATTGGAGACACAGAAGAGGCTCTTTCAGGGAGCTTTGCAGGCGCTATTTTTAGCGCTGCAGCACCTGCAAAGCTCCCCAGTGTGAAAGGGGTCTTAGGAACTTGCAATACCCCCCCCTCGGCAGGATCCCAAGCACATTACAGTTCACTGCTCTGCTTTTAAAAGAAAAAAAGAACTGCTTCTTTGTCATTCCATACCAGTAGGTTGTACACTGCCTGCTGAGAAAAACTCAGAGTAGACAACCACCCTTCCGTCCTGCCTAAATATCAGGATAACCAGACGTTACAGCCATGCTCCCAACACCAATGGAACAAGTGCACCGTTCATGCAAAGACCACGCATGCGCAGAGTGCTCAATCTACCTCCTTGTGCTCAGCCGCTGTGGCTATAGGGAGATTGAGCACATGCCTAATCTTTACACCAACCCTTTAGAATTAAACCCTATGGTGGCCATACATGGACCTTTTTTTACATATAATCATAATGCTGATTGATTTAAAGTCCGGGAGGAAAATACGTTCAAAAAGATTGTTCAAATGTGCTATACATCTAACAATCATATCGATCGCTCTACTTTCCTTCAATCTGATTTTCTGCCCAAACTGATTGTAATCAACTTGAAGATATTGGCTGGTTTCCCCAAATCAATGAAATGGTATGTCACTTTTCAATAATTCATAGATTGGATCAGATTGTCCGATTCTGTGGAGAATCATTTAATCAGATTGTTATGTGTGTGGCCACCATCACATGCACAGTAAGTGGATATGCCCAGGGCCATCTTTAATATTGACTGGACCCTGGGCAAACATTTTCTGGGGCCCCCTCTTCCATGCAATTTCGCTCTCTGCATGCTTTGAGACATAAAATAAATAGCAGCTAGACTCAAAATAAGTTTACTGAATCAAATCAGGCAGCGATTGCAATTGGTTGCCAGAGGTTACAGTGCATCATTACCGCTCACTGATTGGCTGCTAGAGATTACAGCACACATTATGGCTCTCTGTTATTTTCTAGATGTTACAGCACATGACTTCTGCTTGTTGATTGGTTGCTAGAGATTACTGTACATCAATACAGCTCACTGATTGAATTCTAGAGGTTACTGAACATCTATACCACTCACTTGTTGGTTGTTAGAGGTTACTGCACATTATTACTGCTCACTAATTGGTTGCAAGAGGTTGATGCATAGCATTACTGCTCAGTGATTGATTGCTAAAGGTTACAGCACATCATCTCCTCCCTGCCTGCCTGCATATTCACATGCATCAAAATTCAGGGTGCTGTGGCACCATGTTATTTTGAAGAATCCACCTCCAATGTGCTTACTTGCAAAACATGATGTTAAGCTTAATGACCACAACTGTAGGCAAGACTTTCAAGCATGCTCCTTTACCTCCCCAGTGGGCAGCATTCAGCAGAAGTGATGGTGGATGTGACCTCAGGGGGACATGATATACATATGAATGCTGCCTCTATTTAAATATCAATGCCGTGGTCCATGACTATTTACATATTAATGCCGCCACTATTTACATATCAATACAGGTTATTTACATGTAAACACAGGGTCTGCAGGTGAGTCCTCTGTACATGGCAATAGGGCAGAGCTGGGCAGCAGCAGCCAAAGTTTACACTGAGATATCGGGACACAGCACGGGACTAAAACTTCAAGGGATAAGGGCATTTAAACTGGGATAGTTGGCAAGTATTAGGCAGCTGCTTTGGGCCCCACTACAATTATGGGGCCCAGGGCAGCTGCCCCTTTTGCCCTGCTTTAAAAATGGTCCTGACTATGACTATAGGAAGGGCATTATCCAAATTTGGTCAGTGTGGTACAGTTTATTTTTATCAACAGGTGCCCCATTATCTGTATAAGAAATGATCACTTTTGAAATGTTGCAATCATACAGTAAACATGTTGTATACAGTATAGGCACATTTTTGGCGTGCTTGTGGCGCGTTTCAATAGAGGCGTCTGCAAAGCGTCACTGTCTGCTGAACATTGGAGTTTTGTATTTTTTCAATACAACACTAACGCTCCGGTGTACACACCACCATTCACTCCCTATTTGGTCAATTTTGAGAGGTGTTGATAGGCAATCAGGAAGTGATAAAAATGCAGCCCAACCATCTATTTTGCTTGTGTGAATGAACCCGCAGTGTTCTCCGATGTCAGGATCTGCACTGATTACTGTAAAAACATTATATCATTCATCCCAGGTACTACACACAGCTCTCTCCTGTTGTTTCCCCCACTCCTCCTCATCCATTCACTAAACGCCTTGTCTTCTCAGCACACCAATGCAGGGATGAATGAACTCTCACGTGGGGTGGTTATGTCATCCTGGACAATCAATATGGCCAGAGAGCTCCATGCCAGGGAGAAGATGTTGGTGTTGGGGAGGGAGCTCATGGATGTCACATGGCTGCAGAGGGGAGCACTGGAGGATTTCACCCCAAACCCATTACTCCAATCTGATTGGACAACATACAAAGATTTGCAGAGAAGGAATATGGTAGGGATGAACTCAGGCGTGTTCGCATGCTCCACATGCAGAGCCCGCCAGGAAGTCGACGCCTTACTTTGCTAATTACAGGCAGTGAGACAGTGCCCCGATGCGCGGCTGCAGAGATCGGGCAATGTCTCACTGCCTGTGATTAGCGCAGCGCCGACTTCCTGGCGGGCTCTGCACGTGGACCATGCGAACACGCCTGAGCTCATCCTTAGAATCTGGTATGGAGAGAAGTCTGAAGACGGCCATCACACACCTCCTGAAACCACCATCAGTCTGGCAACTAATATTTTTAGATGACCAAGAAGAAGCATACAGCAAGAAAAGTCACAACCAAGCAACACGCCGGTGTCTTGTCAATTAGGGTCCTCCATCAGATGCTGTCCTCTGCGTACTGCGCATGCGCAGTACACAGGAGCACAGATTCCGAAAATTGCCGAGGACGAACGGCGCCTGCGCCGTGAGTCCAGGTTCTATCCCCACTATCCAAGTGGACATAGAGTTAGAATAAAAAAGAGCCGAGCGCAGCGAGGCCGAGCCCGAAGCGTGGCGAGCGAAGCTCGCCCGCGAGGGGCCCTCTAAAATTCTAAACCCTATGTCCGCTTGGATAGTGGGGCTACCTCCTCCACTCACGGCGCAGGCGCCGTTCAGCTTCGGAGATTTTCCGAAGCTTCGTCTGCTCCGTACTGCGCATGCGCAGTACGGAACGGACACATATCGATGGCCGGACTCTATTAGGCAGAACACCGGTCCTGGTCAGGGACTCAGATACCCAACGGATCAGGATGACAGGTAGTGGACCAGTAAGAAGATAGTAATAATAGATTAGATGTCACACAATGATCACAGATGGTTTGTATGTACACAATACGCTGCCATTTACATTGTAACAACCAGAGAATGCACCAATCAGAAATCAGCAGGGATCTCATACAGAGCACAGAGTCTGCACGTGTGGAGCCAGCCTCCTGTATGGTGGGAGCACAGATCCCAGCGTGCCCTGCCAGGCTCTCTATGGACAGATCCTCCTATCCCAGCCACTGTCACACATGTCACAGCCCCCTTACCTCCACTGGGCGTGTCACCCGCCGGCTCCTCCCACCACTCGTTTCCCAAATCATCTGCCATAGCGGATCCTCAGCCTCTCTGATCGCACTAGAGATCCACAAACTTTCCGCAGTGCCTTCTCTTCCAGTTCAAATCCAGAGCCACATGTGTGGGCGGAGCTACAAAACCAAGCCTCGGTCTGACTCGGAAACCACGCCCACAACATATGAGGATTGGACGCTAGTCTCTGATTTGGTCCTTTTTTCTCTCAATAACTTTATTGACTTGCCAAGAACATAACAAACGTGTATTTATATTGTTGAATTTGGTGTAAATAAAACGTTGGTGGGTTTGTGTCTTTGGGGATCTGTTGATATAAAGCAGCAATGAGGTCCGCTGTGGGCATAAAGGTAATTGAACCCGTTCATGGCGAAGGGTAAAACAAATCGCAATGCCTGTAAGTTTGTTTGTAACGTGTTAGTAAAACTGGAGATATCATCGCAACGGCTGAGGACTGGTCCACGCCTGAATCACACAAGAACGTGGTCCGCGTACTTCTGGGATTCGGATGTGACTCAGTGTGCTGCGATTTTCATTCTGAAATAACACTGGATTGCACCAAAAGTATTGCATGCACTACTTCTCAATAATGCACTGCACAAGATCACATGGTACTGCGTCTGCGTTGCAGCAGATCACACACCCAGTGCAGACACACCGTATCCTACACCATTTTCTAGTGTGAACGAGTCCTTACTGTATCCAGGGGAACTATACCGAGTTTTTTCAGGACAAATGGGGCTTTCATTTTGTGATAATTGGTAACAGATATAGCCTGTTTTTTTTTTTTTGTTTTTTTTTTTATCAGTTCCCGTCCGTCAGTTAGTCAAATCATAGCGGGGCTTGGCCATTCTAGTTCTGGGGGGGCTTCACATGACGTCCTCACATTCTTGCCATGCGTGCATGCCCTCAAGGGTGCACGGCGTGGCAATCAGAGGTGAGCCATCTCCCTAGGACATGGCGCATCACCGATTGGGGTAAAGAGTCAATGACAATCACATCCGATCATGATGTAAACACACTTGCCGGTTATCGTGAGAAGGGGTGGGGTCCTGTAACCAGCTAGTGTGAAAGGGGACATCTGCACTGATAATCAGGGCACTGATCATCAGTGTCCTGATCATCAGTGCAGCCCCAACAGTGCCCATCAATGCTGACAATCAGTGCCAACCTGTGCCCACCAGTGTCGCCAATCAGTGCCCATCAGTGCTTTCAATCAGTGCTGTCTATCAGTGCCCTTTAGTACCACCTATTAGCATAGCTCCCAACTGTCCCTGATTTTGAGGGACTGCCCCTGATTTGGAGCAATCTCTCTCTGTCCAAATCGCTTCTCTGCCTTTTGGCTAAGATCAAGTGTAGTATCTGTTCTTATCAGTTACCAGGCAGTGGCGCTTGCTTCCGTCCCTGTTCTACGGCGAGGTGGAGCAGGGGTGGCGGTTGCTATGCAAAACCTGCTGGTGTGAAGGTAACCCGGAGCGGTTCGTAGCTGAAAGGGAAGCCTTCTGATGAGGATGGAGAACCACTGGTCGGCTCCAGGGGAGGGGACCCTGGCTTTTTGGCCTGGATTGGGGCAGCTTTAGCTCCGGTCAGTTTTTCGGGAGGAAACGTTGGTCAGTCAACGGCCAGTACCTCCCGAATGTAATTAGGTAGGAGTGATGGGAGCGAGGGTGAGGCCTGATGGCAAAGGGCTCTCACTAAGCTCCTGGATCTCCATGCCTTTCTGGCTGGGGTGGGGGCTGCTGTGGTCTGGGCTGGAGGGGTTGGGGATGCTTTTGTTGAAAAGCCTATGGTGATGTGCCCCTGAAGTGGCAGTTCAGGGGTGCCTTACTTTCACTGTGATTTGTGTTTGGCACCTTGGTCACGTCACTATAATACACCTTTTCACACCTGCCTCTAGGGCTGGGCCTTTTGGCTAGGACCAGAGGAATTTTTGATTCCTGGCCGGAGTGCCTGGTCATTGTTTTACCCAATGGACACTTTTTCACTCTCCCTCTCCACTATCCCTTCCCCAGTTTATTTATTTATTTTATTTCTGTGTGTGTTTTGTCATGTTTTGTGTTGTCACCTGCACGTTTGATGAGTAGGGTGTCGGTCCTCGGGCCAACCCTGAAAGTCTTGTGGGAGGGTGGACATAGGCCTTCTGGCTTGGTTCGCCCTCTCTTTGGGGAGTCTCCCTTCGGGGGAGCCCCTACGCTAGTACCTGGGTGGGTCTGTTTCAGCAGACCTTCCGGAGAAAGGCGGTCATCTGGCTTCGGCTAGATGGGCCATGCATTGGTACCTCAGTCCCTGTCTGGAGCCTAATGCCCCGGGGGATCAGGGTAAGGTCCTTCCTTGTGGAGGATAGCAGACACCCGTGGCAGGTTTTTGTGTTTCGTTCTTGATGTGTGTGCACTTTTTTTGGCACTGGGTGGAAGTTTTTGGGTGAGTTTTGCACGCCATAGGCTTTTTCAATAAAAAAATAAATAAAAATCTCCCTCTGTCCCTCATTCCTTCTCATTTGTCCCTCATTTTGGTCTGATCTATATAGATGTATATAAAATGCACTTTTTATCTATCATGTGATTTCTAAATTGCTGCATTTATAAATTCCAAAAGCCAATATAAAGGAATAGTAGTGGTGAAAACAGCACTTGTGGGTTTAACCAATCTTTTTATTTTTTTGTACAATTCTCCTTTAAGGGGGGATGGCAGGGGTGTGTCCTATCCCTACATACTCTTGCTGATAGAGTATGTAGGGAGGTATGTATTAGTGCCGCATATCAGTGCTGCCTCATCAGTGCCCATCAGTGCTGCCTGCTATTACCCATTAGTTCACCCTCTTCAGAAAACATCACTGAAGGAGAGAAATTACCTGTTTTCAAAATGTTATAATAAAAACGAAGAAAAACTTTTTTTTTCACATTTGTTTGCCTTTCTTTGTTTAGCAAAAAATTAAAAAAAAGAGTGGTGATTAAATACAACCTAAAGAAAGCTCTATTTGTGGGGGGAAAAAGTACTGTGTAATTGTGCAATTATCAAAGTGTGACAGCGCTGAAAGTTGAAAATTGGCCTGAGCAGGAAGAGGGTAAAAGTGCCCAGTAGGCATGTGGTTAATCAAGAAAAAGCTGGCATAAAATAGTAAAAAAAATATTTAAATTTAGGGTGGCACAGTGGTGTAGTGGGTAGCACTCTCACCTAGCAGTAAAAAGGGTCACTGGTTCAAATCCCAATCACGACACTACTTGCCTGGAGTTTGCATGTTCTCCCTGTGCCTGCATGGGTTTTCTCCAGGTACTCCGGTTTCCTCCCACACTCCAAAGACATGCAGGTACGTTAATTGGCTTCTGTCCAAAATTGGCCCTAGTATGTGAATGGGGACCTTGGATTGTGGGCTCCTTGAGGGTAGGGACTGATGTGAGTGTGCAATGTACAGGGATAGGCAAAATTGTAGACACTCACTCAGGTTGAACTGGATGGACTGGTGTCTTTATTCAACCTTACTAACTATGCAACTATGCAACCTATATATTTATTGCTCTTACCATAACCTACCACCAAAGAAAAACACAAAATAAATTCTCCTGCTCCTGAAGATCATAGCAATTATTTGTTGTTTGTTTGATTTGAATTAGAAATTTCATTCTCTGTCATAAATATTAATTCATTTTATATATGTGTAGCTCAAGCCCTTAGGAGCCGAAAATTTATAAATTTTTCAAGTCAAATAAACCACACAAATTTAAATTGTCATTAAATATATTGAACAATATTTTTGACAATAAATTGTAAAAGTATAAAATGTTTATGTTTTTAAACCCGCAATACACTAAAACAAGACAGAAGTTTGAGTCCAGATATACAAGAGATGCAATGTAAAATAAAGCTATTACAAAACCACCAAGAGTATAATAAAGTTAAATAAAATAGCTAAATCAAATAAAAAGAACTGGTTGTCCAGTTAAGCTTTAATATGCCCATGGGGCTTTGGTAAAGAATACAATAATCCTGCTGGATATAGATAGATAGAGAGATACAGTTGTGCTCATAAGTTTACATACCCTGGTAGAATTAATGATTTCTTGGTAATTTTTCAGAGAATACAAAGGATAACACAAAAACCTTTCTTTCACTCATGGTTAGTGTTTGACTGAAGCCATTTATTATTAATCAACTGTAATTACTCTTTTTAAATCATAATGACAACAGAAACTACCCAAATGACCCTCAGAATCCAGAAATGTCAGTGCCGCACTGGATGACAGATGCAAGGGTCTATCAGGAGTCCAGAAACTCATTGACCTTTCATTAGAGGTCGACTGATATATCGGCAGGCCGATATTTGGCTTTTTTAATTAATCGGCATCGGCCGATTGTGCTGTTAAAAAAGGCAGATGATATATTCAGCGCCACTTGCAAATGACTTCAGTAATAGAAGTCAGTGCAAGTTGCCTGGAGACTTGAGTGACGCCACTTGTCTCCTCTCTGGGCAGTCTGCCAAGAAAAGAGCAAAAAGATACAATGTTTACACTTGAATGAATTAATTCAACTCAGTGTGTAGAAGTTCTCAGTTTAACCATTTAAAGACTAATTTTTTTTTGACACTTGATGCTTACAAATAAAAATCCTGTATTTTCTGCTAGAAATTCACTTAGAACCCCCAACACTTATGTTTATATTTTTAGCAGAGATCCTAGGGAATAAAATAGCGGTTGTTGCAATATTTTATGTCACACGGTATTTGTGCAGCGGTCTTTCAAACTCAATTTTTTTTGGAAAAAATACACTGATTTAAAAAAAAAAAAAAACAGTAAGGCTCGGTTCACACAGGGGCAACACGACTTTTGGAGGCAACTTGGATGTGACTTGACGTGACTTGACCTGACATGACTTGACGTGACTTGACGTGGACGCGACTTACAACACTACATTAAGGGCCGGTTCACACTGCGACGCGAGGCGAGGCGACACGGCTCGCCTCGCCTCGCTCCCGCAAGTCGCCCCCATTCAGTGCTATGGAACCGTTCTGAGAGGAGCGACTCGAGTCGCTCCGACTCAGAAAAAAGGTTCCTGTACTACTTCGGGGCGACTTCGGGGGCGACTTGCATTGACTTCTATGCAGAAGTCCTCTGCAAGTCGCCGCTGACCCCCCCTGCAAGTCGCGGCGAGGAAGTCGGAGACGCCTCGCCGCGGCTCGCAGTGTGAACCGGCCCTAAGTCGCCCCAGGCCAGGCGACTTGCCGTGGCCAATCAGAGAATGAGCTCTCAGGGGGAACTCCTTTTGAGAGCTGATAATTCTCTGAGAGTCGCCTCTGTATAGACAGAGATCCGACTTGGAGGCGACCTCCATTGAAATCAATGGGTATCAGTTGCCTACAAGTCGGATTGAAGTAGTACAGGAACCTTTTCTGAAGTCGGAGCGACTTCAGTAGTGTGCATTAAGACGGCTCTCATTCACTTACATTGATTTCTACATGTTGTGTGACCTGAGGTGACTTGGGGCGACTTGAAGTCGGATCTGAGTCGCCCCTGTGTGAACCGGCACTTAAGTTAGCCCATTTTTTTTCATCCAAAAGTTTTGATTACCTGTTTTTGTGTAATATATAAAAAACATATATATATATATATATATATATATATATATATATATATATATACACACAGTGCCTTGCGAAAGTTTTCAACCTTTTGCCACATTTCAGGCTTCAAACCTAAAGATATAACATTTTTATTTTTTGTGAAGAATCACCAACAAGTGGGACACAATTGTGAAGTGGAACGAAATCTATTGGATTTTTGAAACTTTTTTAACTAATAAAAAAATGAAACGTGGGGTGTGTAAAATTATTCGGCCCCCTTGCGTTAATACTTTGTAGAGCCACCTTTTGCTGCGATTACAGCTGCAAGTCGCTTGGGGTATGTCTCTATCAGTTTTGCACATCGAGAGACTGAAATTCTTGCCCATTCTTCCTTGCAAAACAGCTCGAGCTCAGTGAGGTTGGATGGAGAGCGTTTGTGAACAGCAGTTTTCAGCTCTTTCCACAGATTCTCGATTGGATTCAGGTCTGGACTTTGACTTGGCCATTCTAACACCTGGATACGTTTATTTGTGAACCATTCCTTTGTAGATTTTGCTGTATGTTTGGGATCATTGTCTTGTTGGAAGATAAATCTCCGTCCCAGTTTCAGGTCTTTTGCAGACTCCAACAGGTTTTCATCCAGAATGGTCCTGTATTTGGCTGCATCCATCTTCCCCTCAATTTTAACCATCTTCCCTGTCCCTGCTGAAGAAAAGCAGACCCAAACCATGATGCTGCCACCACCATGTTTGACAGTGGGGATGGTGTGTTGAGGGTGATGAGCTGTGTTGCTTTTATGCCAAACATATCGTTTTGCATTGTGGGCAAAAAGTTCGATTTTGGTTTCATCTGACCAGAGCACCTTCTTCCACATGTTTGGTGTGTCTCCCAGGTGGCTTGTGGCAAACTTTAGACAAGACTTTTTATGGATATCTTTGAGAAATGGCTTTCTTCTTGCCACTCTTTCATAAAGGCCAGATTTGTGCAGTGTACGACTGATTGTTGTCCTATGAACAGACTCTCCCACCTCAGCTGTAGTTCTCTGCAGTTCATCCAGAGTGGTCATGGGCCTCTTGGCTGCATCTCTGATCAGTCTTCTCCTTGTCTGAGCTGAAAGTTTAGAGGGACGGCCAGGTCTTGGTAGATTTGCAGTGGTCTGACACTCCTTCCATTTCAAAATGATCGCTTGCACAGTGCTCCTTGGGATGTTTAAAGCTTGGAAAATCTTTTTGTATCCAAATCCGGCTTTAAACTTCTCCACAACAGTATTACGGACCTGCCTGGTGTGTTCCTTGGTCTTCATGATGCTCTCTGCGCTTTCAACAGAACCCTGAGACTATCACAGAGCAGGTGCATTTATACAGAGACTTGATTACACACAGGTCGATTCTATTTATCACCATCAGTCATTTAGGACAACATTGGATCATTCAGAGATCCTCGCTGAACTTCTGGAGTGAGTTTGCTGCACTGAAAGTAAAGGGGCCGAATAATTTTGCACCACTTTGCAGTTTTTTATTTGCTAAAAAAATTTCAAAAATCCAATAGATTTCGTTCCACTTCACAATTGTGTCCCACTTGTTGGTGATTCTTCACAAAAAATAAAAATTTTATATCTTTATGTTTGAAGCCTGAAATGTGGCAAAAGGTTGAAAAGTTTCAAGGGGGCCGAATACTTTCGCAAGGCACTGTATATATATCACTTAAGGCTGCTTTCACACTGGAGCGAGCAGGCGTTGACAGTAAAACGCTGCCAGTTTTAGCGGCGCTTTACTGTCATTTTAGCGGCGCTATTCGGCTGCTAGCGGTGCCCTTATAATCCAGCTAGCGGCCGAGGAAGGGGTTAAATGTGCCCGTGAAGCACCGCTGCCAAATCGCATTGCAGGTGCTTCGGCAGTGGTGCCCATTCATTTCAATGGGCAGAAGTGTTGGAGGAGTGGTATACACCACTCCAAAGATGCTGCTTGCAGGACTTTTTTTTAACGTCCTGCCAGCGCATCTCCTCAGTGTGAAAGCACTCGGGGCTTCCACACAGACTGCAGGGGAGCCGTTTTGCAGGCACTTTACAGGCGCTATTTTTAGCCCAAAAGCGCCTGAAAAACGCCCCAGTGGGAAAGGTGTCTAACTGTTAGATTTTATGAGATGAAGGGGAAAAAATAAATAAATAATCGGCCTAACATATCCGCCCCAAAAAATCGGCATCATATATCGACCGTGGCGATTTCTAAATATCGGTATCGGCATCGGCCAGAGAAAAACCCATATCAGTTGATCTCTAGTTAGGACAACATCAGTGCCCCTCCCCCAGACAGCTCCCAGACACAGAAGATCTGTGTGAGTGTAACAGATCCTGTGATAGGGGTCAGACATCTGCAGAGACAAGCCTTGGCTGCAGTGACTAACACTTGTCTCCTCCATGTGTGCAGTGCACAGAGTGCTCCTCTTCCTTCAAGAAGGCACACAGATATTGATAAGCCACTGGCATGGGCCTATATTGAGGGAGGGGCCTGGAGCTGCAGCTCTACAATCCCCTATGTTAATCCGGCCCTGCCCCATACAGTGTTGAAGACACCCGGTGAAATGATCGTCCATGGTAGAAGAACATCCTGGTTTCCTAATAGTCCCCAACATCATCTGCATACCAACGTTCTCTATGCTGTTCAATCTCCTGCATTATTTCTTTAGGTACGTAGGGAAATTCCAGCCCATACTCGGTAGCTACCCATTTGTTCAGCAGCGATCGGGTGCACCTCTGCACTAACCACAGCAAGCTGCGCTGCCTCCCATGTGTCACCCCCTGAGCTTTAGCGGTGTTGGGCTGTCTGCCTTATGTCAGCATCTGTGCACAAGCCATACTGAACTGCTTACCTGTACTGCTATCTATGCTACAGCTTTACTGAACTGTACCCCTGTAATACTATCCGTGTCGTAGCACTACTGCGCTGCACCCCCGTGATGCTATATGTCCCACGGCAATACTGACTTACCCCCCTGGGCTAGCGTCTGTGCCACAACATGGCTCTGCTGCCTCCCTGTGCCAGTCTCGGTGCCGCCGTCATGCCGCACTGCCTCCTCCAGCTACCATCTATGACATGACGGCGCCAACCTTCCTCCTGGGGCTATCATCTGTCCCACTCCACTGCTGACCTGCCTCCCTGTGTTATGCTCTGTGCCACAGCTATCCTGAACTGCCTTCCCGCCTGTGCCACAGCACTACTGCACTGCCTCCAAGAACACCAAGTCTGAAAAACCATGACAGGCATGCAGGCAGCAACACAAAGACAGAAAACGCTGAGACAGAAAACGCTGAGACAGAAAACGCTGAGACAGAAACACAACATGCCATGATAAAAAACACCATGACAGAAAACGCTGAAACTTAATGCTGAAGCAGAAATGTAGTGACAGAAACAGAGGAAAAATGCAATGACAGCAACAACCAAGTCTGAGGCATAAATTAAATGCCAAAAAAACACTATGACAGCAGTCCAGGGGCAGACAGAAGTCCAAGGGCAGAACGCTATGACAGAAGTCCTGGGGCAAAAAGCTACGACAGACATGCCGGGGCAGAACGCTATCACAGGTAACCAGGGGCAGAAACGCTATGCCAGACATGCTGAACAGAACGCTATGACTAAAAAGCTGGACAGACAGCTATGACAGTAATGACCGCTGACAGGAGATGCTGCACAGAAACGCTGTGACGGAAATGCAGCGCAGAGCGCTGTGCCAGAAATGCAGCGCAGAGCGCTGTGACGGAAAAGCCGCACAGAACGCTGCGACAGAAACGCTGCGACAGAAATGCTAGACTGAGCGCTGCAACAGAAATGTCACGTGGAGCTAAGGCGTAGGGGGGGAGACCCGCCACCTGGAGCTCAGGTGGGTGGGGAGACCCGCCACATGGAGCTCAGGCGGGTGGGGAGACCAGCCACGAGGAGCTCAGGCGGGTGAGGAGACCCGCCACGTGGAGCTCAGGCGGGTGGGGAGGAGGAAACCCGCCACGTGGAGCACAGGTGGGGAGTGCCCACCACGTGGAGCACAGGAGGCCCACCACGTGGAGCTCAGAGGGGGGGGGGAGACCCAACACGTGGAGCTCAGGAGGGGGGGTCCCACCATGTGGAGCTCAGGAGGCCAACCACGAGGAGCTCAGGCGGGTGGGGAGGAGGAAACCCACCACGTGGAGGACAGGCGGGGGGGGGACCCACCACGTGGAGCTCAGGAGGCCAACCATGTGGAGCTCAGAGGGAGGGGGGAGACCCAACACGTGGAGCTCAGAAGGCCCACCATGTGGAGCTCAGAGGGGGGAGAGACCCAACACGTGGAGCTCAGGAGGCCCACCACGTGGAGCTCAGAGGGGGGGGGGAGACCCAACACGTGGAGCTCAGGAGGCCCACCACGTGGAGCTCAGAGGGGGGGGGAGACCCAACACGTGGAGCTCAGGAGGCCCACCACGTGGAGCTCAGGAGTGTTATTAGATGTGTGAAATTGCTTCGGGTGCCTTTGCACATTGTACTTTACAGTTTAGTCAGGTAAAACATAATTTGAATGAGCTGCAGAGCCTCCTAAAATGCTTTTGTGAATATAAGTAATATTAACGAGTATCTGTAACTCATTTTTTTTTTTTTTTTTTGGATAGAGCAGTAAGGGACAGCTCAAACCTCATATCATTTTGCGGTTTGTGAGATTAAAAATATTTCTCATGTAAACCATAATTATGGGTCAGAAAGTGATGAAGAAATACAACATGTACTGTTCTCACCAGAAGAAGAGCTGGAGGGGGGATCTTCCAATGGGGACACCTGGTGATAACTGATTAAATGAGAAATTTTTCACTTCCAGTATTTAAAGCTAAAACGCGGTCATTACAAATGCACTTCATTTAGCAGGTAGTGTTATGATCATCGTACTGGAAAAATCCCTGTGCAGCTGATTTAATGCAGACAAACAACCACTGCTTTGCTGCTTAACCGACATGCCCTATCCACTGATTGTGGATGAATAAGGGGAATAAAACTATTTTGTTGTAAGGGTTTGATCAATCCTCAGTTCTCATGTATGTACTCAGTACTTGTAGAGCACCCATTCAGAGCCCCTGTCCCCTTTTACAGCAAAGTTGGAAATGATATTTCATTATTCAAGTGACTATAGGAATACATATAATGATTGCACCGGGTAAGGTATTAACAAACTTCTAATCCAGCTCAGCGTATGGAGCAGTGCACAATTCATTTCCCCTTTGGTTTACCTGCACATAGTTCTAAAAAACTTTACTGCAGGAAAAAATGCCTATGCGAGGGGGGGGGGGGGGAGCCAGCGCAGCCGAAAAACTCCCCCTCCCCCCGCCAGGAGGACCAGCGGGTATACTGCGGCCAGCCTTCAACATATATGCAAATTCCAATTAAAATTGGTGAGTGGTCAATCATCAACGGGGACCCCAGGAACTCAGAACATGGGGGACCACCTTCCGCAGAAAGAATACACTAAGGTAAGGGGGGTGGGTTACTAATATAACGGGGAAACCCTTTATATCAGTGCCCCCTTACATTATCGTATTCACTGCCCCCTTAAATCAGTGACCCCCCGACTGGCCTGGCGGCGCTGTCGCTGAACTCCTCTCAGGTGCACTGTGCAGGGCTCAGTCAGTCGGCTCCAGCTTGGTGGTTCTGGTTTTATCCTATAGTCTCCTCTCCACAGCCAACACCAGTCTGACTTCTCCCATGACCCCCATCCTGGCGGCGCTCCCACTCTCGACTACTCTCCAGACTCCCTTAGAGACTACAGACATGATACAGGAGTGGAGAGCACTGGGGGGGGGGGGAGCACTGGGATGGGGAGAACAGGGAGGAGAGCACTGGGGGGAGTGGAGAGCATTGAAGTGGAGGGGGGGGACGGGGGAGAGAGTAGTGTAGTATGGTGGTCAGTGTAATGTAGTATGGTGGTCAGTGTAATGTAGTATAGTGGTCAGTGGAGTATAGTGGCCAGTGTAATGTACGGTAGTATGGCGGACAGTGTAGTGTAGTATGGTGGTCAGTGTAGTGTAGTATAGTGGCCAGTGTAGTGTAGTATGGTGGTTACTGTAGTGTAGTATGGTGGTCAGTGTAGTGTAGTATGGTGGTCAGTGTAGTGGTCAGTGTAGTGTAGTATGGTGGCCAGTGTAGTGGTCAGTGTAGTATGGTGGTCAGTCAGTGTAGTGTAGTATGGTCGTCAGTGTAGTGCAGTATGGTGTTGTTAGTGTAGTATGGTGGTCAGTGTAGTGTAATATAGTGGTCAGTGTAGTGTAGTACAGTGGCCAGTGTAGTGTAGTACGGTGGTCAGTGTAGTGTAGTAGGGTGGTCAGTGTAGTGTAGTATGGTGGTCAGTGTAGTGTAGTAAGGTGATTACTGTAGTATGGTGGTCAGTCAGTGTAGTGTAGTATGGTGGTCAGTGTAGTGCAGTATAGTCGTCAGTGTAGTGTAGTATGGTGGTCATTCAGTGTAGTGTAGTATGGTGGTCAGTGTAGTGTAGTGTAGTGGTCAGTGGAGTGTAGTATAGTGGTCAGTGTAGTGCACTATAGTGGTCAGTGTAGTGCAGTATAGTGGTCAGTGTAGTGCAGTATTGTGGTCAGTGTAGTGTAGTATAGTGGACAGTGCAGTGTAGTATGGTGGTCAGTGTAGTGTAATGGTCAGTATAGTATAGTGGTCAGTGTAGTGGACAGTATAGTGGTCAGTGTAGTGGACAATATAGTGGACAGTGTATTGTAGTTCTCAGTGTAGTGTAGCGGTCATTTGTAGTGTAGTGGTCGGTGTAGTGTAGTGTAGTGGTCAGTATAGTAGACAGTGTAGTGTAGTGGACAGTGTAGTGTAGTGGAAAATATAGTGGTCAGTGTAGTGGACAGTATAGTGTAGTAATCAGTGTAGTGTAGTAGACATTATAGTGGTCAGTGTAGTGTAGTGGACAGTGTAATGGATAGTATAGTGTAGTGGTCAGTGTAGTGGACAGTATAGTGTAGTATATAGTATAGTGGTCAGTATAGTGTAGTGGACAGTATAGTGGTCAGTGCAGTGGACAGTACAGTATAGTGGTCAGTGTAGTTCTCAGTGTAGTGGACAGTATAGTATAGTGGTCAGTGTAGTGTGTAATGGTAAGTAAAGGAATCAGGTTGGTCAGTGTTGAAATCAAGTAGGTTAGTATAGTGGTCAGTATAGGAATCAGGTAGGTCAGTACTATTGTATTTGAAGGGACTCGGGGAGTGCTAAAAGTGAAGTGTAGTCAGTGTAGCGTAGTATGGTGGTCAGTGTAGTGTAGTATAGTCTTAAATGCAGTGTAGTATGGTGGCCAGTGTAGTGTAGTATGGTGGCCAGTGTAGTGTAGTATGATGGTCAGTGTAGTGTAGTATAGTGGCCAGTGTAGTGTAGTGTGGTGGTTAGTGTAGTAGTCAGTGTAGTGTAGTATTATGGTCAGTGTAGTGTAGTATAGTTGTCAGTGTAGTGTAGTATGGTGGACAGTGTGGGGTAGTATTGTGGTCAGTGTAGTGTAGTATGGTGGTCAGTGTAGTGTAGTATGGTGATTAGCCACTTGCCGCCCGCCCTATAACAAATTGACGGTGGCAAAGTGGTTGCATAATCCTGATCGGACGTCATATGACGTGATCAGGATTATGAGCCGCTGCGCGCCCCCGGGGGAGCGCATCGCAGCGATTGTTGTTGCGGGGTGTCAGTCTGACACCCGGCAACTACGATCTCGGTAAAGAGTCTCCGACGGAGACTCTTTACCACGTGATCAGCCGTGTCCAATCACGGCTGATCACAGTGTAAATAGGAAAAGCCGGTGATCGGCTTTTCCTCACTCGCATCTGTCAGACGCAAGTAGAGGAGAGCCGATCGGCTGCTCCTCTGACAGGGGGTGTCTGTGCTGATCGATTATCAGCACAGTCCCCCCAAGGATGCCCACACTGGACCACCAGGGATGCCACCAGACCACCAGCGATGCCCAGGACAAGGTATGCCACCCTAGACCACCAGGGAATCCAGTCAGTGCCACAATGGATGCCAATCAGTGCCCATAATGGATGCCAATCAGTGCCCACAATGGGCATCACTGATTGACATGCATTATTGTTTGGCACTGATTGGCATCCATTAGTACAATATATTATAATACAATGCCGCCTATCAGTTCCCATCTGTGCCGCCTATCAGTGCCCATCCATGCCCACCTGTGCCGCCTACCCATGCCCACCTGTGCCGCCTACCCATGTCCACCTGTGCCACCTACCCATGCCCACCTGTGCCGACTAACCCATGCCCACCTGTGCCACCTATCCATGCCCATCCATGCCAATCCGTGCCAGCTATCAGTGCCAATTTGTGCCACCTATCAGTGCCCATCCGTGTCGCCCATCAGTGCCACCCATCAGTGCCGCCTATCAGTGCCACATATCGGTGTCCATCAATGCCACCTCATCAGTGCCACGTCATTGGTGCCACCTCATCGGTGCCCATCAGTGCCGCCTTATCATTGCCCATCAGTGTAACCCCATCAGTGCCCATCAGTGAAGGAGAAAACTTACTTATTTGCAAAGTTTTGAAACTGAAACAAAAAACATTTTTTTTTTCAAAATTTTCAGTATTTTTTTATTTGTTTAGCAAAAAATAAAAACCGCAGAGGTGATCAAATACCACCAAAAGAAAGCTCTATTTGTGGGAAAAAAATGATAAAAATTTCATTTGGGTACAGTGTAGCATGGCCGCGCAATTGTCATTCAAAGTGCGACAGCGCTGAAAGCTCAAAATTGGTCTGGGCGGGAAGGTGTTTAAGTGCCTGGTATTGAAGTGGTTAGGGTACTATGGTCGTCAGTCAGTGTAGTGTAGTGTGGTGGTTAGTGTAGTATGGTGGTTAGTCAGTGTAGTGTAGTATGGTCGTCAGTGTAGTGTAGTATTGTGCTGTTAGTGTAGTATGGTGGTCATTCAGTGTAGTGTAGTATAGTGGCCAGTGCAGTGTAGAATGGTGGTCAGTGTATTGTAGTGGTCAGTGTAGTGTAGTATAGTGGTCAGTGTAGTGTAGTATGGTGGTCAGTGCAGTGTAGTATGGTGGTCAGTGTAATGTAGTATGGTAGTCGGTGTAGTGTAGTATGGTGGTCAGTGTAGTGTAGTATAGTGGACAGTGTAGTGTAGTATGGTGCTTAGTGTAGTATGGTGGTCAGTGCAGTGTAGTGATCAGTATAGTATAGTGGTCAGTGTAGTGGACAATATAGTGGACAGTGTATTGTAGTTCTCAGTGTAGTGTAGTGGTCATTATAGTGTAGTGGTCAGTGTAGTGTAATGGACAGTGTATTTCTCAGTGTAGTGGTCAGCATAGTAGACGTGGTGGTGTTAGTGTAGTATGGTGGTCAGTATAGTGTAATATAGTGGTCAGTGTAGTGTAGTATTATGGTCAGTGTAGTGTAGTATAGTGGTCAGTGTAGTGTAGTATGTTGGTCAGTGTAGTGTAGCATAGTGGTCAGTGTAGTGTAGTATAGTGGCCAGTATAGTGTAGTATGGTGGTCACTGTAGTGTAGTATGGTGGACAGTGTAGGGTAGTATAGTGGTCAGTGTAGTGTAGTATGGCGGCCAGTGTAGTGTAGTATGGTGGTCAGTGTAGGGTAGTATAGTGGTCAGTGTAGTGTAATATGGTGGTCAGTGTAGTGTAGTGTAGTGGTCAGTGTAGTGTAGTATAGTGGCCAGTGTAGTGTAGTGGTCAGTGTAGTGTAGTTTAGTGGTTAGTGTAGTATGGTGGTCAGTCAGTGTAGTGTAGTATGGTCTTCAGTGTAGTGTATTTTGGTGGCGTTAGTGTAGTATGGTGGTGTTAGTGTAGTATGGTGGTGTTAGTGTAGTATGGTGGTCAGTGTAGTGTAGTATGGTGGTCAGTGTAGTGTAGTATGGTGGCCAGTGTAGTGTAGTATGGTGGACAGTGTAGTGGTCAGTGTAGTGTAGTATGGTGGTCAGTCAGTGTAGTGTAGTATGGTGGTTAGTCAGTGTAGTGTAGTATGGTGGTCAGTCAATGTAGTGTAGTATGGTGGTTAGTGTAGTATGGTGGTTAGTGTAGTGTAGTATGGTGGTCAGTGTAGTGTAGTATAGTCGTCAGTGTAGTGTAATATGGTGGTCATTTAGTGTAGTGTAGTATGGTGGTCAGTGTAGTGTAGTATAGTGGCCAGTGCAGTGTAGAATACTGGTCAGTGTAGTGTAGTATGGTGGTCAGTGTAGTGTAGTGGTCAGTGTAGTGTAGTATTATGGTCAGTGTAGTGTAGTATAGTGGTCAGTGTAGTGTAGTATAGTGGCCAGTGCAGTGTAGTATGGTGGTCAGTGTAATGTAGTATGGTGGTCAGTGTAGTGTAGTGTAGTATAGTGGACAGACAGTGTAGTATAGTATGGTGGTTAGTGTAGTATGGTGCTCAGTGCAGTGTAGTGATCAGTATAATATAATGGTCAGTGTAGTGGACAGTATAGTGGTCAGTGTATTGTTGTTCTCAGTGTAGTGTAGTGGTCATTATAGTGTAGTGGTCAGTGTAGTGTAGTGGACAGTGTATTTCTCAGAGTAGCGGTCAGCATAGCAGACAGTGTAGTGCAGTGGACAGTATAGTGGTCAGAGTAGTGGAAAATTTCGTGCTCAGTGTAGTGGACAGTATAGTGTAGTGATCAGTGTAGTGTAGTAGACAGTATAGTGGTCAGTGTAGTGTAGTGGGCAGTGTAGTGGACAGTATAGTGTAGTGGACAGTATAGTGGTCAGTGTAGTGGACAGTATAGTGTAGTGGTCAGTGTAGTGTAGTAGACAGTGTAGTGGACAGTATAGTGTAGTATACAGTATAGTGATCAGTGTAGTGGTCAGTATAGTGTAGTGGACAGTATAGTGGTCAGTGCAGTGGACAGTATAGTATAGTGGTCAGTGTAGTTCTCAGTGTGGTGGACAGTATAGTATAGTGGTCAGTGTAGTGTGTAATGGTCAGTAAAGGAATCAGGTTGATCAGTGTTGAAATCAAGTAGGTTAGTGTAGTGGTCAGTATAGGAATCAGGAAGGTCCGTACTATTGTATTTGAAGGGACTCGGTGAGTACAAAAAGTCTGCAGCTTAGGGGGCACAAATTACTTGTCTTGCCCCGGGTGCTGACAACCCACGCTATGCCACTGCCTGGAGGAGCTCTGTATGGTCCTGGAGGACTTGTAGTTTTAAAGGGGAGCCACGCGATAGGCTGAAACTCTCATCACACCTCCCTCTACCGCTGACTTACTGCAGCTGGAATAATCATCTGCCGCACAGCCCTGCGATTGAGTGAGTGCCGGCTGTCCCTTGCTGTGTGAACGAGCCTTTAGTGCTTTCTCAGGTCTAGACAGTAATAACAAGTATACGATAAAAAGATAATCGAGCGCAGCACATCCCGCAGCCATTAGAAGGGAGCTGTGATTGGCTGGCTGCACAGGTCGCTGGTGGCTGTATTGAGACATAATATCAAAGGGGGAAAATGCTTGACTTCAGATGACAGGACAAGGCTGGGTTGCCATAAGAAATTATGGGGCACTGGACAGCCCCCACCTATCCACAAGCAGGCTCTGTTGGTACCCCTGCTTACCCAATAGGAAGTACTGCCTGTACCCCCCTATCAATGGCCCTGCCAAGTGGTAATCTGTAGTATTTGCAGGCTGGGCCAGGGGATGGCCTGGAGTATTGGTAGAATGGAGGATGACCTGTAATATTGTCCAACTATAATAGAGAATGAATTGAAGTCAAAGTGGACATTGGAGGGTAACCTGGAGTATTAGCAGGACACACTGGAGGGTAATTTGTAGCAAAGACATTGTAAATACAGTGGTGTGAAAAAGTGTTTGCCCCTTCCTCATTTCCTGTTCCTTTGCATGTTTGTCACACTTAAGTGTTTCGGAACATCAAACCAATTTAAACAATAGTCAAGGACAACACAAGTAAAACACAAAATGCAATTTGTAAATGAAGGTGTTTATTATTAAAGGTGAAAAAAAATCCAAACCATCATGGCCCTGTGTGAAAAAGTGATTGCCCCCTAAACCTAATAACTGGTTGGGCCACCCTTAGCAGCAACAACTACAACCAAGCGTTTGCGATAACGTGCAATGAGGCTTTTACAGCGTCCTGGAGGAATTTTGGCCCACTCATCTTTGCAGAATTGTCCTAATTCAGTTACATTAGAGGGTTTTCGAGCATGAACGGCCTTTTTAAGGTCATACCACAACATCTCAATAGGATTCAGGTCAGGACTTTGGCTAGGCCACTCCAAAGTCTTCATTTTGTTTTTCTTCAGCCATTCGGTGGTGGACTTGCTGGTGTGTTTAGGATCATTGTCCTGCTGCAGAACCCAAGTTCGTTTCAGCTTGAGTACACGAACAGATGGTCGGACATTCTCCTTCAGGATCTCTTGGTAGACAGCAGAATTCATAGTTCCTTTTATCACGGCAAGTCTTCCAGGTCCTGAAGCAGCAAAACAGCCCCAGACCATCACACTACCACCACCATATTTTACTGTTGGTATAATGTTCTTTTTATGAAATGCAGTGTTCCTTCTACGCCAGATATACTTGGACACACACCTTCCAAAGAGTTCCACTTTTGTCTCATCGGTCCACAGAATGTTGTCCCAAAAGTCTTGGGGATCATCAAGATGTGTTGTGGAGAAATTGAGACGAACTTTGATGTTCTTTTTGCTCAGCAGTGGTTTTCTCCTTGGAACTCTGCCATGCAGGCCATTTTTGCCCAGTCTTTTCCTGATGGTGGAGGCATGAACGCTGACCTTAACTGAGGCAAGTGAGGCCTGCAGTTCCTTGGACGTTGTTGTGGGGTCTTTTGTGACCTCTTGGATGAGTCGTCGCTGCGCTCTTGGGGTAATTTTGGGCAGCCGGCCACTCCTGGGAAGGTTCACCACTGTTCCATGTCTTCGCCATTTGTGGATAATGGCTCTCACTGTGGTTCGCTGGATTCCCAAAGCTTTGGAAATGGCTTTATAACCCTTTCCAGACTGATAGATCTCAATTACTTTCTTTCTCAATTGTTCCTGAATTTCTTTGGGTCTCGGCATGATGTGTAGCTTTTAAGGATCTTCTGGTGGACCTTACTGTGTCAAACAGCTCCTATTTAAGTGATGCCTTGATTGTGAACAGGTGTGGCAATAATCAGGCCTGGGTGTGGCTAGAGAAATTGAACTTAGGTGTGGACAACCACAGTTATAGTATGTTTTAACAAGGGGGGCAATCATTTTTTCACACAGGGCCATGATGGTTTGGATTTTTTTTCATCTTTAATAATAAACACCTTCATTTACAAATTGCATTTTGTGTTTACTTGTGTTGTCCTTGACTATTGTTTAAATTGATTTGATGTTCCAAAACACTTAAGTGTGACAAACATGCAAAGGAACAGGAAATGAGGAAGGGGGCAAACACTTTTTCACACCACTGTAGATGAGGTTTTATCTCCTACTGGTGCAGCTGCTTGGTGCCGATCCTCAGAGCTTCCAGCTGGGTTTTGGCCTTAGAACTGTTCATGGTGACAGGTCTTCTCTGAGCCCTGAATTCTGCCTCTTCTCCTTCCTCTGATCCTGTCATCTGAGCTCCTTCACCTTCACCGGTTGTGCCCTTCTATTCCGGCCTTCCACTAATAATTATCTTTAACAGAAATAAAATGTAAGACGGGTAAATATAACTATTTAATAAAACACAAAAAATAGGTCAATCACATCCACATTTCAAGTAATCAAATGTCCGAGTCAAAGTTCTCCATAAATCAACTGCCCCTATCACAGTGCCCCACAGTTGCCCCATCAAAGTGCCCCTTAGATTAGTTGCAACATCATAGTGCCCTTATAGATGACTTATATAGATTATATACCCCCATAGAGTAATTGCCCCATCACAGTGCCTCCAAAGACCAGTTTCCCCCATCACGTGTCCACATAGATAAATTGCCCCATTACAGTGTCCCCATGAACCATTTGCCCCATGATAGTGCTCCAATAGATAAGATGCCCCAAAGATTAATTTCCCCATCACGGTACCACTATAGATTAGTTGCCCCCATCAGAATGTCCCCATAGACCATTTGCACCAGCACAGGCCCCCATAGATTAGTTGCCCCTTCAGAGTGTCCCCATAGATAATCTGCCCCCATAGATAGGTTGTCCTATCACAGAGCTCGGTGTACCTGTGTGAGATGTCTCTGTAGAGTGACAGGCAGGATCCGGGAGCTGGGAGGAGAAACCTGTTGCAGGGCACACAGCACACACATGACGACATTGGTTGCTAGGGACTCCCTAGCAACCAATAACAACTTGTCACATGGACTGGATTTGTGGGCGGTCCATCATTTTAGTGAAGGCAATCTGAGCCTGTGTGGGAGGTGGAGCCAGGGACAGAGTGTGGGAGGAGACTCATCTATTCTTTTGGTGTATGAAGGAAGATAGAAGTACTGTGTGGGCGGAGCAGAATAGTTAGGGGCGGGGCAGAAGGAGTATAATATAAGCCCTCTACTGTAGTGTTCTGGGGGAGGTGCTAGGAGAGGGAGACTGCTTATGGTGCCATTAATTGTTAATGGCCCTCCCAAACAAGATTGGCAAATGCGTTTAGTCGTGCAGCAAAATGCGACAAACGTGCTCAAATACACTATAAAAACGCACAAAAGTCCATGATGAAAAAGGTCCCGGAGTTTCATTCCGCATGTTTGTTACATGTAGGACAGACAATTACTTTGAATCCTGTGCTTTTGCGTGAACAGTGCCGCAAAAACATAAAAAAGGTGCAACGAATGTGACGCAGCAGTGTGACTGGGGCCCATCATCCCCCCGCATACCAGCTGAAAGTTAAAATCAGGAGCACTGGAAATGTATGTACCAGCAAGAGAGAGAGAGAGAAAGTCCAGAGAAAAAGGATTGATAGAAGCTTTGAAGACAAAAATGAACAAGTAGCATACAGTATGTGAAATAAAATGTCCAGCAGTGAAAGGGTTAAAGTGATAATTAAAAATGTATATCTGAGCGCTTGGGTTTAGACCGCATACAGAGTTCAGAAAGAGCTCAGACTGATGTCAGAAGGCGAGGTTTGAGACGGCTAAACAAATACTACAAGAATCAGGGAACAAAAAGTCAATTATTTTGGGTAATAATTATAAAATAAAAGATAGTTTCAAAATTTGCTAAATAAAAGAAATAAATAATAATAAAAATAATTGTGAGACAGAAATGAAAAGATGTGACCTGCAGTAAAGCTTTATATTAAGACTTATTTGTTATCATAGAATAAATATCTTTATTAAAGCCATAGGACTGCAAGATTTAAATCTCAAAATCACTTCAATAAAAAATAAAAAAAACAGCCATCTTGGTATATCAGATCTGTATACTGTGCCTACAGGCTGAATTCACAAAGATAGGACGTGGCCCCTTTAAGAAAAAAAATCACTAGGACGTGGCCCCTTTAAGAAAAGATCACTAGGACGTGGCCCCTTTAAGAAAAAGCGTCAGTTACTTTCTTGGCTGAGTGCCAGATTCAAATGCAGGCTCCTCTATGATGTCATCGGCTGCCCCTATATAAGG
This sequence comes from Lithobates pipiens, assembly GCF_037356315.1. Classification (NCBI taxonomy): domain Eukaryota; kingdom Metazoa; phylum Chordata; class Amphibia; order Anura; family Ranidae; genus Lithobates; species Lithobates pipiens. The sequence goes on from NW_027507748.1 coordinate 105,078,616, forward strand.
AACCTCTGCCCAGACTCTGCATCAGTTGCTGAGTGTTCACTGCACAGTGAAGACGTGCTGCTGATTCTGTCGTGTTTAATCTTGCAATTTCCATTGGATTTGATTTAATTCGATTCAATATCATTGCAATTTTACTCTAGCATTCTTGAAGCGTATTTCATTATTCTTAATAATGAGATTTTTTCAGCAAAAAAAGGTTGTTTCTCAAAAAAACATCATAGAGGAACCCACCATTGGAAGCCCAACTATGGACGGTGGTGTCACTGAACAGCTTGCAGATACCCCGTTCAAAAGCCCCACAATGAAGAGGGCCAGGGCTTTCCTACGCGGCTGCTTTAGAGCCGTTGAATGTTTTGCCCTTTGCTGTAAAGTCAAGGGCAAACACCGGGAGGCAGAAGACTCTGCTGGTAAGTCGTGTGATCATTGATAGATACAAGATCTGTATTGCATTGATAGATATTGATAGATACCCAAACCATTTTATTACATCCTTTTTTCCTATTGATGACGGGTCACATTCCCATATGTACATATGTATAGGTCTGTCCATGTACAGGGGACAATGACTGGCGGGGGGAATAAAGAATCCCCAGAGCACACACACAGCCCTTGATATACATGCATTGTAAGGAGTAATTCACAAAGTGTATGGCACAGTGTCCCTATAGACCATTTGCCCCATCATAATGTCCAATATAAGTTGCCCTAATGGACGAATTGCCCCATCACAGTACCCTTCTAGATTAGTTGCCCCATCACAATGTCCCCATAAATACTTTGCCCCCCCATAGACCATTTGCCCCAACACAGTGTCCCTATAGGCCATTTGCCTCATCATAATGTCCCATATATAAGTCGCCCTAATGAACGAATTGCCCCATCACAGTACCCCTCTAGATTAGTTACCCCTTTACAATGTCCCCATAAATACTTTGCCCCCCATAGACCATTTGCCCCATCACAGCATCCCCATAGATAATCTGCCCCCATAGATAGGTTGTCCTATCACAGAGCTTGGTGTACCTGTGTGAGATGTCTCTGTAGTGTGACAGGCAGGATCCGGGTGCTGGGAGGAGAAACCCCCACCCCACAAGAAATATGGAAAATTGCTCCAGGTGCCCATACTAGTGCCCCCCCAGGCAAGTTAGTGGAGCAAAGTGTGGGTTCCAGCTCACAGGGCAGGTTCACACTATGAAAACACAGGAACGCGATGTGCGATTCACATGATACCCGGGTGCAATTTCAGCCCAATTATATATGCAGTCTCTGACCATCTCCTGTAGTATGTAGGGATGAGCGTAGGCGTGTTCGCATGGAACACGTGCAGAGCCCGCCAGGAAGTCGGCGCAGCGCTGTGCTAATCACAGGCAGTGAGACATTGCCCGATGTGCGGCTGCAGAGATCAGGCAATGTCTAACTGCCTGTTATTAGCGCATCTCTGCACCAACTTCCTGGCGGGCTCTGCACGTGTTCCATGCGAACACACCTGAGCTCATCCCTGGTAGTATGTCTGCAGTCTCTTACCATCTCTTGTATTATGTATGCAGCCTCTGACCATCTCCTGTACTATGTCTGCAGTCTCTGACCATCTCCTGTACCACGTCCGTACACTCTCTGACCATCTACTGTATCGTGCATGCAATTTCTTAACATCTCCTGTATTATGTCTGCAGTCTCTTACCATCTCCTGTACTTTGTCTTCAGTCTCTGACCATCTCCTGTACCATGTCCACACACTCTCTGACCATCTCCTGTAGTATGTCTGCAGTCTCTGACCATTCCCTGTACTATGTCTGTACTGTAGGAGGGTCTGCACTGTAGGGGAGGATTCTGTACTGTAGGGGGGTCTACACTGTAGATGGGGGTCTGTATGGTAGGAAGGGGGGTCTGCACTGTAGGGGGTCTGTGTAACATGCAGAGGGTCCAGAGCTGTGAGGGGCTGTGTAATGTAAAGGGGTGCAGAGGTGCAGGGTGCTGTGTAATGTAAAGGGGTCCAGAGGTACAAGGGCTGTGTAATGTAAAGGGGTCCAGAGGTTCAGGGTGCTGTGTAATGTAAAGGGATCCATAGGTACAAGGGCTGTGTAATGTAAAGGGGTCAGGAGGTTCAGGGTGCTATGTTATGTAAAGGGGTCCAGAGGTGCAGGCTGCTGTGTAATGTAAAGAGGTCCTTAGGTGCAAGGTCCTGTGTAATGTAAAGGGGTCCAGAGGTACAAGAGCTGTGTAATGTAAAGGGGTCCAGAGGTGCAGGCTGCTGTGTAATGTAAAGGGGTCCAGAGGTGCAGGCTGCTGTGTAATGTAAAGGGGTCCAGATGTGCAGGCTGCTGTGTAATGAAAAGAGGTCCTTAGGTGCAAGGTCCTGTGTAATGTAAAGGGGTCCAGAGGTGCAGGGTGCTGTGTAATGTAAAGAGGTCCTTAGGCACAAGGTCCTGTGTAATGTAAAGGGGTCCAGAGGTGCAGGGCGCTGTGTAATGTAAAGGGGTCAGGAGGTTCAGGGTGCTATGTTATGTAAAGGGGTCCAGAGGTACAAGAGCTGTGTAATGTAAAGGGGTCCAGAGGTGCAGGCTGCTGTGTAATGTAAAGGGGTCCAGAGGTGCAGGCTGCTGTGTAATGTAAAGAGGTCCTTAGGTGCAAGGTCCTGTGTAATGTAAAGGGGTCCATAGGTGCAGGGTGCTGTGTAATTTAAAAGGGTCCAGAGGTGCAGTTGTGGAGAGGGGGGGTACACAGTAGTGACAAAAAGATATTGAACGATGCAGAGGTATGCAGGGGACACAGTGGGTGTTTTTACATTTTATGGTGAGGGGGGGGTGCCAGATATAGGATCCGCCCCGGGTGCCAAATGCTCTAGGTACGCCCCTGCCTACAGGCTATGCGTAGCCTAACCCTGAACCCTGCACTCTATACATAGCTCAGTTCTGAACTCTGCACTCTATACTTAGGACAGCTCTGTACCCTGCACTCTATACATAGCACAGACCTGAACCCTGCATTCTAAACATAGCACAGCCCTGAACACTGTACTCTATACATAAAACAGTCCTGAGCCTTGCACTCTATACATAGCTCATCCCTGAGCCCTACAGTCTATGCGTAGCCCAACCCAGAAACCTGCACTCTATACATAGCTCAGTCCTGAACTCTGCACTCAATACTTAGCGCAGCCCTGAACCCTGCACTCTGTACATAGCGCATCCCTGAACCCTACAGTCTATGTGCAGCCCAGCCCTGAACTCTACAGTCTATAGGTAGCACAGCCCTGACCCTATAATCTATACATACCTGTCATGAAACCTGCACTCTATACCTCTCACAGTCCTGAATCTTGCACTCTATACATACCACAGTCTTGAACCCTGCACTCCATACATAGCACAGCCCTGAATCCTGCACTCTATGTGTAGCTCAGCCCTGAACCCTTCACTCTATACATAACCCAGCCCTGAACTCTGCATTCTATACATAGCACAGCCCTGAACCCTGCGCTCTATACATAATCGAGCCCTGAACTCTGCCCTGTATGCGTATTGTAACCCTGGACCCTTTACATTCCAGAACTGTATATAGCACATGTCTGAACCTTGCACTCTGTATGTAGAGTACCCCTGAACCCCGCACTCTGTACATATCGCACCCCGGAGCCCAGCAGAAATATCACATTATTTGTTAAAATTTACATCAAAGATCAGGAATGGCAGCACCATAATGGAGAGGAATATTATATTGTTGGGGAAATCTTTTTGCGCTCTGCTCCTTATGTTCACATAAGCTGGTTGGTGTTGCCAGAAACATGCAACATGGAAATAAAAGAAACCCCACATAGGATAAGAATAATTTAATAGATTTAATAATAATTTAATCATTTAAATTATAACTGAATGTTAAATTATAACTTAAAAATGAATAAATAATATTAAAGGATAGTTTAAGATTTAAAATATATATATATTTCAATCAAAGGGACAGTATGAATATCTATAAAACAATGATAGGAAAACCATACATAAATATTGCTACTACATTAGTCACTTGTTTTCTCTCCCATCCAAAGCAAACATATCAGTGGCGTGTCAGGCTGGTTTATGACCCCCAGTAATGGGTGACCCGTCTCCTGTCTGATGTCAGGGCTGATATATGACACACTTTCTGACCAATACTGCCACACTTTCTGACCAATACTGGCAGTTAACAAAACCTCTGTTTATTTTCAAAATATCTGTCATATTTCTTAGCTGGTCTGATGATTTACCAACCCCTGCCGCAATACACAGCCCGGTAGGTGACACCACTACTTCCCGCTGCAGATTTGCAACTTCCTTTTTGACCTGCTCACTCATTTTTATATGAAGGCCAACAATAGTCATCCTTATTTCCCTATCATGTTGAGTTTATTTATTGTCTCTGGCACTAGAATTTGAACTTTTCTCTCTATTTGTCAATACAATTTGTCATTGTATAATGAAAATTATATGAAATGTTGCTGAATGTGCTAAATCCAATTCCTCTTTTTCATTGCAGATCCAGGCGGTTTTTACCGCAGACACAGCTCACATGGCAGGCCTGCCACTGTGAGCGAGAGCAAATGTGAAATCTACATTGAGACTCCACCAAAGTGTGATGATAATGTGGAGACTCCACCAGAACAACACGTCTATCTTGAGACTCCACCAGAAGGTGGTGTCAACACTGAGACGCCACCAGAATGGGATGTTCACATTGAGACTCCACCAGAACACAATTTTCATGTTGAGAATCCACCAGAAGAAGGCGTCCATGTTGAGACTCAACCAGAGCGTGATGCCCACACTGAGGCACCACCAGAATGTGATTTCCACGTTGACACTCCACCAGTACATGATGCCCAAATTGAGGCCCCACTAGAATGCGACGTTCACATTGAGACTCAAACAGAATGTGATGGCCACATTGACACCCCAACAGAGTGTGATGTTCGCATTGAGAGTCCGCCAGAATGTGACCACCAGTCTGCCAGAACTACGGAATCCATCATAGGGATTTTGGATGACTTCAAATTCCTTCGCCTCCTTGGAGAGGGGAGTTATGGAAAGGTAAGTAGTTGGATCTTTTCTTGGATTTAAAATCTATAGATAGAGGTGCTGAGGACTAGGACACCTAATTGGTTTTATCACTATCCAGCGCTACATTCAAGAGATTTCCCTTCAATTTCTGTCCTGTTGACAATGGTTTTACCAGACAGGAAGTGATGGACTTATCTACAACAAGGACACAGACAGAAAAGAAAAGTATTTTTTTCCATCTGTGTGGCTATTGCAGAGATGCACATGCACTTCAAAGCCCAATTAAACATTCCATTTAATTCAGCTAAAGACATCCCAGGTGCACTGCACCAAAAATAAAAGGCTATTTTTTTTCAATAGCAGCTAAGGCCAAAGTAGAAAAGGCTGTCTGACCCTTGCTCTTCCCTGGGAATAAATGGTCTCTCTACAGTGGTTTGACACACTCCCATGACGAGTCAGAGCTAGAACTCTCCAATTAACAAAGCTCAAGTTCCATGATGACTGGAGAGCTCTGGGTTATGATTGAGAAAGGGACTTGCTGAACCTCTGTACAGAGATCACTGCTTCCCCACAGAGAACAAAGGTCCCACTGAGGCATGCTGGCAGGACATGCTTATCTATTGAGGCTGTGGCTGCTTTTTAATTAAAATACATTGAAAGACTTTTATTGCACATAGTTTGCTTTGATGTATCTGTAATTTATTTAACTGATTTCAACTGAAAGTTTAATAGGGCTTCTAACTATATAAAAGTAATCAAGGTAGTAAAACTTGGAGGTCACACTTTTTTTAATGATTCTTCATTAAAGGGGTTCTAAACCCTTGTTTAAAAGAAAAAAATAGCAAACATGTCATACTTATCTCCACTGCGCAGTTTGTTTTGCATAGAATGGCCCCCGGTCCTCCTCTTCTGGTAGCTCCTCCCCACATCGAGTGCCCATGTTGGAGAAGGCTCTCCTATAGTAGACACCTGTGCAGGCGTGCTCCTGTGTCCTGCATCTGTGCCCATTCACACAGAATGCAGGACTCAGTCCCGCCCCCCAGGGCCCGCGTCATTGTGTTTGATTGACAGCAGCAGGAGCCAATGGCTGCACTGCTATCAATCTATCCAATCAAGATCTGAGACAACAGGCAGGGAGGTAGAGCACATCTTCGCCATGGGAACGAAAATTACTTAGAACCCCCCAATTATTATATATATTTTTTTATCAAAGACCCTAGAGAATAAAATGGATATCTTTGTCATAGTTTATGTCACACAGTATTTGCACAGCAGTCTTTCAAACTTTCTTTGTAGATTTTTTTTGTAAAATATGAAAGATGATGTCACACAGAGTAAATAGATACCCAACATGTCATGCTTTGATATTGCGCACACTCTTGGAAAGGCGATAAACTACGGTACCTAAAAATCTCTACAGGTTACCAGTTTAGAGTTACAGAGGAGGTCCTGTGCTTGAATTATTGCTCTCGCTCTGACAATTGTGGCAATACCACACATGTGTGGTTTGAACACAGTTAACATTTGCGGGTGTGACTTGCGTTTGTGTTCACTTCTGTGTGTGAGCACAGAGGGATGGGACGCTTAAAAAAAAAAAATGTCTTGTTTATTTTATTTTTATTTTCTCTTTAAAAAAAAAATCTGATAATTTTCTTGCTGTCACAAGGAATCTAAACATCCCTTGTGATGGTAATAGGCAGTGACAGGTACTCTTTATTGAGGGCTCTGGGGTCTATATGACCCCAAATCTCTCCTTTTCACTTAAAAGTATTCAAAACGCCAAAATCTGCGCCATTGACAGCCAAGTAAACCGGGAATGATGTCCTGATATCGCTTCTAGTTCCGATTCCGGCTTCGTTTGGGTCTTCGGCCAGCCAGCGGATGTGTCGGCTGGTCGCCCGGGCTTCCCGGTGGGACGGGACAGCCGCGGAAGATAGTGGGAGGAGGGGCGTGTCCCTACGGCTCCTTAGGATAACAGCCGAGAGGCTTTTAGTTGCATCAGTTGTTATCCCAAGATAGCAAACTGCTGGCTCTAAAAAATGGTACTGAAGCTGCAGGCATCACCCTGGTGCAACCCCTTCAAGCCGCGAATGCATATTTGCGCATGATCAGCAAGAAGGAGTTAACTTATATCTCAGTGCAGCGGGATGAGTGAGACTCCAGACAGGAGTGAGAGAAGGTCCTGGAATTTCAGCAGTTTCACGAATGTAGACCCTGTAATGAATAAAATGCCATTTTGGTGATCCTATGCATTGTTGTGCACGCATAAACAAAGTATTCAATGTGAATAAACTTCAGATTGTCAGCTATAATTTTCTCTCCCTCTGTCCCCTTTAGGTGGTTTTGGCATCACGAACGTCCACTGATGAGCTGGTGGCTGTCAAAATCCTGAACAGGAACGACAATGACTTTGAGAGTGTCCTTACGGAGAGCCGAGTACTGAGAGAAGTTCGTACCAACCCATTCTGCATTCATACACTCGGTGTCTTGCAGAGAGAGGTAAGTGACTTGATCTTCTACTTATTATGTGGGAGCAGCCGGTGTTTAATGGTTATCCTCTCAGGATACTACTATAGTGACACCTACCTTTCTCACAACCTACTCCCAGTCTGCATTGGGATTTCTATAACCTCGATCTTTCTTTTCTCTGCACAGGATTATGTATTCTTCGTCATGGAATACCTGAGAGGTGGAGACCTGTTTAACTTCTATAAGCAAAGGAAACCAGTAAATATTGCGACACTAAGGTAAGCCAACAGAGGTACCATGATCATAGGGGTGGGTGTAGAACATAGTACTGCAGATAGATCACATCAATGTGCATGTGTAGACTTTTTCTAGATACGAGATAGGTAAGCCAATAGGGTACCATGATAATACGGATGGGGATAGAACATAGGACTGTTGATAAATCACATCAATGTGTAGACTTGTTCTAAATATAACACAGGTAAGACAATAGGGTACCATGATCATAGGGATGGAGGTAGAACATAGGACTGTACATAGATCCAGGGCTGGGACAAGGAGGGGGCAGGAAGGGAGGCTGCCCTACACCCACTTGTATACTGCAGGGATGGGGGCAATGCTATTCTGATTATATGTCTGACAGGAGTAGTGACAGACACATCACTACTCCTGTCAGCCAAGTGCTGGTAGCAGTGAGGAGAGCAGTAGAGAGCCAGTTGAGTTCTTGCAATGACTCCACTCTTAATATAACCCTCTTATTGACAAGCAGATGACTACTGGGCACTGGATGACCTTGTCCCGGCACTGCATAGATCACATCAGAGTGTATGCAGACTTGTTTTAGATATGGAAAGATCTGATTTTCAATCGATTTGTCCTCTCAAAGCTCTTCCTATACATATACAATGAGAAGACATCCCAGTCATTGGACATTTCTCAACAAATTTCTTGTGAGACTGATTTGGGATGATTTGTTTCACCCTGAGAATGATCTGTCAGGGTGCGTTTACAGATGTTGCACTGTCTGTGTACATACTGTTATATCCAATCCAATGGTTATTGGCAAGTTAATCATCCAATGTAAGCCTTCAGCCCTCCATCTGATTGGGAAATCTCTAACCTATTTCTTCTCAACTGTACGAGTTATAATTTTGTATGGGAGTCTACCAAAAAATCTATTGGATTTATGTCTAAGAATGTAATTTTTTATAATGTTAGTTTGTAAATGTAGAACTTTTTTGTAGTTTTGGATGGAGTAGGGAAGCTCCTTTATTGTTTTGGCCTTATATACACTTTAAGAGAGACTATACAATCATACTCTTCTCTGTAACTGCTCCAATCCTCCTAGATGGATAGAGATGGATATTTTTCCGTTTCTTTTTAGCGGACTGGATCGGATTGCAGGTAGGCAGGTGTAAATGGAGACAAGTCCACTTACACCCACCAGTCTATAAGGAAACATGAACCTTCTGATCAGATCCACTTGAAAAACTGATAGATCTGATCGGATCACTGATGTGAAAGGGGCCTAAAACACTTCTATGTATTGTACTAAATTCTGCCATTACTGATAACATTTTCTTTTAACGTGATTTAGTTATCGCCAGCATACCTGACTATGGCTGACAAATGAAGCATTATCATCAGTTTTTTACATTTTTTGGCTTAGATTATCATAAAATGCTTCACATCAATCTTTTCTATCTCTCCATCAGATTCCTCACTGCGGAGCTTCTTTGCGGTCTGCAGTTCCTTCATGGCCGGGGGATTGTACATCGTGATCTCAAACCAGAAAACATCCTTCTGGATAGCGATGGACATGTGAGAATAGCCGACTTTGGCTTATCTGCAATGGGTGTGGGCAAATCCCGGACCCTGACTGACTGCTTCGGGACTCCAATGTACTCGGCGCCAGAGGTGAGTATTGGATTATTTTTGTTTTCCTGTCTTCTTGTTAGTAAAACAATCAGTAATGACCATTCTATTCTTTTTAATATTTCCACAGATCTACTTGGATCTTCCATATGGATATGCCATTGACTATTTCTCCCTGGGAATTATAGTCTATGAGTTGGCTATTGGATATTATCCATTCAAACGGTCATACTACATTGATGAGGTGCTCAAAGACTCAATATGCAACGATCATCCAAGTTTTCCCAAGGACTTCAGTATGGACCTTCAGGACCTCATAAATAAAGTAAGGAAACAACCTCTGTAGCAAGCAAACACAAAGTTATTGCCTTTTTACCATAGATAACCTATTTTCTGTATATTTTTACAGCTTCTATGCAAATGCCCCGACACAAGACAGAGGCTTGTTGAAGATCTGAGAAGCCATCCATTTTTCAAGGAGGTAGACTGGGTGAAACTGGAGGCTGGCGAAGTGGACCCACCATTTACCATGAAGACTGTAAGTATATGAACCACACATGGGTTCTTGGCAGTGCATTGTCCAATGTTCTGCATTCTATATTCTCCCAGCACCTAAGTGTGCATGACCATTTCAAATAGAAAGGCCATCACTGTACATATTCTTCAGTAATAATGTTTTTTCTCTTCACGGTACTCACCGATAGATCTGACAACAGATGTGGAGATGGAAGAAACCATACCTCCTCCTGATGAAGAACTGGAGGCCCAATTTACAGAGGAGAACTATTAGCTTTATTGTGGGCTCACTTTTACTAACAGCAGACTGGGAGAAATACAAAAACCTTAGATACAGGTTGGAGGCCTGTAGTCTTATATGCAGGCATGTATTGGACTGGCTATGAGGGGAGGTATGAGGCCAGTAGACTTTGTTCGTAGGCGTGTGTTGGACTGGCTGTGAGGGGAGGTTGGAGGCCAGTAGACTTTTTTGTAGGCGTGTGTTGGATAGAGGTCAGCCAATATATCGGCCGATATTTGGCATTTTTTAATTAATCGGCATCGGCCGATTGTGACTTGCAAATGACTTCAGTAATAGAAGTCAGTGCAAGTTGCCTGGAGACTTGAGTGAAGACTTGTCTCCTCTCTGGGCAGTCTGCCAAGAAAAGAGCAAAAAGATACAATGTTTACACTTGAATGAATGAATTCAACTCAGTGTGTAGAAGTTCTCAGTTTAACCATTTAAAGACTAAATCTTTTTTGACACTTGATGCTTACAAATAAAAATACTGTATTTTCTGCTAGAAATTCACTTAGAACCTTCAAAACTTGCTGCCAGTTTTAGCGGGGCTTTACTGTCATTTTAGCGGCGCTATTCAGCTGCTAGCGGGGCACTTATAATCCAGCTAGCGGCCGAGGAAGGGGCTAAATGTGCCCGTGAAGCGCCGCTGCCAAATCGCATTAGAGGTGCTTCGGCAGCGGGGCCCATTCATTTCAATGGGCAGGAGTGGTGGAGGAGCGCCACTCCAAAGATGCTGCTTGCAGGACTTTTTTTTAATGTCCTGCCAGCGCATCTCCTCAGTGTGAAAGCACTCGGGGCTTCCACACAGACTGCAGGGGAGCCGTTTTGCAGGTACTTTACAGGGGCTATTTTTAGCCCAAAAGCGCCTGAAAAACGCCCCAGTGGGAAAGGTGTCTAACTGTTATATTTTATGAGATGAAGGGGAAAAAATAAATAAATAATCGGCCTAACATATTGGCCCAAAAAAATCGGCATTATATATCGGCCATCGGCCGTGGCGATTTCTAAATATCGGTATTGGTATCGGCATCGGCCAGAGAAAAACCCATATCGGTCGACCTCTACCTTTCATACACACACACAATTACAAGCAAACAGATTACAGGTGAAAATGGTTACATTTAACCACTTCAGCCCCGGACCAATTAACAGCCTAAGGACCAGAGGTCTTTTTACAATTTCGCACTGCACTGCTTTAACTGGTAATTGTGCGGTCATGCAATGTTGTACCCAAACGAAATTTGCGTCCTTTTCTTCCCACAAATAGAGCTTTCTTTTGGGGGTATTTGATTGCCTCTGCGATTTTTATTTTTTGCGATATAAATGGAAAAAGACCAAAAATTTTGAGAAAAAAAGATATTTTCTACTTTTTGTTATAAGAGAAATCGAATAAACTCAATTTTAGTCATACATTTAGGGCAAACTGTATTCAGCCACATGTCTTTAGTAAAAAAAATGTCAATAAGCGTATATTTTTTGGTTTGCGCAAAAGTTATAGCGTCTACAAACTAGAGTACATTTTCTGGAATTTACACAGCTTTTAATTTATGACTGCCTATCTCATTTCTTGAGGTGCTAAAATGGCAGGGCAGTACAACCCCCCCCCCCCAAATGACCCCATTTTGGAAAGTAGACACCCCAAGGAAATTTCTGAGAGGCATGTTGAGCCCATTGAATATTTTTTTTTGTGATTGAATAATGACACAAAAAAAAAAAAAGTTTACAAAAAGTTGTCACTAAATGATATATTGCTCACACATGCCATAGTTATATGTGGAATTGCACCCCAAAATATATTCTGCTGCTTCTCCTGAGTACGGGGATACCACATATGTGGGACTTTTTGGGAGTCTAGCCGCGTACGGCACCCCTGAAAACCAATCACTGCCTTCAGGATTTCTAAGGGTGCAAATTTTTGATTTCACTCCTCACTACCTATCACAGTTTCGAAGGCCATAAAATGCCAAAATAACACAAAACCCCCCCAAATGACCCCATTTTGGAAAGTAGACACCCCAAGGAAATTGCTGAGGGGCATGTTGAGCCCATTGAATATTTTTTTTTGTCCCAAGTGATTGAATAATGACACAAAAAAAAAAAACATGCCATAGTTATATGTGGAATTGCACCCCAAAATATATTCTGCTGCTTCTCCTTGATTTCACTCCTTACTACCTATCACAGTTTCGAAGGCCATAAAATGCCAAAATAACACAACCCCCCCCCCCCCCAAATGACCCCACTTTGGAAAGTAGAGACCCCAAGCTATTTACTGAGAGGCATGTTGAGTCTATGAAATATTTTATATTTTGCCACAAGTTGCAGGAATATTACAATTTTTATTTTTTTTGCACAAAGTTGTCACTAAATGATATATTGCTCACACATGCTATGGGCATGAGTCAAATTACACCCCAAAATAAATTCTGCTGCTTCTTCCGAGTACGGGGATACCACATGTGGTGGACTTTTTGGGAGCCTAGCCACGTACTGGACCCCGAAAACCAAGCACTGCATTCCGGATTTAAATACAAAACGCTACCAAAAAAACCTGTTAGCGATCGCAGGGATCAGGCCTGACTCTGCGATCGCTGTAGTTATGTGTTTAGTGTTTTGTAAGTGACAGTGATCGATCGATACTGCACTTGGGTGGGCTGGGCGGAGGGGCAAAACGCAGGTGCTAGCAGGTATCTGGGCTGATCCCGCTAACAATGCATTTTTTTGGAACCCTAAACTGCTGGGGACGCTAGTATAGATCTGATCAGATCAGATATTGATCTGTTCAGATTCTATACCCCTACGGGAGGTGTATGCTTTGCGCATGGGTGTTAGCGGTACTGGCACTAACCTAGCGCTGCCTGGGGCGACGCAGACCCTGACCCTAAAACCTAATTGATATCACCCGCCGGGTGATCAGGGGGTTAAACCTTTATTGGGTAATAAATGGTGGGTGCCCTGATGCTATAAAAAGCAAACTAACTAACCAGAGTCACCCGTAACACTTATACGGTGATCACTGGTGAAAGGGTTAACTAGGGGCAATCAGGGGGTTCAAATTTTTATTAGGTAGTATATGGGGGTCCCTGGCGCTATATAAAAACCTGACGGGGAACCTAAATAACTAACTGGCTAACCAGCGTCACCAGTGACACTTATACGGTGATCGCTGGTGAAAGGGTTAACTAGGGGCAATCAGGGGGTTAAAACCATTATTGGGTAGTATATGGGGGTACCTAGCGCTATAAAAACCTGGCGGTGAACCTAAAAAAATAACTAGCTACCTAGCGACACTAGTGACACTAATGCAGCGACCAGAAAAATGTTCGCTTAGTGACACTGGCAAAAGGGGGTGAAAGGGTTAACTAGGGGCAATCAGGGGGTTAAAACCGTTATTGGGTAGTATATCGGGGTACCTAGCGCTATAAAAACCTGGCGGTGAACCTAAAAAAATAACTAGCTACCTAGCGACACTAGCGACACTAATGCAGCGATCAGAAAAATGATCGCTTAGTGACACTGGCAAAAGGGGGTGAAAGGGTTAATTAAGGGCAATCAGGGGATTAAAACCATTATTGGGTAGTATATCGGGGTACCTAGCGCTATAAAAACCTGGCGGTGAACCTAAAAAAATAACTAGCTACCTAGTGACACTAGCGACACTAATGCAGCGATCAGAAAAATTATCGCTTAGTGACACTGGCAAAAGGGGGTGAAAGGGTTAACTCTAAGGGCAATCAGGGGGTTAAATCTGTATTGGGGGGTGGTAGGGGGCTACCCTGGACCTAACACTAACTGCCCTGACACTTTTTACTTTTACAACTGACACTGAATGCAGTGATCAGTAAATAAATGATCACTGCAATCAGTGACACTGTGACTGGGGGGGGGGGAGGGGGGGGCGGGGGGACATCGGGGGGTGATCGGGGTTTTTTTTTGTGCCTGTGTGTTAGTTAGTGTCAGTGTAGTGTTTGGTGCAGACTTACTGTGTCCTCTCCTCGTAGCCCGGTCAATAAGACCGCCCCGAGGAGAATGACATCACTTCCTCCCTGCCTGTGTATACAATACACATTGGGAGGAAGCTTCTCATTTGCCAGGAGCGATCGAGAGGGGATGGCCAGAAACCAACGGCCATCCCCTCATCCCGGATCGCTCCTGAAGCGAACCGGACCGCCGCATCCAGCGGGAGGGGGTCTGATCGGACCCCCCACCCGTTGGAAGGCAAGCACGTACATGTACGTGCTTGTGCCTGTACATGCCATTGTGATGACGTACAATGGCATGCGGCGGTCGTTAAGTGGTTAATAGCCATTAAAACCCTTTTGTGTCAACTTGTGTCCATGTTATCAGGCCAAAATCACAGGGTATGTAAACTTTTCATCAGGGTCATTTGGGTAGTTTCTGTTGTGATTATGAGTTGAAAAGAGTAAACACAGTTGTTAATAAATGGCTTTAACACTAACCATGAGTGAAAGAAATGTTTTTGTGTTATGTGTCATAGTCTCTGAAAAATGGCCAAGAAATCATATATTATGCCAGGATATATAAACTTATGAGCACAACTGTATATACAGTATATATATATATATATATATATATATATATATATATATACACATACACACATATATATATATATATATATATATATATATACACACACACACACACACACACATACAGTGGTGTGAAAAAGTGTTTGCCCCCTTCCTCATTTCCTGTTCCTTTGCATGTTTGTCACACTTAAGTGTTTCGGAACATCAAACCAATTTAAACAATAGTCAAGGACAACACAAGTAAACACAAAATGCAATTTGTAAATGAAGGTGTTTATTATTAAAGGTGAAAAAAAATCCAAACCATCATGGCCCTGTGTGAAAAAGTGATTGCCCCCTAAACCTAATAACTGGTTGGGCCACCCTTAGCAGCAACAACTGCAACCAAGCGTTTGCGATAACGTGCAATGAGGCTTTTACAGCGTCCTGGAGGAATTTTGGCTCACTCATCTTTGCAGAATTGTCCTAATTCAGTTACATTAGAGGGTTTTCGAGCATGAACGGCCTTTTTAAGGTCATACCACAACATCTCAATAGGATTCAGGTCAGGACTTTGGCTAGGCAACTCCAAAGTCTTCATTTTGTTTTTCTTCAGCCATTCGGTGGTGGACTTGCTGGTGTGTTTAGGATCATTGTCCTGCTGCAGAACCCAAGTTGTTTCAGCTTGAGTACACAAACAGATTGTCGGACATTCTCCTTCAGGATCTCTTGGTAGACAGCAGAATTCATAGTTCCTTTTATCACGGCAAGTCTTCCAGGTCCTGAAGCAGCAAAACAGCCCCAGACCATCACACTACCACCACCATATTTTACTGTTGGTATAATGTTCTTTTTATGAAATGCAGTGTTCCTTCTACGCCAGATATACTTGGACACACACCTTCCAAAGAGTTCCACTTTTGTCTCATCGGTCCACAGAATGTTGTCCCAAAAGTCTTGGGGATCATCAAGATGTGTTGTGGAGAAATTGAGACGAGCTTTGATGTTCTTTTTGCTCAGCAGTGGTTTCCTCCTTGGAACTCTGCCATGCAGGCCATTTTTGCCCAGTCTTTTCCTGATGGTGGAGGCATGAACGCTGACCTTAACTGAGGCAAGTGAGGCCTGCAGTTCCTTGGACGTTGTTGTGGGGTCTTTTGTGACCTCTTGGATGAGTCGTCGCTGCGCTCTTGGGGTAATTTTGGGTGGCCGGCCACTCCTGGGAAGGTTCACCACTGTTCCATGTCTTCGCTATTTGTGGATAATGGCTCTCACTGTGGTTCGCTGGATTCCCAAAGCTTTGGAAATGGCTTTATAACCCTTTCCAGACTGATAGATCTCAATTACTTTCTTTCTCAATTGTTCCTGAATTTCTTTGGGTCTCGGCATGATGTGTAGCTTTTAAGGATCTTCTGGTGGACCTTACTGTGTCAAGCAGCTCCTATTTAAGTGATACCTTGATTGTGAACAGGTGTGGCAATAATCAGGCCTGGGTGTGGCTAGAGAAATTGAACTCAGGTGTGGACAACCACAGTTATAGTATGTTTTAACAAGGGGGGCAATCACTTTTTCACACAGGGCCATGATGGTTTGGATTTTTTTTCACCTTTAATAATAAACACCTTCATTTACAAATTGCATTTTGTGTTTACTTGTGTTGTCCTTGACTATTGTTTAAATTGGTTTGATGTTCCGGAAACACTTAAGTGTGACAAACATGCAAAGGAACAGGAAATGAGGAAGGGGGCAAACACTTTTTCACACCACTGTATACATATACACAGTGCCTTGAAAAAGTATTCATGCCGGTTGATATTTTCCACATTTTGTCATGTTACAACCAAAAACGTAAATGTATTTTATTGGGATTTTATGTGATAGACCAACACAAAGTGGCACATAATTGCGATGTGGAAGGAAAATGATAAATGGTTTTCAACATTTTGTACAAATAAATATCTGAAAAATGTGGCGTGCATTTGTATTCAGTCCCCTTTACTCTGATACCCCTAAGAGCCCGTTCACACAGGGCCAACACGACTTTCAACACGACTTTTGGAGGCAACTTGGACACGACTTCAACACGACTTGCATACGAATGAGCTCTCAAGGAAGAACTGCACGCCAAATTTATTTAAAAAAATTGGCGTGGGTTCCCCCTCCGAGAGCATACCAGGCCCTTAGGTCTGGTATTGATTTTAAGGGGAACCCCCTACGCCGAAAAAACGGCGTGGGGGCCCCCCCAGATCCATACCAGACCCTTATCAGAGCACGCTACCCGGCTGGCCAGGCAAGGGGTGGGGACAAGTGAGCGCCCCCCCTTGTGGGCTGTACCAGGTCACGTGCCCTCAACATGGGGGGTGCCTTGGGGAAGGGGGGCCACGTGGCCTCCCCACCCCAAAGCACCTTGTCTCCATGTTGATGAGGACAAGGGCCTCTTCCCGACAACCCTGGCCGTTGGTTGTCGGGGTCTGCGGGCGGGGGGCTTATCGGAATCCGGGAGCCCCCCTTAATAAGGGGGCCCCCAGATCCCAGCCCCCCACCCTATGTGAATGAGTATGGGGTACAATATACCCCTACCCATTCACCTGTGAAAAAAATGTCCAAAAAAAAACACAACACACAAGGGTTAAAATAGTTTATTGCACAGCTCCGGTGGTCTTCCGTCTTCGGGGGTCTTCTCGCCGGACTCCTCTGCTATCTTCTGCTCTTTTGCTAGCTCTTCGGTTCTTCTTGCCGGGCCACCGCGCCTTCCTCTGGGACTGTGACATCATCATAATGGGCGGGGACATCATCCGGGATGTCACCGCACGCCGCGTCCCTGTCATTGTGAGCAGAGACAGCGACGAGGCAACATCTCCTGAAGAGAAGAACAGAAGAACAGAAGACGGCAACAGCGGCAGCGGCGACAGAAGACCAGGCCACCGCTTGTAAAAGAGCTAGAAGAAGGTGCGGTGGCCCGGTAAGAAGAACCGAAGAAGGGGGACAAGACCCCCGAAGTCGGAAGAAGAGGGCGGCGGCGAAGAAGAAAGCCGGGCTCCTCCACTAGTGAAAGAGTTAGCAAAAGAGCAGAAGATAGAGGAGGAGTCTGGCGAGAAGACCACCGGAGCTGTGCAATAAACTATTTTAACCCTTGTGTGTTGTGGTTTTTTTTTGTAAATTTTTTTCACAGGTGAATGGGTAGGGGTACATTGTATCAAACAGATGGTACAGCGCTCTAACTAAAATAAAATGATTACTAACATATTAAAATTAATAAAATGTCCAAAGATAGCTTTTGAGTCTTCAGTGGTATACAGTCAGTTCATGCATAAAGTGACTTAGTGCCAAGGGGGGGACAACCACCAATGGTAAAATTGGCTGCTCACCCCATCGTATGGACCCTTTAAATTACAGAGGGTCATATGCACTTAAATATCAACGAATGCTTATCAACTCGTCCAATCGCTGTACTCCTCTCCGACAATATCTGACTGATTCACAAACGAAAACACAGCTTTCTCCCATTCAGAGTCAAATGAACTGACACGTTCGTGGAATACCCACACTGGATCGGTATATAGTAGTATTCACAATTCCTCAGACCATGTGGATACAGTGTACCCCATACTCATTCACATAGGGTGGGGGGCCGGGATCTGGGGGCCCCCTTATTAAGGGGGGGCTCCCGGATTCCGATAAGCCCCCCACCCGCAGACCCCAACAACCAACGGCCAGGGTTGTCGGGAAGAGGCCCTTGTCCTCATCGAAATGGGGACAAAGTACTTTGGGGTGGGGGGGTCGCGCGGCCCCCCTTCCCCAATGCACCTCCAATGTTGAGGGCACGCGGCCTGGTACGGCTCAGGAGGGGGGGGTGCTAGCTCGTCCCCTCCCCCTTTCCTGGCCGACCGGGTAGCGTGCTCGGATAAGGGTCTGGTATGCATCTGGCGGGACCCCCACGTCGTTTTTTCGTCGTAGGGGGTTCCCCTTAAAATCCATACCAGACCTAAGGGCCTGGTATGCTCTCGGAGGGGGAACCCACGCCAATTTTTTTAAATAAATTTGGCGTGGAGTTTCCTCCTGAGAGCTGATAATTCTGTGAGAGTCGCCTCCGTATAGACGGACATCCGAGGGACCTCCATTGAAATCAATAGGTACCAGTCGCCTACAAGTCGGATTGAAGTAGTACAGGAACCTTTTCTGAAGTCGGAACGACTTCAGTAGTGTGCATTAAGACGGCTCTCATTCACTTACATTGATTTTTACATGTTGTCCGACCTGAGGCGACAAGGGGCGACCTGAAGTCGGATCTGAGTCGCCCCTGTGTGAACCGTCTCTAACTAAAATCTAGTGGACCGACTACCTTCAGAAGTCACATAACTAGTAAATAGAGTCCACCTGTGTGTAATTTAATTTCAGTATAAATGCAGCTGTTCTGTGAAGCCCTTAGAGCCGGTTCACACAGGGGCGACATGACTTTCAACACGACTTTTGGAGGCAACTTGGGCACGACTTGAACACGACTTGGGCACGACTTGGGGCGACTTACAACACGACTTTAAGTTGCCCCAGGCCAGGCGACTTTTGCCGTGGCCAATCAGAGAATGAGCTCTGAAGGAGGAACTCCACGCCAAATTTCCCTCTTGAGAGCTGATAATTCTGTGAGAGTCGCCTCTGTATAGACGGAGATCCGACTTGTAGGCGACCTCCATTGAAATCAATAGGTACCAGTCGCCTACAAGTCGGATTAAAGTAGTACAGGAATCTTTTCTGAAGTCGGAGCGACTTCAGTAGTGTGCATTAAGACGGCTCTCATTCACTTACATTGATTTTTACATGTTGTTCGACCTGAGGCGACTAGGGGCGACCTGAAGTCGGATCTGAGTCGCCCCTGTGTGAACCGACTCGTAGAGCAGGGGTAGTGAATTAAACTTCACGTGGGTCCGGTTATAAAATTTTTCTTCTAGCGGGGGTCCGAGTGTCATATTGGTGCTATGAATCCACACGATATCATCCACATGACAGGCCCATTATTCACAGACCCCTCATCAAGGACTGGCCCCCATCACAGACTAACCCCCCATCACAGACTGGCCCCCAATCACAGACTGGTCCCCAATCACAGACTTACCCCATCACAGACTGACCCCCCATCACAGACTGACCCCCCATAACAAACTGGCCCCCCATCACAGACTGACCCCCATCACAGACTGACCCCCCATCACAGACTGACCCCCATCACAGACTTACCCCCCATCACAGACTGACCCCCGTCACAGACTGGCCCCCGTCACAGACTGGCCCCCATCACAGACTTATCCCATCATTCATCGGCTGACCTGCCTTTACAGACAGGCCCCCCCATCACAGACTGGCCCCCATCACAGACTGGCCTCCCATCAAAGACTGACACCCCATCACAGACTGGCCCCCATCACAGACTGACCCCCCATCACAGGCTGGCCCCCATTACAAACTGACCAACCATCACAGACTGGCCCCCCATCAAATACTGACACCCCATCACAGACTTACCCTCCATCACAGACTGACCCCCCATCACAGACTGACCCCCCCATCACAGACTGACCCCCATCAAATACTGACACCCCATCACAGACTGACACCACATCACAGACTGGCCCCCAATCACAGACTGCCCCCCATTACAGGCTGACCCCCCAATCACAGACTGACCCCCCATCACAGACTGACCAACCATCAAATACTGACACCCCATCACAGACTGACCCTCCATCACAGACTGACCCCATCACAGACTGGCCCCATCATAGACTGACCCTCCATCACAGACTGGCCCCATCACAGACTGGCCCCATCACAGACTGGCCCCCCATCACAGACTGGCCCCCCATCACAGACTGGCCCCCCATCACAGACTGGCCCCCCATCACAGACTGGCCCCCCATCACAGACTGACCCCCCCATCACAGACTGACCCCCCCAAATACTGACACCCCATCACAGACTGACCCTCCATCACAGACTGGCCCCATCACAGACTGGCCCTCCATCACAGACTGGCCTCCCATCACAGACTGACCCCATCACAGACTGACCCCCCATCACAGACTGACCCCCCCATCACAGACTGACCCCCCCAAATACTGACACCCCATCACAGACTGACCTTCCATCACAGACTTTTCACATTATAGATGAGTGATTGATTGCTGAGACCTCCCGCTGCGTAGCAACCAATCACCCGCTTCTTAACTTAAAAAGTCCCACACTTTGCAGAGCCGCTGCGCTTCTCATCTTGTGTGAATAAGACAGGCAGTGTGAGGAGGGGGCAGGGCAGCGATCCGATACTGAAGGGACAGACCCGTGCACGCTGCACCTGCCATGCTGTGAACATGGGAGCACAAGGCAGGCAGGCGAGCCGGCGGCGGGGAGAGGACACACAGGCAACTATTTGGTGAGGCTGCGGTCCGGGAAATATGGCTGCTGGAGCCAGAATCGTACCGCGGTCCGCCATTTAGTGATGCCTGCCTTAGAGGTTTATTAGAGAACGTTAGTGAACAAACAGCAAACTATTAGTCACGCAATCCACAAATCTGGCCTTTATGGAGGAGTGGTAAGAAGAAAGCCATTGTTGAAAGAAAGCCATAAGAAGTCCTGTTTAGTGATGGACGAACTGACGGGACGTTTCGCGAACGCGGACCGCGAACGCGGCCGATAGTTCGCGAACCATAAAGTTTGCGGCGGGCCCCATTGACTTCAATGGGAGGCGAATTTTGCAAACCTACAGGTCAAATTTGCAGCCACAAAATAATTACTAGCTGTGCAAACATAGTACCACCACATGGCCAATGACATAACACATGTATGAGGTGAATCTGGGATCGACAACTACAAGCATTCTTTTTTTATATGTGAAATTGTTGTGACAATTCAGGACTGTGGAACGCATGAAGGCAATGGAGGAGAGGGAAGGTCAGGGTAGGCAAAGAAGAGGGTGCAGGAGATGATCACCAGCAGCGTAACATACAGCAATGACACCTGCACCGTGATAGAGTGATCTGACACCAGCACCCTGATAGAGAGCACTGACATCAGCAGCGTGACATACAGCAATGACACCTGCACCGTGATAGAATGATCTGACACCAGCACCATGATAGAGAGCACTGACATCAGCAGCGTGACATAAAGCACTGGCACCTGCACCGTGATATACAGCACTGACACCAGCACCGTGATAGAAAGCACTGACATCAGCAGTGTGACATACAGCAATGACACTTGCACCGTGATAGAGTGATCTGACACCAGCACCGTGATAGAGAGCACTGACATCAGCAGCGTGACATAAAGCACTGACACCAGCACCGTGATATACAGCACTGACACCAGCACCGTGATAGAGAGCACTGACATCAGCAGCGTGACATACAGCAATGACACCTGCACCGTGATAGAGTGATCTGACACCAGCACCGTGATATACAGCACGGACACCAGCACCGTGATATACAGCACTGACACCTGCACCGTAAGCAGCCCCAGGAGGAAGTCAGCATAGCACAGGGATGGTGGGAGTCCCTCATAATGAGCATAGCACAGGGATGGTGGGAGCCCCTCATAATATGCACAGCAGAGGTACAGCCCCAGGAGGAAGTCAGCACAGCACAGGGATGATGGGAGCCCCTCATAATGAGCAGCCCCAGGAGGAAGTCAGCACAGCACAGGGATGGTGGGAGCCCCTCATAATAAGCAGCCCCAGGAGGAAGTCAGCACAGCACAGGGATGGTGGGAGCCCCTCATAATGAGCATAGCACAGGGATGGTGGGAGCCCCTCAT
Organism: Lithobates pipiens; assembly: GCF_037356315.1. Classification (NCBI taxonomy): domain Eukaryota; kingdom Metazoa; phylum Chordata; class Amphibia; order Anura; family Ranidae; genus Lithobates; species Lithobates pipiens. Next base: position 105,101,124 of record NW_027507748.1, read on the forward strand.
AATGAGCATAGCACAGGGATGGTGGGAGCCCCTCATAATATGCACAGCAGAGGTACAGCCCCAGGAGGAAGTCAGCACAGCACAGGGGTGGTGGGAGCCCCTCATAATAAGCAGCTCCAGGAGTATGTCAGCATAGCACAGGGATGGTGGGAGCCCCTCATAATAAGCAGCCCCAGGAGGAAGTCAGCACAGCACAGGGATGGTGGGAGCCCCTCATAATGAGCATAGCACAGGGATGGTGGGAGCCCCTCATAATATGCACAGTAGAGGTACAGCCCCAGGAGGAAGTCAGCACAGCACAGGGATTGTGGGAGACCCTCATAAGCAGCCCCAGGAGGATGTCAGCATAGCACAGGGATGGTGGGAGCCCCTCATAATAAGCAGCCCCAGGAGGAAGTCAGCACAGCACAGGGATGGTGGGAGCCCCTCATAATGAGCATAGCACAGTGATGGTGGGAGCCCCTCATAATATGCACAGCAAGGTACAGCCCCAGGAGGAAGTCAGCACAGCACAGGGATGGTGGGAGCCCCTCATAATAAGCAACCCCAGTAGAAATATGACACCGCTCAACCTCTTCAAACAGGAGGGTACGGGCATATAGTACGGTGTGCTTTTTTTTGTACAAGGAAGTGAGCCAAATGAAGAAAGAAGGTCTGTATGCTCGATTAAAAAAATCGTTTACAGACATATACATGGTCTACTGGTCACATGTGTTGAATTCCTCTGAGATCCATGCCTCATTCATTTTTAGAAATGTGAGGTAATTAACACTGTCGTGTTAAGCGAACAGTTCGATTGCAAATTGGGCAAGCTCTGGCCAGAGGTCAAGCCTGCCCACCCAGTAGTCCAGGGGTTCATTACTCCTCAGAGCGTCCACATCGGGCGTTAACCCGATGTAGTCGGACACCTGACGGTCTAGGTGTTCCCTGATGCTGGATCCTGATGACACCTGTCGATGGGTCGGCTGAAAGAATGACCTCATATCCGAAGTCACCAACACATCTTCAAACCAGCCTCTTCTTGCAGGCGCTGTTGGATTGGTACCCGCAACTCCTTCTCTGGGAGTGGGAATTGCTCCTCTGCCAGCGCACGCAAAAGCAGAATGCAGCATTTCTCGAAGCAAGGCCTGGAAGTGCTCCATTCTGACAGCCCTCTGTGACGGCGGTAACATTTCCGCCATTTTGTGTTTGTACCGGGGGTCTAAGTACGTTGCCACCCAGTACTGGTCCTTGACCCTTATGCTTTTTATACAGGGGTCCCTATTAAAACACACTGGAGCATGAAGGCCCCCATTTGCTCTAAACTGGAAGCTGTGTGGTGGCCTGGCTCCTGCTCATCATCCAGGATAATGTCGTCCTCTTCATTCTCCTCTCCCCATCCACGCACAACAACAGGGATCCCAGAAAGGTTTAAAGCATGCTCTTCTTGCTCCTCCTCATCCGCCCCGGCACCATCCTCCTCTGACTCCTCTTCAGACTCCTGTTGTTCACTTGTCTCAGATAGAGTAGCTCCCCTGGGAATTCATCCACCATTGCGACTTCCTCATCTTCCCGCTCCTCCACAGCTTGATCAATGACACGACGCAATGCACGCTCCATAAAGAAGGCATAAGGTACCATGTCACTGATGGCGCCATGGCTGCGACTGACCAGTTTGGTGATCTCCTCAAATGGCCGCAGAAGTCTGCATGTTTCGTGCATGAGCAGCCACTGGCTCGGTGAAAAAAAAACCAGCTCCCCAGAACCTGTTCTGCCGCAGAGTTCATGCAGGTAGACGTTAACTGCACGTTTCTGCTGGAACAGCCTATCAAGCATATAGAAGGTTGAGTTCCATCGCGTCGGGCAATCGCAAATAAGACGTCTGACCGGCAGATTGTGTCGCCGCTGAATGTCAGCAAGGCGAGCCATGGCCGTGTAAGATCTTCTGAAATGGGCCGAGATTTTCCTTGCCTGCCGCAAGATGTCCTGGACCCCAGGGTATTTGACAACGAATTGCTGCACGACCAAGTTTAAGATGTGTGCCATGCATGGCACATGCGTCATTTTGCCCTATTTCAATGCGCTAAGCAGATTGGCACTGTTGTCACACACCACTTTACCAACTGTCAAATTGAGCGGTGTTAGCCACTGATCTGCCTGTGAACGCAAAGCTGAAAGGAGTGCCGGGCCAGTGTGGCTCTTGGCTTCCAGGCACAACAGACGCAGCACGGCATGGCAACGTCTCACCTGGCATGTCGAATAGGTTCTGGGGAGCTTGGGCGGTGCAGCGTAAGAGACGCTAGCAGTGGAAAAGGAGGAGTCAGCCAAGGAGGAGGATGGAGTAGGAGGAGGAGGAGAAGAAGAGCCAGGCCTGCATGCAATCCGTGGCGGTAAAACCAAATCTACACAGGTGCCACAGGTTACATTCTTGACGGCCGTCAGAAGGTTCACCCAGTGGGCAGTAAAAGTGATATACCTTCCCTGCCCGTGTTTGCTAGACCACGTGTCTGTGGTCAGATGTATCTTGGCACCGACACTGTGTGCCAGAGATACATTCACTTGCCGCTGAACATGGCCATATAGCTCTGGGATGCCCTTCTCTGAGAAATACTTCCTTCCTGGGACCTTCCATTGTGGTGTTTCAATGGCCACAAATTTGCGAAAGGCCTCCGAGTCCACCAGTTTATATGGCAGTAGTTGGCGGGCTATCAGTTCTGACAAGAGGGTTATCCGGCGTCATCATTTTTTTACGCTCGAACATTAGGCCCACGGAAGCCTGCCTTTTTGCAGAAAAACGTGAGCTTGGCGTGATGGAAGGTGGAGTGGAGGACAATTGTGAGGAGAGAGGAGAAGGAGAAGTAGAAGACGAGACTGGACGGTGAGAGCCTGGAGTGTGGCTTTTTGTGTTCCGTTGCTCCCACCGGGCTCGGTGATGGCTGCTCATGTGCCTTCTTAAGGCGGTCGTCCCTAGGTGAGTGTTGGGCTTACTGCGACTAATGCGTGGACTGCAAAGATTGCAGATGGCAACACTATTGTCAGCAGCGGACACGTTAAAAAAAGCCCACACTGCGGAGCCATGTGTCGGCGTCCTGGGAGCGCCAGATGTGACTGTACATGGTCGATGCCTCGCTCCTGATACATTAGCAGTCTGCTTTGTCCCTCCTGTGCAATGTAAGTTATTCCTGCTTCTCCTTCCTATCTGCTGGTCCATAGCTCCCTCTGAACTCTCCTCCTCTTCCTCTCTTGTGGGCACCCACCTGACATGTCATCATCAACATCACCTTCCCCACCGCTATAAGTAGAGATCTCGGAGTAGGCAGCAACACCGGGGACCAACCTCCTCCTTGGGCTGATCTGGGTACAGTCGTCAGACTGCTGAGTGGCGGTTCTTGCTACCTCCTCTTCCTGATCCAATGCCAAGAGTGGCTGCGCATCAGAAATGTCTTGATATGGATCGGAAAATAATTCCTGTGACTCAAGCGGATGGTATGTGGTGGTGGTGGTGGTGGTGTTGTTGCTGGTAGTGTCTTTGGGGGTGCACATAGCAGAGAGTGAAGAAGAGGGTACAGATCGAGAGGATGAGGAGGGTGCAGAAGAGTAAGGCTGAGTGAGCCACTCAACCAAGTCTGGTGCGTCCTTTAAAGTAATTGAACGCACCTTATGCAACTTCCCACTTTGGCTCAAGCCTGTTGCTCCTGCCCTACCCCTACCACCCCTGCGGAAGGGCCTGCCTCTTCCTCTGCCTGTCATTTTTTAAATGACCGTGTGACAAAACTCTCAGTCCCTATACTGATAAAGGACTGCTGCAGTATAGGGCAGCAGTCAGCAGTAGTGCACCTCAACCCTATATATTGTGGACCTATACCAGTCCTTAAGGAATAGCAGACTGTACCTCACTCAACCCTATGTGCTATAGTACCCTATACCTTACCAGTCCTTATAAGGACCTTTGTGGAACTAGTAGGTTGTGAATGATTAGCAGACTGTACTTCAGTCCCTATACTGATAAAGGACTGCTGCAGTATAGGGCAGTAGTCAGCAGTAATGCACCTCAACCCTATATATTGTGGACCTATACCAGTCCTTAAGGAATAGCAGACTGTACCTGACTCAACCCTATGTACTGTAGTCCCCTATACCTTACCAGTCCTTATAAGGACCTTTGTGGAACTAGTAGGTTGTGAATGATTAGCAGACTGTACCTCAGTCCCTATACTGATAAAGGACTACTGCAGCAGAAGGGCCGGAGTCAGCAGTAGTGCACCTCAACCCTATATATTGTGGACCTATACCAGTCCTTAAAGCGGGATTCCACCCTAAAGTGGAACCTCCGCTGATCGGAACCCCCCACCCCCCCCCTCCGGTGTCACAATTGACACCTTTCAGGGGGGAGGGGGGTGGAGATACCTGTCAAAGACAGGTATTTTCACCCACTTCCGGGCATAGACTCCCACGGGAGTCTACGCCATTTCCTGCCCTGCCGCGCTGTCTGCTGGGACACACACGGGTCCCAGTGACAGCGCGGAGATTTCCTATTGCGCGGCGCGGCTCGCACATACGCAGTAGGGAACCGGGAAGTGAAGCCGATTCGCTTCACTTCCTGATTCCCTCACCTAGAATGGCGGCGGCAGCAGCCGAGGCCCGAGCGGTCGATCGGCCTCGGCTGCCGGCATCGCTGGAACCCGGGACAGGTGAGTGTCCATTTATTAAAAGTCAGCAGCTGTAGTATTTATAGCTGCTGGCTTTTAATATTTTTGTTTTTGGCGGAATCCCTCTTTAAGGAATAGCAGACTGTACCTCACTCAACCCTATGTACTGTAGTACCCTATACCTTACCAGTCCTTATAAGGACCTTTGTGGAGCTAGTAGGTTGTGAATTACCTCAGTCCCTATACTGATAAAGGACTACTGCTGCAGAAGGGCAGCAGTCAAGTATAATATTCTTTCTATATTTGGAAGAAAGATTATTATATGTGTACAAGCCTATTACCATACCAGTCCTGAAAAGAACCTTTGTGGACCTAATAGTAACAGCTACTGATTAAACTGACTGTCCCTCACTGCCACACACAGCTTCCTGCCTGTCCCTATTTAAACTGACAAAACACAGGCTGCTGGAACAATAACTTGAATAGCACTCAAAACTATATCCTGTATTACTTTACCATACCAGTCCTGAAAAGGACTTTTGTGGACCTAATAGTAACAGCTGATGATTAAACTGACTGTCCCTGCCGCACACAGCGTCCTGTCCCTCTCTCTACACTGACAAAAGACAGGCTGCTGCAACAATCACTAGCACAGCAGTGCCTCAAACCTATATCCTGAACTACACCTAACACCTATACCAGTCCTGAAAAGAACTTTTGTGGACCTAATAGCAAGGGATTTCGGTCACTGCAGTCTCTCCCTGCTCCACACAGCAACCTCTCCCTATAGTGACATACGAAAGAATGTAAAATGGCCGCTGGATCGGGTCTATTTATAAGTTAGGGGGAATGTCGAAGTGTCCATGTGCTGTAATGTCTCAATTGACTGTCCTGTACCCCATGATGGATGTGTCATCATAGGTCAAAGTTCTTTTACACAGTAAACACGGAAGTCCGCCGGGCGAACGGCGGCAATAGTCCGCCGATCGGGCAGACGGCAAACAGCCGAAATTCACCGCGAAACGACCGCCGGGCGAACCGTTCGGCCATCCCTAGTCCTGTTTGCAGTTTGCAAGAAGCCATGTGGGGGCACAGCAAACATGTGGAAGAAGGTGCTCTGGTCAGATGAGAACAAAATTTTAAGTTTTATCAAACTAACACTGCACATCACTGAACACACCATCCCCACCATGAAACATGGTGGTGGCAGCATCATGTTGTGGGGATGCTTTTCTTGCATTAGGGACAGGGGAGCTGGTAAGAGTTTATGGGAAGATGGATGGAGCCAAATACAGTGGAACCTTGGTTAACACGTAACACGGTTAACAAGCGGTTTGAAAGACGAACAACTTTTTTTTAAAAAACTCTGACTCGGTTTGCGAGTGTTATCTCGCAAAACGAGCAGAATCCAAGCTAATGGGATGTGCAACACTGCATTTGGCCAGAGGTGTGGAGGCATGGACTTGGAACAGTTTGGAGCAGTTAAGAGTCATTTCCTAAATACTCTGAATCACTCGTAAACACTTGGAGATACTCCATTATGCATTTCCGAGGGTTTCCTAATTCAGCTGAGCTGTCCCCGAGTTTTTCCAAGGCTCTCTGGCGCCCCCCCACCTCTGGCCACATGCGGTATTGCATGCAATAGAAGTCAATGTGGAATGAATTATCTTTGTTTCCATTGACTTCTATGGGGAAACTCATTCTGATATGCGAGTGCTTTGGATTACAAGCATTCTGCTGGAACGGATTATGCTCGTAATCCAAGGTTCCACTGTTATCTGAAAAATTTGTACTTTTGGCAGTGTGGGCAGGTGCCAAGTCCTGCTAGAAAATGAAATCAGCATCTCCATAAAGCTGGTCAGCAGAGGGCAGCATGAAGTGCTCTAGAATTTCCTGGTAGAGGGCTACGCTGACTTTGGAGTTGATAAAACACAGTGGACCAACACCAGCAGATGACATGGCTTCCTAAATCATCACTGACTGTGGAAACTTCACACAGGACCTCATGCAACTTGGATTCCGTGTCTCTCCACTCTTCCTCCAGACTCTGGGTCTTTCATTTCCAAATGAAATGCAACATTTTAAACAGTCAGTGATGATTTGGGGAACCACGTCATCTGGTGTTGGTCCACTGTGTTTTATCCAGTCCAAAGTTAGCACAGCTCTCCATTTTCCAGCAGGACTTGGCACCTGCTCACACTGCCAAGAGTACCAATACCTGGTGTAATGATCATGGTATCACTGTACTTGATTGACCAGCAAACTTGCCTGACCTAAACTCCATAGAAAATTCAGAGGGGTATTGTCAAGAGGAAGATGAGAGACACCAGACCCAAAAATGCAGATGAGCTGAAGGCTGCTATGAAAGCAACCTGGGCTTCCATAACACCTCAGCAGTGCCACAGGCTGATCGCCTCCATGCCATGCAGCATTGATGCAGTAATTCATGCAAAAGGAGCCCTAGCCAAGTATTGAGTGCATACTATACTGTAAATGGATATACTTTTCAGTAAGCCAACATTTCTGTATCAAAAATCCTTTTTTTTTTTTTCAAAAGGTTTTTATTGGAATTTTAGAACATACAGAAATTGCATTAAACATTTAATTCTTGATCAGAGACAAAATACAGTAGCCATACAGACTAAGCAGTTGAAGTCACAATTACCGGCAAATGTTCACATGTAAACTTCACACTTCTTTTGAGAAATCGTGTCTTATATCCCATTGATGAATGATTTTAGTGCATGTGTTCTCTAGTGCGCTAGAAGAAATGTGGTTAGGCGGAGGTGTTATTAAGTGTATCTATTGGATAGTTCACTGCATAGCCTAGGAGGGCAGTATAGTAAAGAAAGTATGGCTGGTGTGTTAGTATCATGTGATAGTACTCTGTTGAAACAGTGCGGTTCTCCTACTCAGTGGGTGATATAGCCAACAGCTGTATTGGGAGCTAGACTTTTGACCCATCGGAGATGTAGTCTAGATTAGCGTAAGTGCCTGTTAGACTAGAGGGAGGAAGGGTGGGTCAAGGCATAGGTGAATATGGGGAGGGTAGGGTAATGGCAGGTGTTTTAGGTTCCCTTCGTCTACTCCAGCCCCCAAGCACCATCTGGATGGGATACATAGTTTGGCTGCGTTAACCATGTGCATAGCTAACGATCGGAAGTATGACCGTTTGGGAATCGAGGGTAGGTTCAAGAGAAATTGTGCAGGCGTAAATGCAAGGTCATACGTGGTTATGTGTTTAATCAATCTGTGGACCTCTGTCCAAAATGTCTGAAGTTTGGGGCATGTCGACCAGATGTGTATGTAGGACCCCACTCAGTTGGTACATCTCCAACATTGGGGAGAAAGGTTTGGGAATATCCGGTTTAATTTGAGAGGGATTCTGTACCATCGAGATGCTATTTTATACATGTTTTCTTGCATATAAGTGTTGAGGGAGCCCTTGTGTGTGAATGTATGTATGGTATCCCAGTCCGATTGTGTAAGTTTCTTGGATAGATCTTGGTCCCACATATTTTTAGTCCAGTCATGGTGTGTACAATTATCATTAAATAGGAACGTGTATGTGGTAGAGACAAGGTGTCATTGTGGCTCCGTTTGCAAACAAAGAGCTTCCAAAGGGATAAGTTGCCTTGACCAGTGTGCTTGTGTCGATGGGGAGTGGAGAAGATGTCGTACTTGTACATACGTCCAGAAGGGGAATGTTCCCGTTGGAGATAGAGCGACGATTGCATCATAGGGACGCAACCGGTCTCCCTCATAGAATTGTCTAGCTTGTACGGTTGTGTGTGGCTATACGTCGGCTAGGAAGTCTTTACTCATGTCAAAAATGCTTTTTATTGATCTCATGTAATATTATAATTTTCTGAGATACTGAATCTTGTTTTTTCACTAGCTGTAAGCCATAATCATCAAAATAAAAAGAAAGAAATGCTTGAAATATATCACTCTGTGCGTAATGTGTCTATATAAAATATATGAGTTTCACTTTTTGAATTGAATTACTGAAATAAATTAACTTTTTTGATGATATCCAAATTTTTTGAGATGCACCCGTAGATTGGAGGTTGCAATAGTGTCTTAGAAATGTATTATGTGGTCAGTTACTTCTCACTGCTTGACTAAAAGCTTCAGCAGTAGATAGTTTATATTTTATCCTTGATTTATCCGAATGACTTCTGTAGCGCTGGCTCCTGACGAGCAGGCGCTATATGTTTTTCAAAGTTAATTTTCCTGAAACCACAGTTGGGTTTTGGGGCTAATTTTCTAAATTTCTGGTTTCAGTACCAGTACAGCTGGGTTGCACTGGGTTCTCCTTGACCGCAAGTGATGCTGTCACCGGCGGCAAGAGTAAGAATGCAGTTTAGCTGGGTGTATTGAATGCCACTGTTCTTTTGGAACCAGCCCAGTGGGAGTGTTCCCCTGCTGTGACTTCTGGGAGGTGGTATTTAAGGTACTGACATCACATGCTTTGGGGTTCCGGAGATTATTTTCTGCCTGTGTGGTTCGGGTGGTCCTCCTGACCCAGCCCCATGGCACTCCTGGCCTGGGGTGCGGAACCATGCATTTCGAGTCTCAGGGCTGGCTAGCCCGAGGCAATGCAACTGCAGGGACATGCTTGAATGGTTTTTGGTGCCTATTGATCCAAAGGTGGTCCAGTGCCGTCTCATCTGAAGGGAGAGGCCCAGCAACTGGAGAAACCCCAGGGGAGGACTCTTCAGGAGAAGGCCGTGCGCAAGACTGGCTTCTCTGAAGGAGCCTAGAGGCTTAGTTGAAGGACACTACAAGGATCTACACTCATACGGTATCACCGGATCGGCTGAGAGATACTGGTACCGTATGACAGCTCTCTAAATTTGTCTATGTCCATCAGTAACGCTCAAGTCTGTGGCAGAGACTCTGTCAAATATTCTGCGCTCAAGTCTGTGGCAGAGACTTTGTCAAATATCCTACGTTCAAGTCTGTGGCTGAGACTTTATCTTAACACCCTACTGACTGTTAGGCCTAGTGAGAGGAGGTCAATCCGGGGGTTGTAAAATCCAGTTGTGAAACGGTTGCTATTCTCTGGATTTTTTCTATAAGAAACTTTCCATTTTTGCAGTCTAAAGTTCCTGAACTTACTCCTAGCCCTCTACCCTAAACTGGGAGACTCTGTTTCTGTTTCAAATAAATAAACCAAAAGAAGATTCAATGTCAGTTTCCACATTTCTTTGGGCCATCTACCATGGGTCGGGAACCCCTAGATGGAGAAGCAATCAAGAATGTATCGGTAAGCCCAATAAAACCAGCAGCTCCTTCGGGGGTCAGTGCTACACTTCCATAATGCCACAGATTGCATAATGCTACAATGGCTACTAATCTCACTTTGGGAATTTATCAACGAATCTGATGAAGAGCCGATGCCTCTCTAGAAGTGGATGACTAATATTTTGTCTATAATAGCTGTGAGCTGTGAGCTTGTCTGAAGTATTCAGTTATTAATTCACCTTAATTGAAGTCTATGGGCACAAGTCATATAGAAGTTGCCTTAAATTAGTACAGGAACCTTTTCTAAAGTCGGAGCAACTTCAGTAGTGCTAATTAAGACAGCTCTCATTGACTAAAATGGGATTTCACATGTCACACGACCTCGGGTCTCATAGGTTGGATCTAAAGTCACGGCAGTGTGAATCAGGCCTAAGATGTCAATGGCTTTGATAGTCAATCATGAATGACTGCCTGAGGTCAGCTGATGTGTCAGTGACTCATTCAGACTGAGTGTGTGCAATCACCTGCGATACATTGTCAGCCCTAGCAGCAGCCAATAAAGTCCCTGGTTGCTGTGCTCATGTAAAAATTCATAGGATCCCTCTGCCAGCAAGACCATAGATATTATGTGGCGTTTTTTTGATATGTCCATGTGAATGATTCCTTACACAGAATTCCAATGACAATAGGTATCATTAAACCCAGAAGTTTCTCAGGAATGCAGCGAGTAAAGCCTGAGTTCTGAGAGGATAAGTAATGCATTAAACACTTGCCTACTGAGCGCTTTGAACCCCTCCTTTCAGTGCTGTCCAATTTAAATGACAATTGTGCAGTCCTGCAGCACTGTACCCATATGAAGTTTTTATCATTTTGTTCACACAAATAAAGCTTTCTTTTGGTAGTGTTTAATCACCACTGGGTTTTTGTTTTGTTTTTTTTGCTAAATGAAAGGGGGAAAAAAACGAAATTAAAAATAAACACTTTTTCATAGTTTGTTATAAAATTTTGCAACCAGGTAATTTTTCTCCTTCACTGATGTCTGCTGATGGGCTCTGATGAGGAGGCACTGATAGGCAGCACTGATAGGTGACACTGATTGGTATCACTGGTGACCACTGTTGGGACTGCACTGATAATCAGTGTCTGATTATCAGTGTAGATGTCCATTTCACACAAACCAGTTACCGGCTCTCCTCTCCTCAGGCTGTCCGTGTGAGGAAAGGAATGCCTAAACCGGCTTGTGTTTACATTGTGATCAGCTGTGATTGAACACAGCTGATCACGTGGTAAAGGGCCGCTGTGATTGGCCCTTTATCCTGATATGTGATCAGCTGTGTCCTAATGACAAAGCAATCACAGAGCATGCCACAGCGAGCGCGATCATGGGAGGATGGCATATAATACACTCCCAGAACTGGACGGCCCCGCTGTAGCTATCGTTCGGTTATAGCGCGGTTGGGAAGTGGTTAAAACTTTTTTCTTTACAAAGTGTAGCTTGAACACATTAACTAAGGTTTGGGGAAAGCGAGTGCAACTGCAGTTGCAAAGCACACAGTCTATTTGCCTTAAAGTGGTTGTAAAGCTTCAGTTTTAAAAATAAAATAACAAACATGTTATACTTACCTCCTCTGTGCAGTTGGTTTTGCACAGAGTGGCCCGATCCTCCTCTTCTGGAGTCCCTCATTGGCGCTAGTAAGCTCCTCCTCTTCTCGAGTGCCTGTCGGAGAAATGCTCTCTTTCGGGACCGCCGTGCAGGTGCACTCCCGAGTCCTGCTTCTGTATCTATTTACACAGAAAGCAGGACTCGACCCTGCGTCCGGTGCCCACGTTATTGGCTTTGATTGACACCAGAGGGAGCCAATGACTGCGCTGCTATCAATCCATCCAATCAGGACCAGAGAAACCGGCTTTTGTTGATGTGTTCATCCCGGGAGTGAGAAAAAGAGGATACTTAAGTAAAACGGGGGCTCGGGGGGGCTGTAGCATTACAGGAGGTTTTTCACCTCAATGCATAGAATGCATTGAGGTGAAAAACCTCAAGGGTTAACAGCCACTTTAAAGTGGTTGTAAACCCTCCCCCACAACTTTGTCCCATGTAAATCAGCATAAAAAACCCTAATGAACACTGCGTGTAGATACCTCCTTACTTGCTTAGTATTGTTGTAATCCTTGTTGTTCTGTAGAATGAAGTCACTGAGCATGCCCAGATCTCCCCTGATTTAAGGGACACTCTCTATGTCTTATCTATCTGTTATCAGGACTTGCTACGGCACAGCACTGAACTCTGCTAATCACTCAGAGCTTCCTCCTACACACCATGTGACCATGTGACATGACATACAGTCTAAACTTTTCCATTACTGCAGTCTTATCAGCTGAAGCTGATAAGTCTGACAAAGGGAAACAGACATGGGCACAAGTAAATACTATGAAATAAACAAGTCAGCCATGAACAGGGAAGCAGGGTTGCTATAGAAACTTTGAATTGAGAAAGAGGCTTGGTTAACAGTACAGGAAGTGCTCAATGAAATACACTCCACTGTGGACTCAGAAAACAATAAGGTGCTGCCTAACCCCTGGAGTTTTTTAAAGTTTCTTTAAATAGTAAGTAATATGCGATTTGGGCTGGATTACAGTGGCTATAGTCTGATAATGACTTATTAGAATGGACTAAATGAAAAGAAGCATCAGAGTGGGAGAGTTTACTTCCTCTTTAAGTAAATCCACCCATGAACCTTGCTTTCGTTTATTATCTGTATGCGTCTTTATTCCTTTTAATAACTTCATACAATATCTTCTGCAGGTGGCAAGAAAAAAGTTGCTATGGCGACAAGCAAAATCCAGGTATAGAGTATCCATAGTTATAACTATAAAAGGGTCCTTTAAAGTCAACATTTCACTGTTTTGTTTCTCTTGACGTGGAATTAGAACAAAACTTATTGACGTCATTTACTTCTACCGTTTCCAAAGTCTTAAACATGACTATTGTATAACTGATGTGACCTACTGACCCAACATTTTTCTTCTTAAAAAACTGCTACGCCCCTCCCCCTCTATTACCCCAGAAATTGAGACCACACCCATCTGGAGTAAAACATGGCCGTAGCAGCCAATTATTTTATTATCAAAATATTAAAACAATTAACATAAATAACATAAATAACATAAATAACATAAATGAACGCAACTAAATCAGATATTAAGGCACTTCCTACATTGCAACTCCTCCCCGTTGGTCTGTGCTCGGATAACCCACCAATCACCATAAACCATTAACGGCACTGCGGTACCCAAACTATAACGGACCTCCAGCTGACGAACTGGCTCAGAGGCCAAACACTGCCCGCAGTGCACCTAATCACCCACTGTAGCTAAAACTGTTAGCTATATCACCAACCGACGGGTACTATAACACCGATAGGCCCCGAACTCTTCCATCCCTGGGGTAAAATCCTTCATCTGCACAGACCAACCACATGCCACTGCCACGACAATTCCAACCTGTAAAGACAAAAGAACAACATTATTCCACCCCAAACCCCCCCCCCCCCCCCCCCCCAAAAGCTAAGGGAGGGAGGGTGGGAAGCTCGTTTCCCCGCAGACTGAGGAGGGGAGGAGCCGTCCACTCTAACACATTAACACTGCTCCTCCCCTCCCAGCCTCTGCACGGCAACGCCCCCACAGGATCCCTGAGTCTCCCAGTTAACTCTGTCATGCCCGCCCTCCGCCTATTTTTGTCTTGCTGCGGGCTCTCTTGACTATTGTATAACTGATGTGACCTACTGACCCAACATTTTTCTTCTTAAAAAACTGCTACGCCCCTCCCCCTCTATTACCCCAGAAATTGAGACCACACCCATCTGGAGTAAAACATGGCCGTAGCAGCCAATTATTTTATTATCAAAATATTAAAACAATTAACATAAATAACATAAATAACATAAATAACATAAATGAACGCAACTAAATCAGATATTAAGGCACTTCCTACATTGCAACTCCTCCCCGTTGGTCTGTGCTCGGATAACCCACCAATCACCATAAACCATTAACGGCACTGCGGTACCCAAACTATAACGGACCTCCAGCTGACGAACTGGCTCAGAGGCCAAACACTGCCCGCAGTGCACCTAATCACCCACTGTAGCTAAAACTGTTAGCTATATCACCAACCGACGGGTACTATAACACCGATAGGCCCCGAACTCTTCCATCCCTGGGGTAAAATCCTTCATCTGCACAGACCAACCACATGCCACAGCAAGCAAGGGGAACACCTTACCCTTGCATGCCCCGCCACACCCTCACAGCTCGCTGGATCCCGTCCTGGATCCCCAGGGACCAAATATCGGTACCCACATCGTTCAGGTGAACCCCATCCCGCTTCAGGCATCGCCAGGTGTCCACTTCCAGTTCAAGATGCCGGATGGCCAAACCCCCATTCCTAACGAAAAACCCACTAACTTCCCTGTTAACCTTTTTACGGGCCCTGTTCAGCCGGTCGACCGACCGTGCGAACCGCCATGCCGTCCTGGCCACCATGTCAGACCACACCATAACCATGTGTGGAAAAGCAAGGCGCAACTGCCAAAAATCAAACTTGATCTCCTTGACGAGGTCCAGCATGGTCTTGACCCCCAGGTCATTGCCCCCGACGTGCAGCACCAGCACATCCGGAGGCCCGTCCCAGCGAGCAAAACGGTGTACTTCCGACACCGCCCTGCCCCACAGCATGCCCGGCAACCCCAGCCAGCGTATCAAGGCCTCTTGCCTAGAAAACCCAAGCTGGCGCCCATCCGGGCGGGCATCTCCCCGTCTGGCCCCCCAACAAACATATGAGTGGCCCACTATCCACACCCTGCCCGGCCGGCCACCTGGAAGAAAAGGAAGAGAAGAAAGAAAAACAAAAACATACCCCCAACATCAATATAAACACAAACCAAAAACACAAAGAAAAGCAACAAGCAACAATAAGCATTCACATATCCCCCACCCAACACTCTACGCAACCAACAAATGAGGGCGAACGTACGACCGAAACCTCCTGGATTCCCACCTCCCAATACGCTTAACCGCCGCCTCATCCAGACCCCACCGGACCGCCTCCGTGGCCGCCCCAATGCGGAAGGAATGAGAGGAAAACTTTTGCCCCCCCAAACCCAAAGCCTGCAAGCATCGCTGAAAAATTGCCGAAAACTGGAAACGCGAAAGAAATTGCCCATCCTGATGCACCAAAAATGGCCCCTGGATCGCGGGGCGAACCGACAAAAATTTGCGCACCAACCCAATCGGACACAAAGGCGAACCCGGCAAGGCAAACACCTGCACCGACTTGCCCTTGCCCAGCTGATCCGTTTTTGAGCGGCATACCCTGATGGACAGTCTGTCCACCTCACACACCACCGCGTCCCAGCCCAGACCACCCGGCCGGCTCCGCGATGGGCTGACCAGCTCGCTAACCCGCAAAGCCCCAAAAAATGCCAAAGCAAAAGCCGCTCTGAACAGAACCACCTCGTAGGGCGACGAACAGACCCACACCACCTGCTCCAACAACCGGCCCAAAAGTTCGAACGAAACCGGGCGCCTAGAATCCCTCCGGACCTGAGAACGCCGATAACCCTTCATGGCCTGACCGACCAAGAAATCCTTTGTCGCGTCCGGCAAACCCCTGAGCTTGAACCAAAACGCCAACCCCGCTAATTTCTTAGTAAGCCCGGACGCCGACACCCCAGCCTCAAAGTTCCTGGCCACAAAATAAACAACCAGCAAGCGCAGATCCTGTTCCCCCATACCCCCCGTGGCCTGCTGCATGAATGCAGCCCATTCACTCCACACCCTGCTGTATGCGGACCATGTCGCTTCGCTCACCGACCGCCGTATCCAGCCCGCTACTCGTCCAAGACAATCCTCCACAGCCATTCCGGACAAGGGACCCCCTGCAGTTCCGCCCCCGGCGCCAATTCCCGAAACCTGTCCCACTGAAAGCGAGACAAAGCATCAGCGATGACGTTCTCAACGCCTGGAAGGTGCACAGCATAAATAAACACATTCAACTGTAAGCAGCGCAATACAAGGTGCCTGAGCAACCGGACCACCGGCGGTGAGGCAGCCGACACCTTGTTGATCACCTGCACCACCCCCAAATTGTCCCCATGAAAGCGCACCTTCAGATTCCGGAAAGCCTCCCCCCACAGTTCGACCGCCAAAACCACCGGAAAAAGCTCCAGCAGCAACATGTTTTTAACCAGGCCCGCCTCCTTCCACGCAGCCGGCCAAGGCCCCGCGCTCCACTTGCCCTGAAAAAAGGCACCGAAGCCCGCCGACCCCGCCGCATCCGTGTACAGTTCCAGATCAAAATTGCTGACCG
Organism: Lithobates pipiens; assembly: GCF_037356315.1. Taxonomy (NCBI): domain Eukaryota; kingdom Metazoa; phylum Chordata; class Amphibia; order Anura; family Ranidae; genus Lithobates; species Lithobates pipiens. Next base: position 105,117,369 of record NW_027507748.1, read on the forward strand.
GGCCCGACATCCAAAGTGCCCTGCCGTTGAACTCAGCCAGGAACGTGTGCCATGTCGCAAGGTCATCCCTATGTGCCTTGACCAAGCGCACATAGTGCCTGGGCGAGGTGGCCCCCGCAGTACTGGCCGACAGCCGTCGGCAGAACACCCTCCCCATTGGCAGTATGCGACACGCAAAGTTCAGCTTACCCAGCAGCGATTGCAGCGGCCTAAGTTGAACCTTGCGCAAACCCAACATCCCGCGAATCTCCGCTTGGAGCGCCCGTAGTTTCTCCTCCGGCAACCTACACTCCATCCTCTCCGAGTCCAGCACGATGCCCAAGAAGCTCAACACCGTCCGCGGGCCCTCTGTCTTGTCCGGAGCCAAGGGAACGCCAAACTTGTCCGCAACGTGTTCCAACGTAGCCAAGAGTATCGCGCACAACTCCGAAGCAGGCGGGCCCACGCAGAGGAAGTCGTCCAAATAGTGTATCACTGAGTTCAATCCCGCGACGTCCCGCACCACCCACTCCAAGAAAGAGCTGAACCTCTCGAACAGAGCACACGATATGGAACATCCCATGGGCAGGCACCTATCGACGTAGAACCCCTCCTGCCAATGACACCCCAGCAATCGGAAGCTGTCCGGGTGGACCGGGAGCAGCCGGAAGGCCGCCTCAATGTCGGTCTTAGCCATCAATGCCCCCTTCCCATACTTTCGGACCCAAAAGACCGCCGCGTCAAAGGACGTATAAGACACCGCGCAAATCTCAGGATCAATGGCATCATTCACTGATCCCCCTTTTGGATACGAAAGATGATGAATGAGCCGAAATTTATTAGGCTCCTTTTTGGGCACCACCCCCAAGGGAGACACCACCAAATCCGGAATGGGCGCCGTTGGGAAGGGGCCGCTCATGCGCCCCAAAGCCACCTCCTTTTCCAGTTTCGCAGACACCACCTCGGCGTGAGCCAACGCCGAACGCAGATTACGAGCCAAAGGGGGTGTCACCCCCAGTTGTGCCGGAATATGAAAACCTTCCGCAAACCCCCGGGCCAGCAACTGCGCCGCTTCCCGATCCGGATACCTATCGAGAAAAGGCAGCATCTTTCCCACTCTCACCGGGGTTTTCCCCTTTTCCAGCCGCATCACCAGACTTGCCCTTTCCTTGCTTGAAACAGCGGGACGAAGGGTGACCCCCACCGCAGCCAGTGCATTCGTGCCTGTACTTGCACGACCCTCCGAACCTACAGGACCCCTCGTTGAACTGCCAACACACCCCTTTTTTCCTTGTGGCCGGTTGTCCGGGGTTAGTGGACCCACCGGCCCCGCCTGGAAAAAACTGGCCAGTCGACCGCGCTGAAGTCATAAGGCGCATCCAAAGACTGATGTCCTTATGATCCCAACGTAAAGACGGGCGAATCGCCCTCCGCTGACGAAACTGTTCGTCGTAACGCAACCATGCCGTTCCCCCGTAGACCCGATAGGCTTCTCCCACGGCGTCCAAGTAGCAAAAAAGCGCAGAGCAGTGCTCCGGGTTCCTCTCGCCTATCACACTAGCCAAAATCGCGAACGCCTGCAGCCAATTGGCAAACGTCCTGGGAATGAGCCTGTACCGCCGCTTCTCCTCATCCTCCTTCTTGTGATCCTCCGGCTTCACCCTATCCAGATTGAACTTCTCCAGCGGCAGCAGGGCGAAGATCTCCACATACTCACCCTTCCAGATCTTCTCGCGGACCTCGGGCTTCAGATGAGCCCCGAGGGGGCCCTCGAAGCAAACATACACCTCACATTTTGCCGCATCCGCTAAACGGACCAAGTCCTGCTTCTTGGAGGCCTCCGAAGCCGTCCCACCCCCAGCGGGTGCCAGACCCGCCCCCAGGTCAGCCACCGCAGCCACTACGGCAGCAGGCGCCGCCGGCTCCGCCGCCCCTATCGTCGCCTCCCCCCGCCCCCCAATGTCCCCCGTTCCCGGGGCCACCCAAGCCGACACCGGGGCCCCAGCCCCGCCCACTCCCGGTTCAAACCGATGGACCAGCTCCTTCAAACCCGCCAGAAAACCCCGCAACCCCTCATCCGCCGCCGCGCGGTCCGTGACCGCTGCGGTCGGCGCAATGGGCACGGCCCCCGCCGGCCGCCCCGCACATACCCGGCCCCCACCCGCCGCCCCCCCCACATCGCCAGACACAGGATAACAAACATAAGCGGACTCACCGTGTTGCCTGGATGGAGTCCCACCAGCCGAGGGTCCCGGGTCCACTTCTGTCGGAATGCCGTGCCGTCCCTCGTCCTCCGACTGCGACAATTCTCCCTCCGAGCGGACGTCCGCCAACTCCGCCTCGCCTTCTGGTCGCCATCCATCGGAAACGTCACTGGGTGCCGGGGATCCGCGGAGCTCCCTGGCCTTCTGTAACCCGCCAGATCCGCCTGCCGACTTCCGCGAGGACTTGCCCGGGCCAGCTTGCCGTTGATCGCAGTGCCGCCCCAGACCACTGCAGGCAGCCGCCGTCTCTCCACCGTCCGCCACAGCCCGCCGTCCCAAAGCAGGGGACGGCTGCCGACCACCGATCCCAGGAGCGCCACCTGCCGACAGTCCCCTGCGCCCGGCAGCCATCCTCCCGGGCGATCCCGATGCAGGCCCCGCCCCCGCCGCCTCCAGGCCATGAGGTAGGGCCCTCCGCACAGTCCTGGGCCTCCTGCTCCCGTCCGCCACCGGCCCTGAACGTCCAGCCCCCCCCCCCACCTGGCTCACCCCAGCCCCAAGGTCACCAAGCCCAACAGTCCCCCCAGGCCGCTCCGCAGGCCGCGCCGCGCGTTTCGCGGGCGGGCCCGAGTGTCCCCTGCCATCCCTGCTGCTGCCTCCACGTGTCCCAGGTCGGGGGGGGGAAGGGGGGTCAGGTGCAAAGCGAGCCGGCGGCCGGGAGCGCCGCGCTCGCGCCCGCCCGCCACCCTCCCGCTCGGCCACCGGGGGTACCTCACCCAGCGCCGCTGCCAGCCTCTCCTCGAGCCATCCCGGTCCGCGGGACGCCGATGCGGCCTTCAGCCGCGCGAATAGGTCCTCCACTGCCGCCATGTTGGAGCTCCCTGCTGAAGCTCGTTTCCCCGCAGACTGAGGAGGGGAGGAGCCGTCCACTCTAACACATTAACACTGCTCCTCCCCTCCCAGCCTCTGCACGGCAACGCCCCCACAGGATCCCTGAGTCTCCCAGTTAACTCTGTCATGCCCGCCCTCCGCCTATTTTTGTCTTGCTGCGGGCTCTCTCATTGTTGCTTCTTATAGCAATCTACTTTCAGCAGGGCAGATATATTCAGATCTTTTATGTGGAAGTTTAGAAATCAAGGTTTTTGTTCTTGGCAGTAACTTCTGTAGGTTTAAGTCAAAATTTGTTTTAACGTGAATGGGACTCAACAGTCACATTGAAGAAAAACAAACTGAGATTCCCTGTGGGGGGGCCTGCATCCCGCAAGGAACCAAAGTTGGAGGCTCTCTCCTCCGACTTTGGGTAAGAGGATAGAAATGCAACAAGCGGTGAGGGATACGGAATTCAAGACTCTCCCAGAAGTGTCAATGCAATTTTTCTAATTAATTTGAATAGAGTAGGGAATAGTTGAAACTCATCAGGTTGTCTCTTGCTATCTGTAGTGTGCAGGAGATTTCCTTTTACTTTCTGCCTTAGAGATGCAATGGGAAGTTAGAGAAAATCTCTAAAGTGAGGGAAAGCTTTTAGACAGTTGTCACTTTAACAGCCGTTTCTATTGGAAGTTTTAACTGCACCTCTTGTTAGGGTGATAGCTCATATTTTGGATTATACCTCAGCTTCTGTTGCAGTGACAAAGACCACCAGTACAAAAATAGAATGAGTGAACCTCTTCAACAGGGTAACAAATATATGCTCAACCAAAAAATTGAGCACCTGAATCATAATTTTCTGAGATGTCAAAAGCTGACTTTGCCACTAACACTGGGGTTTCTTTGTAGAGCCCTACAATTAAGCCCTAGCAGTAGGTGAAACATATCAGAAAGGAAGATGAAGTGTATCTTTCACTGCTGTCAGACTAAAGATAAAAATAAGGCACAGACACATTTTTACATATGTCAATGGATCCAACTATGTTTGCAGTATATATTCACACTATGGGGACGATGCCCCTGGAACCTGGAAATCACTGCAGCAGACATCGCTATTACAGTGATCTCCACTTGCTTCTAGCTCCTGTGCCAAGAGGCTGGCAAAAAAGAAAAAAGAAGAAGAAGGCTTGGGGTTGGGGGCACTTATCACAACTTATGCCTGTGGTGTCCCTGTAGCTAATCTTCATCTTTCCCATATTACTAACTCATGCCTCATTCTGTGCTGTGTGTGTAGCCATCTTTGAAGATGTAGAGCAGGGATCTTCAAACTATGGCCCTCCAGCTGTTGCGGAACTAACACATCCCACAAGGCATGGTAAAACGCTGACATTCACAGATATGACCAGGCATAATGGGAATTGTAGCTCCTGGACAACTGGAGGGCCATAAATTGGAGACCCTTGAGGTAGATCTTTGTTTCCTCATGTTAGGATCTTCAGCAAGGAGAACCGTGACATCACCGAATCTCCTGAAATAGCAATGATATTATATATATACAGTGCCTTGCGAAAGTATTCGGCCGCCTTGAACTTTTCAACCTTTTGCCACATTTCAGGCTTCAAACATAAAGATATAAAAGTTTTATTTTTTGTGAAGAATCACCAACAAGTGGGACACAATTGTGAAGTGGAACGAAATCTATTGGATTTTTGAAACTTTTTTAACTAATAAAAAAATGAAAAGTGGGGCGTGCAAAATTATTCGGCCCCCTTGAGTTAATACTTTGTAGAGCCACCTTTTGGTGCAATTACAGCTGCAAGTCGCTTGGGGTATGTCTCTATCAGTTTTGCACATCGAAAGACTGAAATTCTTGCCCATTCTTCCTTGCAAAACAGCTCGAGCTCAGTGAGGTTGGATGGAGAGCGTTTGTGAACAGCAGTTCCACAGATTCTCGATTGGATTCAGGTCTGGACTTTGACTTGGCCATTCTAACACCTGGATACGTTTATTTGTGAACCATTCCTTTGTAGATTTTGCTGTATGTTTGGGATCATTGTCTTGTTGGAAGATAAATTTCCGTCACAGTTTCAGGTCTTTTGCAGACTCCAACAGGTTTTCATCCAGAATGGTCCTGTATTTGGCTACATCCATCTTCCCCTCAATTTTAACCATCTTCCCTGTCCCTGCTGAAGAAAAGCAGGCCCAAACCATGATGCTGCCACCACCATGTTTGACAGTGGGGATGGTGTGTTGAGGGTGATGAGCTGTGTTGCTTTTACACCAAACATATCGTTTTGCATTGTGGGCAAAAAGTTTGATTTTGGTTTCATCTGACCAGAGCACCTTAAGCCCTCCGCTGAAAGAGAGAGAGGAAGAGAGAGAGAGAGAGAGAAGGGAATGCTAGCATGTGATATTGTGAAGAGGAGAGAAGATGTTGCAAGAAGCAGAGGAATGCATGTGCTGATAAGAGAACAAAGGGGCGCTCTGTGTGATAACGGCTTATTGGATGTGGCAAAAGCATGGTACAGGACGGCAAGGGCACTGCAAAGAGGGTTGGATAGAAGAGGAAATCAAGAAAGATGCCAATTGTACTATGTATGTGTATCACAGAGTTGATAATGTGGCTGTACTGCCCCCATATACTAAAACTGGAACAAAGGAGGAGAGGGACAACCCTGCCATCCGCCTTACACCCACTCCCTTCTCAAAACTCCAGCCTAAGCACAACCCACTGTGACAACTCCACCCGGCAGCCATCTTAGTGCACCCATACCTTCACTTTCTGCCCAGCCCAGTGCACTTCCTGCCGGCAGCCATCTTGGTACACCCAGTAGGCCCAGCCATGGCCTATACCAAGTTCTTCCTGTTTTAATCCAGGATGGTTCCTACCACACACCTGTCTTCCCTAATATGGAAGCACTACCTTCACAGGCCGGATATGTTAATGATGAAGAAGCATCCGAGTGGGAAGACCAACAACAGGCAGCAAGGCCACCTGCTGATTTAACCCCTAATCCGGCTCCGGACTCACATTTCCGAGAGGATCTCAAACGTATGCTGACAACCATAAGAAACAGTGCCCATTCTCAGCCCCCGCCCCAACACCAGTCTCGGTTACCAGAAGGGACACTGGTGATGTATTTCGCTTTTACCCCATCACAAGCAGCAACCTTAGTGACAAGTCTGCTTGACCCAGAGAAACAGCCAATGCCCTTCTACCGCAGGATAGTTCAGATACAAGAAACTTACTAAGCTGCCTGGAGAGACTTGATCAGCCTATGCCAAATTACAGTAGGACATGTCTTTTGGCCGGTTATGCAGGCAGCCCTATTATGATGTCTGCCTGACAAGTGCCACTTCCTACACCTCAGACGTGGAGTTCTGTGCACAACTCCGCGACTGGGCAAAGGAGAAATTGGCAGATCAGACCACCACAATCCAAGATATTGCCCAAGATAAAGGGGAGTCTGTGGAGAAGTATCATGCTAGACTCATACAGGCCTTTGATGATCTGGGCTTCTCCCTCTATGAAAAGACACACACACACACACGTTATCATCTGCTTTTGTCTCAGGACTCAGAGAGGATATCAGAAAAAGCCTGATGGTGGCCCACCCTGAATATCGCTCAATGAAAATGTCCGATTTACTGTTGGTGGCCAGAGGGATAGAAAACCAAAAGGGGAAAAAACCAACGCCCCTCATGGTAACACAAGACGAAGATCCCGCCTACACTCGTCCACCACCACTGCCCAATACCTGGGAAAAGATCATCTGTTACAACTGTGGGAAGCAGGGTCACACCAGAAGAGCATGCAGAGCCCCAAGACATCCGAGACAAGACAGGGATCCCCGTGAAGGGCAACGTGGACATGAACCTCCACCACCACGCCCCAACTCACGCTAAGAAATGGGCAAACCCGTGTCACCCCTTATGACAGTGTCCTCAAATGAGACTGGGGGACCCCTAGCAAAGGTCACGTTACCTATACAAGGAAAACCTACCACTTTTCTCATTGACATGAGTGCAACCAGGAGTGTGTTGAGGGCTGAGGACCTGCTTGATAATTCTTTCCTTTCCACTATTGATGTTTCCTGCGTGGGAGTGGATGGGGTGCCATGCCAAGTGGGGATATTTCCTGATTTGCTTGCCAGATTTGTGGTGTCCTCTACATGTCCCTTGAATCTTCAAGGAGCTGATGTGCTGTCCAGACTACAGGCGTCAATCATTTTCACACCTGAAGGGGGGGTGAAGTTACATACTCCCCTATCCTTGGAAGACTCATCTGCTTTGTATTCTCTGCCTCTCCTGATGACACTTCACGGAGCAATAACTCCAAGTTCAATACCGCAGGAAGTACTTGACAGAATCCCTGCGTGCCTATGATCCACAGGACTGGAAGACAACTGTCACTTAAAGGTGCCACCAGTTTCAGTCAAGTTCAAAGAGGGCGCATCATTGCCCCGGAAACCACAATACCCCCCCCCCCCCCAAAGTTAGCTCAATCTGCAGCTATTTTGAAGCATGCCAAGGCCCTCGTGTCAAATGGAGCCCCGATACCCTGCGCACCTCCATGCAACACATCTCTGTTCTCTAGGAAGAAGAGAACCCCTAAAAGAGAACCAGCTACTTGCGGGGGTGTCCCTGACTGCAAAGTACCTCACAGTGGTGGACCATGCAAACGCTCTCTTCAGTGTCCACCCACACTCCTCCTGCTGGTACCTTTTGCATTCACCCACGAAAAAACAGCAACATATCTAGACAGTTATGCCAAAAGGGGCACAGAACTCTCCAAGCTAGTTTGCAAATGCTATGGCTATCATCCTTGACACATAACAAGAGGATCACCTGGAAGTGATTCTCCTCCAATATGTTGATGACCTTCTCCACTGTGCAGTTGACTTACCCACTGTTGAAGTCACCTCAGAAAGCCAGTTGTGCCATCTTGCCAAACAGGGTTGCAAAGCCCAAATTGCAGTGGTGCTCAACATCTGTCATTTTTCTTGGACACTGTCTTGTCCCATGGGACAAGACACCTCACCGAAGACAGGGTGAAAGCAATCTCTGACATCCCACTGCCACAAGGCCAGAAGCCCCTTCATTCCTTCCTTGAACTAATTTCCTATTGCAGAGCATGGATTCCAGAAGGCTCCCTACTGATGCAAGCTTTGTATGATACCCCGAAAGCAGACCCCTTCCAGATGTCTCCTGAAGCAATATCCAACTTTGAGGCCTTCAAGCACACCATCTCTGGTGCTAGGGCTCCCAGACTACGACAAAACGTTCAAGCCCTTTGTATCCGAACATCTGGGACATGCTACAGGTGTACTCACCCAATCACACGGCATCTGCCTACGCCCTATAGGATATTATTCCTGTCAGCTGGATGCGATAGCAAGAGGAGGCCCATTGTGTCTGTGAGCTGTCTTTGCTGCACAAGCCTTGTTTGACAAAACTTCGGACTAGGCTCTCGGACTCTGCCTCGTTCTGCTTGCTCCCCATGACTTTGCTCCCATACTCCACCAAGATCCAGCCGAAACATCTGTCCACTGCCAGACACTTGAGACTCCTGTGTTCCTCACTTCTAGACAGCATTACTCTATTACGTTGTCAAACACTGAAACCTACCACCCTTCTTCCACTTCTCGAGGGGGGAAAGGAGGAGGAGTCTTGTCCTGACTTGTCACCCCATGACTGCATCGAACGAATGCGGCTGGAAACCACGCATCTCCCCACCGTGAGTGAAATACCCCTGCAGGATCCAGGTCACCACTGAAAACTCGGTTCTCCAAACTGAAACCTTACCATCGGTGATGTCTGCACAGGTGGCAGAGCTGCAAGCACTTACTACAGCATGTAAATTGGCAGAGGGAAAAAGAGCCAATATTCATACGTACTCAAGATATGCTTTCAGCGTTGCCCATGATTTTGGTGTTATCTGGAAGGACAGAGGGTTCCTGACGGCTGAAGGAACACCTGTGAAACATAGCTCAGCCATCAAGGACTTGATGGACGCCCGGCTTCTCCCAACCCAAGTGACTATTCTAAAAGTAAAGCACACGACAAACTCAACTCGAAGGAAGCTCGAGGCAATCTAGCCGATTCAGCTGCCAAACAGACAGCCAGTGGTCCACGGGAAGTGGACAGCAGGGTGGTAGAAGAAGACCACTTCGTGCTTACCCTACAGACTCTCCCAGTGGACAGAGTTTATCTGAAAGAATTACAGGAAGCAGCAAGTCCGGATGAGAAGGAAAGCTGGAAACGGAGAGGAGGAACTCTCAGAGATGGACTATTCGAGTGCAACAAGAAGCCTTGTCTACCCAGGAGTATGTACCCAGCCATGGTGCAATGGGCAAATGGAGCTGCCCACTTGACAAAGACTCTTATGAACTTATGAGTTACTCCATTGACCAACAACTTCTGCAGATCATGCACTATCTGCGGCAAATGTAATCCAGAACATACAGAAGAGGCACCTGGCAAAAGCTCTATACCCCCTTCCAGGGGATACAAATTGATCACTCCCAAATGCCAAAGGAGTGGCAGATTCGAATACGCCCTAGTGGAGGTGGACATGACTGCCAGGACCACAGCTAAGAAACTACTGAGTGAGATAGTATGTAGATTTGAGGTCCCAGAGGTGATAGAGAGCGATCAGGCCCAGCCTTCACAGCAACTCTTACAAAAGATTAGGGCAGCACTGGGGGTTCAGTTGGCTCTACACACTCCTTACCACCATCAAAGTAGCGGGAAGGTAGAAAGGATGAAAGGGACATTAGAAAAACAGGATGTTAAAGATGGCCCAAAAGACTAACATGAGTCACACAGACAGTTTGCCCATTGCCCTGTTCAGTGTCAGACACACACCCCGGGGGGAAACATGCCCTATCCCCTTATGAAATGTTGTTTGGTTCAGCCCCAGACTTGGCTGTTACTTTCCCCAACAGTTACAATCTGATGTGTTGACTAATTATGTAACTGCATTATCACGAGAATTAACCCAAATGCATGTCCAGGTGTTTTCTTCCATTCCAGATCCTGAATTAGATACAGGAACACACCAACTACTGCCTGGAGATTGGGGGCTGGTAAAGAAATTTGTGAGAAAACATTCTCTTGAACCCAGATACGATGGTCCATTCCAAGTTTTGCTGACCACAGTCACCTCAGTCGAATTGGCCGGGAAGAATACCTGAATACACGCCTCCCACTGCAAGAAAGCTCCAACCCCTGAGGACAAGATCCCACCCATTTCATGAAGACCATGCTACATATCCTTTTTCTGTTTGGTCTAGGGGGGAGGCCCAGGAGGTGGCCATCACAAAAAATTATAACATAATTACATTTTGGTATAACTCTTCAGGTACACATGTGACCACTTTTACCTTTGATTACTGTGACATAGTACCTTGTCCATTTGACTCTTTCATGGCAATGCCATTGGTACAGTGACATCCCTGATGGTAAGGATATATATGTGTGTTTTACGGACAGTTACTGGGGCCAGAATTGTGGTTCCTGGGAGGGACGGTGGGTTGAAACATAGGACCAGATTAGAGGGAATCTGGACCGGTGAAAGTGCCCTTGAAAAGGTCATTATGCCCCTCCATATCCTAGCAGAAGATACTCCTGATACATACACTGACCCAGCACACAGTCAGAGGAGGAAGCGAGCATCTCTCTCCGGAAGCTTTGACCCTCATGTATACATAGATGCTATAGGAGTTCCAAGGGGGGTCCCTGATGAATTCAAAGCCAGGGATCAGGTAAAAGTTGGTTTTGAGTCTTTGATCCCCAAATAAATGTGAACAAGAATGTAGATTGGATCAATTACATAAACTATAACTAACAAAGATTTGTGAATTACACTAAAGATGCCCTCCAGGGAATTGCTGACCAGTTAGCCCCACTTCCTACATGACACTCCAGAACAGGATGGCCTTAGACATGGTGTTAGCTGAGAAAGGAGGTGTCTGTAAAATCATAGAAAAAACGGGAACCTGTTGCACCTACATTCCTGATAATACCGGGCCAAATGGTAAAGTAACTTTAGCTATAAAGAAATTAGAAGATTTGACATTGGAGTTGAAGAAGAACTCCGGTATTACAGACCCATGGGATTAATATTTTAGCTGGATGAGTGGGTGGCAGAAGTTGCTCGCCCAGATAGGGGTAACGGTACTAATAATCCTGGTTCTTTTAGCCCCGATTGTATGCTGTGTTCTACCTTTCGTAAAGAAGTTAATGAGCAAGGCTATAGACAACAGCCCACCTACGTTTCTCCACCAAGAAGAAGAGGACCCTCTTATGATGGAGAATGACAAACCATTCACTCCTCTACAGTCACTCCCTGTCCAAAATCTCACAATCCTCTAGGGTTATAGGGGTAGATAGCACCTGATTGCCCTTCTCCAGCTGTATCGAGGGGGGTAGTGAACTAGTTGCTGCCTAACTCTATATACAGCTTAAAAAGAGTTGCTGAGGAGAATGAGCCAGGTGAGTAGGACCTTTAGATGAGGGACAGAAGAAAATAGCCATTTTAGGGGGGACTGTTAAGGAATCTAATATACATAATAATAATCAGAAAATGTCTATTTGCTTATGTGTATACATTTTCCTTACCTATTATGTAGTATACAGATTGACTTCTCTGTTCGGAGTTAAAGATGGCGTCTATAACCTACATCCCCTGAGTTAGAAGAATGCATTTGAGATAAGGGAACCAGCTTCAACCAAACTTCAAGCATCAAGTTTCTTCATTTCTCTTGTATTGTAACCAATAAGATGTACCAATTAGACTGACATAGCAATGACGTATCTTTCTGTATAAAATATCAACACCGCCCACGAATAAATCAGAAGTTAGAAGTAGCTGAGCTGAACGTGTCTCAGAGAGTGTTTACTTCTAATGTGCATGCACATTTATACTTTTTAATTAGAAATAGCAACAGATAACCTCGAACTACTTTGTAGTTCTTATCCATTTCACTTCTTCCACATGTTTGGTGTGTCTCCCAGGTGGCTTGTGGCAAACTTTAGACAAGACTTTTTATGGATATCTTTGAGAAATGGCTTTCTTCTTGCCACTCTTCCATAAAGGCCAGATTTGTGCAGTGTACGACTGATTGTTGTCCTATGGACAGACTCTCCCACCTCAGCTGTAGTTCTCTGCAGTTCATCCAGAGTGATCATGGGCCTCTTGGCTGCATCTCTGATCAGTCTTCTCCTTGTCTGAGCTGAAAGTTTAGAGGGACGGCCAGGTCTTGGTAAATTTGCAGTGGTCTGATACTCCTTCCATTTCAAAATGATCGCTTGCACAGTGCTCCTTGAGATGTTTAAAGCTTGGGAAATCTTTTTGTATCCAAATCCGGCTTTAAACTTCTCCACAACAGTATTACGGACCTGCCTGGTGTGTTCCTTGGTCTTCATGATGCTCTCTGCGCTTTTAACAGAACCCTGAGACTATCACAGAGCAGGTGCATTTATACAGAGACTTGATTACACACAGGTGGATTCTATTTATCACCATCAGTCATTTAGGACAACATTGGATCATTCAGAGATCCTCGCTGAACTTCTGGAGTGAGTTTGCTGCACTGAAAGTAAAGGGGCCGAATAATTTTGCACGGACCACTTTTCAGTTTTTTATTTGCTAAAAAAGTTTAAAATATCCAATAGATTTCGTTCCACTTCACAATTGTGTCCCACTTGTTGGTGATTCTTCACAAAAAATTAAAATTTTATATCTTCATGTTTGAAGCCTAAAATGTGGCAAAAGGTTGAAAAGTTCAAGGGGGCCGAATACTTTCGCAAGGCACTGTATATATATATATATATATTTTTTTTTTGTGGTTGAACTGGATGGACTTGTGTCTTTTTTTCAACCTAACTATGTAACTATGTAATGATGTAGAGCTCACACTCTAGATATACATCTATGACACTACATGTAACGAGGAGTTGAGCACCTTCACATGTCATGAAATGCATTGCCAATTTTGCTTCAGGGGGCACTCAAGACTAAAGTTAAGACTTTTATAGCACATTGCGTAAAGCTAAACCTACCAATCAGAGGCATAACTAGAACCTTCAGGGCCCCGGTGCAAGAAACCATGAAGGGCTCTTCCCTCTGAGCCCGAGGGTTTTTCCCACTGATCCTGGGACCCTTTACTCCCATTGCAGGGACCTTTATTACTGTCCTACAGTAAATCTGTTAGATCCGCCACTGGTGTCGGTAGGACTGTGAATAGTGTCAGTCAGTAGAGCAGTGGACAGTGTCAAAATGGCAGTGGACTTTGTTAGTTAGTAGTGGACTTTGTTAGTAATGCAGAGAACATGGTCAGTAGAGCAGAGGATGGGGTCACTAGGGTAAAGGACAGGGTCAGTAGCTCTTATTTTTTGTTACTTTATTTTTTTCTAACATTTTATTTTATATATTTTTTTTTTACAATTTAACCACTTTAGCCGCAGACCATTTGGCTGGCCAAAGATCAGAGCATTTTTTGCGATTCGGCGCTGCATCGCTTTAACTGACAATTGCAAGGTCATGCGACGTGACTCCCAAACAAAATCAACATTCTTTTTTCCCCACAAATAGAGCTTTCTTTTGGTGGTATTTGTGGTTTTTATTTTTTGCGCTATTACCAAAAAAATAGCATATATTTTGAAAAAAATGCATTATTTTTTACTTTTTGCTGTAATAAATATCCCCAAAAAATATATACATTTTTTCCCTCAGTTTAGGCCGATATGTATTATTCTACATATTTTTGCTAAAAAAAAAGTCGCAATAAGTGTGTATTGATCGGTTTGCACAAAAGTTATTGCGTCTACAAAACAGGGGATAGATTTATGGCATTTTTATTTATTTTTTTTTTTTTTTTACTAGTAATAGCGGCGATCAGCGATTTTTATCAGGATTGCGACATTATGGCGAACACGTCGGACAATTTTGACACATTTTTGGGACCATTGGCATTAATACAGCGATTAGTGCGATTAAAAATGCACTGATTACTGTAAAAATGTCATTGGCAGTGAAGGGGTTAACACTAGGGGCAGTGAAGGGGTTAATGTGTGTCCCAGTTTGTGTTCTAACTGAAGGGGGATGGGACTGTGCAGGAAAGATAACAGATCTCTGTTCATACTCTGATCTGTCAGTTCTCCCCTCAGAGTACCAGTACCGGAAACTATGTGTTTACACACACAGTTCCAGGTTCTCCATCTGCCAGAGCAATCGGGGGAGCACGGTAATGATTGAGACCATCGGGCACTTGCATCAGCGCCCCTAGCGCTGTTACATAACGTAGTTTTGCCCAGCTGAGCCATTCTACCGCAGTACAACTGCAGCTGTTGGTCGGCATGTGGTTAATTTTTTACAGCTTTCGAAGAGCTCTTTTGAGGGGCTTTGGAGAGATTTCAGGGGTCTAAATTGACCTATAACTCACTGGTCCATTCAGAAAAAGAAGGGGCCGGTAAATGACATGTTTACCGGCCCTTTCCTCAACTCTTTATCCTGAAAGCATTCACTGTAGAAGCCAGTGGAAGTGGGGGGGGGGGGGAGCAGGGATCAGGTAACCTGAATACAGGGCAAGTCCTGCAAAATCACTTCAGGCTGGCCCCTTTTGCAGCTATAGCCATATAAAACATGAAAAATAAGTGTCTATACTGTTTAACCACTTGACAACTGGGCATTTAACCACTTCAGCTCCGGGAGGATTTACCCCCTTCCTGACCAGAGCGTTTTTTGCGATTCTGCACTGCGTCGCTTTAACTGACAATTGCGCGGTCATGCGACATCGCTCCCAAACAAAATTAGCGTCCTTTTTTTCCCACAAATAGAGCTTTCTTTTGGTGATATTTGATCACCTCTGCGATTTTTTGCGCTATAAATAAAAAAAAGAGCGACAATTTTGAAAAAAATGCATTATTTTTTACTTTTTGCTATAATAAATATCCCCCAAAAATATATAAAAGGCCGATACGTATTCTTCTAGATATTTTTGTTAAAAAAAAAAAAAATCGCAATAAACGTTTATTGATTGGTTTGCACAAAAGTTGTAATGTCTACAAAATAGGGGATAGTTTTATGGCATTTTTATTAATATATATATTTTTTTTACTAGTAATGGTGGCAATCAGCGATATTTATCGTGACTATGACATTTTGGTAGACACATCGGACAATTTTGACACATTTTTGGGACCCTTGGCATTAATACAGCGATCGATGCTATAAAATTGCATTGATTACTGTAAAAATGTCACTGGCAGTGAAGGGGATAACCACTAGGTGGCAGTGTAAGGGTTAAGTGTTCCTAGGGGCATGTTTCTAACTGTATGGGGACGTGGCTGTGTGTGACATCACACTGATTGCTGTTGCCGATGACAGGGAGCAGACGATCAGTGTGCTGTCACTAAGCAGAATGGGGAGATGCCGATGCAAGCTCCATGAGAGAATCGCGGGTACCATGGTCACGGAGCTCTTGGCACACACGCACAGCAGGAAATACAAACGTATGGGTACGTTACTTTGCCCAGCCATGCCATTCTGTCAACGTATTTACACAGGAGCCGGTCGGGAACCGGTTAAACCCCCTTCCTAACCAGACCAATTTTCAGATTTCGGTGCTCTCACACTTTGAATGACAATTACTCAGTCATGCAACACCGTACCCATATGAAATGTTTGTCCTTTTTTCCCACAAATAGAGATTTCTTTTGGTGGTATTTAATTACCGCTGGGTTTTTTATTTTTTGTGCTATAAATCAAAAAAAGACTTAAAATTTGGTAAAAAAATAAATAAATAAATTATTACTTTCTGTTAAAATTTATTGCAGAGTATTGTCACTGAACAGCGCTGTGGGAACTACACATCCAGCCCACAGCACTGCTGTAATCTCTCCCCCTCTCCCTTCACACTGTACCAATCGGTACACAGAGGGGAGGGAGGAACCGGTGTCATGACATGACCCCGGTTTGTTTACAAGTGATCGTTCCGTCATTTGACGGAGCAATCACGTGGTAAATGGCCGCTACCAGCTGTGATGCGCAGGGTCTTCTGAGAGCAAGATTCAGGGAGGACGTCCATGGACGCCCTCCCAGAAAAACACGATTGCGCTGTAGCTGTCTTTCGGCTATGGCCCGGTCGGCAAGTGGTTAAATGCCAGTCTCACTCTGTTCTGCACAAGCTCAGTTTCTCTCTATTTGTGGGCATTGCCAAATTTGTAGAGGCCGATCTGCTGACAGCCCTAAAGTGAAATTAAACTCTCCCATCCTTTACAGCCAAAGAAGCTGCTTCTGTTTGATCTGTAACTGCCATGGTGCTGCACATGTGATTAGTTATGATACCAGCATTTGATAGTTTGACAGTCTGGTTGAAGATACAAAAAATGTGAGTTAGCAATCCCAGCATTCTAGGAATGTAACTTTGTAACTGTTAAATCAATGGGTTTAGTTCCACTCTTTATGCTTTACTGCTGGGGCTCTGGGCTTCAGCAAAATGGCAGCCTCCAGGAAAAAGAAACAAGAACAATGCTGAAGACAATTTACAGCACACACTAATTTTGGTAGCATAATTATTGTGGAAAGTATGTTCCTTGCGAAAGAACATTATTTTTTTTATCAAGTTATGGTTAAAGTTCCACTTTATTGTGTCAGCTGCATTTGTTACACCCTTCCCCCTTTAATTTATACCTGCTAATCTGGTCAGTAACTTTATCTTTAGGGTGTCTTCACACCACTGGAGGAGCAGTGTGACACCTTTAGACAGCAGTAAAGTAAAGGGTACTGTGGTACTGTTAGGACACTCTATCACGTGACACTGACACTCCCCCCCTTTTTTTAATTAAACATTACTTATCAGTCTGGACCAACTGCCATTTTTGTCTCAGCTTGGTCTTTATAAACTCTACCTACTTTTCCAGCTCAACAGATGAAACAGGCTAAAGGAAACCAAATGAATGTGGAGTTCCACCCACTTTTTGAAGTCCTTGGCATCCCAAGCCGCTGTCTGGGCTGAAAATTATTTGGCATATCATTTTATTTTTATTTTTTAAACTCACTGTTATAATGAAGATTGAAATCTTAATTTCCTCCTCTCGGCCACAATGCCTCCTGGGAAATGTTTGTCATCAATCCGAGGAGGGAATAGGCATTGCTGGGCTGTAGCATCGTGTTATTTCAAAACCTGAAATGACGTGATGCAAGGCGGAGGCCAGCACCATTTTTTAAAAGGGTAACCAGGCTTTTGTTGCCATGGTTACCAAAGCTTGTTATACAGAGTGATGGGCGGTGGGGAGACGGCTGGAACATCTTAGCTCTGATTACATACAGATCTCGGGGGACAGCACAGCCTTTTCTAATCATTTATAATTTTGCAATTTTGATTGGGACAGTATGATGGGACAGTTTTGATGAATGCAATTTTGATGGGGCCGTTTTAATGGGGCAATTTTGATGGGGGGCATTATGATTGGGCAATTTTGATGGGAGCAGTTTTGATGGGGCAATTTTGATGGTGACAGTATGTTGGGGCAATATTGACGGGGTCAGTATGATGGGGCAATTTTCATGGGGCAGTATGATGGGGCAATTTTGATGGGACAGTATGATGTGGCAATTTTAATGGGGACAGTATGATGTGGCAATTTTGATGGGGACAGTATGATGTGGCAATTTTGATGGGGGCAGTATGATGGGGCAATTTTGATGGGGGCAGTATCATGTGGCAATTTTAATGGGGACAGTATGATGTGGCAATAATGATGAGGGCAGTATGATGTGGCAATATTGATGGGGGCAGTATGATGTGGCAATTTTGATGGGGACAGTATGATGGGGCAATTTTGATGGAGCAGTATGATGGGGCAATTCTGACGGGGCAGTATGATGGAGCAATTTTGATGGGGCAATTTGATGGGGGAAGTATGATTGTGCAGTTTTGACGGGGGCAATATGGGGCAGCTCCTGCAAAAGGTAATTACTTTTTCAAAGATACTAATTGTAAATGATATCCCTTGTTTCTGTGCAGATATATATATATATCTGCACAGAAACAAGGGATATTATTTATAATTAGTATCTTTTAAAAAGTAATTACCTTTTGCAGGAGCTTTTTATATTTCTAGATTTATAATCTTCCTGGCTCCTGGAGGGGGAGGAGAGGTTTCCATAGCTAAGGGGCGGCAACTTCCTCTGACACTGCTGTTGCTATGGAAACCCGACCTACAACCTATTACACTGCTCGTGCTGCTCTGAGCATGTGCGAGATCTGGAGGTGCATGCTGGGTAACCAGCAAGCATAGAATACAGGAAGAGATACAGTCTGGCTTCAGATGCCCACATGAGATGGCCGCAGCCTGCTGGGACTTACAAAAGTAAGAAATCAATGGTGCAAAAAGACAAAATAGTTTACAGCATACCTTTACTAGAATACTTTAAGCATGAGGATTATAGGTGTATTTTTTTTTGTTTACAAAAGTTTTATTTGAAAGTTTGAACAAACATTTACAATGCAATAAAGGAAGTTTCATATAACAATTCAGTATATTTAGAAGAGATACATAGATAATACAGTAGGAAAGTGAGGTTTGAACATATACTGTAGTATTATTGGTACAATTTTGACTAAGATATATATAGATATATATATATATATATAGAAGTACTTCATTTTAGGTAATGATCGTGATATAGGGATACATAGTTAATATATTTGGGTTTTTGAGGGTAATCATCACATTATCTGTTAGCGGGATATTCTGTGAAGTGTTGATTCTGTGAGGGATTATGGTAAGATCCAGTAGTTCCATTTATTATTGAAGATATGCATACTATTTCGAAGTGTATGGTGGATCCTTTCTGAAAGTCTAAGCATTTCCATTCTAGACAAAACCTGCCACCATTATAGATTGTTGGATCTCCAGTTAAGGGCTATCATCCAGTGTATAGAACTGATCAATGAGAGTAGCAGTCTATTGCAAGGTAATGGTGTATTTGGAGCCGTAGCATATAGGATGCATATTTGTGGAGTAAGACAGATTTTATGTTTAGAGGATTTTTCAATTCTGTCTATAGCTGCTTGCCAGATAGGTTTAAGGTGGCCACAGCTCCAGAAGATATGGACAAAAGTACCATGTTCTGAACAGCCCCTAAAACAGTTAGGGGATACTTCAGGGTAGAAGGAATGAATTTTGGTAGGAGTCATGTACCATTGTGTGAACAGCTTAATAAGGGCTTTTCTAAAGGAGATCGCACTATTACTTTTAAAAAGATTGTCGATCATTTCATTGCATAGCTCAGAGGTGAAAGAGCATTCCAAGTCTCCCAGTCTATCATTTGAGCAGACTTTTCTGGTAGAGTGAGGGAATTTATATATAGAGTTGTCAGATTAGACCTCTGTCTCTTGAGGAGTGTATGCAAAATTTGTTCAAAGATGGTAGATGGGGTATGGGTTTGTTGTGAATAGTGTAGCGAAAAGAATTGTTTAATTTGAGTATAGTGGATAAGCTCTGAGTGGGGTAGACTGTATTTCGCTTGAAGAATGTCAAAGGGAGGGAATTCTGATTTAGTGATGAAAGATCTCAAGGTGGCAAGTTTGTTTTCAATCCATATTATGAATGAGTTATAGTCATTATAGGCTTGTATAAAACTAGTAGCCCCTAGGTATGAGGCTAGGGGTGGGGTGTTGGACACTGTTAGGTTGAGTGGATTTTTAATTTTTACCCATAGCTGGAAAAATTGGGCCGATCATCATGTTTAATTTATTTAAAATTCTGTAATTACATTGATTGAACCATAATATCCCTTGTAGGTATGGGGGGGAGACTGAGAGTGATTCAAAAATGTTCCAGGGGATATTGGGGATTGGGGCAAACCATTGGGAGAGTTGTGCGAGTCTGGCAGCCTGGAAATAATGCCATAAGTTCGGAAGGCTAAGGCCGCCGATGTTTTGTGATCTGTGCATAAGGGAATAGCTACATCTAGGTTTTGTATTGTCCCAGATGAACTTATTTATTTCTCTTTGGAGGGACATATTACTTTAGAGCTCTTCCCATCAATGTCCCTAAAACCAGAATTATAGGAGTATTTTTATCTAAAAATGACCAGTTACACTTACCGGTAACGTCTTTTCTAGGAAATCTTCCAGGACGGCACACCTGAGAGATGACTGGTCCACCTGACAGGAAACACAATCAACAACAAGTTTAAAAGTCCCCACCCCTCCCTCAGACCCTCAGTTATGGTAAAGAAAATCCCACACCAGTGTCAGAGGGAACATTCTGTGAGGAATCAATATACCACACCAATAAAACAAGGGTAGGGAAGTAGGCCTGCCGTCCTGGAAGATTTCCTAGAAAAGACGTTACCGGTAAGTGTAACTGGTCATTTTCTCCAGTCATCTTCCAGGACGGCACACCTGAGAGGATAAGCAAGAAGTTCAGGCCTACCTTTAGGGCGGGACAACCGCTTGTAGGACCTTCCTGCCAAATGCCAAATCCTGAGGGGACAACAGCTCCACTCTGTAGTGCCTCAGAAAAGTTCTATGGCTCGTCCATGTTGCTGCTCTGCAGATCTGGTCGATTGAGGCGCCTGCCCTTTCTGCCCAGGAGGTCGCCAGGGATCTGGTTGAATGTGCCTTAAGGCGGATTGGTACTGGTTTGTCCGCCTGCCTATAAGCGATAGATATGGTTTGTCTAACCCATCTGGCTATCGTTGTTTTAGATGCTTGTAGACCCTTTCTCTTCCTTGAGAAGGTGATCAATAAATGACTGGATCTCCTAAAGTCTCTCACCCTTTCTAAATAGACTAGGAGACAACGTCTGACATCTAAGAAATGGAATCTTTCCTCCTCCTTATTCTTAGGATTCTGACAAAAGGACGGGAGAATAATCTCCTGTGTTCTGTGAAATAATGAAGCTACCTTTGGCAAATAAAGAGGATCCTGAGTGAGGATTACCCTATCCTCTAGGATGCGCAAAAACGGCTCTTTAATCGACAGAGCCTGTATATCACCCACCCTTCTGGCCGTAGTGATAGCCAGAAGGAAGGCCAACTTAAATGATAAGAGTTTAACAGAAATTTGAGCCACCGGCTCAAAAGGCCCCCTTGTTAGGGCATCTAGTACCAGGGACAGGTCCCATGGAGGGCAACTGACCGACTTAATTGGGACTACCCTTTCCCTGGCCGACAAAAATCTTTTTATTAGCGGCTCCTGTCCTAGCTTCCTATCAAAAAACACGGACAGGGCTGCCACCTGGACCTTTAGGGTGCTAACTGCCAAACCCTGGTCCACCCCCTCCTGAAGAAAGTCTAGGCTGGTAGGTATCATCTGGAGAGCCCCCTCCTTAGACTGTAGCCAGTGGGAGAAGACTTTCCAGACCTTTGCATAAATTTTTCTGGTGACTCCTTTCCTACTGAGGAGAAGAGTATCTATCACTCTTTCCGAACAGCCCCTGTGTCGGAGTATTTCCCTCTCAATAGCCATGCTGTCAGAGAGAGACGACCCGGGTCGGGGTGACAGACTGGACCCTGTCTGAGCAGGTCTCGTTGTACCGGCAGACGCAGCGGGGGAGCTATCGAGAGACCCTGAATGGTGGGAAACCAAACTCTCTTGGGCCACCAGGGAGCTATCAGTATCAGGTCTGACCCTGAGTAGGTTAATTTCTGTAGGACTCTGGGAAGGAGTACCAATGGGGGAAAGGCATAAGCCAGTCTGAAATCCCACACTTGTACAACAGCATCTATCCCTTCTGCTTCTTGATCCTTGTAAAGGGAGAAAAACCTGAGAACCTTTGCATTCTCTCGGGAAGCGAACAAATCTATTTCTGGCTTGCCAAAATGTCTGCACACCAGGAAGAAGATCTCTTTGCTCAATCCCCATTCCCCTTGAAGGATGGGCTGTCTGCTTAGGAAATCTGCCTGCAGATTGAGTGAGCCCTTTATATGAACCGCTGACAGTGAAAGCTCTTTTCTGCTTTCACCAGGATCTGTTGTGCTAACCATCTTAGCTTGTCCGACCTTGTCCCCCCTTGGTGGTTTAAGTATGCCACCGTGACCAGGTTGTCTGAGAGGACCTGAACCTCCCTGTCCTGCAGTTCCTCTCGGAAATAGTCTAGGGCTTTGCCTACTGCCAGAAGTTCCCTGAAATTGGAAGATTCCCTGGCTTGGCTGTGGCTCCAGGACCCCTGGGTATATCGGACTCCCAGATGAGCCCCCCCAACCCCAAGCGCTGGCGTCCGTGGTTAAGACCAAAGGGTCTACCTGAGACCAGTGGCGACCCTTTAACAGATTCTGTGGGTCGAGCCACCACCGCAGAGAACGAGATACCTCCTCTGTGATGGATATTCTGTTCTCTAATGTTTCTCTTTTTCCTCCCCATGAGGCAAGAAGGAAAGATTGAAGCTCCCGAGAATGGAGTTGTGCCCAGGTTACTGCCGGGATGCAGGCCGTCATGAGACCCAGCAGTCTCATTATATATCTCAGAGAGGCTTCTCCTCTTTCGAGAAGGGTGACAACCGCATTCTGGACCTTCGTTACCTTCTCTGTTGGTAAAAATACCTTCTGTGCCTGCGAGTCTAACAGGTAGCCTAGGTATAGTTTTAGCTGAGATGGAGTCAGTGAGGACTTCTCCCGACTGACCATCCAGCCCAAGGTCTCCAGAGTTTCTAACACGATGTCTCTGTCTATAACTGCTTGCCTCTGATCCACACTGTAGATCAGCAAGTCGTCCAGATAGGGTATTAACCCTATCCCTTGCAGATGTAGATATGCTACTACTTCGGCCATCACCTTTGTGAAAATCCTTGGACTTGCCGCCAGCCCAAAGGGAAGAGCCCTGAACTGCCAGTGTTGTACTTTCTGCTGTATGCAAACTGCGAAGCGTCGGTACTTCTGGTGTTCGGGAGCAATAGGTACATGTAGATAGGCGTCTTTTAGGTCCAGGGTGACCATAAAAACTCCTCTCTGAAGATGCTTTCTTATTGAGTAAATACTCTCCATCCTGAATTTCTTGTGAAGTAAGTAACGGTTGAGTCTTCTCAAATTTATTATCAACCGAAACCTGCCTGACGGTTTTGGGACCACAAATACGTGTGAGTAAAAACCCTGGGCTAGCTGACTGGTTGGTACTGGAGCAATCACCCCCTGCTCTGCTAGTTCCTTTAAATTTTTCAGTAACCCTTTTGCCTTGGTTGGGTCCCTGGGAGGAAAAGTAACCAGAAACTCCTGTGGGGGAAGACTCTGAAATACCAGTCTGTACCCCACCTCTAAGAGTTTTAAAATATATGGACTCTGCGTAATCCCTTCCCATTGGGGAAGGAAGTCGCTGAGTCTTGCGCCTGCCTTTACGGCGGCGTCATTTGCCTTCCTTCTGGGAGGCTCCGGAACTGGAGAAAAGAATTGCACTTTTTCCTCTGTTCAGTTTTCCCCTTATGATGGGTCTTTGAGTAGGGGCCTCGAAAAAATTTCTTACCCCTCTCCCTCTTGGGCCTCACCGGGAACTTCTTACCCCTCTCAGTAGATCGGGACAACACCTGATCTAAGCCTGAGCCAAACAGCAGGGAACCCTCAAAGGGAATGCCGCATAGGCAAGATTTGGAAGTAAAGTCTCCATCCCAGGTCTTTACCCATAGGGCCCTCCTGGCAGAGTTCAAAAGTGCTGCTGCCTTAGCTGTGGTCCTAACAGTCTCCACTGCTGCATCTGCCACATATGCAACCGCTCGACTGATTACCTCCAGCGAGTCTATGATTCCTTTAGTCTCCCTACTGTGGGAAACGTGATCCATTAACTTGCCGAGCCAGGTGTCTGCATTCCTGGCTACACAGGCGGAAGCTAGAGCCGGTGCCATTGCTGCCGCATTCGCCTCCCAGGCTCTTTTGAGTAAAGTTTCCGACTTTCTATCCATCTGATCCTGGATATTTCCAGCATCTTCAAAGGATAAATCTAATCTCTTAGAAACCTGCGCTAAGGATGCATCCAAGCGAGGAGTTTTTAAAAAAATTTATCCTCCTCCACATCTTTAAAGGGGCACCTTCTTTTCCAAGCTTTCAATTTGAGAAGCTTGCGTTCAGGTTCTTTCCATTCTCTGAGGATTATCTCTTTCAGAGACTGGTGGATGGGAAAGGTTCTAGCCTGCAACCTTCCTAGACCTCTATATACTCTGTCCTGCGCTGAGACTTGAGCAGAGGGAACATGGATGTCTTCTGAGGCGTAAATGGCTTTTAATAAGCCTTCCATGTCCTCACTCGAGAGCAAAAGTCCCCCAAGTTTAGCCTCCCCCTGGCTATCTTGGTCTGAATCTTCCTCCCCAGAGCTAAAATCTGGGACCTGACCTTCCTCCACCTCCGACAAAAGGGAGACTTGGCCCTGGGAACTTTCCGCATAAGATGTGGAAAAATTTTCTTGGAGCTGAGGGGTCTCTCTCTCTGACGGTCCCTCCTCCAAACCCTTCACTAAGGTAGATTGAAAGGACTGAAGGGTAGCCAACATTCCTTCACGACCTGGGCGGTTTCCTTGCCTGCGAGCTTAATGATACATCTATCGCAGAAAGGCTTGGTGTGGTCTTGTGATAACTTAAATTACAATACCCACAACGTCTGGACTTTGCAGTAGCCTTTCCCTTAGACCTAGCAGCTGACCCCTGGGCAGAGCTTTCAGTCCCTGGGAATAGTCAAAAAACAAATAGACGATTAGCTACACATGTCCTAAAGGGGCACAGGCAGTCTACCCTAGAGTACCCTGCCCCTGAACACAGCTGGATCACTCACCCCCTGTGGCGACCTCCACGGCTGTCTGCTCAGACGCACCCTCCACTTCCATGGCGATTTACTGCCCTGCAGGATCGCTGGACCAAGGTACTATCTTGAGCGTCCCCTTGTAGATGCTGCCACACAAAAGCGCTTCCAGAAGAAAAAACAGGGTGCTTCACACACACCGGTTCTGTTTAAAAAACGCGCCGATCGGCGCCATCTTTAGGAGGTCCGAACGTCCGGAAATGACGTACGGCCTCTTCCGGTGCGCCCTGAGGCTGGAACGCACCTATGCGCCGGAACTCGATACCCGGAAGTGATGTCACTTAACTTCCGGACATGCGCCGTGGTGCTGGAACGCACGCCATCCGCGTTCAGCATCGGAAAACGCAGCTCACCTTAATCCACCAACGAACCCTGTTCAAGGTAGGAAGGCAAAAGGGGATTAGTACTACAGGGACAACTCCCCTGTCCCTGAGACTATAGCAAGGCTCCTGAAAGAGGCCTAAAGTGAGGGCTATCACCCCCAAGTGTTCCCTGGGGGTTATAAGGGAGCACCACAGACCCTGTCTGTTAAGTCCCATGAAAATACACCTCACAAGGAGAAAAAACGGGGTCCCCGACCCCCAATCACGAAAGTAAAAAGAAACTTGGTTTCGCTGCCATCCTGTGGGAAACACAATCAAGAACTGGAGGGTCTGAGGGAGGGGTGGGGACTTTTAAACTTGTTGTTGATTGTGTTTCCTGTCAGGTGGACCAGTCATCTCTCAGGTGTGCCGTCCTGGAAGATGACTGGAGAAAAGTAAAATTTTCAGCCGGAACACAGCTTTAAAAGGCAGCCACCACATGTAAAAATTGTTAAGCCAATGTTGGCGTTGTCCGGAAGATCCTGCCACATGTATACATGTGTTTTGGGAATGTCCTGTTATTAGGCGCTTTTGGACAGATATCTCTAGGGACACTTTCACACCGAGGAGCTTTACAGGCGCTATAGCACTAAAAAGAGCGCCTGCAAAGCACCTGTATAGCGCCTCTCCTGTCACTCCAGCTTGAGGGCTTTCACACTGGAACAGTGCAAGTCATGTAAGCAGCATCTTTGAGGTGCTTTAGGAGCGGTGTATACACTGCTCCTAACACGTCCCCTGCCCATTGAAATCAATGGGTAGAGCTTCGGCAGTGGCACTTTTAACCCTTTTTTGTCCGCTAATGGGGACCTTGCTGGCGGGTGAAAAGCGATGCTAAAACAACAGTAAAGCACCGCTAAAAATAGCAGCACTTTACCACCTACACCCCCAATGCCCCAGCGTGAAAGGTCGGTGTATTTGTTCGGTAGCGACTGTCTCTGTGCCCTTATCCATTGATGTTTGTATACTGGGTCATGTTCATTTGCTGGCCACATCCAGTGCTGAGAACTCTTATGATTGCTGTTAAGCTATGCTCGTAAGTGCATTCTCCTACGCTGGAAATCCCCACAGGCTCCTACATCCAATTTCTGGAAAGCCATAGTTAACAAAAAAAAGTACCACTTTATAAATGCATAACTCCCAACTGTCTGTGATTTGGAGGGACTGTCCCTGATTTAGAGCAAGGTCCCTCATTCCTCCTCATTTTGGTCTTATCTATATTGATTTTTTTTTAAATGCACGTTTTATCTATCAAAAAGTGTTTTCTAGCACTAAACCTTTCATCTGATTTCTAAATTGCTTCATTTGTAAATTCCAAAAGCCAATATAAAAAGGAATAGTAGTGGTAAAAAAGCAATTGTGGGTCTAACCAATCTTGTTTTTTTTTGTACACTTCTCCTTTAAGGGGGCGTATCCTATGCCTGCATGCTTTTGCTGATGGATACCTCCCATCTCAAAAAGTTGGGAGGTATGCAAATGCATACGAGTCTAAAGAATGTCCTACCAAGTTCTCCAAGGTCTGGGACATCTGGGCTGAATCCAAGGAGACAGTGGCTTCCTTCACTATGGGGGTTATTTACTAAAACTGAATAGTGCAAAATCTGATGCAGCTCTGCATAGAAAGCAATCAGGTTCCAGGTTTTATTGCCAAAGATTAATTGAACAAGCTGAAATTAGAAGCCGATTGGCTACCATGCCCAGCTGCACTGGATTCCGTATGCTCTAGCTTTAGTAAATGAACCCCAGTGTTCATACTTAGGTAAAAGTTATGGCTACTTTCAGAGCGCTGTGGGACAAATCCTAATTTTGTTATTCTTATGCCTCCAGTAGTGCTCACTTGCTTGTCCAAGGGCATAGGTTGCCGTACTAATTGTGTTTGCGTGTTATGATGTTATATGGTGTTTAAGCCTGATTATGCCCAATAGGCTGTGCTTTGTATACTTATTTAATTCATAAAAAAAAAAAAATTATATACACAATCTAGCATTTCTAGATTTTCCCTACAAAAAGCAAATTAGCTTTTTGAGCTTAGTTTCACAATGAACCACTTCCTCCCCTGTGTGAAGGTGTTCAGGCCTGGCAATTGGCTACTCCAGATAGCCCTTCAAACATTGCCAGACCCATTTTTAACTGTAGTGCTACCCCCACAGGAGCATAGTTGCCAACATTAAAAAAAAAAAAAAAAAAATTATAGGAACACTTTGTAGTTGGAGTCTTGTTATAGGGGCGGAGCATTCATTTGTAGGCAGATTGATGAAATAAAAATTTAGAGTGCACCGCCTCAAAATAATGGGTGTGGTTTAAAGGACCGTGGCTCAAAGAGGGTGTGGTCAGAGTGAGATGAACAAGGGATGGAGGGGAAAGAAAAAAAAAAAAAAAAAGGAAGGATGGAGGGACAGCAGGCCCAGATCCTATACCACAAAAGAAATTTGTACTCCAGAAAGTTTATCAGCAGATAAAGATACTCCAAACACGTGGTGTTAGTGCGTCAATCACCACAGCACCATGGTTGGTATGGTTTTAGGATGATTGAAGGGCATTATTTTTATTATATTGTAATATGAAATAGTTCAACAGAATGCAGAATCAGTGGGAGCCCAGAGCGCGTCACCTGCCACCAGTAGAGTCCCTCTTTACCCCAGGCATTCCCAGCAGAGTCCTTCCTTACAGCAGGCGGCCCCAGCCAGCAGAGTCCCTCCTTACAGCAGGCGGCCCCTCAGGTGCGGGCCGAAGGAGATTTGGCCTCCGCCATTACAGAAAACCAGCCGAAGGGTAAAAACGAAGAGGCAGAGCCTTGGTTCCGCTTATTTCTTCCTCACGATAGCTGGTCTTTGGTAAAATGGTGGCTGGCGGAGACATTTTCCCTGTGCCAGTTGTGGGCTCAAGCATCGAGGAAAAAAAAAAAAAAAAGAGTGCTGTCTGTTATGCCATCTGTAACCCTTTCTGGGCCTTGTTGGTGATTCGCACATAATTAAATACTCCAATGCTATGCTCAATTTCTTTGTCTTTTTTGATTCTGTGTTATTAGAATATTGTATTGCATCTCCTTCAGATGTTTGGGTTGATGCATCCTGAGGAAGCGGCAATTGACACGAAACTAGTCGAGGTTCACGTCTATACCAACACCAATTGTACCCCTACACACTGGTGGGGGGCATTACCCAAAAATCTTATTGGGTTAGTAACAATTGTTCTGATACTGTAATTTATGAATTTTGTATATTTCCTAATAAATTATTATTATTTTTTTTAATCAATGGTTTGTGATATTGGGTACCAAAATAGTCCAATGAACTTTGGGTGATTAGGGGTAAATATGCATTTTTTGAGTAGCCCTTGTTAGATCTACCCACCTTTAACTACTGGCTCCTTCAAGGGCAGCTGACATGTCAGGGACAATTTCTGGCTCCTGGGCAGTACTTAGTCACCAGGTCCTTGACCAGGCCCGCTCCAGCCTTCCATGGCTGCACACAGTCCTAACTGCAGGTCCCCTGGGTTAAATTTCTCAGTGTGGTGGAACAAAGGGCAGTCCCCCAGCTCACTCAACTTCGGTTGCTAGGGTCAATGTCTGGCAGGTTATCCATGAAAGGTCCTGGAATGAGCCCCCATAGGGGCTTTTGTAGCTGTACCCCCCCCCCCCCCCCCCATGTTAAATTTTGCAGTCCCTCTGTCACCCTGCCCAGCCAGGCATACATACACATACACACACACGAGAACATCACTGTAAATCAGGGGGTAGGAAGACTCAGTACTCCAGTTGTGGTGGAACTACAAATCTCTTCATGCCTCTACCTCTAGGAGTCAATCCTTGGCTAGGCAAGGACTATGGACCTACCCATTTTGCAAGTGACTAGAAAGGAGTCAAAGTTAGTAGAAATTTTTATTATAGAAAACAATAAAAACAATAAATATTTGACCAAGAACAACATTTAAATCTCCTGAGACTCTGTAGGTTTGGGCTCCTGTGAAGAACCTCGCATGCTTTTCTTTGGCAAGAGAACAGATTGAATATTGGGCAAGACTCCCCCATCTGCAATGGTGATACCAACAAACAGCTTAGCCAGTTCCTCATCATTCCTGACAGCTAACTGGATGTGTCTGGGCAGGATGCGGGATTTCTTGTTGTCTCGGGCTGCATTTCCTGCCAGCTCCAGGACCTCAGCACACAGATATTCAAGAGTGGCTGCCAAATAGATCCCGGCTCCAGAGCCAATCCTCTCTGCATAGTTTCCCTTCTTCAGAAAGCGGTGGATACGGCCTACTGGGAACTGGAGACCTGCTTTAGTTGACCTGGAGATCTTTGCAGCTGCAGGCTTCTTGACCTTCTTGCCACGACCAGACATCTTTAAAAAAAAAAAAAAAAACACACACATGACACCATGATCAGACTAGCAAATCCATGGACACTTTAGCTCATTTGTCTACATTCAAAGAAAACAGCCAGCAGATCTCAGATGCAGGTGGGATCTGAATTGGTTTTGAGATTAGGGGTGGATAAAGGGAGTAGAAGTGGTTCTGACAAAGTGAAGATTTATATACTCAATGACCAAGGAGGCTCAATACACTGCAGTGCATTAAGTGGTGTTGTGCAGATTCATGCCACATTACACAAATTGATTGTGGTCAGAGGGTTGGACATTTAGGGCTCTTTCACACTGGCAGCGCCCAGGCGTCAGCGGTAAAGCACCGCTATTTTTATCACCACTTTACTGTTGCCATTGGGAAAAAATAAAATAAATAAAGTAAAGAGCACCCACAAAGCACCACCCATTGATCTCAATGGGCAGGGGCGCTGTATACACTGCTCCTACAGCACCTCAACAATGTTGCTTGTATGACTTTAGCATCCTGTCAGTGCACCACTCCAGCATGAAAGCACTCTGGCTTTCACATTGGAATGAAAGGAGAGGCTATTAGTGCTATAGCTCAGTGTGAAAGGGATCTAAGATACAACCAATATATTAGTTTATAAAACTGGGAGTGGGCTGGCAGGGTGAAAAGCCTTTTAAGTATAGTACAAATATTTTTGCCACCATGCTGCTCAACCCATTACTAGTGTACACTATACAGTGTTATTCATACAACATGGCAATAACTCAGGTTCTTATAGCTGCTTAATGGTTAGGATTTGCTAATAAACAGATAAAACCCCCATAAATCCCCAAAACAGCCACCAACAAAACTAAAAACGGTCCTTGTGGCTAAGCATTTATTAGAGTATAACCAAATGCAACACTTAAGTTTTGGACAGAGTGAAGAGGGATTAGAACACCCATTCAGTTTATTGCTGCCCGTGCTCCCATTAGGGAGATTTGCCCCTGCAATTTGTTCTGCTTACAGTTATTAAAGTGAAAGAAAATGGCTAATTTTGGATTGTTCACAGTATAGTAAGAAATTGAAGTCTTCAAAATGGGGGGGGGGGGGGGGGGGTCACCATTTCTAGTAACCAAGGTAGGGGTTTGGTGCCAGGGGGATTTCCTTAGTGTGCAGGGATTCTCTCACTTCCTGTTTTGGCTATGGGACAGGAAGTGAAGTCTCCCCGATGAGACACAGATGGCAAAAACTAACAGAAGTTGTAACCTGTAAGTAGCAATGCTCCCACAGGAACTACTTGAATATCTGTACCTGGGTCTCCCACCGATTATCCTGCAGGCAGTAACAGTTCTTACACTTGTTGCCTACAATGACCGATCTAGGGGGATTTGTTTTTAGGTTATTTGGAGAACTTGAATAGGAGAAGGGAATTGGGATACTCCAAACTATGCAC
This sequence comes from Lithobates pipiens, assembly GCF_037356315.1. Taxonomy (NCBI): domain Eukaryota; kingdom Metazoa; phylum Chordata; class Amphibia; order Anura; family Ranidae; genus Lithobates; species Lithobates pipiens. The sequence continues at coordinate 105,148,341 of NW_027507748.1, forward strand.
AAACAAGGACACCTCTGTAGGACTGTTAAGCAGACCATCTATTGAAACATAGTGCTTGCATGGAACAACAAATCCCTCTGTAGTAGAAGAGACTCAGTGGACCTAAATCTTCCTCAATAAAAACTGTAGCTCCCCAGTGCTGGCAGCACTCATGCATCCCCCAGACAATGACACTCCCACCACAATGCTTGACTGTAGGCAAAAAAACTTGTCTTTGTACTCCTCCCTGGTTGCAGCCACACACGCGTGACACCATCTGAACCCAATAAGTTTCTTGGTCTCAGACTACAGGACATGGTTCCAGCAATCCATGTCCTTAGTCTGCTTGCCTTCAGCAAACTGAGCTCTCGTGCATCATCTTTAGAAGAGGCTTCCTTCTGGGACGATAGCCATGCAGACTAATGTGAGGATCAAGGTATAAGAATAAAAATGGTTGACAGTATATTTCTTATTAATGCTTATCTCGTCTGTTTTCAGTTGTTTTAAAGACATCATTCTTAAAGGCCGGATGGGTGCAGTCACATCCAGTCACGTACACACAAAGAGGAAGCCATGTCATAAGGGTCAACTGCTGCATCAGCTCTAAGAGCAGAAGACATTGCCTTTTATAGAAGTTGTTTTGTTTCAACATTTTTAACGCCTGTCTTTCCTTTGTGTATATAAGAGCTGTGTGATAATAAAGGACCTCAGAGTAAGCAAGTGCGACCGTCTGAGCAGATATACTGAGAAGTTTTTCCGTGTCTCCTTGCTTAGATAAGACTCTAATAATAATTGGGAAACGGTAACATAACTTGTGAATAGGCGACTTGCAGTAGTCACACCTAACATTTTTGGCGCACGAACAAGGGACTTCGCTAAAGAAACTACAAGAGGCGAACGAACATAAGGACGGAACAAAGAGGTCGGGCACATCAGGAACCACAGACAAATCCTGCGCAGGTAAGAAAAGCTTTATTTTCTTATAAACTCTGTGCTTCTTAGATTTGTGCCCACCCGATCTGTCTGTATTGTTCTTCAGGTAAAACCAACCTCTGTAGTAAGCGAGTCTTGAATTTAATATTTGACTTATGTTACCGTTGTTTCTTGTCTGTCTCCTTGTCATCTGTCTGTTGTGACTGAGATAAGCCCTGTTTGTATGGTGTGAATTGAAACATATATCATCCCAATGGGTAACGGAATGCGCCCTTAACTCGTAAGAGTACTTGGGGGTCCGACACTTAAGTTTGATATACGCTTTTTGATTCATGAGCCTAAAAACGGGTTGAAAGTATAAGTCCTGACTGCCTCAATAAAGCAGGAATAAGAAACGATTGCTGAGAGATTCCATGGTAATGGGAAGGGAATAAGGTCTCCACAAAGTCCGGAGATCTAGTTATATGTGTTTGGCCACCAAAAGGAATGCTTGTATATGTTGTAGCTGTCAGTCTGGTCATAATATTTGTCAGTTGGCTAGCATATAAAGTAATTCGATTTCAGAAATCTCATCCAGGAGAGGTTTTTAGTATTTTGGCACCCTAGGAGGAGAAGGCAACGAGACACTTAGTAAGTGATCCAAACGCCACCTAGGCAGGACTGTCAAAATGGGCCAGACACATGGTAAACCCCAGGAGGAATCTCAGAAATGTTATGCTGTTAAAGACATAATTACAATGTTGTATGGGAAGGACAAGGCACAGGGCACGAATAGGGTTCTCAAGAAATTTGGAATGGATGGAGAAAATGGGCTAAGTGTAGAAGGTTGGGAGAATATAAAGAGAGACAGACAGGGGGAGGTCCTGCAGAACAGATGGGTATCACAAATACAATGTTTAATTAAGGTTTCCAACAGGGCTAAAGAGGAGGGATGGAAGTATTGTCATGAACAGGGTGGATGGGATATGAAGGTCCGACGCAAGAGTCTCCCTTCTGCTCCCGAGGATGGAGTAAAAACGGAAGGTACTCCACCTCCTTATACCACTACCACACCAGGTAGCGAAAGACCAAAACTTTATCCTTCCTTAAGAGGAAGAGGATGGGTATGCCGAGTATGCGGTACCCAGAATACAGACTGGGCACAGGAATGTGTACATTGCGGAGCTCAAAGACCAGAGTCCGTAGCTCCAGTCCACAGTCGGACTAGGGTAATACAAGTAAATAATCCAAATGCGGGTCAAGCAGGACAGCCACCTACAGTGACTCGACAAGTCGTTCTGAGGACATGGACACCTTGGTCGGCTGACACTCTTATGGCATTAATACAGAATGCTCCTGATCCCGTAGCAAAACCTGCCGCATTCTGTAGATTCGTGACACAATTACTAGACACACATGAAGCAACTTGGCAAGATGGGGAAGATTTGTGTAGACATAAAATGACACTAACGATGTTTAATCAATTTATGAATGAAATTGCTCCACATAGACCACAAGGGGATCCAGCGGCAGATCCACCAGGAATACACCCCCGTCATATAGACTCTAGACCCCTGTTTATTAATCAGTTACGAGAATTTTGCCAAGGGAAACAGCAGGAAAGGGGTTCGACAGCGCCCATAAAACAGGCCCCAGGTCAGACTGTTACAGAATTTTACCTCAACATGGAAAGCATGATGGCTGACGAAGGTCTAGATTTAGCCTTACCCGTCACCATTAGGGCTTTCAATCGACAGTTTATGGAAGGACTAGTACCCCAAATAGGTGACAAACTGAAGGCATGTACTCCCGAATGGAGAGCCATACGGGACAGAGGAACATTGTTGCAGAAAGCACAAGGCATAGAGGCTGATTTAGCAGAAACTAAACCCAGAAGGACACCGGGAGTTAACACTGTTGCCCGGGTCAATGAAGGAGGGAATTCCTCCCGTAAACCTCTTACCTGTTATTACTGCAACAAGGTGGGACATATAAAAAGAGACTGTAGGAAAAGAATAAAAAACGAACAGGAAGGAAACACGGACAGAGACACGAGGGACTACAGACAGAGGCGTACCAATGATAGGGACGATCCGACCGCATGACTTGCCCCAGTCCTAGCTGAATCAGAGAATAAAATGCTCCACATATTGATGAAGGTGGAAGGTAAACATATTCCTTGTTTAGTTGACACAGGAGCATCACGCAGCTTATTATCTGATTCAGTAGTCCCTCCACACATGACATCCCGTGACACCATACCCATAAGTGGTTATGACGGTCTTTTGTCCGATGCCCCACTGACTAAACCTTTAAAAGTAAAAATAGGGAATCACATGTTTTTGTCACGCTTTTTGATTTCCAGAGGAGCCCCTACTAATTTATTAGGAGCAGATATTCTTCAGAAAATAGGAGCAAACATTACTTATCATCCAGATGGTATGGTCACCTTAGCAATAGGAGACGACCCAGAGGGTATAGAAATCTGTAATAAAATACAATGTTTGGAAGTAGAACCAGAACTGTCCAATACACCCTCGCCGGAAATAGATCAAATTCTGTCTAGCCTTCCGGAAGGGCTATGGGAAACACATCCAGCAGACGTTGGACTTTTGCCCATACCCCAGGTTACTCTACAGCTGATTCCAGGAGCAGTTCTCCCCCAGCAGAAACAGTACCCACTCAGTGCGCCCCAGGAAGCAGCTATAGAACTACAAGTGGAGGCTCTACTCAAAAGTGGAGCATTAAAAGAAATACAGTCACCAGCCAATACCCCATTGTATCCGGTCAAGAAAAAGACATTGGGGGATGGCCCAGTAAAGTATAGAATGGTACAAGACCTAAGGGCGGTAAATAAAATATTGGTCCCAATAACGCCACTAGTACCAAACCCGCATACTTTACTTTCAGAAGTACCATCAGATAGCTCCTCATTTACTGTTATAGACTTGGCTAATGCTTTCTTTTCTGTACCCCTGGCGGAGGAATGTCAACCGTGGTTTGCGTTCCGTCTCAAAAACCGCCAGTTGACCTGGACACGCCTACCACAAGGAATGGCGCATTCGCCAACTCTATACTCACAAGCCCTACAGACAGTGTTGGGGGAATGGCAACCACCTGACACTTGTGTATTGTTGCAATATGTAGATGACCTATTGTTATGTTGTCCGGATAACGATACTTGTTTAAAAGCCACTCTATCATTGTTACAATTCCTGGCTGAAAAAGGGTGCAAAGTGAATAGAACTAAGTTACAGGTATGCCAGAAAAAGGTTGTCTTTTTGGGCCACTGTATATCCCAGGGTACTCGACACCTCACTGAAGAACGAGTCCAGGCCATAAGACAAATGAATGTCCCACGCAACTTTAAGCAACTTCGTATGTTTCTGGGAATAGTGTCATATTGTAGACAATGGATACCACATGCCAGTTCTCTGATGCAGCCATTATATGATTGCTTGAAAATAGTACCCTATGTACTCACAGAAGCAGGTCATAAGTCTTTTAGCACCTTAAGAAAGTTACTAATTTTGGCACCTGCGATCGGGATCCCTGACTATACCAAAACATTTCATTTGTACATTGCTGAAATCACGGGACACGCAACAGGGGTGTTGACACAACAACACATCAAACAAAGGCCGGTAGCATATTTCTCAGCGGCTCTCGATCCTGTCTCTAGAGGATCACCGTGTGTACGAGCAGTCGCAGCAGTGTCAATTATCATTGACAAATCCTCAGAAATTGTCTTAGACAATCCTGTAGTGGTACATACCACACATGACATACACGCCATCTTGTCACAAGTTCAGCCAAAGCACATATCAATGGCGAGGCAGCTGCGTCTGCAATGCACCTTGCTCCTACCTCCCAATGTTACCTTCCAGCGATGCACTTCCTTTAACTTAGCACAACTTCTACCCTTACAGACAGATTTGACAGGGGGGAGTAATGGTGAAGGCACAGCACAAGAAACTCAGGATTCTGACACACTTTCATTTCATGACATAACATCTGATGAACACGATTGTTTTCAACTTATGGAACAAGAGATCACGGGGTTTCCACATGTTACAGATACACCAATTTTAAATGCTGAGCACACCTTGTATATAGATGGCAGCAGGTTTGCTGATGACAAGGGTAAATATCACACAGGATATGCTGTAGTGACTGATACACTGGTAATTGAAGCACGGTCATTACCAGCACACATGTCTGCACAGGAAGCGGAACTAACAGCTTTAGAAAAAGCCTTAGAACACTTAGAGGGACAAGAAGGGAACATTTACACTGACTCTGCCTATGCTTATGGTGTTGCACATGATTATGGCCACATATGGAAAGCTAGAGGTTACCTTACAGCAGCAGGCACACCTGTTAAACATGGTGAAGGAATCAAAAGAGTCCTGAACAATCTTCAAAAAGTTAGAAGAGTAGCCATTATGAAGATAGCGGCACACACGAGCGCAAAAACAATTGAAGCAAAAGGAAATGCATTTGCAGATTTAACTGCAAAACAAGCAGCTCTAGGGGAAGTAAGCCCTGAGACCTTAGCAACGGTAAAGGTGAGCATCCCAGAACCGACATGGCAGCAGATGAGTAAACTACAGGAGCAAGCAGGAGAGAGCGAGAAAGATAGATGGGTAAAAATGGGAGCAGCACCAGGCCTTGACAATATATGGAGGGAAGGAGGCAGAATATGCCTACCTGCTTCTCTATACCCCGCAATGGCAGCGGCTGTCCACTTGCCCACTCATGTCAGCTCCAATTCTATGTATAGGATTGTAAGCCAAGGATGGCTAGCCCCTGGATTCAGTAGTACTGCAAGGAACTACTGTGCTGCATGCCAAATCTGTCTGTTAAATAACCCAGGACAGAGAGTGAAAACCCCACGTAAACATCAGGTTCGGGCCCAGTATCCCTTTCAGAGACTGCAAATTGACTATATCCAAATGCCTAAGAGCGGCCCATTTGAATTTTGTCTCGTGTGCATCTGCTTATTTTCAGGCTGGCCAGAAAGTTATCCAGTGAAGTCAGCCACAGCGAAAGCCACAGCGAAGAAACTGATCACTGAGTTAATACCTAGGTTTGGTCTTCCTGAAACCATAGAATCAGATAGGGGAACACACTTTACAGGAGAAATCATGCAGAATGTAATGGCTATGTTAGGGGTTCAACAAAGTTTCCACACCCCTTACCACCCACAGAGTTCAGGATCAGTAGAAAGAGTAAATGGGACAATAAAGTTAAAAATACAAAAAGCTATGCAAGAGTTAAATAAACCTTGGCCAGAATGTCTGCCTTTAGCTTTGTTCTCCATAAGGTATACTCCAATGGGAAAAACAGGGTTATCCCCATATGAAATACTTTTTGGGAATGCACCCAGACTAGGTTTATACTTTCCACAGAGTATGCAATTGCAATGTGATAGTTTGACTGCATATGTGATACAATTACAACAGCATCTAACTAAGATCCACAAAAGTGTGTATTCTTCTCTTCCAGACCCTAACTCAATAGCAGGTACTCATTCGCTGAGCCCCGGAGATTGGGTCTATGTAAAGAAACATACCAGAAAAGCTTTAGAGCCACGGTTTGAAGGACCATATCAAGTACTGCTGACCACTCCCACATCGGTCAAGTTGGAGGGTAAAGCAGCCTGGATCCACGCTTCACACTGTAAAAAGGAGCCAGTTGGCAAATGACAACATGTATCTTTTTATTCTTTTTGTTTCAGTAATCCTGACCAATAGTTTGGTTACCTCACAGAATGAAATTCACAAGGATGAAGGATTTTCTAAAAAAATGTTATTACTGAAGTTTAAATATGCTTATGCTCGGAAGTCAGGATATGAGAAATGTTGGATTTGCAGTAAATTACACCCCAGTACAGCAAACATACCACTGATGGCAGTTCCTATAAATTATACTGACCTTGCTAACAGTAGCATTAACATAACTGGAACAAATACCAGCAAGACAGTAATGTTTAAATCAAATGGTCTCGCCTTTCCCCCTGCCTGGTGTTTCAACTTAGGGAACACAACGGGAGGAAATAGAGAATGCCAAGACAGCAAGTTTAATTTGTCCATTGTCGTATTAAATGGAAGCTTCTACCCCAGTAATTCCAGCACACACCAGACATTATCTGACTTCCTCACTAACATTGTGGATAATAATGTTAGGTGGTTAGTATCCAACTTATCCCTCTATGGATACACCTCTCGTTATAGAAATGATATCAGTTCAAGATCAGTAGCTCTAGGAAACAATATATACATCTGTTGTGGGGATAAGTGTTATACCTGGATACCTAGAAGGGCTCAGGGATGGTGCTACCTCGCAAGTTTGGTACCAGTAATGGGAGTAGTGGGTGATGAACGAGGTGATCACCTACTAGAAGCTAGTATGCACCCCAGATATCCCCTCAGATATCGTAGCAAGAGAGAAATATTCTTAGAGCAGGACATGGCATGGGCTTGGTTCCCGTCCTGGACAGGATGGGGTATAGACTTAATGAAGCGACTAAATAACTATACTGGAATAATTAATGATATTTTGGAGAAAAACTCTGATGACATTACTAAGTTAAATCTAGAGACCAGAGCCATCACAAAACAAATAGAATTACATGAGTTAGCGATTGAAAGTATGAGTGCAGCATTAACAGGACTCTGTGAGGCTACAGAAGACTATGAATGTTGTACTTGGATACATAACACCAGCATCGAGATACCCGACTATTATGACATCATTGCACGACACCGCACGGAAGTAAAGGATCTACAGGAGAAGGCCCGTAATATTGGCCGTGACTGGGATCCGTTTGGTGGAACTTTTAGCTTCTCAGGGTTATTCTCTTGGCTTAAGAAGGCAGCGATGACAATTATAGTGGTGCTTTTATTTGTATTTCTTCTTTATGCGTGCTTTAAACTGCTCATGTGCTTTTGCAAGAAAGCCAAGGTAAATGCTGTAGAAAAGATGGAACTTTTGTAAGTTGATAAGTTGGATAAGATAGGTGGATTTGGTTCCTTGACATCACCCATCTGTCAGAAAAGCCACTCTTCCTGAATTTTAGATGTTGGTACTATCCAGGGGGATGGGTGTATACCCCTCTGACAACTCGCGGTCAGGGAGAGTACTTTGGACATAGGCCGACTAGAACTTGTTCAGGTGGACCCAGGGTAAGAGGGAAGGGTGATGTCAAAGGGGGAAATTGTGAGGATCAAGGTATAAGAATAAAAATGGTTGACAGTATGTTTCACTAAATGCTTATCTCGTCTGTTTTCAGTTGTTTTAAAGACACATCATCCTTAAAGGCCGGATGGGTGCAGTCACATAAGAGGAAACCATGTCGTAAGGGTCATCTGCCACATCGACTCTAAAAGCAGAAGACACTTAGAAATTGCCTTTTATGGAAGTTGTTTTGTTTCAACATTTTTAACGCCTGTCTTTTTTAGTGTATAAAAAGAGCTGTGTGATAATAAAGGACCTCAGAGTGAGTGCGACCGTCTGAGCAGACATACTGAGAACTTCTTTCCGTGTTTCCTTGCTTAGATAAGACTCTAATAATAATTGGGAAACGGTAACATAACTTATGAATAGGTGACTTGCAGTAGTCACACCTAACACATCCATCATGGATGAAGCGGGGTGGCTTTGTTACAGTGGACAGCCACCGTACAGTTAAGACTGCAGCTGCATGACACAGAGGGAGACACCCACTGTTTGTGATTACACAGAGGGAGGGAGAGGAGGACTCTGCATTTGGATTTGCCCTGGGTGGCACAACTCAAAGCGACACCAGGGCAGGCGGCCTGCTGGAAAATTTCTCTGTATCCTAGTAGGCCAGTCCAGCCTGTGCCACAATCACGGCTGTCTGCGTGCCCACCGTCAAATGCGGCAGTATCCCACGAGTCACGGGAGACTTGAGATGTCCGATATAAGGAAATTAGCAATTAAGTGTATGCATTATCAGATGTTCATGTTGCCTCCATCTCCATTAATAGCTGTAAAATATTGTAATTATGAATATATTTCATTTAGCTTGTATATGTAGAGCGGAACATTATCTTCACAGAAATCTCTGGTAGATCAGACAAGTCGGTGCCTAGGCTTGCGTATACAAACAATGGGATCCAAACCTCATTGTTTTACACACGGCCAGCGCTAGCAATAGGCGGGTCAGGCGGCTGCCTAGGGCGCCCAGGTAGGGGGGGGCGGCAAAATACGGATCCCCAGCCACTCGCTGTGATTCGGATTATTAAAATATATCCAGGATTGTAATTTTTTTAAATACATGCTGCCTCATAGAGGGCGATTGCGCCTGTGAAGAGACATCCCGGACCGCTCTGTCCCCAGCCTGCAGTGCCACCCTAGCAGTGAGAAGCCGCCCTAGCAGTGAGAAGATGAGGGGAGACAGCCGGCCGATCCGTAAGTACAGCATGATCGGTGGAACTGGCTGGAGCGGATGAGATGGCATGCAACTCTGGGCTTGCCGATATCCGCTCCCCCTCCTTCTGGCCGCTCGGGCATCTGTTATAGAAGAACAGGCAGGCAGCAGCACCACTCTCCTGGAGTAAAGGCATCACCGCCGCTGGCTCAGGTATAGTGGAAGCTCAGGCAGCATGCTTAGTTCTGCAGCCTGCAAACACATGAAATAAAAAATGTACTCTGTCAAGTTTATAGTTTATTTCGCTGTGTGTGTGTGGGGGGGGGGGGGGGGATTAGGAACAGACGTGCAGGGGGAACAGAGGTGTGTGGGGGGGGGGGTACATAGGGGGAACAGAGGTGTGTGTGTGTGTGGTACATAGGGGGAACAGAGGGGTGTGTGGGGAACACAGGTGTGTGGGGGGGGGGGCACATAGGGGGAACAGGTGTGTGTTTATGTATGTGGGGGGGTTACAGAGGGGGGAACAGGTGTGTGTGTGTGTGTGTGTGTGTGTGTGTGGTGGGGGTGGGGAACAGACATGCAGGGAGGTATAGAGGGGGGAACAGATGTGTGTGGACACGAGACAGATGTGCAGGGGGGTACAGAGGGGTAACAGATTGTGTGGGGGGACAGACATGCAGGGGGTACAGAAAGACAACAGGTGTATGTCTTGGGGGGGACAGACTTTCAGGGGGTACAGAGGGGTAACAGGTGTGTGTGTGTGTGTGTGGGGGGGTGGACAGACGTTCAGGGGGGTACAGAGAGGTAGATTGTGTGTGAGAGGAACTGATGTGTGTTGGGGGGGTTTGAGATGAACAGAGATACAGAGGAGGGGTGCAGAGGGGAACAAGTATTCAGGGTGATCGTGATCTAGTGAAAGTGATGGAGAGATCTGACGTGTGAAGATGGAAGAATTGTGGTGATCTGAAACTTGAAAATAAAGAAATTGGGGTGATTTGAGGTGTGGAGGTTTAAGTCCACCTTTGTAAAAAAAAATTAAGAAATTAAGATCCTTTTGCATACAAAAAAAAAGGTACAAAAATGTGCATTTATTTTTAGTAGGTGTCTGTAAAGCAAGGTAAGTAAGTATCTGTATACTCGTACAGACAGGCAATTATACAGTTAGCCTGTCTGTATACTGCCCTAGCTTGTGGACCACAGCTGGCTTGATTAAGCAAGCCGGTGCCATCCACTATTTGTTTTCGGGCCGGGTCCAGATGCACAGGTACAGGCCTGTGGACCACAGCTGAAGAAATGGGTGAAGAGGCGCCGCAAAAGTCTCAGTGAAGGGGCGGAGCCAACGGGGGCGGCAAAATTAGGTTTCGCCTAGGGCGCCAAAAATCCTTGCACCAGCCCTGGTTTTACACATACTCACTTTAAAAGATCCCATGCTGGGATAAGCAAAGGAGGGAGGCCAACCCATAATACTTAATTTCCCAGGAAAATTCAGGTTAATCTCCTGCTCAGAATAGTCATAAGGATTTGCATTAAAGGGGCTGACAAAGATACATACATTGTTTACAGTGCTGGAGTCAAGAGGCGGCGAGAGCTATATACCCATTAATGGAGGTATATAGCTGCAGTTTTATCATAACAGACAAACTTTTGCAGATAACAGTATGAAACATCCAATCACTTGTCCGCAGGCTCAGTGCCTGTGAATCGATCATGGCACTGACGGGCCGAAGATTTAGCAACAGCGGGCTGGGTGTGGGTTGCCAATCCCTGCTCCATACCATAGGCGTGCGCAGGGGGATGTTTTGGGATGTAGAGAGAGCAGGGACAGAGGCTAGTAAATAGTTCATGTTCATCAGATCGGGTGCAGGCACCGCCATTCTAATTAAGGTAAGCAGGCAATGGAGCCTTGCAGCTTCACTGCCCATTTTCTACTGCTAATGAGCAAGTCACATGGCAGTGAGTCACAGCAGGGCCCGGATTCTCGCCACAGACACCAGAAGATATGGGGGGGGGGGGGGGGAAGCTCACCAAGCAGCAGCATATGATGTCCTGTGACACAGACCGGAAGTACAGGCTGTACTTCATAAGTAGTTAAAGAAAAAAATAATTTTAATGAGCCAAACACAAGCTGTGGTCTTTCATTTAAGAAGACCTCTCAAAAGTGGGTGGGACTCTGCTTTAGGAACACACACACACACACACACTATGTGGTCCCTTTCATTGATTGATTGATTCTTTCCCTTTCAGCAAAATATTCCTCTCCTACAGAAACACAATCAAACAGCTGCTATATTACTCTAGTTTCTTGGACAATATCTGCGGCAGTTTGAATTTGTTAAGGCTAGCACTCCTCTACAGCTTCTGACATTCACAAACTGATGATCTTACTCCTCCATTCCCTCTCCTTTGTGCTAGCATGAGGCAGTGTGGGCCCAGTGTCCCCAGGCAGGTGACAGTAGTCAGTAAAGATGAGCTCCGGCGTGTTTGCACACTCCATGTGCAGAGCCCGCCAGGAAGTCGGTACGGCGCTGCACTAATCACAGGCAGCGAGGCATTTCCCAGTGTGCGGCTGCAGAGATCAGAAATCTCACTGCCTATGATTTTTTTTTATTTTTTAGATTTTTATTGATTTTTAGACAAACAGACATTCAACAACAGGAAACAGTGACATGCCACATGACCTATGCATACGGTAATTACCCCTTCCGAAATATTCCCTTTTACTACCCATACCTGTACCATTCCATTTACCTTCCCCTTTCCCAATAAATAGACCACACCGGAGTTTGGAGTATAAATTGGCCATAGCCTTTTATTTAACCAAAATAAAATAAATAACTTTAATGTTATAATAGAAACATACTTATATATATTGCAACAGCAATTACAACTCCCAGTCGTTTAGTCTTTGACGGTACCTCGGTTCCATTTAACGTTACCATTTTCCCAAAAACCACTGCGGGACCCAAATTTGTACCATATAAGGCCTCCGGCCGTTTAACAGCCCGGAGACAACCCCACCTTCCCGCAGTGTCACCAAACCCGTATCCCAGCCTACCCTTCCGCTGGGATACACCAAAAGGGGCACAGACCACCTATGAGCCCCCCCACACCGTTCCATCACCTACTTTCCTTTACCCCGTCAAAGACACTGCCACCAAGGATGACCACCTTAGCCTTAAGGGCCCCTCCACACCCGCAGAGCCCGTTCAATCCCCCCCTGCACCCCCAGGGTCCAAAAGGTCAGTTCCCACCACCGTGAGATGCACGCCATCCCCCCTAAGGTACATGCCCACATTCACCTCCAACTCCGTGTGCCGTATCACCAATCCCCCATTCCGGGACACAAACCTCCCCAGGGCCTTATTAACCTTAATTCTAGCTTTATTGAGTCGAACCACAGAGCGAGCCATACGCCACGCGGTCCGCGCAACGATGTCCGACCAGATCACCACCATACTCGGAAAATTCATCCGAAGCATGAGAAAGTCCCGTTTCACATCCGAAACGATGTCCCTGGTGGACCGGACCCCTAAGTCGTTACCCCCCACATGCAACACCAACACATCCGGGGGCCTATCCAGTCTGGCGTACCGCTGAAATTCCGGCACCACCCTGTTCCATTTAAGCCCGAGGATCCCCAACCACCTTATGCTCGCCTCCCCCTGGGAAATCCCCAGCTGCCTTCCTTCCGGCCTGACATCTGCTCTCCTGGCACCCCAAAAAACGTAGGAGTGCCCCAATATCCAGACGAGGCGTTCGCGACCTCCATCTGAAAGGAAAAAAACAAATATTAAAGCAACTATGCAAAAACCCGACCACGACCCCCCAAAACATCCACCCCCCCCCCCCTGCCACCTGTAAAACATGAACCAAAACCCCGAACCCGCCTACATCAAGTGTGGCCGCACGTACGACCTAAACCTCCGTGATTCCCAGCGCCCAATCCTCTTGACCACAGCCTCGTCCAACCCACACCTGGCCGCCTCAGTGGCTGCCCCGATGCGGAAGGAGTGGGAGGCGAACTGAGAGCAATCCAAACCCCCCGCCCGCAGACACCTCCGAAACACAGCCACAAATTGAAAACGGGATAAAAAGGTGCCGTCCTGATGCACCAGAAACGGGCCCACCCCTTTTGGCCTAACCCCCAGGAACTCCGATAGCACCCTCACCGGGCATAACCCCGATCCCGGCAGCGCAAACAACCATATGTCCACCCCAGTCCCAGTCTGATCTGTCTTGGACCTACGCAGCCGCAAACGCACCCTATCAACCCCCAAAGGTCACATCCTGACCCAACAGTCCCCCCCCCCCCCCCCCCAACAGTCTTTGCCGGACTGACCAACTCCCCCACCCGAAAAGCCCCAAAGAACGCCAACGAAAAGGCCGCTCGGAACAACCGCACCTCATAACCAGAAGTGCACTGTTCCCCCAATCGCTCGCAGATAACCTGCAGGACCTGGAAGGTCACCGGCCTCCTTATATCCTTCCGCGGATTGCCCTTCTTGTACCCCTTGACCGCCTGCTTGACCCAAAAACCTTTTGTGTGATCAACCTCCCCACGCAACTTAAACCAAAAGGCCAGCGCCGCAAGCTTACGCTCAATCGAGGACACCGACCCCGCGCGTTCCATGACCTTAGAAACAAAGCACAACACCAACCGCCCCTGATCGCCACCCCCACCCAGCTCAGCGTCCGCTAGCCGTGTAAAATCCATCCATTCCGTCCACACCTTACTGTATGCCGCCCAGGTCGCACCGCTCACCGACCTCCTGATCCATTCCGAGGCGACTCCAACGCAACCTCCCAGAGCCACTCCGGGCAGGGGATCCCCTCTCTCGCCGCCTCCGGAGCCAACGCCCGAAACCTCTCCCACTGGAATCTAGATAAGGCATCAGCCACGTTATTGTCCACCCCCGGTATATGAACGGCATACAAAAATATGTTCGCCTGCAAACACCTCAGCACCAGGTGGCGCAGCAGCCGGATCACCGGCTGCGAAGACGCCGACATCCTAATGATCACCTGCACCACTCCCATGTTGTCACAGTGCAACCTGATCTTCAGATCCCGGCACGACCCCCCCCCAAAGCTCCATTGCCAGCACCACCGGAAACAATTCCAGCAGCACCAGGTTCTTCGTATACCCCGCCTCCACCCACGACCGGGGCCCTGCCTCCGCGCTCCATTGTCCCTGAAAAAAGGCCCCATAGCCCGTGGACCCCACCGCATCCGTTACCAACTCCACGTCTAAATTACTCACCAGCCCCTTCATCCACACCGACCATTGAAGCCTTCCAAAAAAGTCTGCCAAATCCGCAAGTCCTCCCTAAGTTCCCTCGTCAACCGAATGAAGTGGGTCGGAACCAGAACACCCGCCGTAGCCCCCCGACAGCCGACGGCAAAATATCCGCCCCATCGGAATGATCCGGCAAGCAAAATTTAACTTACCCAGGACCGACTGCAACTTCCGCAGTTGCACTTTCCGTACGCCGACCAACTCCCGCAGCTCCCGCTTCAGTCCCTCGACTTTGTCCGCCGGCAAGCGGCACTCCATCACCTCCGTGTCTATTTCAATGCCCAAAAAACTCAAGACCGTGGCCAGCCCCTCGGTTTTGTCGGCCGCCAACGGCACCCCAAAGCGATCCGCAATGTGCTGCAACGTGGCCAAAAGGATCGCACACACATTGGAGGACGGGGGGCCCACGACGAGAAAGTCATCAAGGTAATGAATCACTGACGCCCAGCCCGACACATCGCGCACCACCCATTCCAAGAATGAACTAAACAGTTCAAACAAGGCACAGGACACGGAACAGCCCATGGGCAAGCACTGGTCCACGTAAAACCGGTCCTGCCAACAACACCCCAAGAGCCAAAAGCTCTCCGGGTGCACTGGCAACAGCCGAAACGCCGCCTCAATGTCAGACTTCGCCATAAGGGCCCCTTTCCCGTAACGCCGTACCCAGCCCACCGCCGCGTCAAACGACGTGTAAGACACCGAGCAGGCCTCGGGATCGATGGCGTCATTCACTGAACCCCCTTTCGGGAAGGACAGATGATGGATAAGCCGGAACTTGTTAGGCTCCTTCTTAGGCACCACCCCTAACGGCGACACCACCAAAACCGGCAACGGTTGTTCCACGAACGGGCCACACATCCTCCCTAAGGAAACCTCCTTAGCCAACTTGTCGCTGACCACCCCCAGATGCCGCAAGGCGGACCTCAAGTTCTTAGCCACCGGAGGAACCACTTCCAACGAACACGGAATCTGAAAACCCACCGCAAACCCTTCCCCCAGCACCCGCGCAGCCCCCTTGTCCGGGTACCCATTTAGAAAAGGACGCATCCTTCCCACCCTCACCGGGGTTGCTCCCCTTGAACGCAGGTTCCCCGGCACGCTTGCCCTTTTTAAAACAACGGGAGAGGGAGTGAGCGCCACCGCAACCGGAAAACTCATGTTTAAATTGACAGGACCCCCCGAACTTGCAGGCCCCTTCGTTAAACTGCCAGCACACGCCCATTTTCTTTCCGGCCGGAAGTCCAGAGGCGGGGGTTCCCCCGGGCCCCCCCTGAAAAAACTGCGAAGGCGTCCGCGCCGATGCCATCAACCGCATCCAAAGGCTGATATCCTTGTGATCCCACCGAATATCAGGCCTCACCGCCCGCCGTTGCCTAAACTGCTCGTCGTAACGCAGCCAAGCCGTACCCCCATACACCCTATGCGCTTCCCCGATAGCGTCCATGTAACAAAACAGGGCCGAGCAATGCTCCGGCGCCGTCTCGCCAATCACGCTGGCCAGAATGGCAAACGCCTGCAGCCAATTAGGGAAAGTCCGCGGTATCAGCCGATACCGCCTCTTCTCCTCATCATCTTTCTTAGAGCTATCAGGCTTGACCCTATCCAAATTGAACTTCTCCAAGGGAAGCAACGAAAAGATCTCCACATACTCACCCTTCTTGATCTTGTCCCGTACCTCCTGCTTGAGCTGCGCCCCCAATGGCCCTTCATAACAGACATAAACCTCACACCTAGCCGCGTCAGCCAGCCGAACCAAATCGACCCGAGCCGCAGCCTCTTTCGCCGCCATGTCGTCCCCCGTACTTACCGAGGATGCTCCAGCCACCGGCGCCTCCTGCTGTGAACTTACCTCCACACTCCCAGACGCCTGCACCTGAAACCCCGAGGGGGAGCCCAAACCCAGCGACCCGAATGCCCCAGCCCCTGGCCCCTGTGAGGCCCCACCCCCACTGGACGCCCCGTCCCCCAGAAGGGAACTCGAACCCGACCCAGCCCACCTACCCAAAGCGCAACCTGCGGGGGTCCCGCGGAAGCCCCATCAGCAAACCTCTGCAGCAGATCCTTCAAACCTCCCAACAACGCCTGCAACGATTCCTGGGTCCCGCCGGAGGCAGGTCGACCGCCCGCCCCCCGCGGCACCTCCCGCGCGCGGCCCCACGCCGCGCCCCCAACCACTCCCCCCGACAGACACCCCAAAGCATTCGAAGTAAAGTGAAGACCCTTACCTGGCTGCGTGGGTCCCCTCCCGTCAGCCGTCCCTCCGGAACCTCCAGCCGCCTCCACTCGACCAAGGACCTCCTCTTCGGAACCCGACAGCTCCCATTCGGAACGCACATCTGCCGCGGATGGCATAGGCGTAGCAGACCCTCCGGCCGCCGGGCAGCCCGGGGGTGCGTCAGCGGTGCTGGTAGATGCTCCGTCGTCGCAATAGGCCCGACCTACCCTCCTGCTGAGCAAGGCGCCCGCACCGCGTCCACGTGCGGGCCCCGTGGGCCTGTCCCCATCCACCCTCATGGCTCCACTTCCGCTCCGACCTGCCCGCCGCGTCTGGTAGCGGACGCGCAGGTGTGTCACTGGATCTCCTCCGCCGTGTCTCCCCCTGCGGCGGCAGCACCGCGGCCGCAAGGGGAACCGTGCTCCGTCCGTCACCTGACCGCGCCGGTGGGGAGGGGGTGACCGCTGGCTCCAACCCCCCGCTCCCCGCCCACGAAGAGGATTCCGCCCGGACACCCCCCCCCCCCCCCCCCCGAGCCCCCGCTGAAGACCGTTTCGCGGGGGGGGGGGCGGCGGGTCCGCTATCGGGCTCCTGGTAGGGCGCTGGACTCTGGTGGAGGGGCCAGGCGAGAAGCGCTCCGGCGGCCTGGTCCGCCGAGCGCGTGGTGTGCCATCCCCCCCCCCCCCCCCTTCTACAGGCCCCCCGCCGCCGCACGTGTAATTGCCGCCACCTGCTCCTGCAGCCAGTCCGTCCCGCGTGCTCCAGCCGCCGCCCGGAGCCGCTCCACAAGCTCCGCTACGTCCCCCATTGTGTTTAAAGTCCAGCAGAAGCCCCCGTGTGTAAAAAACCCACCCGTCCCGCCCGAGATACCGCCGTACAGCCTGAGCTCGTCCTGTGCGTCCTCACCGCACTTCCCAATTGTGACCCCACGCTTCCTGCCGTAGCTCCTCCCCCTCCTTATATGGCGCTCCGCCCTCTCTTTCTCTCCTGCCGCTCCACCCCTTCCTCTTTCCTCTCTCTAGGCTTAACCCTACAGGGGGTTACCTAGCATCTGTCATGCCAGCCCTGCACCTCCGTCCAGCCTGCGTTTCCGGGCTTCCCTTTATTAGAGTTAGACCCACGCAGGGGCCAGCAAGTTGCTTCAACAGTATAAATCTACAGCTGTAGCACGTCCACAAACAAACTAACTTAGTGCTAGGTTGGCTCCCACTCTATGGAGATAGCTAAGGATCAAGTTCTTCAGTCGGGCCGCAAGGGACAATAGAAGTGAACTAGACTCATTAGTAGTTACACTATACAGTATTAAAGTAGTAAAGCAATACTAGGCACCCACAACAGCAAAACTCCCATCCACCCGTAGAATGGCAACATGGACATGTCAATCTGTGGAGGCCTCAGCCAGCCACCTGGCCCACACTCGTGTATTTTTTGGGGCATCCCCTATTATGGTATGTTTCCTTATAATGTGGTAAGACTTTATTGACATGAGTTTTCCACAACAGCATTGACGGCGGGGCCTGCTTTTCCCAGCATAATGTGATCATTTTCCTGGCATAAAAAAGTAGGAGTCATATCAGAGTTCTGTCCGCTATCCTGGGGGCCAACCCCTCCACCAATCCCAGAAAGCATATCCGCAGGGTTTGGGCTACGTCTCACTGCCTATGATTAGTGCAGCACTGCACAGACTTCCTGAGCTCATCCCTAGCAGCACAGGGCAGCTCAGAAGTGGGGCTGGGGCTGTGAGGATTTCTGTGCACACTGCCCCATCAGGCAGACCTGCTGTCTTTTACCCCATGCTGTGATCCATCTAGTAATGGAAAAGAACAGCATGTAAACTGACAATACTGTATGCATTATACCCATCTATGCAGCAGGTGGCGTTGTAGTATTGTGTATAGTTCATGTTTTCTATGATATATACAGGATGTATTGTCTATTCCTGTTCTTATTTCTCCATTCTGTAAGACATGATTTAATATTCCCCATAAGAGTAAAGCAGTTTGCTGTATCGAAGAAGCTTCCAAAGCAGAATTTCAATACTCAGCTAATACTAGGAACATTCTTCAGCAGCCCCCAAGTGCATGGGGGGGGGGGGGGGGGGTTGCTGGGAGAAGTGTACAGAACGCCTGTCACAAAAAATAAATAAGTTGAGCTGCTTTTGGGGGGTCTGAATACATATACTTAGGGTAGACAGTAGACCCACAGCAAGTGGGTCATACAGGTGTAACCAGGAAGCTTTCTAAAGGCACCATTAGAGGGAAAGTAAACCCTAATGGGTTTACTTCCTCTTTGATTCCCTGCAAAGGTAAAGCATAAAGGACTATTATGTGTCACTTACCTGACACAGGAACCAGCAAAGTCACCACTGTCCCCTGTAGTCCAGAGCCTCCATCTTCTTGGTGCTCCAGCGCTGTCATTCATCAGAGCCGCAATGACATCACGCCCACACATGCACACAGGAGCCACCACTCACAGCATACCACCATTAACCGCAGCACACTCAGTGCACCTGCACGCTGCTGTTTACAGCACATGCACCATAGACAGCAGCACCTGGCTTTAGGCAAATATCTCCTAAACCATGTAGGTTTAAGAGATATTTCATGGACCTACCGGTAAGCCTTAATGTAGGCTTACCTGTAGGTCAAAGTGGTTTGTAAGGGTTTAAAACCCCCAAACTATCATAGAAAGCCAGGACAAATGACCATCATAATTTAGGAACATGGCACTGCACTATGGTCAGGATCAAATAAAGCCAACACAGCCCATCCAAAAAAAAAAAAAAAGTTCTGACATGCTACCTAAAACCTTATGCTCACCTTTGACCCTCTTCCTTCACCAAGCCTACCAGAATGAAGCCTCGCTATAGCTTATATACCTGGACACTCCCTGGAATGGGCTAATTGCAAGCATAGCATCACAGGTGCAAGAGGCTAAGGTAATTACCAAAGTATATAGCACTAGTTCAAACCAGATGCAGTATTGTGCACTTTTTATCTACGCTAAAAATGTTTGCAGTGGTTTGCAGTGGTTTCCATGTATTCCAATGGCTCTAGTTCACACCACTGCAGTTAAAAAAAAGTAGAGCGTGCTGCATTTTTTTTGCACAGAACTGTACTGGAACTTAGCAAATTGTATAAAAAATGCACTGGAACTGCATGTGGTGTGAACTGTAAGCAAAAACTGATCTGGAACGTATGAGTGCATTTTTGTGGTGTGAACTGGCCCTAAAAAAGCATGCACAGCTTTTTCCATATATTCCAATGGCTCTAGTTCACACCAGTGCAGTCAGTTCCTGTCAGTTTCCGGTGCAGAAACTGACAGGAACTGACTCAATTGTTGTGAACTAGAGTCATTGGAATATGTGGAAAGCACTGTGCATGCATTTTTAGTGAAGAAAAATCGTGCACGGAACTGCATCTGGTGTGAACTGGCCCTCATTCATATATTCCTTTCCTTGACCAAATCAAATTACAAGCAGGTTTGACAGGAAAAATGCTGAGAAGGTTGGACAGGCATCTTATGATGCATCTGATACCCACACCATTATTTATTTGTTTTAAATGATATCCATCAGATGAGCAGAATTTATTCAAAATAGTGTAGTGTGACTGCCAATGTGTACCATCCATCCAATCAGATGGCCCCTTACACTACAGTTGGTACATTTTGGTGATCTTACAGCTATATGAGCTATAGTTATCCTGCACTGTGTATATGTGCAGATGGCATTGAGCCACCCAAGGACGATATACAATGCTCAACATCACATTTAGGACTGTTTTGTAACCATCCTTCTAGTAGATGATATTTACAATTTAAAAAACTTACAATTTATGGTAAGTTCTTTCCTACAAAAGATCCTCCCCTAATCTTACACAATATCCCCTGTGCCCTGTACTAACATCCCCCCATCTCATATGCGCCACCAATACCTGAACATTTAGCACTACATCTAAACTAAAAAAAAGCCCCTGCCAAATACCCTTAGGCTGGATTCACACCTATGCATTTTTAATGCTTTTTGCATTTTGCGGATTTGTACTACAGAACGTGTTCCATAGGAAACAATGTTAAATGGACTGTAGTTCAAATCTGCAAAATGCAAAAAGCACTAAAACTGCATAGGTGTGAATCCAGCCTTAGGGGGTTGTTTACTAAAGGCAAATCCACTTTGCACTGCAAGTGCACTTGGAAGTAAAGTCGCTGTAGATCCAGGGGGGACATGCTAGGAAAAAAAACACATCATTTTCGCTTGTACATGATTGGATGATAAAATCAGCAGAGCTTCCCTTCATTTTAGATCTACCCCTCAGATTTACAGCTACTGCACTTCCAAGTGCACTTGCAGTGCACTTGTAGTGCAGAGTGGATTTGCCTTTAGTAAATGAACCCCTTAAGGACAGCTCATACTGGAACACATGTTTTTTTATGTTTCTGCACATTCCGTTTTTGAAATGCACAGTAAAGTGCAAAAAGTACAGCAGGTGTGACTTTTAATAATCATGTGCATAAAACCCTGTGGTTTAGTGATCGCAAATGCGCCTCATTTGCTCAATGCGTTTGGGGTGCCATTATTGGTTAATGGCACTTGTGTGTATGTTGTGCGGTGCGGGAAATGCACATGGAAACATCCCTTTCCCATGCTGTGTTCTGGTGTGAATGGGCCCTAAAAACTCATATGCACATCTATTAGCATAATGCGTATTAATGTGCTGCATATGCATGTTGTGGTATATTGTCCTTCATTCCCATTGGCAACTCAATGTATGTATCCAGTAAAAATATTTACACTAGTGCTACAGCACACTACAATACACAATACTCCATGGGTAGTCATAAGCTGTGTTGCCCAGTAAGGCTCGATTCACATCTATGCATGTTGCTTTTGAGCATTTTTGCGGTGCTTGTTGCGTTTTTGGACACGTGTTTTTACCACGATTTTGCCGCGTTTTGCATTTTTTTTTACGCTGTGGTTGCTTAGCAACCAGCTATATGCAGTGAAAAAAATGAAAAAAAAACCCAGCAAAATGCAAATCGCAGCAAAATTGCAGTGAAACGCGTTACCTGCGTTTTTGATGCAGGTCCATTGACTTCTATTACATGCAAAACGCTACATTTTGCATGAAAAAATGTCCCCAACCCTTTCCAAAAACGCAGAGGCACAAAAATGCATTGATGTGAACATGTTTCATAGGAACCCATGTTAAAGAATTTCCCTGTATTTCTGCAAAATGCATCAAAAAATGCATTAGTGTGAATCAAGCCTAAGGGGGAATTCAAACAGACAACTAGAGATTGGCTGAACACCCCCCCCCCCCCCTGTTCAGACCCAAACGGCAAACCCCATTGAAGTCTATAGGAGCCGAACAGGAAAAAGTGCCCATTTTGAAGGCTTATTTGCATGTAACTGCCCATAAAAGGGATATGGGGGTCTGGGTACTGCCCTGGGGGACATGTATCAATGCAAATTTTTGTTTTAAAAATAATTTTTTAGGAGCAGTGATTTTAATGATGCAACAAAAAAAAGGAAAAACTCCTTTAAACACAGTGCCTTGGTGGGGGGTTCCCCTTAGTTTGCCTGTAAAGTGGCGCATCTGTAGCATGCATAGAACATGCTGTAGGAAAAATGAAATTTCTAAAGAAAAAAAAAAAGGAGTCAAATCACATTTAAAATGACTTGTGGTTGCAATTGCCAGACTATTTGTATTCTGTACAAATGAATGGATGCTGTTCACATGTAGCCACTCATCCAAGCAATAACTTGTGATTGGCCCTGAGCGCAGACATCTCAGGCGTCAGTTGGTTCAACTGAATGAGGCTGTGCTGCAAACACTTATGGATTAAAAATAGGTGGTGAGGAGGTGATATATCCTCTCCTCACCACCTGTTAAATGCCCTCTGAAATGCAATCCAACACAGATTGCTCTTTACAGGGCAACACTTGTCTGAGTCCTAAGATCTGTATTACAAACTTCAGCTTTTATTACTTTTTTCTTGTTAATATTTAGCATAAATGTAAGATGATATATTTATGATGTGGTTAGCTAAAGTGTAATTGTGTATATGTTATTTTTATTGTTTTGATTTGACTTTTAAGCTTGGCAACATACAGGTTCCATTTGGGGATGTAAGCAGTGTATTGCTTTCATGCATGTCAGCACACATTACGTCTTCCATTTATCTCTCTCAGCACTGCGTGGGGATATACAAGTCCGCACTTCTGTGTATTATGGCTTCTGAAGCAGGGGCACTGCTAGGTCTGCAAAAGATCTGGGGCAAAAGCCCATGGGGGGGGGGGGGGCACACCGGTTGTAAGCAAGTGGTTCAACTCACCTAATGCAGAATCAGTGGGAGCCCTGGGCGTGTCACTTGCCACATCTCCTGCCACCAGATGCAGCGTGTCACTTGCCACCGTCGTCTGTCACCAGATGCAGCTTGTTACTTGCCACCGTCATCTGCCACTAAATGTGGATTGTCACTTGCCATATCGCCTTCCACCAGATGTGGATAGTGACTTGCCACTGTCACCTGCCACTAGGTGTGGATCGTCACTTGCCACGTTACCTGCCACCATTTGCAGATTGTATTACTGGGTTTAGTAACACTTTAAGCACTGGCCCTTTACAGGCAGGAACTCAAACACCCTTGTTGTGTAGCAAATTACTGTGATCAGCTTGTACTTCTCCTCCTGTGGCTACTGATCCTAGAACTACCTCTTCAAGCAATGCCAACCCACTTGGCTGCAGCTGCCCCTTTCATGCCTATTTATGAGGTAAGCTCTGCCCCCTGCCAGCCCACTACTGGAAATTGGCCAAGGCCTCATACATTTTCCAGGCAGCTCCTCCTAACCTCCTGCCCACTAGCTCTAGAACATTCTCCAATGTCCCAGAAACAGGGGGAGGCACCAGAGGAGCCGTCATGATGAGTCATCCAGCCCTGACTCACTGAACCCTGAACCAGATTAGCCCTGATCTAACTAAATTTACCTATACTAACAAAACCTACTCTACTTATATCACACACTAGAGGGTGCTACAATATACACAAGCTAAACTTATACCAGAAATGCATGGGTTCATGTAGCTATGCTTCTGAAAATGTTTGTTGCTTGGTTGTTATGCTCATTTGATAACTTCCACATGTTCTCTCTCTATGACCTGGAGCAAGCACACAGATTAGGTGTTTTGTTGCTATGCTTGTTCCAGGTCATAAACTCAAAGCAAAGCAATTTTCAGAATGAGCTCAGCAATAACAATATTTCTCTAAATTCAGGTTTCTATTAGGACTACTTTTTCATACATGTTTTCAATAGTGAGCTGAGTATGCATTAGTAGATTCCCTTCTGCTGGCATTCACATTGTGGCACAACATTCATGCAAATGCAGCCTAAGTCTATATTCACATCTATGTGTTTTTCAGGCATATTTTGCAGCGCATTTTCCATTTTTAAACCCTTATCTTTTATGTATTTTTGCATGCAGTTTTCATGTATTTTGTCTTTTTGTGTTTTAAGTTTTTTTCTCTCTTTAAAAACATTGTAATAGAGCATATCCCTGTTGAATTTTTTGGACGAATGTTCTGTTCTGTTATAAAGTGCTATAAAGGTATGTGGTCTTCCCTATGCAAATTTCCCAGAAGAAGGGATTCAAGTTTTCCTGAAACGCGTCGGACACTAATGCTCTGTACAAACGGTCGGAAATTCCGATGGAAAAGGTCCGATCGGATTATATTGTTTGAAAATCCAATCATGTGTGGGCTCTATCGGATTTTTTTGGACCTCAAATTTTCCGACAACAAAATCCAATCTGACTTTTTCCGATCGTTTGTAGAGAATTCCGATCGGACAAAGTGCCACGCATGCTCAGATCAAATTACGAGACCAAAGCTATTGGCTGTCACGTTCCGAACGATCGGATTTTCCGACAACTTTGTCCGACCGTGTGTATGCTACACCAGTTTCGGACAAAAAAATAAATATAAATATCCGACGGATTTTGTTGTCGGAATGTCCGACTGTGTGTACGGGGGCTAAGAGAAGATACTGTTGCTGCAAAATTGATTTGTCAGCAGTCATCTCATTATGTCCTATTATGTTTTAGAGTGGCGATGTATACACCCATTTTATGCATGCATGAAATAAAAAATATATATATTTTTGTGTGAACCATTTGCCTACTTTCAATTATCAGGGATATTGGCAACAATACATGGTTTCCTCTGGTGGTTTAAAATTTCAAATCTACATGCAGGGTGCTGGATGAATGGATTTAATTTTAAAACTTTATAATATTAATGAGAACCCATTACTGCAGCATGTATTTTAAAGACTGCCTGGCACCCCGACTGGGGCTCCAGGCAGTCACACAGTGACTCCTGCCCTCCAAACCCTTCCAGCAGACCGGTTGCTTATACCAGCCTTTTACCCCAAGCATCCTACACAGACAAGATGTTGAGGTAAAACCAAAGGAATAACTGTTTATTGAAATTCAGACACATGCTTTATACCCACAGGAGGACAATGTCCTCTTGGGGATATTAGTATAGATCAGATAAGACGTACAACCAGTAAAAACATGACAATGCAACCTTTAAACATTAATCTAATTAACAGTTAGGCACCTAGACAAGTCTTATCAGTATGACTAGTAGTCACAGGAATTCCCCACCCTGCCTCCCTTTGTGCTGGAAAACATGTCCACAATAAGTCTTGATTAGCCAGGGTGTGCCCACCAGAATGCCCAGAAACCGTTCCACAGCCCCGGATACATAAAGCATAGCTCCCAACTAACTGTCCCTGATTTGAAACAAATTCCCTCTGTCCCTCTTTCCACCTCATTTGTCCCTCATTTAGGTCTCATCTATATAGTTGTGTATAACATGCATTATTTATCTTTTAAAATGTGTTCTACAGTGCTAAACCTTTCATCCAATTTCTAAATTGCTGCATTTGTAAATGTCAAAAGCCAATATAAAAGAATAGCAGTTGTGAAAAAAAAAGCACTCGTGGGTTTAATTTGGTGCCCAGTGCGAAGATGGCAAACTGCGCCCCCAGTTTTTAAGAATCAATGTCGTTTCAAAACAAGAATATACTTATATTAAGCGACACTCTGATGGGTATATTTTATATTAAGGGGCACTCTGATAGGCACAACAACACGTGCCCCTTAATGTAAAATCTGTCCATCAGAGTGCCCCTTGATACAAAACGTGCCCATCAGTGTTGCTCTTAAAATAAAATATGCCCATCAGAGTGCCCCTTGACATAAAATGTTAAGACCACCTGGGTTACTGATATAAGGGGAGAAACCTTTCAGTGTCCCTTTATTCATGCCCCCCTTACATCAGTGACCCCCCTTAGACTGGCCTGGTGGCGCTGTCACTGACCTCCTCTTAGGTGCACCATGCAGGGCTCAGTTAGACGGCTCCAGCTTGGTGGCTCTGGTTTTATCCTATAGTCTCCTCTCAACAGTCCACACACATCTGGCTTCTCCCATGATCTCCATCCTGACGGCACTCCCACTCTTGACTCCTGTCCAAACTCCCTCAGAGACTGCAGACATGATATAAGACAAGAGATGGTCAGAGGTTGCGGACATGATACAAGAGATGGTAAGAGACTGCGGACATGATGCAGGCGACGGTTAGAGACTGAGGACACCATACTAAGGACGGTCAGAGACTGCAGACATAATACAAGAGATCAATGCAGTCTCACCAGTGCCCATAAAATGCAGCCTACCACTGTGCCTGTCAATGCAGCCTCACTGTGCCTATAATCGCAGCCTCACTGCGTTGATCCGTGCAGCCTCACTGTGCCCATAATCACAGCCTCACTGTGCCTATAATTGCATGCCTCACTGTGCCCATAATCGCAGCCTCACTGTGCTCATCAATGACTCCTCACTGTGCCCACTATCACAGCCTCGCTGTGTCCATCCATGCTGTCTCACTGTGCCCATAATTGCAGCCTCACTGTGCCCATAATTGCAGCCTCACTGTGCCCATAATCACAGCCTTACCATGCCCATAATTTCCGCCACACTGTGTCCATAATTGCAGCTTCACTGTGCCTATCAATGCCGCCTATCTGCTCATAATCGCAACCTCACTGTGTTCCTCAGTGCAGCCTCACTGTGCCCATAATCGCAGCCTCACTGTGCCCATAATTGCCACCTCACTGTGTCCATAATCGCAGCCTCACTGTGTCCATCAATGACGCCTCACTGTGCCCATAATCACTTAATCACAGCCTCACTGTGCCCATTAATGACACCTCTCTGTGCCCATAATCGCAGCCTCACTGTCTTCATCAATGCAACCTCACTGTGCCCATAATCACAGCCTCACTGAGCCCATAATCACAGCCTCTCTGTGCCCATATTCGCAGCCTCACTGAGCCCATCAACGCCGCCTCACTGTGCCCATAATCACAGCCCCTCTGTGCCCATAATTGCAGCTTCACTGAGCCCATCATTGCTGCCTCACTGTGCCCATAATCGCAGCCTCTCTATACCCATAATCACAGCCTCACTGAGCCCATCAGTGCTGCCTCACTGTGCCCATAATTGCAGCCTCACTGTGTTCATCAATGCAGCCTCTCTGTGCCCATAATCACAGCCTCACTTTGCCTATGAATGCAGACTCACCATAGCCTGCTTGGATCACACAATGGACATCTCCCGCTGTATGTCACATAGCTGGGTCTGTGTGTGTTCGGCGGCACCGTAACAAGGCCCTAGACCGGCTCGTGTGATAGGCGGAACACTGATTCAATCTGCTATCACACGAGCCGGTCTAGGGGGGAGGAGACCTTGTTAAGGCACAGCCGAACACACACAGACCCAGCTATGTGACACACAGTGCTCCCGGCGCTGTATGTGACAAAGAAGAGGAGGAGGCTGGAGGGGAGCGCTACAGCCAGCCACAGATTAAAGCGGCCCCAGGACAGATGGCCTACCGGGAAATTTCCTTCACTGAGCACCCCCAATAAATTGTAACACCTAGGGCATCCGCCCCTTCCACCCCCCCCCCCCCCCCCGTACCGGCTCTGGTGGCAAGGTGTGTGTCCTATGCCTACATACTTTTGCTAATAGGAGTCCCTCTTTGCCATCTCAAAAACGTTGGGAGATATGCATAAAATACATCACTCGTTTCTAAATGTCCCACCCCACATCCAGCTTGGATCTAGATTACCAAGTGGCACATCTTTGGCAGAAAAAGTATAAAAAACATGTCTGTACTTAACTGCTAGTGGCCCTGAACCTCCTTTTTTTGTGTCCCCCCGCTGGCACTCCTGGCCCTTCCCCCCTGTCCAGTGTTCCCATGGAGGCACTCGTGTGTGCTTGCACTGAGCCCCTTCTGCTGTGTCCATTGACACAGACAGCGGGACTCGGCTCCGCTCCCCTCCCCGCTCCCTCGTCACTGCCTTTGATTGACAGCACTGGGAGCCAATGGCTCCTTATGCCCCAGCAAAGCCAGTGATACCTGGAAGTGAGGAGAGAGAGAATAGCTGTAGAAGTGCACGGTGCTGGAAAAAAAACGGTGTGGGGCCCCCCGAGGTCCATACCAGGCCCTTATCCAAGTCTGCAGCCCAGCCGGTCAGGAAAGGGAGGGGACGAGCGAGTGCCCCCCTCTCCTGAACCATACCAGGCTGCATGCCCTCAACATGAGGGGGGTGGGTGCTTTGGGGCAGGGGGGCTCTGCTTCCAGAGCACCTTGCCCCCATGTTGATGGGGATAAGGGCCTCTTCCCGACAACCCTGGCTAGTGTTTATCGGAGTCTGGGGGCAGGGTGCTTATCGGAATCTGGGGGCCCCCAGATTCCGGGCCCCCCCATATGAATGGGTACATACTACCTCTACCCATTCACCAATAAGGCAGTCAAATGTAAACAAAAACTAAAGGCGGTTTTTGAAGAGGCTTTTTTTTATTAATAGCTCTGCCTTCTCCCAGTGCCGTCCTCTCCACCACTGTCTCTTCCCGTCACCATCTCTTCTCGCCACCGCCTCCTGCCGTCTCTCGTGCCTTCTCCTCCTGCCGCTGTCTTCTTCTTTGATGCCAGTTACCGCTAAAAAAAATCAAAAGCCGATGTTCTTCTGTTGCCGTCTTCCTCCGTTGTGTTGCCGTCTGCTGTCTGGAGCCTGTTATATAGCCATGGGGGTGGCTACCCGATAACTTTATTTGGAGACCCTGCCCTTGTGATAGGGCCTGGTGTGGACCTGGGGGGGGGGGGGCCATGCTTTTTTTTTACATTCAGCTGTCAGCGGAATGACAGCTGTTGGCTCATCGGTTGTTAAGGCTTCCTTGTCCCCTCATTAGCAACCAGCTATATATAGTGTTTGAAGTTCAGTTCAGTCACTTTTTTTGGGGGGGGGGGGGAAATGGATGTCAGCAGATATGAAAATGGATGTAAAAATTGACATCCGTGGCCTTTATTACGCAGGTTACCTCAGTGCCAGTTCAACCGACAATGGCAATTTGCATATTAGGCCTGGTTGAGCAACTAATCCCCACAGCAGCGGGTCGCACGCTCGTGGGACTCCTGCTGTTCTATGCCCGCAAAGAAATAGCCCTCAGCTGGCGCAAACCAACCCCCCCCCCCCTCTCTGTGGAAACAACTTATCAATAATAGCCTACCTCTCTACAAAGACACTTACGCCAATAGAGGCTGTCCCAACAAGTATGACAAAATATGGTCCAAATGGCTGGCAGATCCCTCCTCTGCTTCTGAGGTTGCCTAGGAGTACCTGCTCCTAACAGCTCCCACATGAGTACCAACTATGCATGCCAAGTATATCTGATGTTGTGCAAACATACATAAAGGTTAATGATAGTACCCGGTGACCCAGGACTCTCTGTTGATGAACAATAATCACATTACTGGGTATATGCCTGTTATTTATGTAAGACATAACCATACGGGGCTTACAATGTTGCCATGTAAGACCAATGTATGTTTAAATGTCTATGTTTTGTTTAAACCAATAAAAAGATATTTAAAAAAAAATAATAATTGACATCCGTATCCGTTTTGTTTTTTTTACAAAAAAAAAGTGACTGAACTGAACAAAAAACAGAACATCTGTGTGAAACCAGCCTTAAGGTAAAAAATGTTTAGGCTTTACATCCACTTTAATAACATAAAGTTGGTAGTAGCCATGGAAAAATTGGCAAATGCTGCATTATGCAGCTCTCAAGGACCCCCCCCCCCCCCCCCCCAGGGCAAGATATGAAATATGCCCAAGAAGAGTTCCACATTCCCAGCTTATGAAGGTGCATCTGCATGGTCTGTCGGTCACAATGTCCCCGCAGACGCATAACTGTTCTGGGGACTTCCTGGCTGCATAATCCCGGTAGACACTCTCAGTTAGTCGAAGGGTTTCTGGACCCAGCTTCCATGCTCTGATTGGGAGAAGCAGACAAAATCCCGACCCCATATATGAACCATAATCAGTGGGTAGAAGGCATAGTGCCCTCCAAAAACCCCTGTCCTAGATGGGTCTGTCACAATGTACAATATATAATAGATGCAACCCAGGACCTTCATGGGATAGAGATTATGAGTAAGCACAATGTACCTGTGTGAAACGCGTCAACCTCTGTATTGGATACTGTTCCTGTAGTGTGTGTCATGCATTTTATTGGGATGATGCAATAAATGGACTTTCGGTATTTCGGTGTGCAGCCATTTCTTATCACATAAATATCACACAGCTGGCAAGCCGAGGCGTGCACCCGTGAGCGGAGCCCCGCGCATTCAATTCATTCACCTGGATTTACTCACCTGAAGCGGCATCTTTCTTTTTCTCAAGGGATAGGGTGCTGTCAGCAGCAAAGGAATCTTTGTACAGGTAACAACCAATCAGAGATCGCTTGCTTGCTCTACAAAGAGCGATCCGCATTCTGATCGCTTCTCAGACAGCATTTGTCCGATGATGAGGAGGTGTTGTATCCCCACAGCCTGTTGTAACCCCTTAGCACATTGTGAACAGTCGCAGGGCAGTTGCAGCACAGCCCCCATTCACTTGAATAGGTCCCACCCGGTGGGCAGTACCCTAGCAATACAGAGAGTACAATTCCTGCTGCAACTGCAAGTGCAAACAAGCTCTTGGCCCCCATTTACACTCAGTGTAGGCAAGCAATTTGAAAACTTTCCTTTTCTTTGCATTTGCGTGTCGGACTTGTAAAGAAGCAGAATTGCATGTTTTTTTGTCCATAGACTTTAAAAAAGGGGGCCTCTAAAAGCACATTCTTCACGCATTTCTCAGGCTAGCATTTTAAAATCCATAGCGCCAAAAACGTGCTTTTTTGAGCTTCGTGCGACAGATGACACAGTGCTTGGGTGTGAAATGGTCCAATAAAATAATGGGATTCTTTATCATGAGCGCTGTCACGCTTTGGGAACAAAACATTGAGCTGTGAATGGGGCTTATTCCTGATCCCAATCTGCCATTCTTTGATTTCAAGTAGGCATAACTTTTTTTTATCCATTTTTGCTAGAATAGGGGACGGTTATAAGCCCTGTCAGATTTTTTTTTATTGTGTATTAATATTATTCTTTTTTTTTATTCTTGTAAGAAATCGGTGATAGAATGTTGTCTTCAGCTGCAGATCTAATTTCAAGCACTTGGCATCATTTACGTCATTAGACTGGCACACTGATGTCTGGCCGACAGTGAAGGTGACCGCTCTGTGCACGAGAGGGCGCTGTAGCAATAGAAAAGAGGTACAGCCTTCCTAGCACAGCATGTGTCAGGCCCGGCTCTCGTCCTCGCTTTACGGCTGAGTGACGTGGAACGTCAACAGAGAAGATGGCTGAGACGGATGAAGCTTCTCCCTTGTCTTCTCCGTCTCCGCCGCTTTCCTCCCCGGGAGCCGGAGAGGAGGAGGAAGAGGAGGAGGAGGCTGACTCCTGGTAAGACGGGCTGCTAGGAAATTGGGGTGCGGGACATTTCACCACAACATACGGGGCGGGGAGAGGGACAGGAGACCCGGATATACTGAGGAGGCACCGAGGTGAAACAGGGGCCAGTGAGGGGGCAACGGAGGAAAAAGTGGGGTGCAGTGAGAAAGGACAGAGGGCCAGTGAGGGAAGAGTGTCAACAAAAAAGGAGAACTGGCTCATCGGAAGAGGAATGGGGGCCAGCGAGGGAGGGGGTTAATGAAGAAAGAGAGGGGGCAACTGAGGTAGAACAGGGGGCCAGTGAGGAAGGACAGGAGGCAACCAAAGAAGAACAGGAGGCCAGTGAAAAAGGAGAGGGGGCAGCTTAGGAAGAATGTGGGGCCAGTGAGGAAGGAGAAGGAGCAACTGAAGGAAAGAGGGCCAGTGAAAAAGGAGATGGGGCAACTTAGGAAGAATATGGGGCCAGTGAGCGAGGAGAGGAGGCAACCAAAGAAGAACAGGGGGCAAGTGAAAAAGAACAGGGGGCAACTGAGGACAAACGGGAGGGCCAGTGAGGGAGGAGAGGAGGCAACCAAAGAAGAACCAGGGGCAATCGAGTAAGAACAGAAGGGCAGTGAAAAAGGAGAGGGGGCAACTTAGGAAGAACAGGGGGCCAGTGAGGGAGGAGAGGAGGTGTTCTGTTGAGAAGTGCCCCCCATCAAATAGTGCCCGCGCAGGATGGAGCCGCACTTTAGCTGATTTGCCAATTAGCTGAAGTGACGTGACCAGGACGCAAGCGCACATCATAGGAGGTATCTCTCTATGGTAGATACCATTTCACGGGCAGAATTGAAACCTATACAAACAGCGGGGGGAGAACTTAGTTCTCACATTGTGCCTCACTGTGGGGCGGCTTTACAGTGTGCTGATGGTCTGGTTTTGTCTGTGTTGAACGGCCGGTTTTGCCTGTGTGAAAGGGCGGCTTGCAGCACAGACAAAACCAGCTCTTCAACACAGCCACTAGCTACCCTCCAGCAGCAGCGATGCACAATCTAAGAACTACGGTCTCCCCCGCTGTTTGTATAGGTTTAAATTGTGCCTGTGAAATGGTATTTCCCATCAAGAGATACCTCCTACGATGTGTGCATGTGCCCTGGTTATGTCAGCCCAGCTGATCGGCAAATCAGCTGTTGTGCTATTCCATACGGTGCATGCACAGTACATACCGGACACTATTTCATCGGGGGCACTTCTCAACAGAACAGAGGCAAATGAGGAAGAACAGGGGGCCAGTGAGGGGAGGACAGGAGGAAACCAAAGAAGGACCAGGGGCAATCGAGTAAGAACAGGAGGGCAGCGGAACAAAGGAGTGGGGGCAGCTTAGGCAGAACAGGGGGCCAGTGAGGGAGGAGAGGAGGCAACCAAAGAAGAACATGGGCCAGTGAGGGAAGAGAGGAGGCAACTAAGGAAGAACATGGGGCCAATGAAAAAAAGAGAGGGGACAACTGGGGAAGGAGAGTGGGCAACTTAAAGAGGAAGTAAACCCTGATGGGTTTACTTCCTCTTTCATTCCCTGCAAAGGTAAAGCATAATGGACTACTATGCATCGCATAGTAGTCCATTATGTGTCACTTGCCTGACACAGGAGCCAGCGAAGTCACTGCTGTCCCCTGTAGTCTGGCGCGTCCATCTTCTCGTGGGGTCTCGCAGCTGCGCCGCTGTGCCGCTGTCATTCGGCGAAGCCATGATGACGTCACTCCCGCGCATGCGCACGGGAGCCGACACGCGCGGCAGCTCCGTGGTTGGAAATGCTGCGCTCAGTGCGCCTGTGCGCCACTGTCTACGGCAAATGCACCGTAGGCAGAGGTGCCTGTATTTGGGCAAATATCTCCTAAACCGTATAGGTTTAGGAGATATTTCTTGGACCTACAGGTCCTTAATCTAGGCTTACCTGTAGGTCAAAGTGGTTTGTAAGGGTTTACAACCACTTTAAGGACCGGGGTCCAGTGAGGAATGAGAGGGATCACTGAGGCTAGGTTCACACCTGGCTTTCGTGAGTGAATGCATGTTTTTGAGCTACAAGCATAGGACA
The DNA here is from genome assembly GCF_037356315.1 of Lithobates pipiens. NCBI lineage: Eukaryota > Metazoa > Chordata > Amphibia > Anura > Ranidae > Lithobates > Lithobates pipiens. Next base: position 105,182,116 of record NW_027507748.1, read on the forward strand.
GCCTATTCATTTCTATGGACTCCCCTACATATGACAAATGTGCCGAAGTAGCTCATGTAACATGTTGGGATTTAAGCCTTGCACATTTTTTGACGCATGGAAAAATGTGCGTGTGCTTGCCACGTTGGGGTGCCACTAACAATGAATGGCACCACGAGTGCCATGTGCTTTTTTTTTTTTTGTGTTTCAGAATGTCTTAAAAAAACTGCACTTTTTAACGTGGCACTAGGACCTGAGTAAGTACAGGGGACCACTGAAGATGGAATGGGGGGGCAACCAAAGTGGAAGGACTGGGGCTAACCTCAAAGCTTGTGCTGGACACCGATTAGAGGGGGGGGGGCACACTTGATATGGAACAAATGATAGGAAATTATAAATATTAGGTATGGGCGGGGGGTGATGCTATGAAGCTGTTGGGGACACTGAGGAAGAAGATGGTAGCAGAGGTAGAGACTGGAGTGTGACCATGACACTGAGGAAAAGATGGGGGCAGTGGGGAAGAGGCGAGTGCAGGTGGCAATGCCCAGAGAGAGGCAGCAGTGGGGGGTGATACTGAGAACAAGATGGCACATTTACACTAAGACCCAAAGGAAGAGATGGGAGTGTTTGACATACGTGGGTTAGAGTAACAGATATTAAAGTGGACTTTAACCCTCCTATACGTTACAGCAAAGAGAGGTGCCATCTTAGCCTCATGATGCTGCACATGTGATCAATTATGACATCAGCTTATTGATTTCTTGACAGTTTGGTTGTGAAAACAAGTCGCTGTGAACTTGTGATAGATTTCATTCCATGAATGTAACTTTTAAGAAACTGTTAAAACGTTGGGTTTATTTCTGCTATAAAAGTGAGATGGGAGCTGATTTGCCATGATACCAAAGAAGAAAGTGAATTGGTGGGTGACACCAAGGAAGATGCAGGAGCAGTGGGTCACAAGGCAGATGAAGAGATGACAGCAGTAGGTGACAGAGAGGAAGAAACAGTTGCAGGTGGTGACTCCGAGGAGATTTCAGTATAGGTAACATCCAGCTTCATGCTGTGAACCATGTCACACCATGGTCTCTCCACTGGCTGGCAGACTATGCTGTAACATAATACTGCTGAGGGGAAGGATTATACCATGTGGTAAATGGCAGAGACAGAGATTCTAGTCTGAAGTGAGTAGGGCTGGAAGGCACATAAGTCACATTAATGTGAGGCAGGGTGTGATTCTAGAAGAGATCATTGAAGGAAGAGAGGGGCTAGTTTAAGGTAGGATAAATAAAAAATCATAGATTGGAAGGGCAGTAAGAGTGTAGACATTGGTAATTCACAGGACAGTGAAGGTGGTAAGCAATGATGCCAATGTGAAGAATTGAGCAAAGTGTGAGATATTTGTGTAGGACGTTGCCTTGTCAAGGTAGAGAACTAAATGGAACCATGTTGTACACAGGAAATGATAGATATCAAGGGCAGTGTGATTCAGTGAAGTTGATGATGATGAAGAGTAGGTCCATTGGGATGTTGTGGAGAAGGGGTAGAGAGCAAGGCCAGTGTAATGCAGTGTCGTTTATAGATGGTAAGGCAGGTGTGATGCAGTGCAGGTGATGGGTAGAGAGAGAGAGGCTGGTGCAGTGAAGGCGGTGGGTAGAGAGAGGCTGATGCGGTGAAGGCGGTGGGTAGAGAGAGGCTGATGCGGTGAAGGCGGTGGGTAGAGAGAGGCTGATGCGGTGAAGGCGATGGGTAGAGACTTGCTTGATGATGTATGGACATTATAAGGGAGATGTAAATTGGCAAAGTATAAGATACAATGCTTTGGTGAGAGATATTGAATTTTTTTTGGAAGTGTAGTTTTAGTTCCTCTGTGCAATAAAAACACTGTAAATTCTTTTCTGTCACATGTGCAGTCAGGTCTTGCATGGTGGAATTTCATTGGTGCCACTGTTAACCTGTTTTGAAAATTCATGTTCTGAGACTGTCATCCTTTTATTTCCTTTGCTAACTATTTTGTCACCAGAGCAAGAGTCTTGTTTGTTCCAGCTCAGTGACTCAAAAGTAACTAGTAAAGGAAGGACAGAGTTAGCAATCTCAGATCATATATGAAACCCGTACTAAAAAAAGAGCATTGCTAACTGCCATCTAAGATTGCTAGTTTCTTGGCTGTGTCAGGTACATAGATCAAGGAAGTCAGAGCTCCTAATCTGTGTGCTTTCTCCAGGTGAGTGACTAAAGTAGTAGTGCATGTAAACCCTAACAATAAACTCTTAACTGCGATTGGTCTGTAAAATAGACCATTGAAAGCATTTTGTAAGAGAATATCTGTTTAATATGTGAAAAACAATACCTGTTGATCCTGACAACTCTTGTGAGAAAATATGTTCCTGTCCTGCACTTTTATCAGTTACAATGCCCCCATCAATCTCGGCAGGATACAGAAAACCCCTTCCCAATTAATCATCTTTTAGAGGCGAGAGGGGGGGGTGTTCTGTAGTTGTTGCTGCTTCTCCATTGATAAAGTACAGTGAGTGAGTGTTGCCAGATTCTGAGTGCACCAGTTTTAGTAAATCTCCCCACTGTATTCCAACAGGGGGACTAGGCAGCTGTACACATGGATCAAACATTGTCTGGTTCCGGCCCTTTCCTAGGCTTTAGTCAGCAGTGGGAGCATCCATATCTATATATTTATGCTGGGTTCCTACCAGCTCAGATACAGAAGAGCATGCAGTTCCTGTGTTTGGGAAATGACTCTGCGGTTGTTGGTGCTCTCCCAGACAGCAAGGTCTTATGTGAAAAGCAATAAAAGTGAGTAGATGCCACATGTTGAATGCTGCCGGCAACATTTTGCCTATGCAGTGCAACAGATGTATAGTTTTACGTGTGTTTCATTTTCTGACTATGTACTTGTCAGTGTTTAGAAAAGGGCCTGCCAAAGAAGATACATCACGTTCTGCTTTTGTACAGAGCTCACATGACTAGTGGTTTGTGTAGACTCAACTGATCACATTATGTACAATTCTGTGTATGTTACTGATAACTGCAGTTTATTCATAGATTATTTCCCACTCTGGAGTGATTTTAAAAGGACTTTATGACATGACAGGAATGTCTGTCCTGGTACCTAGCCACTTAAAGAATGTTGCTCATTTATACATATGGTATTTTATGTGTGTGTGTTTGTTTTTATTCACACTCTACTTTTCACTTTTCCCTTTTTATTTTTTATTTTTTATTTATTTTTTATTTTTTTTCTTAAAAAAAATAAAATTTGTCTGACATCAAGAAAATCCTTTAAAACTTTGCTTTGTTCTCTGGCTTTTATTGGCTGGCCACATTAGTTACAGCCCTACTGCCAAGTGTAGATTCCGTGTAGAGTTGTTTAGTCAGCATTCCTGGGAGCATTTGAATTGTATCCAGACACTGCGGGTGTTAACAGATTGTCAGGAAGGTGTGGGGAAAGTCATGCCATTCAGGGCAGGGTTAGCCATCTCACCTAGTTACAGGTCAAAGGTTCTTCACAATTATTGCTAAGATGTTCACTGGAAAGATTATTTTAATACAAGTGGAGTTTATCTTTTGCAGCCAAGGAGCCCCCATCTTTGCCTCGGTTTTACAGTTGCTATGGTGCTGAACATGGGATCATTATGACACCGGCCATTTTTATGGTTTGACAGTTCAATTAAAGTAGAACTTTAGGCAAAACTTTTTTTCCCCTTCATTTTGGATAGAGTAAAGGAGGGCTATAACCCCTGTTAGATTTTTGTTTCGCCATCTGTGTCCCATTATATAGATTTCCCCTCACTTCCTGTCCCATATCCAAACAGGAAGTGAGAGGCAATCCCTGTAAATTAAGGGAATTCACCAGAACTATTGTCCCCATTGGGAGATGTCCCCTCTGTTACTTTTCTGGGGACAACCCCAAAATTTGTGATTTTTTTTCTTTTACTTTAACTTTCAATGATAATGGTAAACAGAACAAATAAAGAGGGCAAATTTTCTTAACGGGGCACAGACAGCAATAAAAAATGACAAACGTTCTAATCGCTCTCTACTCTATCAAAAACAAAAAAAAGTTTTGCCTTTTTAGTTTAACTTTAAAGTATATGTGAACCCTCACTTTGTAAAAACCACCCATTCAATATAAAAAAGAAATGTAATACCTTTTTTTTTTTTTTTTTGTAATATATATTTTATTTAATTTATATTTTATAAGTGATTACATTGCCTGTGCTCTCAGCTGCATAAGAGCTGGGGGAGGAGAAACTGTAGCACACTGAACTTCCCAGTGACCACGCTGTGCTCTCATGCCTGTGGGCCTGGCAGGAACACCGGAGATTTCACACAAAGGAAGCAATACAAAGAGAACAGCATAGCTTTTCATACAAGTACATGGTACAGCAGCCACATATGAATATGAAATGGTGGGTTTACATACCCTTTAGGAGCACAAGCAACTGTGGCAGTTATTGTAACTATTTTGGGAAACCAACCGATCGGTTTAGTTTCATTCTAAATCTTTCAATGTGGAACTCACTAATTTTGCTGTAAAATATTTAATCTCCAACAGGTAGTATGAGGTTCATCCATAAAGTCTAGGACAGATGTAGGGTCCAGGGAAGTCCTTTTGAAGAAATCACTGTATCAGCCCTTGAGAGATGTAAAGATGATAGTGATTCTCCCTTCTGACGTCCTTCTAAAACTAAAATAAAGGTGACAGCCCTGAATATTCACCTTCAAATAACAAGTCTGCAGTGACGGCTTCTGTATTTCTGACGGGTTTCTCTTTAACCGCTTCCCGACCACCTCACGCAGATATACTGCGGCAGGAAGGCACGTACCGGCAGATTAACGTACCTGTACATTGACCTTTTAAGGGGCAGCTTGCGGGCGTGCGCCCGCCTGCCGGTAGCGCCGTACCCACGATCGTCTCACAGTGAGTAAGAACGGGGAAATGCTAATGTACAGAAGCATTTCCCCATTATGCCTAATGACACTAATCACAGCTCCCTGTAATCGGGAGCGGTGATCAGTGTAATTTCACACACAGTCCCCCACAGTTAGAATCACTCCCTAGGACACACTTAACCCCTACAGTGCCACCTAGTGGTTAACCCCTTCCCTGCCAGTCACATTTACACAGTAATCGGTGTATTTTTAATTGCACAGATCGCTGTATAAATGTGAATGGTCCTAAAATAGCTCCAAAAGTGTCCGCCATAATGCGCAGTCACGATAAAAATCGCTGATCGCCGCCCTTACTAGTTAAAAAAAAAAAGCCATAAAATGATCCCCTATTTTGTAGACGCTATAACTTTTGCGCAAACCAATCAAACGCTTATTGTGATTTTTACCAAAAATATGTAGAAGAATACATATTGGCCTAAACTGAGGGAAAAAAAACATTATATATATTTTTTGGGGATATTTATTATAGCAAAAAGTAAAAAATAATGCTTTTTTCTTCAAAATTGGCGCTATTTTTTTGTTTATTGCACAAGAAATAAAAACCGCAGAGGTGATCAAATGCCACCAAAAGAAAGCTCTATTTGTGGGGAAAAAAAGGACGTCAATTTTGTTTGGAGGCCACGTCGCACGACCGCGCAATTGTCAGTTAAAGCGAAGTAGTGCCGAATCGCAAAAAGTGCTCTGGTCTTTGGCCAGCCAAATGGTTCGGGGCTTAAGTGGTTAAGACTGATTTTAAGCCCTATTCTACACTTTATGTAGCCCCTGCCTTTCCTCTGTCCTGATTTGTGTGCAGGTAAAGTTCCGCACAAGGGATATAACAGTCAGGATGTGTCCCTTGTACTGATGCCTTTTCTGTTAGGAGTAATCTTCTTCGTCCTGCCTGTCCCCATCACTCCACCAACACACCCATCCATCCTTGCTCACATAACCCCCCCCCCCCCCTCACCACCACCTTAATCTTATACAACTAAGGGACTGTCACAGGATCCCATGAAGACAGCTTGATGATGCAACACCCTATCTGCCCAGTGGCTCCATTCATATAAACCATACTACAGCGTCTGTGAATCAAAAAGGATGTATGAATGTAGGTGTCAGAGAGCTATCATTGATCTGCCTGTCCTCCATTCTTCATCATGTTTCATTCAAGCTGTAGTATGGCTTCTGTGAATGGGAAGGCTGGGTGGAAACGGCAAGTACAGTCAGCCTGTCTTGATGAGAGGCTCCGACAGCCTCTTAGTTCTGTTAACCTTGCTGCACGGGAAGATGGTGTTGGGTGGCAGGCCAGAGGAGGATTACTACAACAGAAGAGGAATCAACACGAGACATATCCTACTGATTGTAAGTTATGTTCCTTTTGCAGATTTTTCTGTTGTTGATTTTGGTTGCACTTAGGCTTTAAAACAGATCAACTGACTATAGCTCGCAGCTCTGATCAGTGTATTCTGACAGCGGGGAAGTTTCTCTGCTGTCAATACAATAGCCCAGCGGGGAGGATTCCCCCAGCCACATAAAGTGTGTTGATGATAGAATCTAGTTATTGTTTTTTTTTTTTTTCATTCAACCCGCTGGTTGAATTAAAATGGTGGTGGCGGAGGGATACCTTAGGCTAGGGCCTAGATCTGCTTTAAATTGGAACTTCTGCTCCTCCCCCTCCTCCTCTGCTATATTTGGAATACATTTTTTGTGGGGTGGGAGCTGCTCCCCCCTTCCAGTCAGATTGTCATACTGGTGGAACTTCTCCCCCATGTCCTCTGCACCCACTCTTGCCCGCAACCTTGGATATGCTACAGCTCCCAGAAGGCCGCAGGGCCATTCACAAAGCGCAGTTGACATATGTGCTTTGGAAAGCTGGCTTTGAAGCCACAAGGAGTCACAGCTGGCTGCCCACAGTTACCATGTCTTGATTTTTGCAGAACTGACTGAAGATCCTCTTTAACCACTTCCCTAGCGCACATAGTCAAATGATGTCCTTTGTGCGGGGATATCTGATGCCTGCAGCTTCTTTCCAGTCGGCGATTCTGTGCACCATAAGAACGATCATAGCAGCAGTTCTGCCACTTGATCGTTCTTATAGGCGACGTCCCCCCCGCCACCATCCGCTGCTTCTCCGGGCACTCCTGTGCCATCGGGGACCTGAAGAAATAATCGGCCCGCGCCGGATAATGACGATTGAGATTTATGGTGACCAGATGGTCACCAGTCATCTCTATGGCCGTCGGAGGTTCCTGGATGTAAACAAAGCCGCGATCACGGCTGTCGGCATGAGATCAGTGAATTTTTTTTCACATTCTCATGCTTTCCAGCCTGGAGGAGAGATGTGGGGTCTTATTGACCCTGCATGTCTCCATAAAGAGGACCTGTCACATAGATTCCTATTGCAAGAGTTTACATTCATTCTAATAGGAATAAAAGTGATCAAAAAGAAAAAAAAAACATTTAAACCCCTGTCCCCAGTAGCTCGCACTCATAAGCGAACGCACACGCAAGTTTCGCCCACATATGAAAACACCATTCAACCCATACATGTGAGGTATCGCTATGTGCGTTAGAGCGTGTGCAACAATTCTAGCACTAGACCTCCTCTAACTCTAAACTGGTAACCTGAATAGTTAAAGCGTCGCCTATGGAGATTTTTAAGTACTGAAGTTTGGCGCCATTTCATGAGTGTGTGCAATTTTAAAACGTGACATGTTCGGTATCTATTTACTTGGCTTAACATCATCTTTCACATTATACAAAAAAATTGGGCTAACTTTACTGTTTTTTTAATTCATGAAATCATTATTTTCCCCAATAAATTTGTTTGAAAAATTATTGCGTAAATGCCGCAAGATAAAAAGTTGCAATGACTGCCATTTTATTCCCCATGGTGTCTGCTAAAAAAAAAAAATTATAATGTTTAGGGGTTCTGAGTAATTTTCTAGCCAAAAAAAAATTATTTTTACATGTAGGAGTGAATTGCCAGAATAAGCCAGGTATTGAAGTGGTTAAAGTGATCGCAAAGGTTTGTTTTAAAAAAAAAAAAAAAAAAAACATGTTATACTTTTTGCAGGGTTTTGCACAGAGCAGCCAGATCCTCCTTTTATGGGGTCCCTCAGCGGCGCTTCTGGCTCCTCCTCTTCTCCAGTGCCCTCACGGAGAGCTGCATTCCATGGGACACTCGTGGCGTGCTACATCCATTGACACAGACAGCAGGACTCTGCTCCGCCCCCCGGCTCCCATGTCACTGGATTTCATTGACAGCAGCAGAAGTCAATGACTCCCACTGCTATCAATCTATCCAATGAGGACTTGAGACAGCAGCTGGAGCTGCTTTGCTCGTTTACGTGGCTGCAAAGATCAGGTTCAGGAAAGTAAAAGGGGGGGGGGCTCTGGGGGGGCTGCTGCAGCACGGAAGGTTTTTCATCTTAATGCATTAAGGTGAAAGACCCTGAGGCTTTACAACCCTTTTAAGGACTAGATAAATCCCAGAAGCCAGGGCTTTAAAAAAATCTACAGTTGGAGTTTTCTCCTTCCCTTTTTAATAATTTTGCCATTACTTGATATCCATATTTTCTGGTTTCTCTAAATTGTATGCTAAAATGTACTTTAATTTGTCCTATGCAGCGATTGCATGCATAATTTAGAAGGGGTTCTCTATACCTTTTTTAGGCAGTTCATTTTTGATGAATCTTCTCCATATTGGGCTAAGGCACTAATTCAGAGAACAGGTGTGTTCCTGTCAATGAATTGTTCATCACGTACACCCTACAGCTATATTCTTCATATGTATTGTGCTAGATCCTTTTAACAAATGAAACATCATGATTATCAGGAAATGATGCAAAACCTTTTTTTTTTTTTTTTTTTTTTTTTTTAAATATATGAAAGGAAGCCTTGTCAATGGCTGAAGGAAAACCTCCAGTCATATTTTTGTTGGTCACATCCTTTAACCCCCCCCCCCCCCCCCCCGCTGCTAAGGAATATGTATTGCATTTTTAATAACGGGAACAGAAGACTGCACTAAAAAAGTTACATGTATGCAATGATTAGCTCTTTCCATGTGCTGCCTTCTAATACACCTTTTGGCACAATAAACAGTTTTGAGCCTGTCATATAATACATCCCATTTCGGTGGGTTCCGGAGACAAACTGGCCATTTCCTATAATGTGTTTCAGCAGTGACTCCCCCCTCTTCCTCCTCCTCATCGATTTATAGTGGTCAGAAACCTGTTTTCTGCCTTGATGTAACATTGTAAGGCCTGAGCTATTCAGGCAATTTTTAGTAGTCTAGTTGTGGTGCTATTATTAACTGATAAATCACTTAGGCCACGGGTGTCCAAACTTTTTTCAAAGAGGGCCAGATTCGATGAAGTGAACATGTGTGAGGGCCGACCATTTTGCCTGACATTCTTTGAACCATTAAAATTCGGTCATTCGAGCACTCATACCTGGCCCAACAAGAATTCTCGTGCCTTTGTCGCGCTCGTTTGCCCGACACACAGACGCATGCTCTGTTCTTTAGGGGTACCGTTAAGTCTTAATGGTACCCCACACATTGGAAACATGGGGTGCTTTTGGTGCAGCGCAATTAAAAAAAAAAAAAAGCTCTGGGACTTCTTTCCCTGCATTTTTGTGGGTATGGAAGCCCATTGAAATGCATGGGCTGCCCTACACACAGCATGCAGCCATGCAGATGTGAGCCAAGGGCTTATTGGAGGGGCAGTAAAACTACATGGTTGAGCTGTTTTTACCACCCCCAACTTCTCCCCCTTTAGCTGCAGAGGGAGCAGCTGGGGGTGTACACATGCTGTGGCTGCAGCTGGAGGTATGCTCAGGGTGAATGGGCCTGCACTGCAACTACCCCGCAAATGTGTGGACTGCACAGTTGCGGTATAGTGATGCTACATTTACGGGCTTAAAACAGGTGGTGAGGAGGCAACATAATGCCTCTTTACCACCTTTCAAATGCCTCTAAAAAGCGATCTGTATATGGATTGCTTTTCAGAGGAGCAGCAATCCTGGCTGCTATCACACACACAAGCACCACAAAAGCAGTTCTGATGGTACAAGAATGGGGGGGGGGTCTGGATTAAAAGTAACACACATGCATACACATACACACAGACATACACACATACAGACACATGCATATACTTACATACATACAGACACATGCACACACACACATACAGACACATGCACACACGTACATACATACATACATACATACAGGCACATACATACATACAGACATACATACACACACACACACACACACACACACATACATACATGCACACAGATACATACAGACACACATACAGACACACATACATGCACACACATACAGACAGACATACACGCACATACATACAGACACACATGCACATACGCATACATACATACAGACATACATGGACACACACACACATGCAATCATACATGCACAGACACACACATGCAATCATACATGCACAGACACACACACACATGCGCACACACACAGACACACATGCACATACAGACACACATACACACACACACACACACACACATACATACAGACAGACATGCACACACATATAGACACACATGCACACACATACATACAGACATGCACACACATGCACAGACACACATACATACAGACACACATACATACAGATACACATGCACACACACACATACATACATACATACATACAGACACACATGCACACACATGCATACAAACATGCACACACATACATACATACAGACATGCACACACACACATACAGACAGACATGCACACACACACATACAGACAGACATGCACACACACATACAGACACACATGCACATACATACAGACACACATGCACATACATACAGACACACATGCACATACATACAGACACACATGCACATACATACAGACACACATGCACATACATACAGACACACATGCACATACATACAGACACACATGCACATACATACAGACACACATGCACATACATACATACAGACACACATGCACACACATACATACAGACACACATGCACACACATACATACAGACACACATGCACACATATACATACAGACACACATGCACACATACAGACACACATGCACACACACACACACACATGCACACACACACACACACATACACATAAATGAAGCCTTTTTAAAACGAATCTAGCTTGTAGTACAGTACCTTTCCATTCCATTTCCTCATTCAGCCGGGTACTGCACTGTAGGGGGAAGCAGAGAGCACAGCACACTCCTCTGCACTTTACTTTCACTTTTGAAGCCGACGGAGCTTCACACAGTGCCGGGGATCGGCTCATTTGACAGCCCTGATCCCGCAGCACACCAGGCGGGCCGTTCAAAACCGGACTGCGGGCCGCGATTGGCCCGCGGGCCGGACTTTGGACATGCCTGGCCTAGGGATTTGTGGACATCGCTGGACAGAGAGGGCGCTCAGGTATGTATTAGGGGGTGCTGTGGCAGCTGCTACAGACAGAAAGTTTTGTTATCTTAATGCATAGAATGAATTCGGAAAAAAACCTTCTGCCTTTGCAACCTCTTAACTATTAGTGACAGGTGTTTTATTTCAATTTTATAAGTGAAATCATCATGAATGTTCTCAGAATGTTGTTCAGGCCTCATTCACACAGGGCATACAATACCTTAAACCTTTGCAAGGCATGTTTTCCCACAGGGATGCACATGCTTTTTTTTTTTTTTTTTTTTTTTTATATACAGCCCGTGGTGTGTGTGAACACACTCCCAAAAACTCCACCCGATACCAAAAAAAGTGCACACACTAAGCCTGAAGGCCATGTCCACCCTCTCCCAAGATTTTCAGGACAGGCCTGAGGACCTACACCCTACCAGTCACATATGTACAAACAAAAAAATTACAAACAAAAGTCTATAAATAAAAGTGGGGCAAGAAAGTAGAGAGGGGAATTGAAAGTGACCATTGTGCAGTACATGGCCGGCAAGGGATAAAACATTTTCTCTGGTCCTAGCCAAGAGGCAGGTGTGAAGCCTCTATCAAACAGAAAACAATGGTGATGCCCCCTATCCCCCTCCTATTTTCATCTTAATATTAGACGCACTCATGTAACTCATCAGAGTGAACCAAAGTATATTGAGGGCATTTGAGACCACCAAACATCGCTATAAAGTCTTGGCGTATGTTGAAGACATTCTGTTCTCATTGACAAACCCAGAGATTTCTATCCCAAATCTCATAAATTAGTTGGACATATACTCGGCCCTCTCCAATTACAAAATGTAATGTAGGGATGCACCGAATGGTTTTTTTGGTGCCGAAACCGATACGAAAATGAAAAATACACTAGGCCGAAAACCGAAACCGATACCGAAACAGCACCGATACCGAAAATGACTATTTTCAAAAAATATTTTTATACAGGAGATGGTCAGACTGGGGACATGGTACAGGAGGTGGTCAGAGGCTGGGGACACGGTACAGGAGGTGGTCAGAGGCTGGGGACACGGTACAGGAGGTGGTCAGAGGCTGGGGACACGGTACAGGAGGTGGTCAGAGGCTGGCGACACGGTACAGGAGGTGGTCAGAGGCTGGCGACACGGTACAGGAGGTGGTCAGAGACTGGCGACCTGATAAAAGAGATAAGTGCAGCCAGTGTTGCCCCCTGTGATGCAGCCAGTGTTGCCCCCTGTGATGCAGCCAGTGTTGCCCCCCTGTGATGCAGCCAGTGTTGCCCCCCTGTGATGCAGCCAGTGTTGCCCCCCTGTGATGCAGCCAGTGTTGCCCCCCTGTGATGCAGCCAGTGTTGCCCCCCTGTGATGCAGCCAGTGTTGCCCCCCTGTGATGCAGCCAGTGTGTGTTGCCCCCCTGTGATGCAGCCAGTGTGTGTTGCCCCCCTGTGATGCAGCCAGTGTGTGTTGCCCCCCTGTGATGCAGCCAGTGTGTGTTGCCCCCCTGTGATGCAGCCAGTGTGTGTTGCCCCCCTGTGATGCAGCCAGTGTGTGTTGCCCCCCTGTGATGCAGCCAGTGTGTGTTGGTCGCAATAAGCTTATATTGATTGGTTTGCGCAAAAGTTATAGCATCTACAAAATAGGGGAATACAATTTTTTTTACTAGCAATGGCGACGATCAGAGATTTTTATTTATCATGACTGCGACGTTATGGCAGACACTTTTTTTTTTTTTTTACATTTTTTGATACATTTTTGGGACCATTTGCAATAATACAGCGATCAGTGCAATTAAAAATGCATTGATTACTGTAAAAATTTCACTGGCAGTGAAGGGGTTAACACTAGGGGGCAGTGAAGGGGTTAACGTGTGTCCTAGAAAGTGTTCTAACTGAAGGGGGATGTGGACTGTGCAGGGAAACTAACAGATCCTCTGTATTGACAGAGGATCTGTCAGTTCTCCCCTCAGAGAACCGGAAGCTGTTTGTTTACACACACAGTTCCGGGTTCTCCATGTGCCCCGAGCGATCGCGGAAGCCTGGCGGTGATCGAGACCACCGGGCACTCGCATCGGCTCGGGGGGGGGGGGGGGGGTGTGTTATGGCGCACACTCACCCCCTAGTGGCCGTCAATGGTACTGACGTACCATGATGGCGATCCGCGCAGCGGAGCCATGTTGCCGCAGTATAACTGCGGCGGCTGGTTCGTATGTGGTTAAACCTCTTCTACTCGCCACTTGGCTCTGCTTCAGGGACTTGTCTGGGGCCAGGGAACTGGCTCTCGCGCTCAGATTTCAGAAACTTGACAGAACCCCCATTAAAGCTTTAGCAAGCAATGCAGATTGGACCATTTTCTTTCCACTTTTGATCCTTGGGAGGTGTTAAGTAAGGGTCCAACAGCTTTCAAAACTCATTGTGCAGCTGCCAATTTTTACTCACTGCTTCTGAGGAAGATTTTACACTCCATTCCTTTTGAAATAGGAAAGAGATTTGGGATGTGCTTTTACCCAGGAAAAAAGAGAATTTTCACATAAATCATCCATTCCAGTAGAGTCCAGAAAAATCAGATGTAAAATTCTGACAAAGTGGTACAGAATCACAACTGTAATAAATAAGATCTACCTCTCGGTCTCTCCATTCATCTTATAAATGCAGTGAGATTGTGTATTCCACTAATGTGGTAGCTAGCAGGAGCCCACTCTATATAGGGATGTGGTTCACGATAGTTAATGAGATCAATAATATGGAAGACCTTAACGCACCTTTTAAATCTCAGAGAAGACAAATCCTTTTCCACCTGGTTTTACAGGGAATGATTTAAGTTTTTTCAGTGTACCCCCGCTGCCTTTTTTTCACCTCCTTGTTTGTTTAACAATTTAAAAACTACAGCCACACTGAGGGTCCACTCACCACAGGTACTTAGGGACTGCATTGGGTGGCTATTCCAGTGCATTCCCACTGCCCCCACATTGCAAATGTGTCTTTGGTGTGGCCAGTTCATACTACCGAAGGTGGTGGTGTGCATACTTTTGCAGTCTGATAGAACTTGTTATATGCTACATTGCAGTGTAAAAAAATTTGCAAGTTTGACATCAGCCTTAGATGTTGGCTGTATAGTAATATTGTATAAAAGTGTTTATAAACACATCAGGTGAATGTACGATCTCATTGTAAGTAGTAATCGGCCTGGAAAACCTACTAAAATAATGAGGGAGGGGGTTTATGCTGAGGTTACAAGTCCATTGATGGAGAGCTTATCATCTGTTATCTGTAGAGATCAACTTTTTTCTAAATATTATTTAATTTATTTGATAATACCACAGTTCTGATATTATTTTGGTTTAATCTGGATTTATTTTGTCTTTTTTTTTTTCCTGTTTGTGTATGTTTATTTTATAAAAGCATGTAGGTTTTTTTTTTTTTTTTTTATCATCTGAAAGGCACAGTTTAGCTTGCATGTTAATATGCATTGAGACCTTGTCACAATAAATGACTATCCAGGTAGCACAGTCTGTCAGTTTACAAAATTATTAATGAGGTATAAGACTAGAAGTGATAGAAAAACCTTCTTTTAATTTGGAAGATAGACGTTTCTTACAGAAGTGCTCTATAATCATTTTAGGAATGGAAAGCTGTGTGCACCGATCTGATGTGACCTAAAGGAATATTGTAGGGCCGTCTTCATAACATTCTACTCGAAGGGCACTTTGAGATGTATTAAAAGATGACATCCCATAAATCCAATACAGGTTCTCTACAGAGAGGATGAAATGTGAAGCTATTATTGATTATTTCTCATCTGCAGCCTTCCTCAAGAAAGCTTGTTCTGTGTGAAGCTTCGGTCTGAATATATAACATGTAAAGAGCCTCAATACAGATTTCTTAATGTACAACATGCTAGAAAACTATGTTACTGTAACATGGATTTATTTGAAAATATATAATCTGTTTTACAAGAGAACGATGCTGTACCGATTTGGTGCAGCCAATAGCATCCTTTCTTTTCAGTTTGTGGACATATGTGACAAACTAATCGCTGATTGTTACATGGTACTGTATTTCATAGTATTTTATCTAGTAGAAAAAATAAAATAAAATCTGGTCATGGTTTCCTATAAAATATTTATGGATGTAAGGCAGCTGGGATATTAAACCAACTCCATTAAAGAAATGACAGACGCCTGATTGTTGTGGATAACACTTTCAGGCTTATTTTATTAAGACGCACAACTTTCCATCTCAACCTATATATAGTGTTGGTTGTAAATGCCATCCTTTTCTTTAGCTGAATTTTATAAAGATCTCCTGGTATACAATTAAGTCTGATGTGGCTTTAACTAGCCTATAATAGTGTTCACCTCTGTGGCTTGATTCACATGGCCAATAACTTGTGTGCCCCATGCAGGGCCGTGTTTTCCTGGCATAGGGATTCACCGATGTTGCGTCTATTCCCATGCCAGCAGTCCCATAGATGTCAATTGGGATACACAGTTGCACAGACACAGCTGCTGTGTCCCAATGTTACATCCATGTAGGTAGATGGTTTGTGCATTTGTGTTGCACGTATTTATGCATATTTAAGTGCACAATACTATCCTCGGCAAAATCCATTAATATTTGTGCGTACCAGTGCAAAATACTGACTGACCGCAGATTTATTTGCTTCTTTCTTGGCGCAGAATATGCTGCCTTTCTTTTAAGCGCCTGTTTGTACAGGCACATTGTAAACAATGGGCTGCATTTCAGATCAGTAAAACATGCTGTACTGAGCTTTTTTCAAGCTGCAGTGTACAAGAAGCCAATAAAATAAGTAGCTGGTGGTAGAAGAGCACTGACAACTGTGTGTTAATGTGTTGCATATTGTGCAATATAAACAGTATGATATCTGCTGTAGGAAAGTAACCCCTCTGCAGCTGGATAACCAAACGCCCCCTGGTGCTTTAAAACATAAGTACATAGGTGAACCAGGTCTATATAATGCCAATAAAAAACGCACAAGTGCTCCAACACATTGAAAATATTGTTGAATATAGGGATCCAAACTATATACATTATAAATTTTGAAGACCCCAATCTTAAAGGCTTTCATATCACAAATCAGTGTTACATCCCATCCGGTGAATAATTTATATTGTACAAAAATTTAATTTGTATTTGTATGAAGATTGTAATTAGAAGGTAGTTTGTGAACTATGTTAGCCAATCACTTTTACAGACATTGGCACTAGTTCCCCTTCTGTTACATCTCTCCTCACTACAGACTTCTGTTGCAGCTTTTATATGGAGGGGAGAGAGGTGATCGGTAAAATCCAGTTCACTGATCTATTCTGCGAGAACTGAATCTGTCACTTCCCTCCTAAATGTAGCAGGAGAATTTACAGGCTTTCACAAGAAGTTGCCCAATTTTTGACTTCTCCCAACAGGTCCAGAAAGCTGTAAATCTTCTTCTTCTTCAGTGTATAAGCCACCACAGAACTTTATTTTTCCTAATGTAGTTCATGCAGCTGAGAAATGTTTGCTTCAGTAAAATGTTCATCTTTTCTAGTGATAAATGCAGTGTTTAAGTGTGGCCTTTCCATGTTCATAGGGTAACCGATCTAGCTGAGGCACTGGAGGCAGGTGGCTGTGACCTGGAAACTGCAAGAAATATTATTCAAGGACGACCTATTCCTTCAGATCTCAGGGCAAAAGTGTGGAAGGTAAGCAGTCTGGATACTACAGTACTATTCCTTTTATAAAATCTAGCAGAGAGATTTTTTTTCCATCTTGAAATGTGTAATCCTGCATATTGAAAATAGAGCTGCACAATTAAAGAGGAAGTAATCCTTGATGGGTTTTACTTCCTCTTTGTTTCCCTACAAAGGTAAAGTATAATGGGATACTATGCATCGCATAGTAGCCCATTATGTGTCGCTTACCTGACACAGGAGCCAGCAATGTCACCACTGTCCCCTCTTCCATGAAGTATCCATCTTCCTTCGTGGTATGTTGGCTCCGTCGCTGTGATTGGCCGGCGCCACAATGACGTCACTCCCGCGCATGATCGCCGTTAACAGCAGCACGTATGTGCCATAGACGGCGATGCTTGTCTTTTGCAAATATCTCCTAAACCGTGTAGGTTTAGGAGATATTTCTTGCATCTACAGGTAAGCCTTAATCTATGCTTACCTGTAGGTAAAAGTGTTCTGTAAGGGTTTAAAACCACTTTAATCTATAAAAAATCGTGATCTTGATTCAACCCCTTTGGCGATTGCAGTGTTTGCCAATTCTTTCATATAACAAGTGGAGAGACTTCTCTGCTCACTCAGCTGTCAAAAGAAAACATCCAGGCAGTCTGCCACCTTATTTAAATGAAACATTGTAACTAACTCTTCTTAGATCAAAGGGATAAACTTCTGTGTGTGTAAAGAAAAAAATCCTAGCAGTCTGCCAAGTTTTTAACAACCTGTAAATGCAGGAAATTTAACCACTTAAAGTCTAAATCTTTTTCTGACACTTGTTTAAGTCAAAATCAATATTTTTTGCTAGAAAATGACTTGGAACCCCCAAACATTATATATATTTTAGCAGAGACCCTAGGGAATAAAATGTCAATTGCTGCAATATTTTATGTTGCACTGTATTTGCCCAGCGGTCTTTCAAAAGCCATTTTTTGGGAAAAAATACACTTCAATTAATAAAAAAAAAAAACAGTAAAGTTAGCCCAATTTTTATTTTTTTTGTTTTACTATGAAAGATGATGATACGCCGAGAGAATCGTGAGAGAATCGTGATCTATCTTCTAAGCAAAAAAACGCTTCTCGTTTTAGTCAGATTTGTGCAGCTCTAATTGAAAATAGGCATGTAAAATATATTTTTATTTCTTTTCACTAATTGGATGGTTGAAAAATTAAAAAGCCTCTGGCATATTTACATAAATACGTAGTACATAAAAAAGGGTTTATTTTAGTAATGGCATTGCAGTTGTTTTTGTGGATGTTTGTTATTAAAAAAGAAAACAAATGTTCATTACATAATAATAAATTCCCTACCTGCCCCTCCACTTGGTTCAGGTTGTTTTTAAATCAGTAGTGCTGAACTACTTGCCTACATGCAGATCCAGGTCTGTCCAGTTTGTCAACTGCTCAATCATTCCTAGCTTCTTTGTGATTAAGAGCCGGTTCACACAGCGGGCGAGGCGACACGACTCGCCTCGCCTCGCTCTCGCAAGTCGCCCCCGTTCTGTACAATGGAACCGTTCTGAGAGGAGCGACTCGAGTCGCTCCGACTCAGAAAAAAGGTTCCTGTACTACTTTTGGGCGACCTCGGGGCGACTTGCATTGACTTCTATACAGAAGTCATCTGCAAGTTGCCGCTGAGGTCGCGGCAGGTCGCGGCGAGGCAAGTCGGAGTCGCCTCGCCTGCAGTGTGAACCGGCTCTTAGAGTCTCTCAAAGGGACCAGATCAGTGTGAGGCCTATCTTTCATTCTTGATTGTTCCATGTAGAATGAAAAGGTCTTAATTAACCACTTCTCATCTGGAGCAAATTTTGTTTTTATTTTTGCGCACAATACAATCTGCATTATTTTTTTTTATTATTATTATTTTTTTTTTTTTACTAGAAAGATTACTTACACCAGCTCTGGGCAAATTAAAAATTATCGCTTGCAGTGGGGCTGTGCCTGCACTGCAAATTTGCTTGTTTTGTCTACGACATAAGAGAAACCATTTTACTGGATCCATCGCTCCCCTGGCAGGCAGTGCTCCCACACGATCCGGTGGTGGACTGTTCCTTGGTGTATCATGTCAAGAGGGGGCTATGGACCATACTCTGGTCTTGATAAAGTCAGGACCCTAGACCGATGAAGTATGGGGGTGCAGATGCTGTGGGAACTGGTCTAGGTGCAGGAGGAGCAGGTATATAAAGTCTTTGCTAAGGCTGCCCCTAGACCAGAGCATAGTCATATAACCCTGTACAAGGACATTTATTTTCATCTGAATCTTCTATCAACATTTGACTGCTTACTGCGTTGTCAAAAATAAGGGGGAGCAAGAGAGTGGGACTTTTCATGAAGCTTGGTTGCATATTGCAACCATATACTTCATGTAAAGTCAAACTCGCTCCCCCCCCCCCTATTTTTGACTTCTACAGGGATGGAAATATATGACCTTACCAGGCCATGTCTTCACTTTAAAGCCCCAACCCCCCCCCCCCTTTCATTACTCTGCTTATTACCTTGCAGTTTCCAGATTAGTTGCCCTCGGGGTCGCCATGGGGTTGATTTACTAAAACTGGAGAGTGCAGAATCTGGTGCAGCTGTGCATGATAGCCAATCAGCTTTTAACTTCAGCTTGTTTAATTGGGCTTTGACAATAAAATCTGGAAGATTGGTTTCTATGCAGATCAGCATCATATTTTGCACTCTACCAGTTTTAGTAAATCAACCCCTATGTCTGAATTCTTTGGAAAACTTTTGGCACTTCCAGAACATTTTGGTGTTCTGTTTTAAATGCTACTTTATACATTGACATTCCACCTTAGACCCAGCCTGTCCAGACAGTATGGTTGCTACTGACTTGGCACCGACAGGCCACTTAACTCTTCAGTAAGACACGGAAGTTGAATCAACTTTACATTTTAAATAACTGTAGTGCAGAGGATTTGTTTTCCAGTCTTTTGAGGTGCAAGAAGACCACAACTTTCCCAAGCCTGGTCTTGGCAAAGAACTAACCCAACTGGGGGAACATGGGGAAAAAACAGGGTCTAGCTAGGATTAAACTTGGAGCTAAACAGAAGGAGAGGAAATGGGGCAATACCAATTCTGATAATTAAACAAGTTGTAGTGGCCCAAAACTGCCAATAGATGTTAATATACTTCAAACAATAGTGACCCAATGCAGTTTATTACAACACAGAAAAAATACAGAAAAAAAAAAAATCAGTGGGACAGGACATTTGGTACAGAAGCCGTGCTCAGCAATCCGAAAAGGACTACAAAACAACAATTGCTCCGCACTTGCCAAAAACAATGAATAGTCACAGGTGGTGCAGCTAAGCACACAAGTACACCTCTAAACAAAAAAAACTCCCAATTTAGTGTAGCACAACCATACTAAAATGACATAATGGATGAAATACATAGTGTAATCTCCACATGAATAGTACTACAACTTAGTAACATGTATACCTGTACAAAAAAAAATACACTACATGAATATTTATAAAGCGATAATGTCACATTTGATGTCCTTTAGTGCATAAATCTACAAAATTAAACCTTATGAACAATGCTCTCTCGAAATCATAAATGGGTCCAGCAGAGTCTTGTGTGAAGAAAATGCTCCAAAACCACACTCTGCAACACCAGTGTACCGCCAAATCACACTCTTGCCCCTTACCTCACATTTAGACCTACACAATAGTAAGGTCTAAAATGCTTGTCCCAATAATGGATCTTAATCCACAGATCTCTTCAGTGGTGATCTCACCACTGATGTGATATATATATATATATGCTCTCTTTTAATGATGCAACTCCCATCAGTACAGAAGCATAAAAAGAATGGAAAGACCATCAGTGCAATAGCTCAAATAACTATTTTATTTAAAGGATAAAATTACTCGCAAGTGTAATATACTAGTAACATCCAGTGCACTAGATGAAACGCGTGTCACAGCAATCGTAGGAAGAGTCTCCTTAAGGATGAGCGATCCTGGATGGATAGATGCTGGGGTATGCCGAGAGACACAGACGGGTGTGCTGATGTCACGCAGTCCCATCTTTTGATGGGTTTCGTTACATGACTTAATCATATGTCGTCTTTGCATGCCTCTTGATAACGAATGCCTCTGGGGAAATAACTAGAAGGAAGGTACTGCTATGCCACAAGAAAAAAACCTGTTTCCTTCTATGACTTTTACCTCCTCCCTAAAGAAAAAGATCCTTTCATTCTCCAAAAACGTTGACCTCTAAACCAAGGCTTAACACTTCCTTCCATCACAAACTGTAGCTTACCAAGCTTTCCAGCCCAAGCTCATGCCTTTCCAGAATTAAGTTTGCCTTAGTGCCAGTCTTAATCCATGAAGTCTTAGACCTCTGGGTCCAATCTGTCATTTCAAAGAGGTACAAAATAGTTTGTATCCCTGCAGTTTTTACCTTCAATCTGCCAACCTTGGACTAAAGAAATGCATCAAATGCAGGGGGCCTGTTAGTCTGGTCTGTTTGGAAGAAACCAGGGCTCGAATGCCAGAAATCTGAAGATGTCTGTGTACCAGGGGTAATCTGCAGTGGGTTGACACCCGCTGCAGATTGCACCTGCGGAGAGTTTTCAGCCCAGTGTGGGAAAAGCACATGAAACGTGGGTTTCCTGCTCTGTGTTCTGGCGTGAACTGACCCTAAAAGGTCTTGCAGTCAGTCAGTTTATTAGTTTAGAGTCCTGTAAAAGTGATTAAGTGGCTCTACAGCCGCCCAGACCACTTTTACATAAATCTGTGAGCTTTATGAACAAATCAGCAGCAGCAGCAGCCATGAGCTTGTTTTAACCACTTACCGACTTCCCTATAGCAGTTTTACTGCTACAGGGCGGTAGCTGTGTGCAGGATCAAGTGTGTGTATATGTGATCCTGCACTTCCGGGTAGTGGGTGCAAATGTGGTTGCCAATCAACAGGTACCACCATCCCGATGTCCGCTGGCACCTGGTGATCATGCATTACACAGGCAGGACAGCAGTCTGCCTATGTAAAGAAGACAAATTGCCATTCTGTCAGTATATTCTGTGTTCTTGCAAAGCACTGGCTAGGCACATGGGTAACCCTTTAATTGGGCCTGATCTTAGCCACTTCCCTGCCGGTGTCATCAGTACAGTGACAGTGCATATTTTTAGCACTGATCACTGTATTTATGTCAGTGTCAAATTAGTTTGCCACAATATGGCAGTCCCACTAACTTTTGCGCAAACCAATCAATATACTCCTTATTGGGATTTTTCTTACCAAAAACATTTAGTAGAATAAATTGATGATGACGTTTTATTTTTTATTTTTGTTCAGAATTTTAGGTATTTTTTTGTTTATAGCTCAAAAAATAAAAACCACAGAGGTGATCAAATATCACCAAAAGAAAGCTCTTTTTGCAGGGAAAAAGGCACACACGTTTTATTTGGGTACAGTATCGCACAACCACGCATTTGTCAGTTAAAAATAAAGCCGTGCCATATCACAAAAAATGCCCTGCTCATTAAGGGGGGTAAATCTTCTGAAGCTGAATTGGTTAACCTCTTCGCCACCAGAATGTGTCCAGCTATTCCTCGGTAGACCAATAGCTAAAGCCCAGCTGAAGTCTATATAAAAAGTCTACACACCCCTGCTAAAATGTCAGATTTTTGTGATGTAAACAAATGAGACAAAGATAAATAATTTCAGAACCTTTTCCACCTTTATTGTAACCTATAAACTGTACTTCTCAATTGAAAAGCAAACTGAAATCTTTTAGGGGGGGAAGCAAAAATAAAATAATGCGGTTGCATAAGTGTGCACACCCTCTTATAACTAGGAATGTAGCTGTGTTCAGAATTAAGCAATCGCATTCAAATTCATTTCAATGTGATTGCTGATTCAAATGAATTTGAATCAATGAACTGATTCATTCATCAGTTAAATAGGAGTCAGTACACACCTGCCATCATTCAAAGTGCCTCTGATTAACCCCAAATAATGTTCAGCTGTTCTAGTAGGTCGTTCCTGATTTTCTTAGTGATATCCTACAGCAAAAGCCATGGTCCGCAGAGAGCTTCCAAAGCATTAGAGGGATCTCATTGTTAAAAGGTATCAGTATAAGAGAAGAGTAGAAAAGAATTTCCAAGGCATTAGATTATACCATGGAACACAGTGAAGACAGTCATCATCAAGTGGAGAAAATACGTTGACATTACCAAGAACTGGACGTCACCCCAAAATTGACAACTTTATGAAAACTGGTCAGGGAGGCTGCCAAGAGACCTACAGCAACATTAAAGGAGCTGCAGGAAGATCTGGCAAGTGCTGACTTTGTTTTCACATGTACCAAAATCTCCCGTATTCTACATATGTCTGGGCTATGGGCTATGGGCAAGACGGAAGCCTTTTCTTCAGAAGAAAACATCCATGCCCGGCTAAATTTTGCAAAAACACATCTGAAGTCTCCCAAAAGCATGTGGGAAAATGTGTTCTGGTCTAAAACCAAGGTTGCTCTTTTTGGCTATAGGTCCAAAAGATATGTTTTGGTGATGTGCAGTGTTGTTTTTGCACCAAAGAACACCATACCCAAGCATGGTGGTGTTAGCATCATGCTTTGGGGTCATTTTTCTTCAGCTGGAACAGGGGCCTTAGTCAAGGTAGAGGGAATAATGAACAGTTCCAAATACTAGTCGATAGTGGCACAAAAACTTCAGGCGTTTGTTAGAAAGCTGAACATGAAGAGGAACTATCATCTTCAGAAGGCAGTCGTCAGACCGGGTTTTGCTAAACAGACAGTCGCACACACGGATCAAATCGGCCAGTTCCTGCTGAACCAGCTGATTTTTCACCTGTGTGTACCAGGCTTAAGATTGCGCTGTCATCTTTAAGGCCGGGTTCACACCGCTGCGATGCGGGAACGCCGCGACTCCGCGGCGTTTTCCCGCATCGCATTACTCCCGCCGGCAGTTCACACTGCCCTATGCGGACGGCTGGGAGTGTCAATGATATGTTAATGACACCCCCAGATCCGTCCGCATATCGCAGTGCGATCTGCCGACTCGCACAGGAATCGGATCGCATGGTGTGAACCCCCATGCGATCCGATTCTGTTGCGGACCAAAAAAAGGGTCCCGTGCGAGTTTGCTGCGGGAGCGATGCGAATTCAGCCATACTATCTGTATGGCTGAACTCGCATCGCTACGGAGATCGGATGTGATTTGCGGTGCGAATCACATCTGGATCTCCCCCCGCAGCAGTGTGAACCCAGCCTAAACCCCATGTACAAATGCCATAATGAGAAAGTGGGGGTAAGACTATGAAAAGGAAGTCTGTTTGCTTCAACTGGAAATGCTGTATATTTTTTTTTTCTTTTGGGCTCTAGAGCACACCTAGTTCATGTGAGACATTACCCCTCTCTGTTTTCCCCTTGCTGCCCCTTATACAAAGTGATGAAGCAAGACTGGAGACAGGACTGGTCTTCCTCCATGCATTAGCCTCTAAGACAGTGTTTCTCAACTCCAGTTCTCAAGGCGTCCCAACAGGTCATGTTTTCAGGCTTTCCAATATTTTACACAGGTGATTTGATCAGTTTCAATGCCTTAGTCATTTCAGCTGAGAGAAATCTTGAAAACCTGACCTGTTGGGGCACCTTGAGGACTGGAGTTAAGAAACACTGCTCTAAGAGGCTGCTTCTCAGACTCTTCTAGCTCTGCCAGTGTGTGGTCAGTGTAAGGCAGCTGCCTGCGCCTGAGCAGACAATCGTTGCATCTGCCTATTTCCACTTTGCTTTTTTTTTTTTTTTTTTTTTGTCTGGTAAATTGTTCATCAAATGCATTGATTGTTTATTATTGTATACTAGATGTCAGTATTTGAATATTTGATTTGTGATTAATTTATATTCTATTCTGACAGATTGCACTTAACGTGGCAGGAAAAGGTGACAGTCTAGCATCCTGGGATGATTCTCTTGATCTTCCAGAACAGCCATTGATTCATAGAGCTTGCAAAAAACTTATAGGTGAGATTGCAAATTATTGGAATAAAAATCGAGCACCAGTACCTGCAAACACAATATTAGTTTTAATTGATGCTTAATCTTTCAGGACTTTTCTCTGCACCTTAGTTTTCAGGTCTGCTCACCCATGCCCAGGTGGATTTAACTTTTGTTTTTCTTTTCTACTTTGTAAGCATCCATTCACACGATAGTTGGTCTGCTGTGATGTGTTAAATGCACATGTTAACATGAGTTGCATTAGGGCAGCCTGTTTATTTGATTGGGCTGCCCACTACTAGAGGTCGACCGATATGGGTTTTTCTCTGGCCGATGCCGATATTTAGAAATCATGGCGGCCGATAGCCGATATATGTTAGGCCGATTTTATTTTATTTATTTATTTTTAATCCCCCTTGATCTAACACACCTTTCCCACTGTGGCGTTTTTTAAGGCGCTTTTGGGCTAAAAATAGCGCCTGTAAAGTGCCTGCAAAATGGCTCCCCTGCAGTCTGTGTGAAAGACAGAGTGCTTTCACACTGAGGCGATGTGCTGGCAGGATCTTAAAAAAAAAAAAAGTCCTGCAAGCAGCACGTTTGGAGTGGTGTACACCGCTCCTCCACCACTCCTGCCCATTGATATGAATGGGCACCACTGCCGAAGCGCATGCAATGCGATTTGGCAGCGGTGCTTCATGGGCGCATTTAACCTCTTCCTTGGCCGCTAGCTGGGTTATATGTGCCCCACTAGCAGCCAAATAGCACCGCTAAAATGATGGTAAAGACCTGCTAAAACTTGCGTTTTACCATCAACGTCTGCCCGCTCCAGTGTGAAAGCAGCCTTCATAAGTGATACAGAAAATTTCTTACACTTAAAGCGGAGGTCCACCCTAAAATGGACCTTCCGCTCATCGGATTCCTCCCCCCCTCCGGCGCCACAATTGGCACCTTTCAGGGGGGAGGGGGGTGCAGTTACCTGGATAATCCAGGTAACTGCACCCACTTCCAGGCTAGCTCTCTGCGGAAAGGGGCGTACATTACACCCCTTTCCGCAAGTGCCCGCCCCCTTCCGCAAGTGCCCCGCTGCCTGCTGGGAAACGCACAGATCCCAGAGGCAGCGGGGACCGTCCTCATTGCGCAGCGCGGCTTGCGCATGCGCAGTAGGGAACCGGGAAATTAAGCCGAAAGGCTCCATTTCCTGATTCCCATACCCAAGATGGCGGCGGCAGCACTCGAGTGTCGATCTAGAGATCGGCTTCGGGTGCCGACATCGCGGGCGAGCTGGACAGGTAAGTGTCACTATTTTAAAAGTCAGCAGCTGCAGTATTTATAGCTGCTGGCTTTAAAAAAAAAAAAAAAAAAAAAAAACGCGGAGTCCCGGCGGACTCCCACTTTAAACATTTATTAAACAAAACAAACCTCCAATGAATGAATGAATGAAATACTTATATAGCGCACAATGCGAACTGAATCGCCTCAGTTTACTTGTATGTATGATTTAGATAAAAAAAAAAAAAAACCTATATATTAAATAAAAAACAGGTAGTCAAAACTTTTGGACAAAAAAAAAAAAATGGGCTAACTTTACTGTTTTTATTTTATTTTACTTTTTTAAATGGTGTATTTTTTTCCCAAAAAAATGCATTTGAAAGACCTCTGTGCAAATGCCGTGTGACATAAAATATTGCAACAACCGCTATTTTATTCCCTAGGATCTCTGCTAAAAAAATATATATCATTTTTGGGGGGTCTAAGTGATTTTCTGGCAGAAAATACAGGATTTTTACTTGTAAGCAACAAGTGTCAGAAAAGATTTAGTCTTTAAATGGTTAAACTGAGAACTTCTACACACTGAGATGACTTCATTCATTCAGAAGTGTAAACATTGTATCATTTAGTTCTTTTCTTGGCAGTCTGCCCAGAGAGGAGGAAAGTGTTGCTATGACGACTCAGGCAACTCACACTGACTTCTTACAGAAGTCATTTCAAAGTCCCGCTGTAGAATCGGCAATCTGCCGATGCCGATTATTTAAAAAACGGCAAATATCGGCCGATATATCGGTCGACCTCTACCCACTACACAACAATGGATCAAAAATTGTGCATGCATCGCAACGCACATAGAAGTGTCGTCACACTAGATTTCAATGCATGTCTGTCAGTAGGATGAGTGGGAAGCCATTCAGAATAGCAATGCAATAATGGGTCGTAATGTATAATGTTTCTCACTACCAAGAATGTAGCAAAGAAATAAGAGAGCTCTGAAAGAATATGACTGGAGTTTTGATTTATACTCCTAAGCAATCTATAGTCCCCTTCTTTTTTTTTTTTTTCCCCCTCTTGTGCAAAGAACTGGAACAGCTAACAAAAATCTGTATGAAAAGATACATGTATGGGAACCTTTTACCTTCTAGATGATTTATATTTTTATTTTATTTTTTATCTCGGTCTAGAAGAGCATTCCATTATTTCCTACTATATTACTGCTTCAGTGTCATCTGCCTGCTCATTTTGTTGACACAATATCATTGTTGAGTTAGCAACACGTGAAGCAACAGATACTTGGTGTCAGTTGCCTGCCACTAAAGTGGGGCAGGCTAAAGTTAAAAATGTGTATTTTCTGTGTTTTTTTGCTACGCTCTTGCAGACTGTGTAGCTGTCTGCCCCTACTTCTGATACAGGCAGGCAGATACCGAGTGACAAAAAGCTCAGTGGACTACCTAAAGCGTTCACCAGTGCCCTTGTAGTTCATTGGGAACTACAAGCCATGGGCTGCAAAGTCTGACATTACTTGCAGTTCATTAATTCACAGGGATCTATGAATGAATGACATGGCTGTGTGGGCAGGCGACAGATGTTCAACATGCTACACCCATATTTACAGTGTAACATGTTCAGAAATGTGAACCTTTTTCAAGACAGGAAATTCAGAATCCTTTGGAAAGTAAAATAATTCACATAAATGCATACCCCCTATTTGTTTTTATCATCTATGTTCCATTTGATAGATTCTGCTTACCTTCTTGACCTGTAAACAGGGGACTGAAAAGGAAATCTCACCAAAGTAAGTGGTTTCCCCGAAACCACTGTCATGGAAACAAGTGCCCCTGTTGGTACATTTCCCCCCTATTCCTGTTCTCGTGACAACTCAAAGTTTTAGGTTTTCCCTCAGTTACAGTCTCTGAATCAGTGGTCACCGGGACAAACGGAGGGCAAATCCCCCTAGAAGAGAGACAGGCGATAAAAAACTGACAGCAGTTTTAAAACAAAGTTGGGTATAAATTAAAAAAAAAAATACAGCTGTACATCCAAACACATTACATCTTCTGTATTAATATTATACAGTGTGATTGGATATAGTGCAATTTGTTTTTTAAAACTAGAATAAAAAACGTATTCCAGAGAAATGAATAAGTAAATGGGTGGGAGCATGGGTGACTGCAGATACCATTCAGACTCCTCTGTACATTTTCAAAGCTTCTGCCAGAAGTTTGGAGGTCGTGTTAATGTGGGCAGAACATCCATTTGTTGCTTCTTCCACATTTTTAGGAAGCCACCTAAGACCCCTTTCACACTGGAGGCGTTTTTCAGGCACTACAGCGCTAAATATAGCGCCTGAAAAAAGCCTCGGCTAAAACCCTGGTGTGAAAGCCCGAGTGCTTTCACACTGGGGCCTGCGCTGGCAGGGCGTCACAAAAAGTCCTGCCAGCAGCTTCTTTGCAGCGATGGAGGAGCGGGGAATACACCATTCCTGCCCATTAAAAGCAATGGGGCAGCGCTGCCATACCGCCAGCAAAGTGCTGCTGCAGCGGCTTTTTGCAAGCGGATTTAACCCCTTTTCGGCCACTAGTGGGGGTTAAAACAGCCCTGCTAGCGGCTGAATAGCGCCACTAAAATGGCGCTAAAGCGGCGCTAAAAATATTGCTGATTAACCGCTGATGCCCAGGCAGCTTAGGGTGAAAAGAGTAAAGAGTAAAATGCAAATGCACTTCAAATTCTAA
This sequence comes from Lithobates pipiens, assembly GCF_037356315.1. Classification (NCBI taxonomy): domain Eukaryota; kingdom Metazoa; phylum Chordata; class Amphibia; order Anura; family Ranidae; genus Lithobates; species Lithobates pipiens. Next base: position 105,211,193 of record NW_027507748.1, read on the forward strand.
TCGGGACATCTTTCTTTTTGTAAGTGTCTACTTGTAACAGTATGCTCTTTTGTATTTGTCAAGACCAGCTTGTTGTGCCAGAAGACAGGAAAACATCAGTCCTTCAAGATGTTGAATCTGTTGTTACTTTTTACTGTAAATCTCGAAATGTCAAATACCAGGAAGATGTCAGCTGGATCCACCTCCTGCAACCATTGGTGGACCTCAACTTACCACGTAGCGACTTGTATAATTGCTTCTATGCAATAATGAATAAGTATATTCCCAGGTATTGGACTTTCTTTGTTTTGTTTTTTTCTTTTCTTTTTGTACTTCTTTGGTAATTTATACTGTGCATTCTCTTAGGTTTGCGTTTGGTGAACACTTTTAAAATGTATTTTATGAAATGGAAATGTATAAAATGGAATATTTTAATAGAGCAGATGGCCCTTTTTTCACAGCCATTTAAAAAAATATATATATTTTGCTTAAATTTTTAATATAAAGCAACTTTTTTGAAACCCTTGTGTAACCTTTGATCACCTATCTTGAGGTGTGTATATCTCTATAAACAAGTTATTTTGCAGTTTTTAACACTACTTGATCTATGTTCAGTATTCCAAAATTAATTGGCTGCCTCACTGCAAGGCATGTTAACATGCAAAATTCCACATACTAACACACTAAATTTCAGTGGAGAGGTCCAAAGCCAGGCTTGGGCCTAAAATGTGGTAGGGCTTAATGTTTAATTGAGAGAAATTAAGGCTTTTAGCCTGTACCTCGCTACCAAGGGAAGCCCACAGAAACACAAGAATTTAACCACTTCAGCCCCGGGCCATTTTGCTGGCCAAAGACCAGACCACTTTTTGCGATTCGGCACTGCATCGCTTTGACAATTGCACGGTCATGCGACGTGGCTCCCAAACAAAATTGACGTCCTTTTTTTCCACAAATACATTTTTTTTTTTTTTTTTTTTTTTGTGACATTATGGCGGACACATCGGACATTTTTGACACATTTTTGGGACCATTGTCATTTATACAGCAATCATTGCTATACAAATGCAGTGATTCCTGTGTAAATGATACTGGCAGTGAAAGGGTTAACCAGTGGGTGGCAGTGTAGAGGTTAAGTGTTACTAACTGTGGGGGGCTGGGCTTTCATTTAGTGAAAACTGTTCTCTACTCCAATCACATGGAGCAGAGATCAGCGTCACTTGTTGCCAGGCAGAACGGGAGATGCTATTTACAACGGCATCTCTCCGTTCAGCCGCCCCATGAGACGATTACGGGTATGCCCTCGGCGATCGAGTCCGCGGGACCCGCGACCAAACTCACGGAGGTCCCGACCAGCACGCAAGCGCGCCGCCGGCAGCGCGCTCGTGATGTCAGGGCGGCATTAAAGATTGGACGTACCTGTACGCCAATATGCCTGCCCGTGCCATTCTGCCGACGTACATCGGCGTGCGCTGGTCGGGAACTGCTTAAAGCTGATGTCCATGTTTCATGTCACTTTAAATAGTTTGTTTGGACCAAGCTGGTCCAAATGAAATATTTGCTTCACTAAGTGCTGCATTGTATTTAAGCACTGTATGTACTACCTGTAACTTCAGCTACATACAGTACACAGTGCTGGGTTTCTGCTGTGAGACAGAGACTTCCCCTCTTACACCCAGAATAAAACAGTCTGGCTGGCTTTTATAGGCAGTTTTGTATTCTGTGAATGAATACAAAGCTTCCTCTGATTTGCTGAGTGGGAGGGGCTGGCGTCATGCTCTGACTCGGCCAATCAAAGAAAGCTTTGTATTCCTTCACAGAATGTAAAGCTGCCTATGAATGGCTGATCAATGCTTAGCCAGACTCTGTTTTGTTCCGGGTGTAAGATGGGAAGTCTGTCTCAAAACCGGAACCCAGCACTGTGTACTGTATGTAGCTGAATTTACATGCAGTTCATACAGTGCTTAGAGCCACTGCAACATGGACATCAGCCTTAACTGCTTCAGGACCTCCCTATAGCAGATTTCCTGCTACCGGGGGCCCTCGTGTGTGTGTGTGTGTGTGTGTGTGTGTGTGTGTGTGTGTGTGTGTGTGTGTATATATGTATAATAATATATCCGCACTTCCGCCTAGGGAAGTGATGGCGAACCTTGGCACTCCAGTTGTTTTGGAACTACGTTTCCCATGATGCTCATTCACTCTGCAGTGTAGTTGAGCATCATGGGAAATGCAGTTCCAAAACATCTGGGGGTGCCAAGGTTCGCCATCACTGGCCTAGGGGACAAATCACTTCTGCTGTGACTAATCTCAGCAGAAGCCATTCTGTGGGTGCCAGGCACTGAATGTACTTCGGTAAAACGCACAGACCGGAGATCTGTAAATCTGACGGGGGAGAGGATTAATTTTGTGTCCCTGCAAAGCAAGGAATAAAATCCATCAGTTCCCCTAGTAAAAGCAGCACATACAGTACAAACAAAAAAAACACTGGCTAGGCCCACATTTAACCCTTTTATTCACCCTAGATGTTTAACCCCTTCCCAGCCAGTGTCATTAGTACAGTGCATATTTTTAGCACTAATCCCTGTATTAGTGTCATTGGTTCCCGTCAGTGTCAGATTGTCCGCCACAATATCGCAATCCCGCTATAAATTGCGGATCGCAGCCATTACTAGTATAAAGAAAAAAAAAATCAATAAATATGTACCATAGTTTGTAGACGCTATACTGTTCGCCAATAAGCGTATATTTATTGGTCTTCTCTAGGTCAAGTGGTTAAAGACCCACATAGGTACTTTTCAGTTCTTATGTACTTTTAGGCAAGGTCATGTTCACTTTTTAATAGATACAATCAGACTTGTTGGCTTTATCTACTATGGCATACATGCAAGCTATGAAGAAATTTGTACCCAATCTTCTTGATCAGAAGTTTTTATATGCTATACATTTAACAAAAAGAGAAGTGTCTCTTCTCATGGGAATTGTAGCTCATTCTGGCTAAACTAATGTGGATGACCGATTTTCCTAGATTGGGGATGTTGAAGCAGGTTATGTACAATTATAGGTATGTTAAATCTAACAAACTGTCAGAAGAGAGTCTGTTTCCCTGGATGAAAATAAATAAATAAAAATAAGAGAGATTTAGCTCTGTTAAGGAGTAAAAATCCCAATTAGCGAGAGCGCCTAATAAACTAAAATTTGCTAGGCCTAATAATTTGCATCTTCCTTTGAGCCTGGATTTGAGCAGCTGACACCTATATTGTACTGTAAATAACCTTGTCCATCCCTGGATTGAAAAGATAAACTCTGCACTTTTCCAGTCTTTTTCGAAGTGGTTCTGATTGTATGATGTTGAAGTTAGATGGGAAAATTTTTGTCTAAAGGTGACATCACATAATTATATCAGACAGTTGTTCATTTTGGATGCTTCTGGTGGTCCTATTGGTTGCTGTGGTGATCATTACCAAAGAGAGGTTTTTATGATGAACCCATCTTTGAAAGAAGCAAGGACTTTAACCACTTAACAACCGCCCATTGCCGATTAACGGCATCAGGGCGGTTGTTTAACTCTGAGAGGCCGTTAATTAACGGCCTCCCAGAATTCTGCTCTCGCGCGCCCCCTGGGGCGCGCACACGAGAGCATCCGTGACCGCTGGGTCCAGTGGACCCGGCGCATCACGAATCACGGTAAACGGCCGCTCATCGCGGCCGTTTACCACGTGATCGCTCCGTCAAATGACGGAGTGATCACTTGTAAACAAGCCGGCGTCATGTTATGACGCCGGTTCCTCCCTCCCCCTCTCTGTACCGATCGGTACAGCGGAGGGGGAAGAGATCGGTGTCAGCAGCGATGTGGGCTGCATCTGCAGTGCCCACATCGCTGCTCACCGAAAATTAACCCCTCAAATCCCTGCAAATACTCTGCATTACTCTGCAATTCCCTGCAAATACTCTGCATTACTCTGCAATTCCCTGCAAATACTCTGCATTACTCTGCAATTCCCTGCAAATACTCTGCATTACTCTGCAATTCCCTGCAAATACTCTGCATTACTCTGCAATTCCCTGCAAATACTCTGCAATACTCTGCAATTCCCTGCAAATACTCTGCAATGCCCTGCAACACTCTGCAATGCCCTGCAACACTCTGCATTGCCCTGCAACACTCTGCATTGCCCTGCAACACTCTGCATTGCCCTGCAACACTCTGCATTGCCCTGCAACACTCTGCATTGCCCTGCAACACTCTGCATTGCCCTGCAACACTCTGCATTGCCCTGCAACACTCTGCATTGCCCTGCAACACTCTGCATTGCCCTGCAACACTCTGCATTGCCCTGCAACACTCTGCATTGCCCTGCAACACTCTGCATTGCCCTGCAACACTCTGCATTGCCCTGCAACACTCTGCATTGCCCTGCAACACTCTGCATTGCCCTGCAACACTCTGCATTGCCCTGCAACACTCTGCATTGCCCTGCAACACTCTGCACTGCCCTGCAACACTCTGCACTGCCCTGCAACACTCTGCACTGCCCTGCAACACTCTGCACTGCCCTGCAACACTCTGCACTGCCCTGCAACACTCTGCACTGCCCTGCAACACTCCGCACTGCCCTGCAACACTCCGCACTGCCCTGCAACACTCCGCACTGCCCTGCAACACTCCGCACTGCCCTGCAACACTCCGCACTGCCCTGCAACACTCCGCAATGCCCTGCAACACTCCGCAATGCCCTGCAACACTCCGCAATGCCCTGCAACACTCCGCAATGCCCTGCAACACTCCGCAATGCCCTGCAACACTCCGCAATGCCCTGCAACACTCCGCAATGCCCTGCAACACTCCGCAATGCCCTGCAACACTCCGCAATGCTCTGCAACCCACGCCGATACCCTGCAACACTCTGCAATGCTCTGCAACCCCCGCCGATACCCTGCAACACTCTGCAATGCTCTGCAACCCCCGCCGATACCCTGCAATGCTCTGCAACACCCGCCAATACCCTGCAACACTCTGCAATGCTCTGCAACACCCGCCAATACCCTGCAATGCTCTGCAACGCAGTACTCTGCAACACCATGCTCTGAGATACCCAGCCATAGTCGGTGATACCCTGCAATACCCAGCCATAGACATCTCCCGCCGCCCTCCGCCCTCCGGTGCTTCTACCGAATCGCTAATACGATCAAAGCCAGAATCTTTTTTTTTTTTTCAGGCTTCCCAGCTTAGAGGTGAGATGTGGGTCTTATTGACCCCACATCTCACTGTAAAGAGGACCTGTCATGCCATATTCCTATTACAAGGGATGTTTACATTCCTTGTAATAGGAATAAAAGTGATCAAAAAAATTATTTTTGGGGAAAAAAATGTCAAACTAAAATAAATAAAGTAAAATGAACAATAAAAAAAAATGTTTTTTTTAAAGCGCCCCTGTCCCCATGTGCTCGCATGCAGAAGCGAACGCATGCCTAAGTCCCGCCCACATATGAAAACGGTGTTCAAACCACACATGTGAGGTATCGCTGCGAACGTTAGAGCGAGAGAAATAATTCTAGCCCTAGACCTCCTCTGTAACTCAAAACCTATAACCAGTAAAAAAAATGTAAATCGTCGCCTATGGGGATTTTTAAGTAGCGACGTTTGCCGCCATTCCACGAGCGTGTGCAATTTTGAAGAGTGACATATTAGGTATCTATTTACTCAGCGTAACTTCATCTTTCACATTATGCAAAAATTGGGCTAACTTTACTGTGTTTTTTTTTTTTTAAAGCACAAAACAGTTTTTTTTCAAAAAAAAAGCATTCGAAAAATTACTGCGCAAATACCGTGCGAGATAAAAAGTTGCAAAGACCACCATTGTATTCTCCAGGGTGTTTGCTAAAAAAACATATATAATGTTTTGGAGTTCTATGTAATTTTCTAGCAAATAAATTATGATTTTTACATGTAGGAGAGAAATGTCAGAATTGTCCTGGGTGCTCCAGAACACCTGATGGCGCTCCATGCATGTTGGGCCTCTGTATGTGGCCACGCTGTGTAAAAGTCTCACACATGTGGTATCACCATACTCGGGAGTAATAGCAGAATGTATTTTGGGGTGTAATTTGTGGTATGCATATGCTGTGTGTGAGAAATAACCTGATAATATGACAATTTTGTGAAAAAATAAAAAAAAAAAGTAAAAAGAATCTTGATTTTGCAAAGAATTGTGGGAAAAAATGACAACTTCAAAAAACTCATCATGCCTCTTACTAAATACCTTGGAATGTCTTCTTTCCAAAAAGGGGTAATTTGGGGGATATTTGTACTTTTCTGGCATGTTAGGGTCTCAAGAATTGAAATAGGCCGTCAGTCCTTCAGGTGTGATCAATTTTCAGATATTGGCACCATAGCTTGTGGACTCTATAACTTTCACAAAGACCAAATAATATCCACCAATTTGTACTTATTTTTACCAAAGATATGTAGTAGTATAAATTTTGGCCAAAATTTATGAAGAAAAAATTACTAATCTGCTAAATTTTCTAACAGAAACAAAGAAAAATTCGTTTTTTTACAGAATTTTCGGTATTTTTTCTTTTATAGCACAAAAAAAAAAAAACCCAGCGGTGATTAAATACCACCAAAAGAAAGCTCTATTTGTGTGAAAAAAAGGACAAAAATTTCATATAGGTCCAGTGTTGCATGACTGAGTAATTGTCATTCAAAATGCGAGAGCACTGAAAGCTGAAAATTGGTCTGGTTATTAAGGGTGTTTAAGTGCCCAGTGGTCAAGTGGTTAATAATCAGTTTTGTAGAGAAAATAACATGCGGTCTAAGCCTCTTTCATTCAAGTTAATTAATAAAAGTGGAAATGGAAGTAATAATGCACAAGAAAACTGACAACTAGGTAATACAACATTTCTTTTAGTTATAATTAAAATGGAATATATTGTATCTCACTATACTGTTTATACTGCATTAAAGACCACCTTTTGCCCAAAAAAAAATGTTTTTGTTTTTGCATGGAGGTCTGCAAAGCTTTACCACTGTGATCAGTGGATCACAGATGCAATGCACAGACTCTTGATGACTTGCTGCAGCCCTGTAACCTTGTAAAAGTGGCTGCAGAAAGTGTGATAGGGTGACCCATTGATAACGTCTATCTGCCATGGTGGGACCTGTTTACATCCATGTTTAAATAGCTTGACCTACACAAAACAATTTCTTTTATCGTACATCATGGGACACAGAGCCTTAACTAATTACTTAATGGGTTATTGGCCTACCTTCAGGTGTTGACATTAGTATACCCAATACAGGAAGTTCACTCCCCCTATATAACCCTTCCTTCTTCCAGGAGTACCTCAGTTTTTTGCCAGTGTCTAAGGTTTTGGTCACAAGTGAAGATGTGCTCTGAGGAGCTCCAGGAGGGATCCATGCTGGATTTAAAAAAAAAACTCCACAACTGGCTCCATCCACATCACTGTGGCCACAGGATTGTACCCGGGCCTCACATAGAAGAGCAAGGTTTTGCCTGTAACGCTTCTCTTTGAGGGCTGGACCCTAGGAACCAGGACTCTTTTTGGTCTTGCTACATTACCTAAAGTTGTCCTGAGGGGTGCCATACAGGTCCAAAGGAGTGGAACCCCTATTAAGGGACCCGGTCTTTGAAGGTTTACCAACGCTGCCCACCGTGATGGGTGAAGTTTGGATCAGTCTGTTTTCAGCAGTATCCTGCAGTGAGGAAAAGGCAAGAGAAAAGCTTAGGAACTGCAAAGTCCACCTATGCCCTTTCTTCCATATGTAACATTGTAATGCCTTAAAGTCTCCTCTAGAAGGAGTAAGGATACACGTACCCTTTTCAGCAGCTCTGTGTCCAGCTATAACAGCATGGTGTGTAGCAGGAGGGGGTTCTTTACTATTCCTCTCCCCCCAATTGGGGAAACTGAGGGGTTGGGGGTGCATGTACAGTGCATTACATCCTATCTTTTGACTCGGTGGAACCCCCGCCCGCCCCATACCCCCCTCCCTTGAGGGGTGCAGGGCGGCTTTCTTGGATAAAATTTTTTATGTTTACTTGCCTTTTTAGGCTAATGCAAGGAAGCCAGCTCTTGTCAGGTACAAGAAAAAGATCCCAGAAACACTGCATGGCGGCTGCAGCCTTCTCTCCATTTGGGTCTGTGTCTCAGACCCGAATGCCACGCCGTCTGCGCGGGCTGTGATCCACCTTTTGAAAAGAAAAGGAGAGCGGGTTGATGGAAGGGGCATGGCTAAAGCAGTCGGCACCATGTGCGGACTCGGCATCCTCGTGGAAGCACACAACGCTCAGGCAATCGGGCGTATACCTGAGCTCTTAAAAAGCTGACGCTCTTTTCACTAAATGTCTCTACAGAGCAGCTGAATGAAAAGTCTGTCACAGGACACAGGAGCGCTGGAGCACGTGAGGGATGTACACAGGCATTTCCAGTACAAGAAAATACATTGTTGATTAGCATCAGATTAATATTTAGGCTGCCATTGTTATTTCTTACTATTGCTCAGCAAGTAGTAAATTTTTTTTTTTTTTTAGAGTGCCCAGGCGCTGGGAACTCCCGTCATGCCTCCGCAATGTCATTCTCTCCGGAGATACCAGATATGGCAAGCCAAGGTGAGTCTTTGGAACCGATTGGTGGTGCAACTGCTTTGCACACTTCACCCCCTGTATACGTCACTGAAGGTGCATTTTCATCTGCCCTGTAGGGCCTAGAAGGGAGATTAGCGGCTTTAATCGCATCCTCTATCCAAGTGGACAGTAAGGTCACTAGATCCCCCCCCTCCCTCACTTCAGGCCCTTTACCAAGGGAACAATGGGGACAGGATGAGGTATTACCCTCAGGCGATCCAGAGGAAAGACAAGCTGATTAGTTGTTGTTTCAGCTTCCTAATCTATGGTACAAATCCTTACGGAAATGGTTCCGGTTTCTTCCTTGGGTTCTTTAAAATCTTTACAGCCTTTTCATGCATTTTCTGTGCATGCATTACTGGAAAAGCTTATTTATGCTGAATTGGATCATCTGGATAAGCATTTTCTCCCTCCAAAGCGATTCTCGGTTCTCTATCCCATGGAGGAGAAATTCACCAAAAAGTGGAAGGTTCCAGCAGCCGACGCTGTGATTTCCAGTGTGAATAAAAGTTTAACTTTTCCAGTAGACAATGCACAATTGCTTAAAGATCAGATAAGTTGGAATTCCTGTTAAAATCCTCTTTTTCCTCGGCAGGGACCGTTACTCGGCCTGCAGTCGCAGCAATAGGCATCTGTCAGTCCCTAAAAGACCAGTTCACAGATGCTCTTAAAGAGCTCCGTCCACAACAGGGCCGTGAGTTAGCCGAACTACCAAAGGCATTATGTTTTGCCATAGACGCTATGAAGGGCTCTATTCCCCAGACATCCCACCTAGTGCTAGTACACATGCGTGGACCCTTTGGTTAAAAAAAATGGTCAGCCGAAGCTCCTTGCAAAAAAGTTTCTGGTTAGTTTCCCCTTTCATGGGGAGCTACTGTTTGGCGATAATTTTCTAGTGGAAAGAGTACTTTTTTTGCCAGTCAAAAGAAAGTATAAACGTCCTTCATTTAAACTGACTTTTTCTCCTGTGCCAGGGGCATCCGCCTCTAGGTAGTGGCGATGGCCTTCACCATCAGACTCTAGAGGAGAACCTCAGGGTCAGGCCCAGGCTCAAAGAAAGACCTGGGGCCGGAAATCTGCAAAACAGAATACTAAAGCCTCACCATGAAGAGGTGCCCCCTCCTCACCAGAGTGGGGGGAAGACTTCTGCATTACTCAGAAGTCTGGCAAATTAAATTCAGGACAGATGGGTCTTCTCCACGGTATCTCTAGGATACAAACTATAATTTTGGGAGTTTCCACCGTCTCATTTTCTGAGATCAAACGTTTCCAAAGATCCAGGGAAAACGCAATCTCTGTTTCAAGCATAAGTCCGATTTATTGTCTCGGGGTGATCATACGGATCCCCACAGAAAAGCAAGATTTGGGGTTTTATTCAAACCTGTTTATGGTATCAAAACCAAATGGGGATGTCAGACCCATTCTAGATCCAAGGAATCTAAATTCCTGAAGATCAGGTCAGTAGTTTCCATCCTACAAGGAAGAGAACTTCTGGCATCCATCGATATCGGGGATGCATAGCTGCATGTCCCTATATTTCCCGCTCACCAAAGGTTTCTGCGATTCGAAGTAGAACAGCACTTTCAGTTTGTAGCCTTGCTCTTCGGGCTAGCTACAGCACCCCGGGTGTTCACAAAAGCACTGGCCCCACCTCTAGCCAGGCTAAGGGCACAGTGCTTTAGATAGTCTTGGTGTACCTAGACGATCTATTGTTAATAGACCAGTCAGTGGTTCGCTTGGGGAAAAAAGTGTACACATTACAACCAGTTACCTGGAAAGTCTGGGTTGGTTTCTCAACCTAGTGAAGTCTTCCTTAAAACCGCTAAGAAAGCTTGAGTATTTGGGCTTGATTATAGACACAGTTCAGAAGAAGGTGTTCTTGCCTCTGGCAATGATCAGCTCCATACGAGAGCTGATGCGGATGGTCAGGTCGAAAAGAAATCCCTCAATTCGCCTTTGTGTGTGGTTGTTAGGGGATTGCTTCCATCTTTCCTATGCCCAGTTCCATTTGAGACAGTTGCAAAGCAGTATCCTTTCTGCTTGGAACAAAATGATCCCAAACTTTGGACTTGCCAATGTAGCTGTCCCCAAGAGTTTCCCAAAGCCTCAGTTGGTGGTTCCTAACCCAGAATCTGCTGAAAGGAAAATCCTTCAGACCAGTTATCTGGAAAGTAGTAACGCCAGCCTCTTAGTCTGGGTAGCAGTACTAGAGAAAACGACTGTCCAGGGACAGTCAACATCCTAGAGATTCGGGCATTGTGTCTGGCTCTGAAAATCTGGACCTCCAAGTTAAAGAATTGTCCTGTCGGGATCCAATCTGACAATGCCATGGCTGTGGCCTATATCAATCACCAAGGGGGCACCAAGAGTCTCTCAGCTCAGAGAGAGGTCAACCATATTCTAACTTGGGCAGAAAAGAATGTTCCATGCCTATCCGCAGTCTTCATTCCTGGAGTAGAGAATTGGCAGGCGGACTACTTAAGTTGTCGGCAGTTATTCCTGGGGGAATGGTCTCTTCACCCCAACATTTTTCGGGCCATTTGCCAAAGATGGGGGAATCCGGACGTAGATTTCTAGCATCCGGTTCACCATGAAGTTGGTCAACTTTGTGTTCAGGACAAGGGATCCACTCACATGCGGAACAGATGCGCTGGTAACCCCCGTGGGATCAGTTCTCACTGATCTATGCATTCCCTCCTTTTCAGTTGACTTCTTTGCAGGATCAAGCTGTAAACAAAGCCGGTAATTCTGGTAGCACCAGTATGGCCCAGAAGGTCATGGTACACAGAAATCGTAAAGATGGCAGTGGAGGATCCATGGTCCCTTCCACTTAGGCTAGACCTGCTCTCGCAGGGGACGATATTTCATCCTACTTTACGAACGCTAAATTTAATGGCCTTGCTATTGAAACCCACATTCTGAAGAAACGTGGGCTTTCTGGGCCAGTTATCTCTACTTTGATTAAATGCAAGGAAACCAGCTTTCAGATCTATATATATTAGAGTCTGGAAGGCTTATGTTTCCTGGTGTGAATCCAAGGGTTGGCACCCTCAGAGATATATCATAGGCATAATTCTTGCCTTTCTACAATAAGGCGTAGAGATGAAGTTGGCCTTAAGTACTGAAGGGCCGAGTCTCAGCCTTATTGATCTTATTTCAAAGGCTGCTTGCTAAGCATTCTTTAGTCTGGGGTTTTATGCAAGGGGCGATGCCATTAATCCGCCAGTTAAATCACCTTTAAGCCCTTGGGACTTGAATTTAGTTTTGTCAGTGTTACACAAACGGTCATTTGAACCAATGCAGCATATTCCCTTAGTCCTTCTGACAAGGAAGCTGTTTTTTTTGTTTGCTATATCCTCAGCAAGGTGGGTTTTGGAATTGCCCACTCTTTCTTGTAAAGAGCCATATTTGATCATTTATGTGGACAGATTGGTGTTGCACCCTCGTCCAGGTTTTTTTGCAAAAAGTGGTTTCAGGCTTCTGGACCAAGATATTGTCCTGCCAATCGTTTTTTCCAAAACCATGTTCCAGGGAATAAAAGTCACTACATTGTCTTGATGTGGTGAGAGCAGTGAAAATCTATTTTAAAGGCAACTGCTCAGATTCGTAAGACCTAAGAAGGGACAGGCAGCGTTGAAATCCACTGTCGCTAAGTGGATTTGACAAGTGATAATTCAAGCTTCTGATTTAAGGGGCAAGATTCCCCTGTTTCAAGTTAAGGCGCACTCTACCAGGTCGGTTAGTGCTCCTAGGGCAGTATGTCAGCAGGCCTCCATGGTTCAGATCTGCAAGGCCGAAACTTGGTCTTCATTGCATACATTCACAAAATTTTGTGGATGTATGCAATGGTGGATGTAAGGAGGTATGAGGATATCGCCTTCGGGCGCAGTGTTGCAGGCAGCAGTATAAGTCCTCAGGTCTGGGGGTTCCCTATGGGTTATCTCTCCCTCTACTCAAGTAGCATTGCTATGGGACATCCCTTTAGGTAATTACTTAAGGCTTTGTGTCCCATGATGTACGATAAAGAAAATAGGATTTTTATAACAGCTTACCTGTAGAATCCTTTTCTTTGAATACATCATGGGACACAGAGGTCCCTCCCCTCTTTTATGGGGTTTAAGTATATTGTTTGGCTACAAAAACTGAGGTAGTCCTGGAAGGAAGAGGGGTTATATAGGAGAGTGAACTTCCTGTATTGGGTTTAACCAGTGTCAACTCCTGAAGGTGGCCCATAACCCATTAAGTAATTACTTAAGGCTCTGTATCCCATGATGTACTCCAGGCACAGAGCTGTTGGCAGTGTTTGCAGGAGCCTAACGTTGCACCTCATTGATCATGCGTGCAATGCTTTACAGACTCAAGTGTAAAAAAAAAATAAATGCACATTTTCTACCTTCAAAATCCTGTGCATTTATTTATTTTTTACCTTTTTTTTTTTTTTTTTTTCAATCAAATCGTTTTTTTATTTTTGTTGTAATGCATATAAACAAATTAGTCCATCAAGTATCATGAAATTAAGAAACCCATAAACCAAACGAACAAACTTTGCACCTCTCGAACTAAAATAACATATAATAAATAAAGAATAATAGAATTATGACTACATTCTGCACATCAGCTTGGACTCCCCCAGTGTCAGTCGTCAAACTATAGCTATTTCCTCCAAGCAGCATCAAGTTATATTTCTCTATGCCTCAGCTCCCTACTCCCGTCTATCTCCTCTACCGTCACTCCTCTATACTAGGTAAACGAACCATCATATAATTCATTACTAGGTTCTATCCAACGTGACCATATTTTATCAAACCTTTGGGATGTACCTCTATGTTTATATGTTAATTTTTCTCTTTTAAGTATATAATTGAGTTTCTCAATCCCTTGTTTATGGGTTGGAGGGTCAATGGATGTCCATTTTTATAGAATAACTTTACGTGCCAAGTATAGGGTTCTTATCCATATAATAAAGCTGCACGATTCTGGTTAAAATGAGAATCACGATTTTCTTTGCTTAGAAGATAGATCACGATTCTCATGGCGCAACATCATCTTTCACATTAAAACAAAAAAAAATTGGGCTAATTTTACTGTGTTTTTTTTTTTTTTTTTTTTTTTTAATTCGTTGAAGTGTATTTTTTTCCCCCAAAAAATGCGTTTGAAAGACTGCTGGGCAAATACAGTGTGACATAAAATATTGCAGTAATTGACATTTTGTTCCCTAGGGTCTCTGCTAAAATAATGTATGTAATGTTTGGGGGTTCCAAGTAATTTTCTAGCAACAAATATTGATTTTAACTTAAGAAACAAGTGTTAGAAAAAGATTTAGACTTTAAGTGGTTAAACTTCCTGCATTTACACTTGTTTAAAAACTTGCCAGACTGCCCAGATGTTTTCTTTTGACAGCTGAGTGAGCAGATAAGTCCCTCCACTTATATGAAAGAATCGGCAAACTCTGCAATAGAGATCGTCAGAGGGGTTGAATCGAGATCACGTTTTTTTTTTTTTAACGATTAATTGTGCAGCTCTACCACATAGTATGCATCTCTGCTGGTAATGCTCCATCAGGTGTTATACCCAATAGTGCAAGTTTGGGCATCCTTATCTCAGTTAATCATAATAAGTTAACAGTGCTTTTTCCCAATATCAATGAAGCTTTGGATATTGCCAGAGCATATGGATAAGGGAGCCATTGAATGGAGAGCATCGCAGGAATAGTGGTGTTATATATTTTCCCTAAGCATAGAGTTTTTGTGGGGTATAATGAGCCCTATGTATAATAAAAAGCCGAGATTGATTTCATCACAGATACTGAACTTTGCTCTGTGCTTTGATGCAATGCTGCTCTGAACAACGCTTTTCCCATACCCACAAATATTCATTGGATCCGTTTTACTTACTACTTTAGAGCCAGAGAACCTCTCAAATTCTATTTGACATTATCTGTCTATCTGAAACTGCCATGTAGCATTAGGTCATTATAAATTTAGACAACCGTCATTGCTTTCTGTGGGAACAAAGTTTTATATTGTGTTGCCATGCCTCCTAAACATAAATGTAGAATCTTGGCTCCTGTGTATATCCTTTTATTCTCTGTATAGCTGTACCAGTCCAGAATTGGGAGTGTTTTTGTTCCCATAAACAGTAGGGGTGTCTCCTGTTAAGCTGTTTGTAAACTGTTGTCACTGCAAATGACAGTGTTAAGTTATGTCCTGCTATCTATTATATGTTCACCCATTGCAAGTAAATTTTAATTTCAGTTAGGGTGGTTCTTTAAAACAAATTATTTTCGATTATTTAAAGTTTAGTACAGTAGTTGCAGAACTGAATGCGTGGTATAATTGTGCGTGTTTGACTTCCCTTTTTCATGTTAATTCTTTTGTTTCAAAAAAAGTTCATCACACATTGCAACAGAACTCCAGTTTGAGCAATGAAATGATTCAGTGACTTTTGATGGATGGCATGTATTTTAAGAGTTCTTTAGTCACAGCATACACTTTCATTTGATAAAATCAACACTGTAATACCAATACAAACGATAGTTTTCTTTGACCGTTTAATATAAACTCACTCGTAGAGCTGCCACGACGAGTCGACTTAATCGATTATGTCGACTACAAAAATACGTCGACGTGCGTGCAGGGCGTCGATGCGTGACAGTGCTTAGTATCTCTCAATATCTACCGCTCTCCTCCGTGCTGCCGTCCCCTTCTCTTCTCCCCCTCCGTGCCGCCGTCCCCCTCTCTTCTCCCCCTCCATGCCGCCGTCCCTAGGGCTCGAACGGATCGTCACCGATCCGTGATCCAAATGGGTCGCCCCGCTCGGATCGGCACATGCCTTGATCCGCGGAGCGCTCTGCGGTCTCGGCCTTAGGAAAGGCCACGGCTTCGGCCTAGCTCCGAAGCGGCGGCCATCTTTCTACACCCAGGCTGTTTACACTGATCACTCCGACGGAGCGATAACTTGTAAACAAACCGGCGTCATGTCATAACGCTGGTTCCTCTCTCCCCTCTCTGTACTAATCTGCAGAGTGGACGGGAGAGATCGGATGGAAGTAGCCATCCCTCCATACACTGAAGTACCCAGCAATACCCTGCCTAGCCATGCTCTGCCGTCTCCTGCCTAGCCATGCTCTGCCGTCTCCTGCCTAGCCATGCTCTGCCGTCTCCTGCCTAGCCATGCTCTGCCGTCTCCTGCCTAGCCATGCTCTGCCGTCCCCAGTCGCACTCAGCCGTACATATATATTCTTTTATCTTAACTTTACAAAAAATAAGTGCATAAAAAAAGGTAAGAATATAATACTTATATATAATATATCTTTTTTCTTTTTTTTTTATGTACTTATTTTTTGTAAGGTTATCCAAAGGATTAATTAACTAATCAAAAAAAAAACCCACTAGATTCATTAAAAAAATAAAATAAAAATAATCGGATAGTCGTTGACTAATCGAAAAAATAATCAATAGATTAGTCGACAGACAAATTAATCGTTAGCTGCAGCTCTACTCACTTGAAACCTCTCCTTTCATGTTGTGAGTGCTGCCAGTTTGCTGCCCATGTCTTTTTCTGCAACTTCTTGGATTCCCGGCATCCTTTGCAGCTTCTCCCCCTACTGCTTATTTCCAATTTCTAGGTACTACATAATGCATGGAACCTTGCTGCCAAGTAGTGATTCCTGTATTGACTCGTAAAGTTCCTCTCCTGAAGTCCTCTCCTTTCCAGAACTGGACATAGTGTTCTAAATGAAGAATCTGTATAGGGAAATCAGGACCTCCTTCCTCCTGCTGGTGATCCTTCTATTGATGCATCCTAGAATTCTATTTTCTTTCCCCCACCACCTGGCCACACTGCTCATTTTTACAGTTCTCTGAAATAAGTACCCCCAAATCTTTTTCCTTTTGTAGTACTGGCCAACACTATACCCCCAATTTTGTACTCTGTCAAGGGATTGTTTTTCTCTAGGTGCATTATTTTACATTTAGAAACATTGAACTGCAGATTCCACTGCTTTGACCAATCTTCCAGCACCAAATTATGTTTGTTACCCCTCCAGGGATATTAACACTATTGCATACATTTGTGTCATCAGCAAAAAAGACATACCTTCAAAAACATCAAACATCCATCAAAAACAGCTGCATCACTTACATATAGATTAAATGGAATAGGACCTAGTACAGAGCCTTGCGGTACACTACTGACAGGTCTCTGCTCCAAATGAACCCAATTTACCACCACACTTTTATATCTATCCTTTAGCCAACTGCATATCCACTGAATCAAGGGGTTAAGTCCTAGCTAGTACAACTTTTTTGATACAGCTCTACAGCAAAAAGTGCTTTGCTGAAATCAAGATGAACTACAGCAAAATATATATATATATATATATATATATATATATATATATATATATATATATATATATATATATATATATATATATATATATATATATTTCTGCTTTAAAACTCATCCAAAAAAATGTAGAAAATCAAATTTCTTCATTAATTTAGGCCCATATGTATTCTGCTACATATTTTTGGTAAAAAAAAATCCTGATAAGCGAATATTGATTAGTTTGCTCAAAAGGTATCGTGTCTGCAAACTTTGCGATTTTTATTTATTTTTTCTTTAAACTAGTAATGCCGGCGCTCAGCGCCTTAATAGCAGGACTGCGATATTGTGTCAGACACCTGACACTTTTTTTGGGGACCAGTGACACTAATACAGTGATCAGTGCTAAAAATCTGCACTGTCACTGTACTAGAGACACTGGCAGGGAAGGCAGCCATCAAAGGGTTAACTGTGTGCCTATTTAATGTTTAAGTGTAGTTGATTAGTGTTTCTGCTTTATAGGAACACAGGATCCATGCCTTCTGTACTGGCAGAATGGCAGACTGCCAATCTGTCAGTGTACCGAATGATCAGCGGACATGGGGTCTTCTCCTGTTAGAGATTGATTGAGCTATATCTTGAAGTTACCTTTGAAAAACACTCTGCATTTCTGACTGGCAAGAGTGTGGATTCATGAAGCGTTAAAGTGGAGCTCCACCCTAAAGTGGAACTTCCGCTCATTGGAACCCCCCCCCCGGCACCACAATTGGCACCTTTCAGGGGGGTGCAGATACCTATATAGTACAGGTATTTGCACCCACTTCCGGCATAGATATCTGCAGAATCTGTGGATATTTACGCCACTTCCTACGGGTCCCCCACTGTCTGCTAGGAAACGGACGGATCCCAGAGACAGCGGGGACCATCCTTATTGCGCAGCGGGACTCGCGCATGCGCAGTAGGGAACCAGGAAGTGAAGCCGCAAGGCTCCACTTCCTGATTCCCATACCCACTGGGCGGGTAAGTATCCTTATTTTAAAAGTCAGCAGCTGCAGTATTTGCTGCTGACTGTAAAAAAAAAAACAACAACAAAAAAAAACGGCGGAACTCCTGCTTTAACTTCCTGGGTTCCATCTGCCCTTAGCTCAGGTATGCAGGCAGGAGGGTGGGCTTAGCTGAGAAAACCACTCCTACCCTCCTGAAGACTCCTTGGATGTGTACAAAATTATTTGCCTAGGCCTGGAAACCAGGCAGTAACTGAAGAAATTAAAAACAAAACAAGTAAATATGATATAACTTCTTATCTAGTTACCAATGCTTGCAGTATAAGCAGTGTTGACCACAAGAGTGAAGGTCAACCTTACGCTTTACCCAAGCCAGTTCCTCTGATACTTCTGCCTCTAGGAATCTTGAAAATGAACTGTCATTACTAGAACCACTATGATCCCCAAACCTTTTAAAGCGGTTGTATACTAATTTTTTTTTTTTTACTTTTACCTACAGGAAAGCCTATAATAAGGCTTACCTGTAGGTAAAAAAAAATATCTCCTAAACCTGTACGGTTTAGGAGCTATTCCCCTCGGTATGCGCCGCTGACTGCAGCGGCGCATGCGCACAAGGGGATTCTCGGCTGAAAGTCTGGCAGTGGCCGGACCCGGCCGGGATGAAATCTTCCGCGCGCATGAGCTGTGAGTGGCCGGAGCCGCGATACCCGGAAGAAACGCTGAGGGAGCATGTCGGCTCCCTCAGCGTGGATCGGGCCAGATGTCAGGGCCTCGTTCTAAGGTAAGTATTTCATAATGAGCTAGTATGCGGTGCATACTAGCTCATTATGCCTTTTGCTTTGCAGATGGTAAAAAAAAAAAATTAGCGGGTTTACTACCGCTTTAATGCAGGTTATTTCCGATAAGACTGAACAGCAGGATTGTTTAAATGATTTGCTACATCCAGTTTTCTCTCAACATAATTGTTGTGCTCAGTTTTTTTATTTTAGTGATCCCATGGCATTTTTCCACCTCCTCCTTCTTTTATTTTTTTTTTATTACTGATGTACCTTAAAGATTTGTCTCTTTTCTTAATAGATTTGGCCATCTCCTTTTTCTGTGCTTTGGTAGCCCTGATCACTTGTTTGGCCTCCTTTTTTGTATATTTTTTATAAACTTCTTTATCAGCTACACTTAATACTTCCTTGAATTTCCTATATGTTGTTTTTTTTTTTTTTTCCTTTTTAGCAACCTAACTCTTTAGTGAACCATATTTTTATTTTTATTTTTCTTCCGTTTTACTCTTACTAGTTTAACTAACATAATCTAGTTGCCTCTAGTTTTACTCCAATCTTTTAGCCTGGGTTCACACTTGTGCGGACCCAGACATCAAATGTGGTTCACATCCACACAGCAGTGCCAATCATTTGCGATGTCTGTGCAATGCAAGTTCAGCCATACAGCTGTATGGCTGAACCCACATTGGATTTGCAGGAAAATAGTGCAGGGACTTTTTTATTATTTTCTCCCCGCACTGGAATCAGATTCTCACCCACGTGATCTGATTCCTGTGCAAATTCACAGTTTGCACTGCAATCTGGGGGTGTCATTAACATTGTATTGACACCTGCAGAGGGCAGTGTGAGCTGCCTGTGGGAGAGATGCGATACAGGAACCGGCACTGGAATCGCGCTGGTTCCCACATCACATGTGTGTGAACATAGGCTTAATTAATTTTTCAGGAAAAAAACAACAACATTTTTTCCACAAAATTTGTCCTTTTGAAATCCAAAACTATTTGAATATGATTTTTCAGCTTTGGTTTTTAACTTTGTTTTTAGTACATTGTGCAATTACAATACAGGTTCCAACAAAGACACGCCGGACATAAATTTACAGTGTTACAATACAATAATTATGTATGACCTGACATTTTAAACTGAAGTAATGAACTTCAGGGCAACATCTAACACAAAGCATCTGACAGGTCAGGTAGCATGTACAGACACAACAGCAAAAAGCGTAAGAGTAACAGCATGGATTATCACGATCACAGTATCCTAATCAAAGGGCATTGTTGTCCTCCCTAAATGGCTGTCTTACTCTAGGACATTACAGTAAACATGAATGGTTCCACACAATGCATTTTTTTCCTAAGTTGAACCTTTGTAAATTAACAAAAGCAAGGGGGGGGGCTCTCTTCAGTTTTTGTTTTACTATCAAACCAAAGACATTGGGGATCATCGCAACTTAAATGTTAACCCCCCTTAAAGTGGTTGTAAACCCTTACAAACCACTTTGACCTACAGGTAAGCCTAGATTAAGGCTTACCTGTAGGTCCAAGAAATATCGCCTAAACCTATACGGTTTAGGAGATATTTACAAAAAGACAGGCACCGCTGTCTACGGCGCATGCGCCGCAGACAGCGGCGCACTGAGCAGGCCACAGATCACTGCGATATGCCGCTTGTATCGGCTCCCGTGCACATGCGCGGGAGTGACATCATTGTGGCTCCAGCGAATCAAAGCGCCGGAGCAGCGAGATCGGGAAGTCACTCTGGGATACATGGCAGCGGCGAAGATGAAGATGGAGGACCGCTTTTGGGGGCTTCGTTATCAGGTAAGTTATTCATAAGGAGCTAGTATGCTATGCATACTAGCTTATTATGCCTTTTGCCTTGAAGATTGCATGTTTTTAATTTATTTTTTTACTTTTTAAATAGCCTTTACTTCCTCTTTAACATCAATCATTTGTTAATTAACATTAGCCTTATGCTATTTTTTACATGTATGAGAACGCCACCCACTCTTTTTGTTGTACAGGGCTCCATCTTTACAGCGCATCAGCGATTCCGTTAAGGCCCTACCTTTCTTTTACAAAAGTTTTTATTATTAATTAACAAGTTTACGTTCCAATACAATAGGCTTGCATTCAGATTACAGTACAGGTGTTTCACAGTATAGTGTAAATTAAAGCAGGCTGTTGCCTAAGTAATGCCAACATGTCCTGTGTCCGGGCGACCCTGGGTTTTCACGTGACTGCAACAGAAGCGTGTCGTACAATACATAGAAAGCCCATAGTAATCATCTGCAGTAAATTGGTAAGACGAAAAAAGAAGAGGGAGGGAAGATGTTCTAAGAGTCAAGAGTTGATTAGAAGAGATTGTAGAATGAAAAGCAGGGGAGGAGTAGTGAGGGTCAAAAAAGAGAAGGAAGAGGAGTCGGGGATGAGAGGGGGGAAAGAGGGAAGAGAATGGGTTCACAGGGTGTGCCCAACCGGTCCTTACATTGACAATATAGCAACATCGAATCTAGGAGAATAATGGTATGTGATCCAGGGTTGCCAGACCCGTATGAACTTGGCATGAGTATCAGAAAGAACAGAAGACAATTTTTCATTGACCATAACATCATTCAGTCGGTTCTTGACTGCCTCAAAACTCAGGGCTGGGGTTCTCCATGCTCTGGCTATTGTCAACTTAGTCGCAGTAAAGAGATGTTGCGCCAACTGTTGTTCTGGGCGTAATAGTTCAGTGATTGGTTTGCCAAGAAGTGCCTCGAACGGATCTCTTTTAAGATTTTCTCGAAGAAGACTACGGAGCAATGCATACACCCTGAAAGGCCCTACCTTTCAACTTCTGGTCTGCACCTTCAGTATTGACCAAGGTGCTGGCCCATATTCTATCTCTGTTGTGCTTTTGTAGCACCCATTTTGTGGGATATTAAAATTACCTTCTGTTGAGGAACGAGTCATTTGTGGCTCTTTCAGACAGTGTGAAATTGACCATCCTGATGTTACAGATGGATCCTAAACCTTCAGAATTTGTTGGTGGAATTGACTCATTATTTGGAGTATCTGGGACCAATTCTGAACACAGCTTAGGCCAGTGTTTATTCTTGAGGAGAAACTCCAGACACTAATGGTTAAGGGTTCAAACCCTCATGTCCAGGAGTAGGGATAAGCTCCGGTGTGTTCAGACTCCACATACAGATCCCGCCAGGAAGTCATCGCAGCGTTTCGCTAATCACAGGCAGTGATACATTGCCCGATGTGCAGCTGCAGAGATTGGGCAATGTCTCACTGCCTGTGATTAGCACAGCTCTGCGCTGACTTCCTGGCAGGCTCTGCACATGAAGTGTGTGAACACATCAGAGCTCATCCCTATCCAGGAGCTGTTTGGCTCTTTTGCTTCTGGGAGTCGGGCTTGATAGTAGCCTCTTTCAAGGCAGTCCCACTAACTCAGATCTAAGATGTTCTTTTTGCCTAAAGCTAGCTACAGTATACACTAGAGCTACACAATTAATCGTTAGAAAAAAATCGTGATCTTACTTCAACCCCTCTGACAATCTATATTGCAAAGTTTGGATTCTTTCATATAACAAGTGGAGAGAATTCTCTGCTCACTCAGCTGTCAAAAGAAAACATCTGGGCAGTCTGCCAAGTTTAACATGAAAGAAAGTTACAATGGTAACTAACTCTTCTTTCTTAGATCAAAGGGAGAAACTTCTGTGTGAAACAAAAATCCAGGCAGTCTGCCAAGTTTTTAAACAATGTGTAAATGCAGAAAGATTAACCACTTAAAGTCTAAATCTTTTTCCTGATACTTGTTAAGTTAAAATCAATATTTTTTTGCTAGAAAATTACTTGGAACCCCCAAACATTATATATATATTTTAGCAGAGACCCCAGAGAATAAAATTTCAATTGCTGCAATATTTTATGTCGCACTGTATTTGCCCAGCGGTCATTCAAACGCAATTCTTTAGGAAAAAATACGCTTCAATTAATAAAAAGAAAAGAAAAAAAATGTTAGCCCATTTTTTTTTTTCGTCTTAGGCTGGGTTCACACCGCTGCGGGGGGAGAACCGGATGTGATTCGCACAGCAAATCACATCCGATCTCCGTAGCGCTGCGAGTTCAGCCATACAGATAGTATGGCTGAACTCGCAACGGTCCCGCAGCAAACTCGCACGGGACCCTTTTTTGGGTCCGCAACGGAATCGGATCTCATGGGGGTTCACACCATGCGATCCGATTCCTGTGCGAGTCGGCAGATCGCACTGCGATATGCCGACGGATCTGGGGGTGTCATTAACATAACATTGACACCCCCAGCCGTCTGCATAGGGCAGTGTGAACTGCCGGCGGGAGGTATGCGATGCGGGAAAACGCCGCGGATTCGCGGCGTTCCCGCATCGCAGCAATGTGAACCTAGCCTTAATGTGAAAGATGATCTCACACCGCGAGACTTGTCATCTATCTTTTAAGCAAAAAAATTTTAATTCTCATTTTAGCTAGGATCGTGCAGCTCTAGTATACACTAGTAGAATTTCGTTTTGAAATACTTTTTTTTTTTTTTGATTTTCTAATAGTTAGTGGGATCAAATCAATAATAATCTTTTTACAGAACGGTGACTAGAAAATGTGGAACTTAGAAAAAAAATGGCTTGAATTTCTAACAGTATATGTAGTTTTCCTTTTGGGAAATTACATTAAATCCAAAATCAATTAAAAGCAAATAAAAATTGTAAGCACTTTCAAACAACGTTCATACAGTCATTGATTACAAAGCATTTTGGTACGAATGTACCTTCTAGTGTTTATCCAGCTTTAGGTAATTTCTGACTTTCCTTTCAACCAGGGCATTGCTGGTTTGTCCCTCATTCCAGCTCCAGTTCACCAAAGGGAAGTTTCCCTCCATTGTCTGGGTATGATCTGAGCTGTGAGAGTCCATCGCTCAGCCACTGGGTGAATCCCAGTAAGGGTGTACTGTCTTCTTCCACTATTTCTAGGTGACTGTGGCAGACCATCATCCTTTCTTCTTTTTATATATTATATACAAAACAATTGTCATCACATATACCAATAGGGTTTATCGGACCATCATCTAAGCTTATTGTCTCGAGGATTGGATTTTACTCTTCCCTGATGAAGCACATTCTACTAGATTTCTGATAGCTTCTTGGGCTTTTCAGCATCGAGCAAATGTTTCATAGACTTTAAAGGTTGCCATCTGATTGTCTCTTTACATGTTCTAAAAGTTCTACCAGGTGGATTTTGAAGCCTCATCTAATGTCGGCTTCGGGCGTTCATTTTAGGTGGCGTTTTAAACTGCAGACTGTCCCTAGACCATTTTCATGGGCCTGTTTGTGTTTGCTGCATTGCCCATTCTTTTGTTGGACTGCTTTTCTGACATCCCAAATGTTGGACTTCTGTGGAAATAAAGGAGAAAGAAAATAGTATTTTTGTACTTGCCATAAAATCCCTTGCTTTGAAAACAAATAAAACGCATATAGTGCAGTAGAAAGTGAAAGTGTTCCTGGCTACAGAAAAACTCATTTGGGGTTGTCGGTGAAAGCAAACCTCTGTTGATTTGCAATTTTATTATCCATTGATTATTGTTTTTTTTTACTCCAATGTGTTTTAACCTAAATTTTTAATTTCTTGGTTTTAGAAAATTATAGGTTTAATATATATTTAATAGTTAATAATTGAATTGCTGTGCTGCTATAATTTATCAAAAATGTTCTTTTTGGTTTTAGGGATTGTTACAAGAAAGGAAAACCATTTCACTTATTTCGTCTGCTTCTTCAGTACCATGAGCCAGAACTCTGTTCTTTTCTAGACACCAAGAAAATCACACCGGACCTTTATGCTCTTAACTGGGTAATTTTTTTTTCTTTTTTTGGCATAAAGTTGATCTGTTCTTATGTGTAACTTGAATGCAGTGAATTTGGGATTCAAAAAACCTTTGTCTGAATCTACATATCGGGGATCATTTATAAAGGAGGAGATTCTGTTCACATAGTAAAGTGAATGCTAGCAAATAACATTCCAATCATGTGCAAAGGAATTAAAAAAAAATAATAATAATAATTGTTTGCCACATAAATGGCCTTTACTAATTTTAGTAAATGATAACCTTTATTGGTAAAAGGCCATGTCATTGCATGAGCCACATATAAATGGCTCATAAAAAAACAAATAACAATGGCTTATATACCAGATTTTTCACCAGCCGAGCACACCTAAGCTTGCTTTAAAGAACAAATCGTAACTAAGTTGTCCAAATGTTTTCTACTTTATCTGAACATCTATTTTTTATTGTTTTGGTATAGGTTTGACAAGTAAATCCAGTCGCAAGAAAAGAGAAATAAACTAAACAATAAACATAAGCTTATTGATGAAAAATATTGAAGTAGAGTGACTGGCAGCTACTTACTGGCTGAATAGCTATGGGCAATGTAGCCAAATGTAATGTTTGGTAGTCTTGCTTCCTTGTGCAGAATCCGATATTACAGAAAGTGATCTCCTCACAAAACTTTATTCAGGGACTATTGGGTTCTAATGAACTTGATTATGGAGTGCTTGAAATTCTTGTTTCAAGCAACACTGAAACGTAAAGAATTTTTTTTGTTTCATTATTTTTCCAAAAACTTGGAAAAATTCCACAAGTGATAAGCACTTAGTTTAAACCTCAGAGTTTTTAAAGTGGTTGTAAACCCTTACAAACCACTTTGACCTACAGGTAAGCCTAGATTAAGGCTTACCTGTAGGTCCAAGCAATATCTCCTAAACCTATATGGTTTAGGAGATATTTGCCCGAAAACGGGCACCGCTGTCTACGGCGCATGCGCCGTAGACAGCGGCGCGCAGGCGCACTGAGCGCGGCATTTCCAAGAATGGAGCTGCCGCGCGTGTCGACTCCCATGCGCGGGAGTGACGTCATCGCGGCTTCGCCGAATGACAGCGGCGGAGCTGCGAGACGCCACCAGCAAAGATGGATGCGGCAGACTACAGGGGACAGCGGCGACTTCGCTGGCTCCTGTGTCAGGTAAGTGACACATAATGGACTACTATGCGATGCATAGTAGTCCATTATGCTTTGCCTTTGCAGGGAATGAAAGAGGAAGTAAACCCATCAGGGTTTACTTCCTCTTTAAAGTGTTGCTAAACCCAGGCTAGTCCACTTTAGACCTTAATGGGCTTCTTCTTGAGCCACTCCTTTGTTGCCTTGGCCTTTCGTGTGTTTTGGTCATTGGTCATGCTGGCATACCCATCCACGACCAATTTCAATTGCCTTTTATGTGTGAAGTTGTCCTTGCCTCTTAGCAGAAAAAAACCCCAAAGCATAATGTTTCCACCTCCATATTTGATGGTAGGGATGGTGTTTTTGGGGTCATAGGCAGCATTCCTCCCATTCCTCTCTCTCTCTCTCTCTCTCTCTCTCTCTCTCTCTCTCTCTCTCTCTCTCTCTCTCTCTCTCTCTCTCTCTCTCTCTCTCTCTCTCTCTCTCTCTCTCCCTCTCCCTCTCTCCCTCTCTCCCCTCTCTCTTCTCTCTCTCTCTCTCTCTCTCTCTCTCTCTCTCTCTCTCTTCTCCCTCTCTCCCTCTCTCCCTCTCTCCCTCTCTCCCTCTCTCCCTCTCTCTCTCTCTCCCTCTCTCCCTCTCTCCTCTCTCCCTCTCCTCCCTCTCTCTCTCTCTCCCTCTCTCTCTCTCCCTCTCTCTCCTCTCTCTCTCTCTCCCTCTCTCTCTCTCTCTCTCTCTCTCTCTCTCTCTCTCTCTCTCTCTCTCTCTCTCTCTCTCTCTCTCTCTCTCTCTCTCTCTCCCTCTCTCCCTCTCTCCCTCTCTCCCTCTCTCCCTCTCTCCCTCTCTCCCTCTCTCCCTCTCTCTCTCTCTCTCTCTCTTCTCTCCTCTCCTCTCTCTCTCTCTCTCTCTCTCTCTCTCTCTCTCTCTCTCTCTCTCTCTCTCTCTCCCCCCCCCCCCCACTCCTTTCTTTCTCTAAGCCTACATTAAAATTATAGAACTTATCATTTCTTTGTCAGTGGGCAAACATAAAAAATCAGCAGGGATCAAATACTTTTTTTTTTTTTTCCCCTCCCTGTCAAGCGAGCATGCTTTACTGCATGTACATACTGATTTTACTACTCTTGATTTGATAACACTGGACTGTATGTATCAAAGGTTTTGTTTGGCAAATGTTGAAAATAGCTTATAGATAATCGCTGATAACATTACGATAACGCTGTTGTGAAGAAGGGGCTAACTTTTCTCTTTCTCTAAATTAGTGTTTGCTATGCAGAGGGTCTTAGATACATTGTTTCCAAATGACTGACAGAACAATTATCTCGAGTTGTTTTGATTCATTATTTGCTGGTTGCTTTAGTGGAGCTTAAAGAAGAGCTCCACCCAAAAGGGGAAGCTCCTCTTATTTCCCTCCTCTCTCCCCTCCACTGCCACATTGGGCACCTTTGGGGGGGGGGGGGGGGGCAGATACGTAGTTTTGACAGTTACCTACTCCCACTTCCAGCTTATCTCGCCGTGGCCAAGTCAGCAGGAAGTGCGAGATGGTCAATCCAGCCCAAAGCCGAGTTTTAGTTCCACATAGAGCCTGGTGGGCTCATATGTCTTTGATACTCCAGCAGAATTATTGTCCAGCCATAATTCATGACTCTGTTCCTTCCCACCTGGAATTTCTAGGTGTTCTTGTGCACCTTTTGCATGTTCCACCTTTTGTTGCAATCTTTATAACATTTAAAGGCATGTTACAAAAAAAAAAAGGAATGAAACATGGTAAAATGTGTTTTATGATAATTAGGCAACTATTTGATGCAGTGCTTTTAACAAACTAAATGTCATCCAGTTTGGGTTTAGATCTACATTAAAATACTTGTTGGCACTATGTAGATGACAGTAAATCATTCTCGACTGAACAGACTACTCAGATTTTGTTTCTCTTTTCTGTGCTTTTGTGTTTTTCAGCTTGGAAGCCTATTTGCTTATCACTGCACAGTCGAAGTCACTCAAGCAATTTGGGATGGTTATTTACAGCAGGCAGATCCATTCTTTATGTACTTCTTGATGCTGATAATGCTTGTCAATGTAAAGTGAGTACACAGGCTAAAGATCTGATGTGTAGGAGCCCGGAGTCTGCATTTCACTAATGGGCTTTTATGTCTTTTCAGGGATGTTGTTCTGACAGAAGAAATGGAAAGTAAAGAAGAGCTTCTAAGTAAGGGCCAGACCATAATACAATTTTTGCATAACAAATGTTACCCAAATCTTGCCTTCTAAAGATATGACTACACATTACTCTGGCAGTGTCTCAGCCATCTGTGACTTCACTCTAGGGAATTAGGGGCATTTGATGTGCTTAAAGATCATGTGATCTAGTAAATACTAAATGAAACAAGAAGAGTAGTGTGGTGAATGCTACCGTTGATTCTTTGTAAAATTGTTATAGTAGATTTTATTTTATTTTTTTTAATTTAAGGCTTTGTGTGGCCACATACACTCACACACCACTTTATTAGGTACACCTGTTCCATTACTTGGTAGCACAAATTGCTAATCAGCCAATCACATGGCAGCAACTTAATGCATTTAGGCATCCTAGATGTGGTGAAGATGAATTGCTGAAGTTCAAACCAAGCATCGGAATGGCGAAGAAAGGGGATTTATGAGACTTTGAATGTGGCATGGTTGTTGGTGCCAGATGGCTGGTCTGAGTATTTCAAGTACTGCTGATCTACTGGGATTTTCACGCACAACCATCTCTAGAGTTGACAGATACATTTTTTTTTTTTTAAATGGTCCAAAAGAGAGATAATATCCAGTGAGCGGCAGTTGTGCGGACGAAAATGCCTTGTTGGTGTCAGAGGAGACTGGGCACACTGGTTTGAGGTGATTGAAAGGCAACAGTAACTCAACCAGTTGTTAAAACAAACGTATGCAGAATACTATCTCCTGAATGCATAACACATCAAACCTTGAAGCAGATGGGCTACAGCAGCAGTAGACCACACCAGGTGCCACTCCTGTCAGCTAAGAATAGGAAACTGAGGCTATAATTCACACAGGCTAACCAAAATTGGACAATAGAAGATTGGAAAAATGTTGCCTGGTCTGATGAGTCTCAATTTGAGCTGCAACATTCAGATAGTAGGGTCAGAATTTGACATAAACAACATGAAAACATGGATCCATCCTGCCTTGTATCAACATTTCAGGCCGGTGGTGTTATTGTGTGGGAGATATTTTCTTTGCACACTTTGTGCCCCTTAGTACCAGTTGAGCATCGTTTAAACATTGCAGCCTTCCTGAGTATTGTTGCTGACTGTCAGTGCTTTAATGCATGATACCCATTGATAAAATAGTGTGATTGTTATTCATTGGGGTTAGTGATATAAATAGCTGTGAAGGTGTTGAGAGCATCTAGTAATGCTGTCACAGCTCAGAGTAAGAAAAATGGCTCTCAACAAGACTATGGAAGCATCAGTTTTCTAAAACCTGATTTTATTATTTACCTGGATGGTTTTAAAACTAAAGTATGTGATATATATGTTTTAACATGCTTTAAAGCAGGGGATGCTCAATCTTTTGAAGAGTAAGGGTCACTTGCGTGCGTGTTTTTGTAACTGGTTGTGGGCCACAATGAACTATGAGGTTTTACTGCCCTCCAGACCACAAATGTAAGAGATCCCTTACTGTTCTGTGCCCCTTATAAGGCTGAATTTCACACTGATGTGCTGCAGTTTACCCGCATTGTGGGTGTAGCACAGTACACCTGCAGCTCTTCTGCGGGTTAGCTGCACTGAGCCATAGACTTTTATTGCATCTTGCGGGTGTGGTGCACTTTTTGAAAGTGCACCAAACTCTCAGGATATGCCACAAAATGATAGCAAGCGAAGCGTGCTTGGTATCACTCTGCCTTGGACAGTGCAATACAGAAAGCATCGGCTTATGCAGCTCCTGCTCCCTCTGTGGCCACCTGCTTCCTCCACTGGCAGCTCCATACACTCTAAAGCTCTAGGATGGCAGATCAGCAACCTATTGATTGTGCTCTAGGCTTGCCGGTCCACCATCTGGTTTGAGGTCTTGGGCCACTATTGCTTGACCACCCTTGCGTTAAAGATTTTGTTCATTTGTCTCTCTGCTTATTTAAGTGACCTTTTTCATTTTAGAAGTGTTATGAATAGGTTTAAACTCAAAAAATGTTTACACTTTGTTCCAGAATTCCTGGAAAGTCCCCCAACAAATTTAGAGGTCGGAGACATCGAAGACCTGTTCAGTTTAGCTCAACATTACTACAATAAAACTCCTGCGTCTTTCCGTAAGGTAATTAAGCCTGTAAATGTACTTTTTTTTTGCTGAGATGAGGGTTTTCTCTATGCCTTCCAGGACAGTTTTTATCTTGCCATCCCTCTTGGCCCTGTGAATACAGAGTAGAGCTGCACGATTTTGGCAAAAATTAGAATCACTATTTTTATTTATTTTTTGTTTGGAATAAAGGTCACAATTTTTCTCTCTCGATTTTCTCTTAGCATAACATACTCTTTGACATTATACAACAAAATTGGGCTAACTTTACTGTTAATTTTTTTTTTATTCATTAAAGTGTATTTTTTTCCAAAAATATTGCGTTTAAAAGACTGCTGCGCAAATACAGTGTGACATAAAATATTGCAACAACCATCATTTTATTTTCTAGAGTCTCTGCTAAAAAAATAAATATTATTTTTGGGGCAAAAAATACTGTTTTTATCTTGTAAACAGGTGTCAGAAAAAGATTTACTGTATTTTCCGGCATATAAGACGACCTTCTACACTTAAAAAAAATAAAAGTAAAAGGGCAAAAAGCGTGGGTCGCCTTATACACTGGGTATAAAATGCAGCCCGCTGTATGTCAGCCCGCCAGATGTGTGGTAATACTATATGTAGCTTCGGCTACATACAGTATACACCGTTGAGCCAATCCCAGCGAGCGATGTATTCTATTAATGAATACAGAGCCTGCTCAGATTGGAGTAACATCCTCTGCCAATCCGAGCAGATGACATAGAGTAGCCTGCTCAGTATGGCTTTGAGAGTCAGAGAGGCGCGGTCTGATGATGTTACAGCCTCTGCCAATCCAAACAGGCTTTGTATTCATTAATAGAATACATCACTCACCATGATTGGCTCAGCGCGGTATAGCTCCAGCAAGAAGACGGAAATATAGGAAATATGAAGCCTTGGAAGGGGGGGTCGTCTAAACAGTATAGGCAAAAACTGTATAAATACAGTAAAATTAGGGGGTCGTCTTATACGCCCGGTCGCCTTATACACTGGAAAATATGGTAGTTTTTAAGGAGTTTTAAAGACACAATGTTTTTTTATCTTAATGCATTATTTGCATTAAGATAAAAAAGGCTGTGTAGAAGCCTCCCCAGCACCCCCTAATTACTTACCTGAGCCCCATCTTTCTCCAGCGCTGTGCATGAATGTCTAAGCGATCCGCGACACTCCTCCTGTTTGACTGAGAAACAACAGCGATGACATTGGCTCCCATGGCTGTCAATCAATCAGTCAGCCAATCGGCAGAGAGAGAGGGGGCAGGGCGGGGCCGGTTGGAGCTTCATGTCTGAATGGATACACAGAGCTCTGACTCGTCCTGGGTGCCCCCATAGGAAGATGCTCACTGAGGGGGCACTCGATTGGAGGGTGGGGCCAGGAACAGAAAGAGGGATGGGTCGGTACTCTTGGCTCCCTGAACACAGAGCTGCTGCCAGTCAATCGGCAGCTCTCCTGCTCTGCTCCTCCATGCCCACTGGAGCACTGAGCTGTGGAGGGGTGGGGAGCAGCCATCTCAGCAGCTCGCTGAAAGGCTGAGATGGCTCTCAGTTTGGCACTTTAGTCCCCTCTCTGCTGAAAAATGGTCACAGGAGTGCAAAACAAATTGCACCCCTGTGACCCATAGGAGAAGCCCAGCCAATTGAGCTCAGGCTGGACTTCTTTTTTAGGTGGTTAAACTTGCCTCATTAGCAGACCGCCTAAGCACTGTTGTGAGAAACTTGGCAGGCTGCCTGTTTTTTTTTTTTTTGGGGGGGGGGGTCAGGGGGTGTTGACAGCAATCAAGGAAATGCTTTTTTTTTTAAGATCTCGCAATCTTGATTCTTTAACGATATTATTGTGCAGCTCTAGTACAGATTAGTTTATTGTCCTCCAATCAGCTGTGGCACCATTGCCTACCAAGTGATTGTGCAGTCCCTGAAAATATGCACTGTAAACTGTGTGAGGAACTTGTTTATATGCCACTGAGTTCTACATACAAAATATCTTTTAAAGCAAGGTAAGAAACGTACCCCCCTTACCCTTAATAGAGTGGCAAACAAAATGTAATTCTCACCTTAGTTGTAAAAGTCCAGTCAGGGAATTTTAGGTGCAGATCTTGGTGAGAGTTCTTTCCTTGTTAGCTGGCTTAAGGAAGTTTAGCACTGCTCGAAAAGAACTGAAGGTCTGCTAACAACCTGGTAGGTTCAACAGCCAACACTCCCATAAAGATCTGCCTTCAACACTCCCAGAGCATAAGTGATGGGGACTGTTAAGGGCTTCAAGAAGGCGGACTGAATCTCTTTAAATACTTTTCAAATAGTTGCAGTACACATCGCTCTTCAGACTTACATTTGCAAGCTGGTCTCTGTAAACTAAGCCTTACTATGTAAATGCTTTTATTGATTCACAGGTCATGTTTTTCTTTCTAGGATAACCAGAATCTGTTTGGTAGTAGCCTCATTGCTCTGAAAGATGACACTGATCTTAGCCAGGCTCTTTGCTTAGCCGTTTCTGTATCAGAAATTCTTCAAGCTAATCATCAAGAGGTAAGGAAATGCTACTCAATAACCTTTTTCTAGATCAAAGCAAGAAAAACTCATTCAGCTATTATGTATTTTCAAGACCGTTTTAAAAACAATTGTTCAGAAATCATCTTGGTGCCTCCTGTGTGTAAAGGGCACACTCTTGGCAGTATAGACATGACACATTCTGTACAATATAGACATGCTAGGTAACATCCTGCCTGACTTTAGAGAAAGAGAGAGAGAGTGTGTGTGTGTGTGTGTGTGTGTGTGTGTGTGTGTGTGTGTGTGTGTGTGTGTGTGTGTGTGTACATTTTCTACATTCCCTAAAAGAGCGAACATACAAATAAAGCATTGCATAGGGGGAGGATACATGAAGTTGAGTTCCTGGGACATTAAGGCAGTGTACTGTGGAACTGGAGGAAGTAGGAATGTCAGCAGCACTTGCCAAACAGGTGTGGTAGTGCTCAAAGTATGCAGATGGCACATAATGCAAGAAATTATTGATGTGGTTATAAAGTTTCAAACCCTGCAAGACATTAGTGGCTTCTGGGAGTCAGAGCAGCTGGATAGTTATCCAATTTTGGGATGTAAAGTACCTTTTTAGCGTGTGAGAGTGAAACAGCTGGTAAGTGATTCAGGAGAGCATAATGTGGTTGGGAAAAGGGGAGCAGTAGCAGAAAGTAATGCATTTAAATGGTTATCAGAAACTTAACAACGGTGCATACAATGCCCATTAAAATTGACATTTTGAATCTGACACCATCAGAAACATTGTAAACACTGAATGATTTTAGAATCGAATCAAAAAAGGCAAATTCTATGGTTTGATTGTGGTGTGTGTAGAGACATAGTAGCAGGTTGGTTGATTTTTTTTTTTATAGCCCCCCCCTCTAGAATTCCAAAGATTGTAGTTTGCTAAATTTTAATTATCATCAGACCGAGAGTCCCACCGCTGGAATGGAGGAGTGCTCTGTGTCTTAGTGGTTGTAAAGGCAGAAGGTTTTTTATCCTAATGCATTCTATGCATTAGTCTCATTCAAGTGCGACTTTAGTTCACTTGAAGCTGGCCATATAGTGTAGAAATGTGTTCAGCAGGAAGTGAAAGATCTTAATTTGTGTGTGGCAGTGCCTGCTCGACTGGAGTCGATTGTTTGATCCAGTTCTGTCAAAGGGATGTGTTGGAAAAAATTTCTTGACTGGTGGCTGGCAGGAAAGATTGCTCCATCCACCTTTTTTGTTTGTGTGGCAGGCTGTATAAAAGAAACAAAAAGTGTCTTTCAAGTCCACTTACCATGTCTCCAATGCATTCCTTTTTAGACCTCCAACAGGAACAATTGATGTTTATAAATTGAGATTTCCACTTTCATAATATGTTTTATAAGCCTAACCATACAATACAAATATTTTGCAATAAAATGATTTAAAGAAAAAAACTGCATGACCAGCTTTAGAATCAAATCTATATATTTTTTTGCTTTTTTCAATTTTAATTACCGGGTTATTTTAGGAGGGCGTACGGTTCTTTGTGGTGGATTGCCGACCAGCAGAGCAGTACAATTCTGGCCACCTGTCTACAGCATTTCACTTGGACTCTGATTTGGTAAGTCATAACAATTGTCACTTGTAATGTTTGTATTGTGTTTACAAATATGTGCATTTTCCATTGCTTTAAAAGCTAATATCTTAATCATATCGTATTGTACAATTTAGGATAATTTGATGTATCTGTAAATTCCATATCTTGGAGTACAGTACAAGACACAGGAATTGATTATTAGACGATGAGAGGTGTTATCTCTTATTCCACTACCATCGGGTGATTGAACATTAGCAAAAACTTTGCTGGGCCTGCCTCCCAGTGTATACATATAATCCTGCTCAGCCTGTGAGGCTCCATTTATTTTTATTTTTTTATTTTTTTTGTTTTTTTTCCTTTTCGTGTCCTTCGGCGATGAACTCCTCCTCCTGGAGCTTTCTCTCTTTTTCACCAGAATTCCTTTTTTTTTATTTTGTAATGATACTACTATCAGGGTACAACTGCCTTTTGCCATGTGGCTCACTAGCAGTTTCCAGATTGATTACTCTCAATGTATACCACGGGAACCATATGCTGTGGCAGCAGGGCTGGCCAGTAATGTCTGCTTTGAGTACTGGATCCTGCTTTAGGCCCTCCACTTGCCATGTGGTGCAATGAGTGTAGTTAGCTGCAGGGTGTTCTACAAATACAGGGCTGTGGTCCATTTCTACGGCACCCTAACCCTAAAGACACCTTTAGGGGTATGCCCAGCATGACAGGCGAAGCCTTGACCCTGAATGGGACCAGTGACGTGGACAAGGTGAGACATGGTTTTCTGTAACTTTTTTATATACTGGTAGCTGACTATGCATGCCCTCTTGAATCATTACTTGGAACTGAAGTACACACTAGATTATATTCTTTTATCTTACAAGACACACCACAATGCTAACACACCCAAGCAGTTTTGGATTTATAGGTTATGAGATAATCTACACTTTTTGTTTTTTCTTTTTTTTTCCGTAGTTATTACTGTTTTGCTTTATTCAGCCTTGTGGATGGTGTTATTACAGCATAACCTATTTTTATTTGGCGGTCTCCTAACTGTGCACTTCAGACACTGTTTTTCACTATTGATGCAAGCTGATCATTTGCTGTCTTACCTGTTAAAAAGAAGAGAAGGTACCAGATCATCTCATAGGGTCGTAGTGTTGGGTGAATATAGGGCCCAACACTACAGTTTAAAAATTCTTTATTTGTGTCATAAATACATGAAAATATGGAAAATGTAGTATCTGCCCTCACGTTGATGGAACTAATACCTTCACGGATGCAAGTAGGCGAAAAACATATAAAATATAACAATTTATCAATTGCAACACCACAAGAGTTCTTTACATGTCGGAGAGTGCCTGTGTCACAAACTGTGGGCAAAAGAAAACAGCCCCTGAAGGTATGAATTGGTGAACATCTGTCGAGCATCAGAGGAAAAGACGATGAGAAACCAATTGCTCAACCTTTTCTCAAATACCAATAAAGGTCAATTAACCACTTCTCCACCGGCGTACGCAGATGTACGTTGGCAGAATGGCACGGGCAGGCATATTGGCGTACAGATACGTCTAATTTTAAATGCCGCCCTGCCATCGCAAGCGCACCGCCAGTGGCGTGCTCGTGTGCCGGTTGGGACCGCGTGAGTCCGGTCACGGGTCCCGCGGACTCTATCGCCGCGGGCATACCCACGATCGTCTCACGGTGCAGCTGAATGAGGAGATGCTGTTGTAAACAGCATCTCCCCATTCTGCCTAGCAACAAGTGACGCTCATCTCTGCTCCATGTGATTGGAGCAGAGATCAGTGTTCACTAAAACAAAGCCCAGCCCCCCACAGTTAGTAACACGCCCTTAGGAACACTTAACCCCTACACTGCCTCCCCCTGGTTAACCCCTTCACTGCCAGTGTCATTTACACAGGAATCAATGCATTTGTATAGCACTAATTGCTGTATAAATGACAATGGTCCCAAAAATGTGTCAAAAATGTCTGATGTGTCTGCCATAATGTCGCAGTCACAATAAAAATCGCTGGTCGCTGCCATTACTAGTAAAAAAAAAAAAAATTATTAATAAAAAATGCCATAAAACTATTCCCTATTTTGTAAACGCTATAACTTTTGCGCAAACCAATCAATAATCGCTTATTGCGTTTTTTTTTTTTTTTTTTTACTAAAAATATGTAGAAGACTACGTATCGGCCTAAATTGAGGGCATTTTTTTTTTTTAAATATATATTTTTGGGGGATATTTATTATAACAAAAAGTAAAAAAAAAATGCGTTTTTTTCAAAATTGTCGCTCAATTTCTGTTTATAGCGCAAAAAATAAAAAATGCCGTTGTGATCAAATACCACCAAAAAAAGCCCTATTTGTGGGGAAAAAAAGGACATCAATTTTGTTTGGGAGCCACGTCGCACAACCGTGCAATTGTCAGTTAAAGCAGTGCCGAATCTTAAGCCAGCAAAATGGTCCGGTCTGTAAGTGGATAAATGACCTCCATGTTAAAAGCTTTTTTGCTTTGACTCTTTCCACGTGCGAAGGAATGGATCTTTCGGCTGGGAACTATGGCACCCATGGGACTCCATAACTAACTGAAACTCCAGGTGTTAACCCATAGGACAAGCTAGTCATATACCTATATACCAGCAATATCCTCCTCCTAGCCATGTCTGCAATGAGCTGACCGCTTAGATGAAACTTACTATCACCACATCCTTTGATGCAATTAGCTATTTATGCCATATAATTATTGGTAATTTGCCAAGTAAGATTGTATAATATGTATCATGTTGGCTTGTGACTTTGATAAATGCCCTTTAATGAAAACCATGACTTGCAATATTCCTAAATGTCCACATGATGGCAACCTACTGAAAACCCATATACACAATTTAGCCACTCACAAAAGGGTTAACAACACTCCTTTCAAGGATCATTAGATCTGTCTTCATTTGAAAAACTACCAAAGACTAAAAAGGTCTGCACACATGGGGGGCTCACCACCCTGAAGAAGTTCACACTCCTTGTTAGTGAAATGCATCGGTGTCGGCCACAGTTCCCCCAGTTGCTCTTGGCACCCTAGTTCGCCCTCTCTAACCAATTGCCACAATTTTCTGGATGAAACTGAATGCAACTAGGACATTCCTTGTTGTGGAGGAACCCCAGCATCTCCTAGTGCCACTCGGGGGGCACCCCGGACTGCCAGTTTATCCCCACCAGTGAAGGACCCATACCCAACGGTAAGCCCGGTTGGGCTAAAGAATTTTCAAAGAGCCGAATGGTAGCCTCGCACCGATAGAGGCTCCCGTCCCTTCCTGGGAGAGACTGATGTCTGCTGTGCGCACAGCATTTAGCTCCTCAGAATGTACCTGTTGCAAAGCGCATGCCAAGCCGCCCTCTCTCTAAGCATCAATCCACTGCACTGCACACCTGACTAACTAGCAGCAGCATTTAGCTCTTCATACACGCTGATTGCAGAGCACACGCTAAGCCCTCCCTCTGAGCAGCGATCTACTGCACCGCACACCTGCAAAACCAATCTGACCACCTTTTTGGAGTCACGGCTATCCCTGCCTTCAGCAGCCTCTTGATCTGCTAACCGTGAGTAACTTGTGTATCTCCAGCACGCAGGGCGCTTTCTCTTGCTCTGCTCATCTCACGGAACAGCCTACTGATTATCAACCCTAAGAACTCAGGTTCCATTACTTCTTGAGCCATCACCACTGATCTAGTCCACTTCATCCTTCACCAGCAGATTTCAGTGACTTTATTTTCAATCCACAGTTCATCTGTAGATACTGTTATGATAGTGTCTCTGTGTCTTAATTGTATTTTTGCATATAACCCACTTGGTTGATTCTAGGAAAAAGAGCAGACAGAGGTCTGAAGCTCTATCCCAGGTCTATTGGTTATATGTATTGGACAGTTCTAACCAGTGTGGGCCCTTCATCCATCAAGTGCCCTCACTCTGGGTGTGTCTGTGTGTGCCTGTGGCAACATTGTCTTTTAATGTTATTTTATTTTCATTGTATGTAGTCTGCTCACTTATATTTTCATGTATTTTTGACACTACTTGTCTTACCTGTTGCCTGATACCGCAGAGACAGCCACAGTAACTTGGGTTATTGCAATTCCCTCATACCAGACACACTGAAAATCCTCAGTCCACATCCATTCTGTGAGTACCTGCACGGAAAGATCCTTCCTTTGCACTAACAGATTATGCATTAGAATGTAGATTGCCTGGCTCACTTATGTTTGCTGACAGCAAGGGAGGCACTAACATTTTAGTGGAGGCTGTTGAAGATTTTTTCACCGCCAAAATTTCTGTGAAGTTAAATATTGTGGCTTCTTACCATATGCTGGCTACAGTGGACTGAATGATCAGGTAGTGCTTGTGCCTATTCTGGCACTCCTCTCCTACATGTAAAAATCATTTTTTTGCTAGAAAATTACTCAGAACCCCCAAACATTTATATATGTTTTTTTTAGCAGACACCCTAGGGAATAAAACTTTATTCATTTCAACTTTATCTCGCACGGTATTTGCGCAATCATTTTTCAAACGCTTTCATGAATTAAAAAAATAACAAAACAGTAAAGTTAGCCCAATTTTTTTTCTATAATATGAAAGATAATGTTACGCTGAGTAAATAGATACCCATCATGTCATGCTTTAAAATTGCGCACACTCATGGAATGGCACCAAACTTCGGTACTTACATATTTCCATAGGCAACGCTTTACATTTTTTTTACAGGTTACCAGTTTAGAGTTAGTGGAGGTGTAGTGCTAGAATTGTTGCTCTTGCTCTAACGCACACGGCGATGCTTCCCGTGTGGTTTGGACGCCGTTTGTATATGTGGGCGGGACTTATGTGTGTGTGTGTTCACTTCTGAGCGCAAGCTACTGGGGACAGGGGCATTTAAAAAAAAAAAAATATATATATATATATATTTTACTTTTTTATTTTTACACTTTTTATTTATTTTTATTTTTTTACATAAAAATTTTTTTTTGGATCACTTTTATTCCTAAGGAATATAAACATCCCTTGTAATAGGAATCTATTGTGACAGGTCCTCTTTATGGAGAGATGCAGGGTCAGTAAGACCCCACATCTCTCCTCCAGGCTGTAAAGCATGAGATCGAAAAAAAAAAAACTAATCGATCTCGCGCTGACAGCCGCGATCGTGGTTTTGTTTACATGCGGGGTCCTCCAGGCGTGGCGTCATACCGTCTTCCAACGGTCATAGAGATGACTGGTCACCATCTGGTCACCAGAAATCTCTATGGTCATCATCCAGCGGCGTCTGATTGTTTCTCCGGGCCCCCAATGGCATGGGAGAAGCACCAAATGGGGGCGACGTCCCCTCCCGTCACCTATAAGAACGTTCAAGCGGTGGAACTGCTGCTATGATCATTCTTATCATGCACAGAATCGCCACCTGCAAATAATAATATCTGAATGTCTGTAGCTGCAGGCATCATTCAGATATCCCTGCACAAAGTCAAGGATGTCATATGACGGCGTGCGGTATTGAAGTTGTTAAGGGAACATTTAGAAAGCCCTTTTCCTTTTTTGATCACTGGTAGGTCTTGCCTTGCAGCTTACTATTGCTGCTCTGTCAGTTTCCCAGGCTATGGCAAACTGGACTGGAGATCTTCGCAGTGAATATTCTCCTGGTATATAGATAATCCTGTTATTTTTGCAAGATTACACCTCTTGCCCTAGAATACATGTAGACAGTTACAGAAGATCCACAATCGCACCTCCCTATTCGTTTATCCTCCTCCTGCTGAATGTCTCCGATCTGCTTCCCCACTCCAGATGTCGTCATCTACTGCAGGCTCTTCGTTTTGTGGTAGACTCTTTACCTCCAAGCCCTACAGACCTGCTAAAAAGCCACCTTCAAAATGAAGATGGATGAGAGGGGTGTTTACTGGCATATGCTCCAGCTTAGAGCAGAGACACCTCAGTCCTTTTATTTATTTTTTTTCCAGTGCTTTTTGCAGACATGCACTACAATCCATTTAACATGGTTTCTAAGGGACACGTTCACATCTATGTTTTTTTTTTTTTTTTTTGCTGTGCTTTTGGAAAGGATCAGGGACTTTTTTTAAATGCAAAATGGTGCATTTTAGTTAATAGACTTCAGTGGAGAAGCTAAGATAAAGCACATAGTGGATTTTTGCCACGTTTTGCATAATTTTTTTATATGCCCAAGAACAAATTGGCCAAAAAAAATATCATAAAAAATACAAAATGTTTGAAAAACGCATCGCAAAAAGCACCACATAAACGGATCAAAAGCAAACCTCACTGTCTTTTGGAAAGACCCACCCTCTCTGTTGTTTATCACTACCCAGTTTCAACCGGCTACTTCACAAAAGCAGACAATATCCCTGCACCTCCTTGCAGTTTTATAGTCCCAAAGCGTTGGTCATCTTACCCTTTGGAAAAAAAATTACAAGGATATTCGAAATCCTGCGCAGGGCCCATTGACTCTTTAGGGACTCCTGTCCCATCATGGCCTTAAAACATTTTGTCGCAAATTACTGCAGTAGGTAGACTTCTGCCTGCTCTAATATAAATCTGTCACTGTGTCTCATTTTAGAGTTTTGTTCCAGCAAATGCAATATGATGGGTTATACTTCCTTTGTGTCTCATCAATGTAGTCCTTGCATTGTTGAAAACAAATTGCCACAAATCTGTGGTGCATTTTTATTAGACCTAAGAAAATTACACCCATTCATATCCTTGGGTGCCTTGAAATGTTTTTTTTACAGGGCTCCTAAGCCCAGTTATTTGAACCAATTTCTCAAATGCTGATGATCACACTCCTCCCTTTTTCGGTAGATCCCACTTCCTTCTTGGCCTTCTCCCCCTGATCTTCTGTCATCTGGGGTACCTGGGTCTAATTGTGACTTACCGTATATACTCGAGTATAAGCCGAGATTTTCAGCCTCTTTTTTGAGGCTGAAAGTGCCCCCCTCGGCTTATACTCGAGTCATCGCTGTCTGCCCGCTCGATCAGCGTGTCGAGCAGACAGACAGCGGCCATTCTATGATTCAAAAGCCGCGCCTCCGGCTCCGCCTTCGCCTGTGATAGGCGGAACACTGAATTTCCCAGCAGCCTGTGTTCCGCCTATCACGGGCATCGTCTCATCCTCGTACTACGGACGAGGATGATACGACGTCCATGATAGGCGGAACACAGGCTGCTGGGAAATTCAGTGTTCCGCCTATCACAGGCGAAGGAGGAGGCGCGGCTTTTGAATTTTACAATGGCCGCCGACGAAGAGGGCACGGGACGGAGGCAAGGCAAGGCACGGCACGGGACGGGACGGGACGAAGGCAAGGCACGACACGGGACGGAGGCTCGGGACAAAGGCTCGGGACACAGGTAGGCTGGACACACACACACACACACACACACACACACACACACACACACACACACACACACACACACACACACACACACACACACCTGTACTGCCCACTAAACATGATGGGATTTTTGTCGTGGCTATGACGCAAAGTGGCTGCTGGATGGTCTTCTCTGTGTGGGTGGCCAGCGGGAATAAATCTGCGACTCAACTATTCCCTTTTCCCTGCCAAAGTGAATGGGTCCTCAGCCCTGGTTCACACTATATTGCCATGCAGCTAACACTGCAAACCCTATTCATTTCCGCACTGCGTTTTGCGATCTGCTGCGGGTGTAGGTGCAGGTAGGCTGGACACACACACACACACACACACACACACACACACACACACACACACACACACACACACACACACACACACACACGGATGGAGACACACACACACACGGATGGAGACACACACACACGGATGGATGGATGGATGGAGACACACACACACACAGGGATGGATGGATACACACACACACAGGGATGGATGGATGGATGGAGACACACACACACAGGGATGGATGGATGGATGGAGACACACACACACAGGGATGGATGGATGGATGGATGGAGACACACACACACAGGGATGGATGGATGGATGGACACACACAGGGATGGATGGACGGACACACAGGGATGGACGGACACACAGGGATGGACGGACACACACACAGGGATGGACAGGCATGTCTCACCCTCGGCTTATACACGAGTCAATAAGTTTGCCAGTTTATTTGGGGGTAAATTGGGGGCCTCGGCTTATATTCGGGTCGGCCTATACTCGAGTATATACGGTAATTCTCATTCATGTCCCCGCTTTATCACAATTTTATTTCTATCTGGTCCACAGAATTATACGCTCAATGGCACCTCTTGGTTGCCCATCCATAAGAATTTTTCCCAGGTTCTGCTGATGGACACTTTTTTTTTTTTTTTTTTGTGCTTTGTTCTCTCCATTCAGGGCCATTAGGACTCTCCTCACTATGTGAGGATATTTCCACTACCTAGAGCCCCTTTTGCTTAGCCTTCACATAGTGAACTCCATCTTAAAACTTATTGTAGTTTCTCATCTTGCAACTTCTTCTGTCTGTATTTTTCAAACATCTAGCACTTAGTACCCTGCAGGCATTAGTTTGGCATTGAAAAAAAATACACTATTTTGTACTTTTTGCTATAATAAATATCCACAATTTTTTTTAATTTTTTTTAAAAGCGTATTTTTTTTCTCAGTTTAGGCCGATATGTATTCTTCCACATATTTTTGGTAATAAAAATCGCAATAAGCGTATATTGATTGGTTTGCGCAAAAGTTATATTATGCACAGAATAGGGAATAAATTTATGGCATTTTTATTATTATAACTTTTTTTTACTAGTAATGGTGGCGATCTGCGATTCTCCCCTAAGCGGGCGTGGGCCTGCTATCCCTCTTAAAGAAGCAGACATACAGCTATGATGATTTGCGGGATCGTGCTGACCTGCCACAGTATAACAACGGTGGCTGGTCGACCACTTGTTAATAGCCTCCAAAAATGTTAAACATTATTGTCACGTTTTACATAACATTATACATCCATCAAACAAAGATTTTTAATTATCTCTCATGGTTTTCAAAACTGTAATTTTTTGACAAACATTATCAGTAGTCTGGAGATTTTGACCTGCGGAATAAACCTGGTTTGAGTTCATCTTTAAAGTTTGTGTTGGCAGTCACTCCTATATAGTGCAATGAGTGCATGTCCACATATATGGGATATTTGGGTGCATAAAAATACTACTACCATATGTGTCCATACATATTTAGCTTGTTGTGCCTGCACACAACTATAGTAGAGGTGACTGGCTGCACAAACTTTAAAGACAGCTTTGCTCAAACCAGGTTTTTCCTAGGCAGGCCTGAAGTATAAATGCATGAAGCACCCACATTACAGATGCAGTATGTAAAACATATTATTTCCACAATAAAGTGCTTGTCCTCAACATTAGAAATTAGATGAAGTTTTGGTGCAAATTTTTGCAAACAATGACCACATGAACTGAACTATTCAAACAGGGCCTAGCGACTGGGCAGAGATTCCAGTGGTGTACATGAGGTCTTCAAAACTTTGTCCAGTTGAGAGGAAACTAAGTGTTGCTACCAGTCTGCTCCACTGTGATGCTAGTTCTTAAGGCAGTGTCCTTTTTTGTTATGAGGGGTGACACTTGACTCAGGAGCAGCTGAAAGGACTCATCAGGCATCCTCGGATAATTTCCAATGATCATCGGGATTGTTTTCCTTAACTTCTCTTATATGACATTGGTTCAAGAGCTTATCACTGTTTTCTCTTTAGCCACTCTTTACTCCATTACTTTTGCCTTTTGCTTCTGGGCTCCTCTGCTTACTGTATAGCCATCACTACAAGCATTACTATGGCAATGGTCCTCTCATCCACATCCATATTGAAGGTGGCGCTGATGTAGGTGATGCAGTAGAGATACCCACTACGCACAAAGTTTGTTCTGACAAATGCACGTTGCTCCTCTGGGCATATACGTAGACCACAGGAAGCCAGTGTGCAGAGGTCAAATACATTTAGTCTCTTCCTTTTTATATGCAAAAACCGCACAAAAAAACTATAAATTGATGTTCATAAACTATTTATTGTTCAAAAGTCAATCATTACTTTATGGCGATATTGTTTGTTCTCACGAACATATGTGTTTTTTTTTCTAAAGCACACTCGGCCGATTTTTCGTCTGGTATATGGCCAGCATAAGAATCAGTCCTGTACTTTATGATTTTAAGATAATAAAAATGTTGACACATTTGTAAATTCCATATCTCGAAATACAGTATAAGACGCACAAATTCATTTTGGATCATGGATTATATGCCACTACCTTCAGGTGATTGCACGCTGGCAAAAGCTTTGCTGGGCCTGCCCTCCAAGTGTATCTATATAACCCTACCCACTCTGTAGGCCTCCTGTTTGT
Source organism: Lithobates pipiens (assembly GCF_037356315.1). Taxonomy (NCBI): domain Eukaryota; kingdom Metazoa; phylum Chordata; class Amphibia; order Anura; family Ranidae; genus Lithobates; species Lithobates pipiens. Next base: position 105,255,727 of record NW_027507748.1, read on the forward strand.
TGGCAAGAAGTAAGGAGAAAACAGGCGAAGATGGGAGGAACCCGCGTCTTATACTTCACTCCAAGATATGCAATTTTCAAGTATATAAAAAAAAAAAAAGTCCATCTATATAAATTTGCAGTGAACCCCCTCCCATCCTTTCATCATTTGTTTGCGCTGCTTCTGGGCATAGAAAATGGTTATCCGTTGCTAAATCCTGACACCCCCCCCAACTAGTGTGTTGATGCAGTTCTGTGTATGTGACAGCTATTGTGTGTTGCAGATGCTGCAGAACCCCGGAGAGTTCGCCCTGTCCGTGAAGTCTCTCTTGGAAGCTCAGAAGCAATCCCTGGAGTCTGGCTCAGTAGCTGCAGGAGAACACCTGTGCTTTATGGGCAGTGGAAGGGAAGAGGAGGACATGTATATGAACATGGTGCTCGCTCACTTCTTACAGGTAGGAGCTTGTTACCTTTTATGGGGCAGTCTGGAGTTGGGGTAATGCATTATTGGTTTGGGTGCCTATACAATGATGGTTATGATGTATGTTTTTTCATTCTATCCTAAAACTCCAAAGGTAATTGGACTGATCTACAAGGCAGGGGGGGACATCTGTTGTAAACGTTTACTCCCATTCAGCCTTCGTCCTTTTTTTTTTCTTGCCCCTTCTCCCTCATTATAAATCCATGTTCCACATTCCACTCTAGGTAGGTTCCTCCTATGATATGGAACTGTCCTCCATGTATTCAACCTCCCCTCACCCTTTCCCCTGAGAAGAACTGTAAATATATGAGCAGATGCAGAACAGTGCTTTAGTATTTCCAAAATCCTGTGCATGTGTGAGCTGGTGGACTGCCTACAGGGAAAACATCCACCCCATTGGGTAAACACCATTTCCTGCATCTGAGGTCTATTTATAGTATTCGTCAGAAGGGCAAGGGGGGAAAGGACAGTTTTTATTGTAGAACTGCACTTCCAATTTATGGAAGAAACCTAGCAAGCATGGAGTTTGGAACACCTACAGTATATGTTTATTAACCAATTCGGTTTCAGAAGCTTTTACCCTTCATGTCTAGCCCATTTTTTGCTATTTGGCACTCTGCTACTTTAAGTGGTGATTGTGCAGTCATGCAATGCTGTACCAAAATTAAGTTTGTCATTTTTTTCTTTTCACACAAATAGCTTTCTTTTGGTGGTATTTGATCACCACTGTTTTTTTTTTTTAGATCTAAATGAAAAAAGGACCGAAAATTTTGTAGAAAAACTATTTTTTACCTTCTGCTATAAAACATATATCAAATACAATTAAAAGAAAAATCGAATTTCTTCATAAATTTGGTCAAAATGTGTTTGATAAGCAAAAATCCCAATAAGTGTATATTGATTGGTTTGCGTGAAAGTTATAGCGTCTACAAACTATGTTGTGGGTATATAGTGTGTGTGTGTGTGTGTGTGTATATGTATATATATATAATATAGGGATTTTTTATTTTATACTACTAATGGCGATGATCAACAGCTTATAATGGGGCTGCAATAGTGCAGCTTCCAATCTGACACTTGGGGGAACTGACTAACTGGCGCTGACATCACCAGTGACATTAATACAGTAATCCGTGAAAAAACCTTTATGCTGACACTGTACTAATGACCCTGGCTGAGAAGGAGTTAACATCTAGGGTAATCAAAGGGTTAAATGTATGCCTAACTATGTGTAATGCAAAGTGTGCTGCTTTTACTAATTGGATGAGAAACCCAGAAATCGTTCCCTGTATACAGAGCTTTGTTGAATGTCAGCACAGAGCTCTGGGCTGTGAATATACACAGCTGATCAGGTCCCAGCCGTGAATCATTGGACGTGACTTGCTGACAGGTTACCGCTGCATACAGTGACAGTGGATGCCGGCAGGGGAGCGCGTATGTGCTCGCCCTAAACCCAGAAGTAGGCAGCGACGTACAGTTATGTCGCATTGCCTACAGCGGCCGCTTGTCCGCAATACATTGCGAGTGGGTGGTCACTATCTGGGTAATCTGAAGAGTGAAATCTGCTTTGTAGAACATTTATACTAGTTATTTTCTACTTTCTATTGATAATGTTATAATTTGTTTTCTTTACAGAAAAACAAGGAATATATTAGTATAGCCAAAGGAGGATTTATGGGTGAGTTTCTACTTCCTCCTTTTCCCACAGCGGCTCCCAAATAAAAAAAAAAAGTACAGTTTGTGGTAAAGGGTTGTATCCTTATTTCTTTTACTTTTTTTATTCTTTTTGTTTAAGGTTTTGCTGGTTGACAAGAAAATAGACTACTTTAAAAGTGCAGGATCTATACCCCAGCTACTATATCTAAACTTTGAACTTCATTAAAAAAAAAAAAAATGGTTAACAATGCTCAGCACATGTATAAACTCAAAGAAAGGGAAAGTGGCGTCGTTCAAAGGTGGTGCACTTAAAATGTGACCCTATAAATATCCACTAATAACCATTATGAAAGGTAAATAAATAAATGGCGAACTAGCTAGGCTTTTTTAGGAGTTCTATATAGTGCAATTGCTCTTTGTTAAAGTGACATGTGCATTCAAAAATAAAGAATGTGTATCAATGAATGTAAAAAAATATATAAATGTGAAATGTATGCATGAATTCATCAAAATCCGTGGGTATGGGTACAATATCAAAAATAAAGTGACATGCGCTGAATCCAAAAATGCATAAATTAGTCAGCAAGGCAGCAACTAAAATATATAACCAGAAAAGAGAGATCATTGATGGCATGTGCTCAATCCAAAAAGTGACAGTTTGTAAAAGTAATCCGTGCAGCACAAAACAAAGTGATTATCCAGGGCTCCCCTCCTCCTTCTATGTTGCCCTCTTGTATCTGCACTCACCAGAGCTCCTCACCCCTCCAGGGGTAAAAGGCGTAGTTATATACAAATCGCGGTGTCCCCCCTTGCCGGGAAATTCCCCTGGTCCACAGTGTTTATCCAAAGGCAGTAGATCCGGTAACCCAAGCAGGGTGTTGCTCCTCTGTGGATGCTGAGATGGTGTCTTCAGTTTCTTTCCACCTCCGTGATATAATTTATGAAATCAACAGGCACCCCCATAGCTTTAAGAAAAGATGGAACCTCATAGCGTAAATCCGTAGAACAAATTAATATTTGTATTATTTAAAAAGTTGCTAGGTAGTTTAAAAAACCCAGAAGGAGCTCCAATGCTCCGACTCCTGCAGGGTTGAGGCGCTCTGGTGAGTGCAGATACAAGAGGGGAGCATAGAAGGAGGAGGGGAGCACCGAATAATCACTTTATTTTGTGCTGCACTTATTACTTTTAAAAACTGTCACTTTTTGGATTGAGCACATGCCATCGATTATCTCTCTTTTCTGGTTATATATTAGTTGCTGCACTGCTGACTAATTTATTCACTTTTGGATTCAGCGCATGTCACTTTATTTTTGGTATTTTACTCATGGACATTGACTGATAGTTTGGATTTTGATGAATTCATGCATATATTTTACATTCATTGATACACATTCTTTATTTTGTCACATTAAAGCGGGAGTCTGCCGGGAGTTCTGCCGTGTTTTTTTTTTTTTTTTTTTTTTTTTTTAAAGCCAGCAGCTACAAATACTGCAGCTGCTGACTTTTAAAATAAGGACACTTACCCGCCCAGCGCGCCAGCGATGTCGGCACCCGAAGCCGATCTTTCGATCGTCTCTCGGGTGCTGCCGCCGCCATCTTGGGTATGGGAATCAGGAAGTGGAGCCTTTCGGCTTCATTTCCCGGTTCCCTACTGCGCATGCGCGAGTCGCGCTGCGCAATAAGGATGGTCCCGCTGCCTCTGGGATCCGTGTGTTTCCCAGCAGGCAGTGGGGGACTTTCGGAAAGGGGCGTAATCTACGCTCCTTTCGGCAGATAGCTATGTCGGAAATGGGTGCAGATACCTGTACTGTACAGGTACCTGCACCCCCCTCCCCCCTGAAAGGTGCCAATTGTGGCGCCGGAGGGGGGGAGGATTCCAATGAGCGGAAGGTCCACTTTAGGGTGGACCTCCACTTTAACAAAGAGCAACCGCACTATATAGAGCTCCTAAAAAAGCTCAGTTCACCATTTATTTATTATTTATCTTTCACGTTGGTTATTAGTGGATATTTCATATATATATATTTATAGGGTCACGTTTTATGTGCAACACCTTTGAACAGCTCCACTTTCCCTTTCTTTGCGTTTATACATTTTTTGGATTTCACCTAGGTGAAATTTTTAATTAGGGAGGCTGCAGTTCACCCATTTCCTAAGCGCGGAAACTTGTTACTAATGCTCAGCACATGCATAGACGATTAAAGAAAAAAGATTGGGCACCAGCCACTTAAAGCGGAGGTCCACCCTAAAATGGACCTCCGCTCATCGGAATCCTCCCCCCCTCCGGCGCCACAATCGGCACCTTTCAGGGGGGAGGGGGGTGCAGTTACCTGGATAATCCAGGTAACTGCACCCACTTCCGGGATAGCGGTCTGCGGAAAGGGGCGTAGATTACGCCCCTTTCCGCAACTGCCCGCCCCTTTGCGCAAGTGCCCCGCTGCCTGCTGGGAAACACATAGTTCCCAGAGGCAGCGGGGACCGTCCGGATTGCGCCGCGCGGCTCGCGCATGCGCAGTAGGGAACCGGGAAATGAAGCCGAAAGGCTCCATTTCCTGATTCCCATACCCAAGATGGCGGCGGCAGGACCCGACAGACGACCTAGCGATCGGCTTCGGGTGCCGACATCGCGGGCGCGCTGGACAGGTAAGTGTCACTATTTTAAAAGTCAGCAGCTGCAGTATTTGTAGCTGCTGGCTTTTAAAAAAAAAAAAAAAAACGCGGAGTCCCGGTGGACTCCCGCTTTAAGTTTTTTTTAACGTTTATGGTTGATCACAAGTCTAGAATAGAGTATTTAAGGGATGCGGGATACCCGAAAAGAGCACAAAAGTAGAAAAGTTATTTTAAAGTAGCAGTAAGCCTGGGTAATTGCTGGCACTTGGAAACAGCCAGACAGATCTATGACCCTTGTAAGAGCACTCGGTCTTTTTTTTTTTTTTTTTTTAAAGTTGCAGTGGTTTTCTATCGCTAAATAAATTCTCCCTTGACCCTCTGATAGTAGTCTGTGGTACCTTGAATTATAGCCGATTAATTCTCCATACAATGTCCAGAAGTAGCATCTACCTAGATTCTCTGCAGCTATCTTAAGATTTCCTTCTGATTGACTTCCTCAAGGTGTTTCCTACTGCAGAGTTCAAGTCCTTGGGCCTCTGGCACATGCTGCAGAAGCTGCAGCCTGAGGCAAGGCCTAAGTGGGGAGACTCTCTAAACACATATCCTCTCCAGGACAAAGCCAAGGAGGTAGAGACCACACACTCTGGAAAAGTGACCATAATATTTCTCAACTTCCAAACTATACATCTCAACAAGGTATTGGTTAGGTCAGATGCATATTCATAACTCATAAAGTGTTTGTCCTTCCCATTCTGCTTACTGGAACTTCTTTCACTTAAAAGGCAAAAACAGTCAACCTAATGAACTTAGAGAAAAGCTGCAGGGCCTAGAAAAAGGTAGACAGATGCTCAGGCTGATTACAGCCTGGCATCAACTAAATTTATTTAGAGACGCAACAGAATAGGGCAGGGATTTTAGACTGTGATAATGAGTGGGTTGAAAATGGCGCCTGGTATAATGTTTTAAAACATAGCTGCCGCTTTAAGAAAGTCTAAACACTGAACTGTATAAAAAAATCTAATGTAAAGGTGTTGGCGCTAAAAACATCAAGGTGAATAATACAAATTGGGTGTGAACAGCATTAAGAAAAAACAAGTAGTGATTGAAAAAGCAAATAAATATATAAAGTCCAAAGTGACAATCCCAACACCATAAATAAATACATGTGAATCTTCTGGTTTGATGTTCTTTCAAAATGTTACCTATATACTTATTGGACAGATGTGGTGAAAAGGCTTAAGGCAGAGGGGTGACCAAGGAAGTTTCCAAGTTAGGCCTCCTTAACATGGGCATACTACATCAGTGTGGGTGTATGGCCTCAAACTCGCATTCTCTAGGTTTGGCTCTGCAACTACACAGGTGTCAAATTGGGAGCAGCGGCTGTATCTATGCAGCTGCTGCATCCCAATTGACATGAATGGAACTGCACTGGTGTCCCGTGCATCCCCATGCAAATAAACAAGACCCTTGCAAAAGCTAACAATGTAGTACACCCATGTGAGTTAGGCTTTCATTGTTTTACTGTCCTAATTACTGTGCTTTGGGGAAGAAATATGTAAATCATAAGACTAGCTGGTCAGAACTAAACATTCTTTGCCAATAAATGACTTTACATGGTTTTTAGCTGTGCCTACTGTGTATTTATTTGTCTACACAACCACTTCAAGGTTGCCATGGTAATAAGGGCGTTATGCTTAAAATACAGAAAGCAAAAGGGGTTTTGGGACTTTAAATGAGGTGCATGATATCATGCATCTCCATCCCTAAATCAGAAATCAGAAAGGGGTTTTTAGGACTTTGAGTGAGGCACAAGACACATGGTAGGAGAAATTAATAAAAAAAAAAAATGTTGTCATATGAACAAAGCATACCTCATAAACATGATGATACATGGTTGAACATGAGTATTTTTATCTATATACAAGACAATGGCATACAGAAAAGAATACATGTTTAAACACATACATGCATCTAAAATCGCATAGTAAACCATGAAAGTAATTGGTATAAAAAGCCAAATGCTTCTTGAATAATTGATACAAATGGAGGTTATAGGATACAAATGAATCACAGTTGAGGTCAAGCTATCTGTTGGAAACATAACATTGATAGGCTCGATGCGTTTCATGGCCAGTCGCCACTCATCAGGAGAAAATTCGTAGCATAACTGAAAAAAGTAAAAAAGGGTACCTAATAGGATCTAATGTTTTGCCCAGATAGTAAGAAAAGGCAGGGGCAAGAGGAAACAAGATGTGCATCTCCCTGGAATACTCCTATGTAAATTGTTCTAGATAAGCAGTGTTGCATGTCAGGATCTGCGAGGAAAGTCTGTCCTGGGAGCTGAGGGAATGAACCCAAGGAGGAAGCGAGCGCACAGACACACCCCAGGAGCACCCTCCAAACTTAACTTGTCAGGGTGAAAAGATTCCAAATGTATCTGTAGAGTAAATGATATTGGACCAATACATGTGAATGGTACCAGTATGTACATACAGTGCTCATGAACTATAAACCAACACCCATTAATGCCTGAAAAAGTGAAAAGCATAGTAGATACAAAGTTAAAGGAATAATATATTACATAAAAAGAAAAAAAGTGAAAAATCGCATGAAAATCATGCAATACCCCAAAGGGGAAAGGGTGAAGAAAAATGGAGGTGGGTAGTTTTAGTGTTTAGAGAATAAATCACAGGGATGTCACAGGTAACTATCCCTGTAATTTCCTCTCTATCACCAGCTCCCGGGACAGACTTTCCTTCGCAGATCCTGACTTGCATTACTGCCTGTCTAGAACAATTTATACAGAAGTAGTCCAGGGAGATACACATCTTGTTTCCCCTTGCCCCTACCTTTTCTTTTTTTTCAGTTATGCGTTTGCTCCTGATTACTGCCGACAGGCCACGAAGCGCATCGAGCCTATCAATGTCATGTTTCCAACACCTAGCTTGAACTCAACTGTGATTCATTTGTATCCATTACTCAAGAAGCATTTGGCTTTTTATATTACTTCCATGGGATACTATGCAATTTTAGATGCATGTATGTGTATATATACAAATTCTGCTTTTCTGTATGCCATTGTCATGTATATCGATAAAAATACTCATGTTCAACCATGCACCACATGTTTATGAGGTATACTTTGTTTATATGCCAATTAAACAATTTTATTCATTTCTCCTACCAAGTGTCTTGTGCCTTGCTCAAAGTCCCAAAGAACCCTTTCTTAGTGCTTAAAATACACTATAGATGCACGGTTTAAAGATTCTGAAGAATGCTTATACATGGTGGATGGGAACTAATGTACTGAATCTTCATATTACAGCAAAACTAGGGTTAATCCAATAGATTATAATGTTTACTTCTTTTTTTTACTTTGTTTTTAAAGTGCTGCAGCAACATTTGGCAGACATAAATGTAGATGGACCAGATACTGGGTATGGACACTGGATAGCCAGTACATCTGGATCACGCACCACTATGGGTTCCTATGCAGATGTAAGTTATTAAGATATTAACAAAAGCCCTTTACAATTTTCATACCTTATCAGATTCCTCATCCAGTTCAGAAGATCGCTGTATTACTAATTGATGCTGTGAGTTCAGTAAATTTGCACAAGGCTGAGCACTTTATCAAGTTCTGCAAATGATTAGAGATAACCAAAGTTGGTTTCCACTCATTCTATGTCAGTTAAGCCCCGTACACACTATCAGATTGTCTGCTGAGTTTTACCTTCAGATTTACCAAAACCATATAATATGAGGTCAAACCTTAGGAGTTTCAATGTGTATGCAATCAGGCAGGCCCTTCTACTACATGGTTTTGGTAAATCTGAAGGAAAAACTCAGCAGACAATCTGATAGTGTGTATGGGTCTTTAGTAGATTATTAAAACATGTCTCATCCATTTACCTATCCCAAAAATAACAGGTTAAAGTCTTTGTTAACCCCCCAAAAAAATACAGATCCTGGTCCCTTAAAGCAGATTAAAGTGGTTGTAAACCCTTTACAACCACTTTTTACTACAGGCAAGTCTATAATTAGGCTTACCTGTAGCTACACTGGATATCTCCTAAACCTGCATGGTTTAGGACAGCGATGGCAAACCTTGGCATCCCAGATGTTTTGGAACTACATTTCCCATGATTCTCATGCACTCTGCAATGTAGTTGAGCATCATGGGAAATGTAGTTCCAAAACATCTGGGGTGCCAAGGTTCGCCATCACTGGTTTAAGAGATATCCCTGTATTTGCCGACGTCATCAGCACATGCGCAGTTAAGCAAACTGAAGCAACAGTATGTACCTGCTGTTGCTTCAGTTAGACTGTGCCGTTACTGGAATCATCATGGCTCCAGCCATTCACAGAGCCGGAAGTAACCCCCGAGAGAGATGTCAGCTGCCAGAGCGGTGAACGAGGACCGCTGAGGGGGCTTCGATCTTGGGTAAGTAATTCATAATGAGCTAGTATGCTATGCATACTAGCTCATTATGCCTTTGTCTTGCAAGGGTTTTTTTGGGATTTTTTTTTATTTAGGGTTTGAAACCACTTTAAACAGCACAGTTCTTAAGCTGTGTAATCTGCCCCCCTCTAAAGTATAAACTCCCTGAACCTGTAATTTCCTGTATTCCCCCTCACCCCCTCCTTTCTACCTGTTAGCTCCTTGCTGTGCGTCTATCCCCACCCTCACCCCATGCCACTATTTGTAAAATAAAAAAATTGAAATTATCACTGTCAGCCCTGTATTATATAATGGCATAGCATACTGTTATTCTTTTCTAAAAAGGAGAGTTGTATATACTCGTTTAGCGTAATCGTCAGGCCAGTGAGTGGACTCTCAGCTGGTTTCCAGGGCTACTGCAGGAGAGGCTGAGCAACCATGCAATCTCCCCGCCTGACGTCAGAGGGAGATCACGGCCCCTCCTGCAGAAGCCATTCCTCAGAGCTGTACACCGGCCGCGGGTCATGTGACCGGCCTGAAGACAGCTCTAAACAGGTATTTACAGCGCTTGTTTTTTGGAAAAGATAGGTACAGTGGGCTATGCCAGGCTCTAATAGAGGGTCTGGCATAGACTTGTAGGATAGGGTTAACAAACACTTTAATTCCTTATTTCAGATCAGTGGGCGAAGCTATGCAAATCATTGCTTTACACCCCAAACAGCCAAATGGGCTTCCAGAACTGCTAATGTGTAATGAAAGCTTAGCTAATATTATAGAGCCATTTGTTCTAAACTGCATACAGCTTGCATTTTGCATGCAGTTTGGAAGAAATGCCTCTAATATTATGTCTCAAACAGCCCAATGCACATACAGAACCACAAGCATATAATGAAATTATAACCTAATATGAATAAAGGCATTTATTCCAAACTGCATACAAAACAACAAACAGCCTGAACAAGCTGTATGCAGTTTGGAATAAATGGCTCTATAAAATTGGGATATGTTTACGTTTTACATCGGTGGTTCTGGACGCACAGTTGGCTGTTTGGGGCACAATGGAATGCTTTGCATTGCTGTCCATTGTCATGCAATGAGGAATATTCCTCCTGTTTTTGGGAAATGTGTTGGAATGATACTTGTAAATCTCTTCTGTTTTAAAGTGTATTGCATGGATTCCATTGCAGCGTTGTTTTACTCCTTTTAGTTCCTTCGCACCATAACCTGTATGGTTATACAGATTTTTTTTTTTTTTTTTTTTTTAGGGAAATAAAATAAAAGCCCTGATTATCTATTCAGTGTCATACAGTTTAGCAGTATTTTGTGTGAAAAAGTAGTTTTGAATCTGAAAAGTGATGGTTTCCTTTCTTAAAAATGAATTATTTATGGGTTACTTTATGACTTGGCCTTGTAGGAGGATTCTCCTAATGGCTTAGCTGACGGGAGAGGTGTGAAATCCTTGGTTAATAAAATGACAGTAGCATTAAGGACCAAATCTGTGAATGTGAAGGAAAAGGTGATCAGCTTCATTGAGAACACCTCCACTCCAGTAGAAAGGTGAGTTTAATTCCCTTGATCAATTTGTTTAAGTTGCTTTATCACTGCCTCTGCAATTTGTGACTTTTTTTCCTTTATAAAGTGCATCTTTTACATCCTATTTCTTGATGGGTGGTTATTAGAATGCATGTTTTAAAACCCGCCTTGAATTCCATTTCACTAGTTTTGAAAGTCAGAGTGCCCTTTGGCCTGCTCACAGTTCAAACCTGGCCAAAGAGTTATCAGTCTTTTTGGCTCTTAAGAACAAATAGATTACATAGAGCTTGATGAATTTATCAATAACCTACAGTGCCTTGCGAAAGTATTCGGACCCCTTGAACTTTTCAACCTTTTGCCACATTTCAGGCTTCAAACATAAAGATATAAAATTTTAATTTTTTGTGAAGAATCACCAACAAGTGGGACACAATTGTGAAGTGGAACAAAATCTATTGGATATTTTAAACTGATGGATGCAGCCAAATACAGGACCATTCTGGATGAAAACCTGTTGGAGTCTGCAAAAGACCTGAAACTGGGACGGAGATTTATCTTCCAACAAGACAATGATCCCAAACATACAGCAAAATCTACCAAGGAATGGTTCACAAATAAACGTATACAGGTGTTAGAATGGCCAAGTCAAAGTCCAGACCTGAATCCAATCGAGAATCTGTGGAAAGAGCTGAAAACTGCTGTTCACAAACGCTCTCCATCCAACCTCACTGAGCTTGAGCTGTTTTGCAAGGAAGAATGGGCAAGAATTTCAGTCTCTCGATGTGCAAAACTGATAGAGACATACCCCAAGCGACTTGCAGCTGTAATCGCAGCAAAAGGTGGCTCTACAAAGTATTAACGCAAGGTGGCCAATTAAATTTTGCACGCCCCACTTTTCATTTTTTTATTAGTTAAAGTTTAAAAAATCCAATAGATTTCGTTCCACTTCACAATTGTGCCCCACTTGTTGGTGATTCTTCACAAAAAATCTTTGTTTGAAGCCTGAAATGTGGCAAAAGGTTGAAAAGTTCAAGGAGGCCGAATGCTTTCGCAAGGCACTGTAGATGTGCTTTAAACTGTGAAATACAAGCAATTTTTACAACTCTTTCTGTGTTTGGTAGGGGATTTTTGCAATGTGACCCTAGTCCTTTCAGTGAACTAAGGCTTGGGATCAAGAAAATGATTTAAAGGTTGATAGGTTCCCAATATACAAGTACATAGGATTAAAGGCATACTATTGTTTGTTTTTTGTATATCCTGTACGTGTGTGTGTGTGTTTTCACACAAATAAAAGCTTCTAATTTTTTACTCATTAAAACGTAACCTTTCCTTGACTTAATAATGAGCCTGTCATGTCCGGAACAATGTTACTTGGCTCTACTGTGGCATCCAATTTGTGTTAGAGGTTTGCCTGAACCCCAGAATTGAAGCTGTTGGACAGACCTATCAATTGTATGTGCTCTGCTCTACAACAAAATCCTGGAATTCTGCTGTGACATAATCCAGAAATGGATGAGAGAGACTGCTGGGCCAGGTAACACCCAGCTTGACAGGTTCCTTTTACTAATCCCTAATAAATGAGGTCTTTACTGTTCTCATCTAGTGTGTAATCTTATTGAAATGTCCCATAACTCTCAGTGATGTAATCTTTTTCGGTTTGTATCCTTGCCTCAATGGTGCACTAGAATCACTTTCAATCTTCCTTGGCCAGAGAGGGCGAGTTTGGAGCGGTAAGATGTAGTGAGCTGTGATTCCACCACCTTCTCCGTTTGCACAACGTCTTGCAGTGTGTAGACATCAGTCACGCTGACACTTGCCAGGAACTAATGACTTTTAATATTAATCGTACCACGCTGCTCAAGGGTCCATTCAGACCTCAGTGCCCTGGTGTGTTGCATTAACGAATGTTTCTTCATGCATGAACATGCATTACTTTAAGGCAACCAATTCAAGTTAATGGGTTGGCGACACACCATAAAGTCTAAACAAACACCTTTTTTGGCATCACAGTGCACCAAAACGCATGTTTTGCATTATTACACTGGGATGCCATTGCGTTATTGCACCATACCACACTGGAAAGGTGTGAATAGGCCCTCTGTGTGCTGCCTGTTACTAATTTGTAAAAAGATATTACTTCCTCTGTTTTCAGTTGCTAAAATTTCATTAAAAAAATAATTGCACAGAATTTCATCCATTTTATGTTTGCATTAATAAATTTAGATTTGTATCTTTCTTGTGGCCTGTCAGCATCACTGATGTTTCATTCTTCATACTGAAAACTAGAAGGATGCACTCACCACTTCTCTCCTAGCACTGAGACTAATGCTCCTCTTCATCTAGAATTAATCGGCTTTTTCTTCATAACATCTTTTCCTCTCCAGCAGTAATTTACATAAGTGTCCATTTTTAATACCACTACATGCGTGAAAAAAAAAAACATCTGATGTGAACTGTCACCAGCCAGATATGCCAGCCTTTTATGTGCATGGTTTAGTGGCCTTGGGTTCAAGGTGACCAATTTTTGACTACACTTCAATCATTTTATCCTGAAGGCTATTGAACGTGTTTAAAAATGTAGGGTTTAGAAACAAATGTTAGCATTATTCCTGTTAAGTTTCATAGTTTTTAACCTTTTTCAGATGATTTGATGCACACAGCCAACAGGACCTGCTTATTCATAGTTGCATAGTTAGTCAGGTTGAAAAAAGACATAAGTCCATCTAGTCAACCAATAATAAAAAAAAAAAATTGTACAATCTCATATACACAGTCCTTCACCCACAGTATACCATAAGGTCTCTAGAACTCACTTTATGCAGATCCCCCAACTTCAAATTTATGCTGACTGTATGCTATACAATCTCCTTTAGAACTACTATCAGCTATTTAGCACAAGGTCCTGCCTAATTGAATCCAAATTGACCTAATTGTTTAGGTTTGTCCACATAATTTTAGTAAATCTAATGGAGGTTGTATCTATACAATCAGATTGTCTAGTGTATAACCTAGCTGTAATTGGTTCTCCTCCAGTTCTCTTTGCGTAATCCTCTGCACTCTTTGATGTAAGAACAACCTGGACACAACTTTTCCTAGCGTTCTATCTTTGCGAAGGAGATTATCCTCCTATAGAGAACCAGAGTAGCCAAATTCAGCCTCTCTTATCCAGTGAACAGTGTGGGCGCGTTAAATAGTACTTTACTTAGTAAAGTCAGGTTATTTGCAGCCAGAACATTTATTAAATTAATGGATTTCCTGGCTATGATGCAGCTGTGTTAATAGACCTCTTGTTTACTTTCTCTCAAATTTAAATTTGTTGAACTTAAAGTGGAGCTCCACCCAAAAGGGGAAGTTCTGCTTTAAGGCCTCCTTCCCCCACCTCTTTATGAAATGGCACTTTTTTAGGGAGGGGGGGTAGATACCTGGTCTGGACAGGTACCCACTCCCACCTCCACTCGGAGCACCTAGGCGATCGCCTACTCCCCCCCCCCCCCCCCCCCTTCCCGCAGTCTTCTGGGAAACGTAACAGGTCCCAGAAGACTATGGGACCATTCACAAAGTGCGGTGGGCACCCAGGTGTGGCCCCAAGCTGAGATGCCAGAACTGGGGACAGAACACCGATGGAAAGAATGGCTCGGGTGAGCACAGCACTGGATCCTGGGACAGGCGAGTCTTTTTTTTTTTTTTTTTTTTAAGTCAGAAGCTACAGTTTTTGTAGCTGTTGACTTTTAATAAATATAACTGGAGCTTCTCTTTAAGGTTAGCTCCAGCCAACTTTTTCTGCTTTGAGTTCAAACAAAAGAGCATTTCTGTTAAGTCTTTATATGTGGTTTGTGTCTCCATTTGCAAGATTTCCCCCTCCTTTATGTTGGGATAAGATTGATGGAAATTTTTTACCCAATGGCATACTGACTCCAACTAAACATTTTTTTTTTCTTTTTCTTCAGTATAATAGTGAGGGGTTAGAACCTGTTTTAGGTTATGTGTTTTCCTGTCTCTGTGACGACCACTCCCTCCATTTCTTGTCCTGCTGTCATAGGAACAGGAATTGAGGTTAAAATCTGTATTTGTCTTTACAGAATAGCTGGCTCATTATGGACTTTCTACTTGCTTGAAATGCCATTTTTTTTCATCCATGGTACATTTTTGCAGTGTTTAAACAGCATGCTCTTGGGATTCCGGTACAGAAAAATACAAATGGTGTTTGTTATAGAATGTCAAGAAAATGACATTTCACTCACCAGCTAACTTGTTTCTGGCGTGTTAGCATGGTCTTCTCTAGCAGTTATGTCTCTTTATGCTTATTGGCTAGCTAATCTTGAGTCTTAACAAAGTTTGGCACTTTCTGCATGTATCAGTCTGCATTTTCTGTGTTCATTTTATGTATACACATTTTCAAAAACTCTATTGATTTCTGTTGATAGACACATCAGCAGCAGTGACAGGGTGGGAAAGCCGTACAGGGGTGTAAAGCCTGTATTCAGCATCGGAGATGAGGAAGAGTTTGACACAGGTATGAAATGATCGTATCTGATTCAGAAAAGGTGTCTGTTAATATCTTCATCTTTTGATGTCAGGTATTTGTAACAGAGAGTGAATCTGACAGAGAGACTTGACTTATGTATTTGAAATAAAGCTTGCCTTATTGGTTTCATGTAGTTTGAGTGTCTAGAATAACCAGTGCTCATTAACCACTTCACTACCACTGTATGTCTGAGAGAGACCACTATATGTCTTTAAAGAAGCCGAGGGGTGGCCATGGTGTTCTGGAATGCCTATGATTGCACTGTCATAATACATCAAAGAATATAGGCAAAAATGACTGAGTGGCATTGTTCCTTGTGATTACTGTGGTGGCCACTCGCAGTTATCACAAATGTGAACAGATCTACTATTAACATTTTGACAACCCTCTCCCTTTTCTGTTGTGAGAATTCTCATTTAAGTAAACAGTGGCATATTCAAGGTGGGGAAGGGAGTAGGGGTGGTTTTAATGAATGTTATTGTACGATTGTTTTTAACGACCCCCCCCCCTACCAAACAACTCATGTGCAGCCTGTTTCTCTACAGACCTGTATATTAACACCTTCATATCTTATCACATCCTATCCTGCACATTAACCCCCTCATCACCACTGTATGTAACCCGTACATTAATTCCTTCACCTTTTCCCTCCTCTGTGTGACCTGTAAATTGATGATGCACTGGGGTTTATTTGATAAAGCAGGAGAGTGCAAAATCAGACTCACTTCTGCATAAAAAAACAATCTGCTTCTATCGTAAACTTGTTCAATTAAGCTTTGGCAATAAAACCTGGAAGCTGATTGGTTTCTATGCAGAAGTAAGCCTGGTTTTGCACTCTCCAGCTTTAGTAAATAAACCCTTTTGCATCTAGTGCACCATTACCAAGCTTCGTGTTTTAACCCTCTTAATACCAACATGTTTTTTCATTTCCAGAATCTTGTGGCAAAAAAGATCACATTTTGATTGTTTAGTTTCCAAAAACAGTGGGGGTTTTGTACTGGCCATTTTTTTGTTTGATGTGTTTTAAAGGAGAATTCCAGGCATCGGCATGCTATTTATAAGTTACATTGGTTCAACTTGGACAGTGTGACTGTGTATGAGATAACTAACTGAAGTCTCTGGGAGCTGGAAATCACAATAGACGCTGCTACTTCAGTGATCTTCACTTGCTTCTGGGTCCCATGCTGAGTGACCGGCCTTATGCATTGTGAATACAGGAGGTCGGCGGCACAGACATCATTCAGAAAATGCATTGCATTTTCTGGATGAATGCAAAGCCTTCTCTGATTGTACCGGGTGGAGAGCGTGATGTCACCACCCCGCCTGTGCCGGGTCTCTACAGCAGTGATTTCTAGTGATATCGGCCAGGTATTTTGTGTACATCCAAGCTGGGCCAATGTAACAATGTAAGACAGCCTGTAGGTTTCCTTGTTTCCCTCTATGGAACTTACATTGTATTATGTGATACGTAAGAATTGATTTGGAGCAAAAATTTAGGATTGTGTGGAGTAAGTGCCCGGTATCATAGGCCTTCCCAGGTCCACACTCTAGGTAAATAGTATCTGCAGTCCACTAGAGGAATTATATTTTATCATTTCATTTTCTGTCTGTAAACTTGAACATAGTATTTAGGTTTTCCATTGACCAAGGAGCCGTCTACTCCTGATAGGACGTTCAGGAACGTCATTCTGGAGTAGCGGGATCGCGCGCGCGCGCGCGCAGCGGCGCGATCCCGATGTGCTCGTGTCACCCGGACACGGCACATCTCAGATCGGCAGGAGGGCTCTGTGATTGGCCCTCCTGATCACATGACGGCCGTGTCCAATCACGGCCGTCATGTGATGTAAACAAACAGCCGGTTGCTAGGCAATCGTCTCTCCTCTCCTCACACGGAAGTCACCGCTGAGGAGAGGAGAGCAGAACGCTGCAGCCGGCTGATGATCAGTGAGTATGGGCTGCTTTTTACAGCTTTTTACTCACTGATCATCAGTGTAGTGTAAACACACAACACACCACACAGTACAAACACAGTCCCCACATATGTCCCCAAAACACACATGTCCCCAAAACATACATGTCCCCAAATAATAAAAACACATGTCCCTAATAATAAAAACATGTCCCCCACATATGTCCCACTAAAATCACATGTCCCAATGATTATCTGCACACATATGTACGTGATCACCTGCACACATATGTACATGATCATTTGCGTACATATGTCCGTGATCACACAAACCAATTATTATACACTTAACGGAATTTTTTTTACCAAAAACATGTAGCAGAATACATTTTGGCTTAAATTTATGACAAAATTTGATTTTATTGGATTTCTTTTCAAATAGAAAAAAGAAAATATTGTTTTTTTTCCAAATTTCCGCTATTTTTGTGCTTATATCGCAAAAAAAAAAAACGGAGTCGTGAATAAATAACACCAAAATAAAGCTCTATTTGTGCGAACAAAATGATAACAATTTCATTTGGGTACAGTGTAGCATGACCGCGCAATTGTCACTGAAAGCGCTAGAGCGCTGAAAGCTGAAAATTGGGCTGGGAAGGAAGGGGGTGAAAGTGCCCTGTATTGTAGTGGTTAAAGATTGTGTACATATTTACCAACTGCTGTGTGTGTGTGTGTGTGTGTGTCTGCGTTTACCTGCTTTAATGTGGATTAAATAGTTTTAGGTAGGTCCTCACTACACATTTGTTGATAAATCTAGAGGAAATTGTACAATTAGTTTTGATTATTAGTGGGTACCGTAGCTTAACTGTTTTGCACCCTGCTGGCGTGCTATGGTGACAAGTAACCCAGATGAACAGAATTGGCCTTTTAAGTGTACAGTGAGGAAAATGAATTATTTGATCCCCTGCATATTTTGTAAGTTTGCCCACTTGCAAAGAAATGGTCTATAATTTTTATTGTAGGTGTATTTTATGTGATAGAGACAGGAATATCGACCAAAAATCCAGAAAAAAACACATTATACAAATGTTATAAATTGAGTTGCAGTTCAGTGAGTAACATATGTATTTGATCCCCAAGCCAAACGTGACTTGGTACTTGGTGGAGAATCCCTTGTTGGCAAGCACAGAGGTAAGACGTTCTTGTAGTTGGTTACTAGGTTTGCACACATCTCAGGTCCACTGTTCTTTACAGATCTTCACTAAATCCTTAAGGTTTCTTGGCTGTCGCTTGGCAACTCAAAGTTTCAGCTTCTATGTTCTATACGATTAGGCCTGGAGACTGGCTAGGCCACTCCATGACCTTAATGTGCTTCTTCTTGAGCCACTCCTTTGTTGCCTTGGTAGTATGTTTTGGGCCATTGTCATTCTGAAAACCCCCCATCCATGACCCATCTTCAGTGTTCTGGCTGAGGGAAGAAGGTTTCAAGATTTTACAATACATGGCCTCGTTCATTGCCCTCAATGCTGCAGTCAGGGCAGTTAGCCTGTACCTTTAGCAGAGAAACCGCCCCAAAGCATAATGTTCCACTTTTTTTATTTTTTTTTATTTATTTTTTTTGTTGTTGATTTTTTTCAATATACATCTAACACATGCATTCAATCTCTATTCAAGCTCACGCAGGAGCTTCCACATATTCTTTATTGTATCCGCATTTACATTACACAAGAGTCTCCTCCCCCAATAATCTCATTCTTCCCACTTATTTACTACTGTCTATCTTCCTTGCCATAATATTAATCCTTTATGTTTAGTCCATGGAATGCAAAAAATACTATATAGTTGTATAAAGAAGGATTTTGGCAATCACTGTGGGGAATTTCAAAATGCATATAAAAATTTTGGAAGAATCTTAATTTCTCTTATATTCACCGACCGACTTCTTTTTATTAAATTTAACCGTCCAGTAACGACAGAGGTAAGGTCTCCCATGCTTTTAATTTCTTTCTAACCTATTGAACTATTGGGGTTAAATTAAGCGTTACAAAATCACAAATCTGTTGTGTAATCTGTATTCCTAAATATTTCAATTCCATCACACATTGTAATGGCAAACTCAAGGATGTCACCTGTGCCCCTGGATCAATAATGAACAGCAGAGATTTATTCCAATTCACCCTGTAACCACTGACTATCCATTCATCAGGTCCAGGGCGCCCTGTAATGATGGACCAGCATCATTCAGGAATAGCAGCATATCATCTCCAATTCAAAGTCCCTGAATATCGCGTCCCCCTATATAGCTGGAAAGGAGCTGACGACCTTCCTCCCAACTTGACTACTAACATGGGATTTCGAAATGTCTGCAACCACGAAATAAACAAAGTTTCAACTTCTATGTTGTGAGTCCTGGCAGGGGGCTGCGCTGGGTGTTGGGGGTCTGCTTGTCCTCTTCCCTGTTTCTGGGCCATGGTGGGGTGTTTTGGTGTGTACGCCATGTGGGGAGACTGCCGCCCGGCTTTTCCTGAGGCCGCGGCCATTTTCCTGTAGCAACAGACAGTTTTTTCCGTTTTGGCCATTTTCTGGAAGTCCGGTGGCCATTTTTCTAGCACCCTCAGAGGTTTTTTGCTGAGGCGGCCATTTTCTGGTAGCCTCACTTTGTTTTGCCTCTAGCGCTGGGTGACAGAACAATGCACTTTTTACACAGAACACCTCGTGGCTGACACGGGAGAGGGGACAGCAGCAGCACAACGCAGTACCCGGGTCAGGGTGGTGAGTCCTGTGGGGGGCCCCTCAGTCTCTGACAGCTAGAAGGGTTTGCATTTTGTGTGACTTGCCTTAGGTCCCTAATTGGAGACAGGCGAGTGTGGGTCAGCATGGCTTCAGAAGCTGGCACTTCTTCCCCAGACATCCCTGTTATGGCAACCGGTTCCCCTGCACCTGCGGTGCCTATGGACACTCAGTCGGTGGTCCTGGAGTCCCCCCACCATCTTCTGGGGAAAGCTCTGATGCAGACTCTGGTACCGCTGTGGCAGGCGGCCCCTGTTCTGACATTTCAGAGGATGTGGACCAGGACGTTTGGACAGTGAGAATGTGTCCGGGTCAGTGCAGGAAAAAAGAGCTTGTAGGAGCACTTATCACAGCGGTGCGGGATACTCTAAAGATGAAGATACAGATACAGAGAGGGCATCTACAGAGGTGTCAGTCCCTTTCGGGTCCCAAAAGCCGGCCTGCGTGGCTAAGGTGTTTCCTTACCTAACTTATTTTGATAAGTTTATTTACAAGGAGTGGGGAAGCCCACAGTGGGCTTTTTCAGTCCTGAAACGCATGGCGGTGCGTTACCCCTTTTGAGGAGAGTTTCCTGAAGAAATTTACATATCTGATTGTTGACCCCCGGTATCCAGGTTAAATAAGGTAACTACGATTCCAGTGGAAGGGACCCCTGCTTTCAAGGACCCTGCCGACAGCAGGGCCGAGGCAGTTGCCCGGTCCATGTTTATGGTGGTGGGGTCAGAATTGCGGCCAGTGTTGGCCATGGCCCTGGTTTCCCAGGCGCTTACTGAATGGGCTAAATTGTTGCACCATGAGTTGGAGAAGCAACAGGCTTCCCCAGTCTGCGTGGAGCTGGCGGACCTGTTAGTACAGGGCCTTAAGTATGTCTAGAAACGGTGCCCTTGCTCTCTAGACCCTCAGTATCAGCTGTGGTGCTACTTCGCCTGATTTGGCTAAAATGCTGGTCTGCGGACCAGACATCTAAGAAAGCACTGGAAGGGAGGCACGTGCCAGCTCTGTGGGCCATGTACATTCCGGGCGTAGAAAGCTGGCAGCGGACTACCTAAGTCGTCAGATGCTGGATCAAGGGGAATGGTCACTGCATCCGGATGTATTTTGTCTCCTTTGCCTAAGGTGAGGCACATCAGATGTGGATCTCCTGGCTTCTCGACTCAATCGGAAGGTACAGAGGTTTGTGGCCAGGTCATCACTGGGCGGATGCGGCATATGCATTGGTGGCTCCATTGGGGCATTATTGGCTGATTTATGCCTTCCCACCACTAAAACGTCTACCACCTCTGCTTCGCAGAGTGGAGGCTGAGGGGATTCCGGTGATTCTGATTGCCCCAGATTGGCCTCGGCGTCCCTGGTAGGTCGACATAGTATGAATGGTGGTGGATGTTCCTTGGCGGCTGCCGATGCGAGAGGACCTTCTGTCGCAAGGTCCAATACTTCATCCCGCTTTAACGGCATGGCTGGGTAAAGCCAGGTGCTAAGGGGCCGAGGTCTGTCGGATTCGTTAATCTCCACTATGCTGAGGGCACAGAAGTTATCTTCTCTGAAGATTTATCATCGTACGTGGAAGGCCTACATCTCCATGTGTGAGGAGATAGGGTGGCGTCCGCCACTCAGGTTCCAGGATCCTGCTGTGTTTGCAGTGAGGAGTGGATCAGAAACTTGCCTTAAGCACCATTAAGGGGCAGATATCAGCTTTGGCTGTCTTTTTTTTTTTTTTTTTTCCATTTCATTCATTGGTGAGTATGTTTGTTCAGGGGGCTCGACATGTGGCCCCTCCGCTTCGACCACTGCTGTCTCTGTGGAATTTTAATGTGGTGCTCTTGGTGCTTCAGAAACCGCTGTTTGAAAACATTAGGGAGATCCCCTTATTGACACTCTCTCAGAAAGTAGTCTGTCTAACCCTAAGGTCAAGATGCTGTGTCCATCAATTAACTTCAGAGAAAAGTATTTTACGGTGAGTACAAAAATCCTATTTTTAGAATACATGGCCCCATTGGCCCCTCAATGCAGCAAAGTCAGCCTGTACCTTTTTAGTAGAGAAACGGCCCCAAAGCATAATGTTTCCACCTCTGTGCTTGACTGTAGGGATGGTGTTCTTAGGGTCATAGTCAGAATTTTTCTTCTTTCAAACACGGCGAGTCTAGTTAATGCCAAAGAGCTCAATTTTAGTCTCCTGACCACTTCCAATCCTTCTCTAAATCATTTATATGTTCATTGGCAAACTTCAGACAGGCCTGTACATGTACCTTCTTGAGGAGGGGGACATTCTGGGCGCTGCAGAATATCAATCCATGGCGATGTATTGTGTTACCAATGATTTGTTTGGTGACTGTGGTCCCAACTGCCTTGAGATCATTTACAAGCTCAACCCGTGTAGTTCTGGGCCGATCCCTCGCTTTTCTCATGATCATCCTTGCCCCATGAGGTGAAATCTTGCATGGAGCTTCAGACAGAGGGCGAATGATGGTTATTTTGTATTTCTTCGATTTGCGAATAGTCGTGCCAACAGTTGTCTCCTCCTCACCTAGCCTTTTGCTGATGGTCTTGTAGCCCATTCCAGCCTTGTGCAGGTCTAAAATCTTGTCCCTGATGACTTTTGACAGCTCTTTGGTCTTGCCCATGGTGGTAAGGTTTGAATGGAAGAAAGAGATTCTGTAGACGGCTTTTATACACATAATGAATCGTCTTTAGGAGCACCTTCTTAAATTGACTAATCGAGTACCACATGCTGTAGCCAATCTGTGGGAGCCAGAATTATTGTTGCTTGGTAGGGGATCATATACATATTTTACTCCCTGAACTGCAACTCAATTGATAACATTTGTATCGTGTTTTTTTTTTTTTTTTTTTCTGGATTTTTGGTTGAAATTTTGTCGCCATCATTGAAAATACACCAATGATAACAATTATAGACTATTTCTTTGTAAGTGGGCAAATGCACAAAATCGGCAGGGGTTAAAGTAATTATTTTCGCCACTGTATCTAAACACATAAACCATAAAACCATATGCGTATGAAGCTTACCAGTCCTTAGGTGCGGTGGCTGCATTCATTTTCCATTCTTGCCTGTGCTGAGACAATTCTCACTCACTGTCATAGAAAATAGCAGATTTGTCATCCCACAGTGTTGTAGTGTGATTCTAAAAAAAGTAGAGAGTTTTATTTTTATTTTTATTTTTTTATTTTTTTATCTCTCTAATGTAGAAGGGAGATGTTCTGTTATCTTTAACCACTAGCTGACCAGCGCACGACGACATATGTCTGTCGGCACAATGGCACAGCTGGGTAAATGAGCGTGCAGCTACGACCCCTGTGAATTGCGGCATTGTGGGTGCAAACCGCCGCGTACTCCGTGACCGTGCCCGTGCGTCCCGTGGACATCGGGAGCAGTGATCGCTGCCATGTCAGTGGTAGCCCATCCCACCCCACAGTTAGCACACCTCCCTAGGATGCACTTAACCCCTTGATCGCCCCCTAGTGTTTAACTCCTTCCCTGCCAGTGTCATTTACACAGTAATCTGTGCATTTTCTCTTGTATTCACCGACCGACACAGCTCCTATTAGCCATTGGGTTGTTACGCCCACCTTTTAGGAGAGTACTAGGCATTACTTGTTATGTAACACACAGAACTTTCCAGTTCCGCCCAGGGGGCAGTCCCTTGGGTAACAACCCTCCAGCCTGCCATGCAGTCATCAGTTTTATTTTGACTAGTGAAGGAGAAGGACTTGGGAACCCTGACGGGCCCATCGGTACGTGTTTTTTTTTTTTTTTTTTTTTTTTTTTCCCCGCAGAAGCTTGGCTTTTTGCGCAAGATGATAGATCCTGTGATCTGCTATCAACAACCGGCTGGGTGACAGGCTGGATGCCCTTATCCTTGTAGTCTCCCCAGTCTGGCCATCGAGCATGTGCAGGTCGTAGCTCCACGCTAGGCCGGCCACGATGAAACCTCAGCTCCAGAGGTGGTCGGTGAGCTTTTATGCTCCGGGGCACACATATATGACTGGGCTACTGATGTCTGCGTCAGTGTGCCAGGCCAGCAGCCACCCTGTACTGATAAGAGAGTGGGTCTGTAATGGAATGTCTCCCAGCTCTTCAGGACTGTTAACTCCAGCTCTCTCTGCCTCGGAGGTGGTCCCTCACCTCCCTCTCTTCTCTCCCTGTCCCTTTCTCCCTCCTCCCTCCCTGTGGGGATGCTGCAGAGTGGTGTGTGTGTGTGTCTGTGCAGGGGCTCTCCGGGGGGGCTCTCACTTGGGGGGGCGGGGTGCACTGGCTATGTGCTGGGTCCTGTTTTTTCATGTCCCTGGAGGTACCTGTGAGGCTGTGCTTGTGTCCTGTGCAGCGCTGTGCTCACCGCCATTGTTTTTCTCCATGTCCCTCATGGTTCTTGCATTCGGTGACCATCTTAGGTGTGGGTATGGGAAAGCATGCTCTCCTGGGCTTCGGCGGCCATTTTCCCTGTAATTGTCCCTATACTGGACGTCGGCGGCCATTTTCTAGAAGCCTGAACACGTTTTTCAGTGTTCCCTAGCGGCAGCATGTGCTCTGCTGGCCATTTCCCCTTTGTTTTATGTCCTCATGCTGGATGATGGGCGGCCATTTTTTTGAGCCTGAGCACATTGCAGAGCGGTTTCAGCAGCAGCTTCCACTGATACAGAGGTGTTTCCTCTGTACCTGGGAGCCAACAGAGACTACAGGCACTACCTGATGGATAGCGCAGAACCCCTCAGGGTGGCGAGTCCTGCGGCAAAGAGCCCCTCAGCCAGCAGCAGTAAGGAGGGTGGGACTGTCACTGTCCTAAGTCCATTTCGGGTGGCAGACAGGGTAGGGTCAGCATGGCTTCAGAATCTGGTGTTTCTTCCCCCGAAATCCAGACAATTGCAGCCGGGTTGCACCCGCCTTGGACACCTTTGTCGGTGGTCCTCAATTTGTTCGTTGTCAAGATGGAGGCGGTGCGTGGGTGCAAAGGCCCCCCCCCCCCCCCCCCGTCCTCTGGGGAGAGCTCTGACGCAGACTCGGGGCCCCCTGAGGCTGGTAACCCCTGATCTGTCGTGTCAGATGACGCTGACCAGGACCGTTTGGACAGTGAGGATGATTCCCCGTCCTGGTCCGTGCGTGACAAAGCGCTTGTTGGAGCACTTATCACAGCTGTGCATGATACCCTGAAGATTCAGGAGCCAGAAGATCCCTCTGCTGAGCTAGCGGCCCCTTTTGGGTCACGTAAGCCAGCCCATTCACCTAAGGTGTTCCCGTGTCTGACTTATTTTGACAAGTTCATTTACAAGAAACTGACCGTTTTGGTCCCCAAATACATGGTGGTGCGTTACCCCTTCAAGGAGAGCCTTCTCAAAAAGTGGTCGGCTCCTCCGGTCATGGACCCCCCAGTATCCAGGTTAAACAAAGTAACCATGATCCCGATAGAGGGGACTCCTGCATTTAAGAATCCCACGGACAGGAAGGCCGAGGCAGTGGCTCGTTCCTTGTTTACGGTTGTGGAGTCAGCTGTGCGACCAGTACTGGCATCCGCACTTGTGTCGCAGACATTAACTGAGTGGGCAAAACTGTTGCACCATGAATTGGGAGAACAACAGGCTTCTCTTGTCTGCATGGAACTAGCAAACCAACTAATGCAAGGCCTTAAGTACGTTTGTGACGCAGACCTGGATACTCTTCCCCTGTTATCCAGGGCTTCGGTGTCAGTAGTGGTGCTGAGGCGCTTGATTTGGTTGAAATGCTGGTCTGCTGACCAGGCATCTAAAAAAAAAAAAAAAAAAGCCCTGACGGATCTTCCCTTCCTTGGCGACCGACTCTTTGGAGCCTCTTTGGATGACATTATTAAAAATGAAGGCTAAGGAGCCACACCGTAGGCAAGGGCCCTCTTTTTCTGCTCACAAACAGCTTTTTCGTCCGCCAGTTTCGGCCAAACGCCCCCAGCCCGACAGGACGACCACAGAAGGACAAAAACGTCCCTGGAACTGCAAGCCTGCAAACAAAAGTGCTACCACATGAAGGTTTGCCCTCGCCCATGTCTCGGGTGGGGGGGTCGCCTTCGGGAGTTTGCAGCCCGGTGGTCCTCTAGACTATCCGACCAATGGGTCTGTGATCTGATTTCCTCAGGCTACAAGATCGAGTTTCTCTCTTGGCCACCAAACAGATTCTTCCCCTCCAGCATACCCATATCCCTGGTTCGCCGGGAGGTCCTCTCGGGGGCAGTAAGGGACCTGCTGAATTGCGGGGTGTTTGTACCTGTTCCGGAATCGGAACGTTTCCAGGGATTCTACTCAAATCTGTTTGGACGCACCCCTTCCTTCTTGGGAACTACAATCTTGGACCTAAAAGCCCTCAATCACTTTGTGAAAGTGCAGAGGTTCAGAATGAAATCGGTTCGCTCCATAGTCACTGCACTCCATCAAGGGGACTCCCTGACGTCCTTGGACATCCAGGATGTGTACCTACACATACCCATATGCCTCCGGCATCAAAGGTTTCTGCGATTTGCAGTCGGGGAAGCCCACTATCAGTTTGTGGCTCTCCATTTTGGTCTGGCATCAGCCCCCCAAGTCTTTACCAAGGTAATGGCTCCAGTTTTGGTGTTGCTGTGGCAACGTGGGATGGTGCGATCGTGGGATACATAGACTATCTCCTCCTGAGAGCAGCTTCCACCTCGGAATTAGAGGAGGATGTGGTGATCACCATTCAGACCCTGCAAGAATTTGGGTGGCTGTTGAACCTAAAAAAGTCGGTGGTGGTACTGACTCAACGTTTGGAGTACCTAGGCTTGCTGATGGACTCCAGGGAAGTGAGAGTTTTTCTCCCTTCAGACAAGCTGCAGACTCTCAGAACCGCAGTGAAACTGCTGATGAACCGCAGGTGGTCGTCGCTTCGCTTCTGCATGCGAGTCCTGGGACTGATGGTGGCCACACCAGAGTTCTACAGAAGGAGATTTTAACAAAGTGGGACAAGTCTCAGTTGTCCCTGGATCGGGAGATCCAGGTGAGCCAGTTAGTCAGAGATTCCCTGATCTGATGGCTGAGGTCCCTGGTGCTTCAGTCCGGGAAGTCGTTCCTACCGTTGAAATGGACAGTGATCACAACAGATGCCAGCCTGTACGGCTGGGGTGGAGTGATGGGGGTTCAGTCGGCTCAAGGCCTCTGGTCGAAGGAAGAATCCAAGTTGCCTATCAATCTGCTCGAGCTCAGAGCGATCAGGTTATGCCTCCCCACATGGTCGATGAGACTACAAGGGCATCCGATCAGGATCCAGTCAGACAATGCCACTGCTGTGGCATACATCAATCACCAATGAGGAACAAGAAGCTTGGCTGCCGCACGGGAGGTCACGTACTTCGGTGGGCTGAGCGACATGTACCGGCCCTGTCAGCCGTTTACATCCGGGGGTGGAGAACTGGCAGGCGGACTATCTGAGTCGCCAGATGCTGGACCCAGGAGACTGGGCATGGCATCCGGAGATATTCAGGCTGCTGTGTCTGCGGTGGGGCACACCAGACCTGGATCTGCTGGCCTCCCGTCTCAACCCGAAGGTGACAAGATTTGTGTCCAGGACAAGAGATCCCTGGGCAGATGCGTCAGACGCGCTGGTAGCTCTGTGGGGTCAGTATCAGCTGATCTATGCCTTTCCTCCACTGAAACTGTTACCATTCCTGCTTCGTAGAGTGGAAGTCGAGGGGATCCCAGTAATTCTGGTCGCCCCAGATTGGCCACAGCGTCCCTGGTATGCAGACCTAGTGCGTCTGGTGGCAGACGCTCCCTGGCGACTGCCGTTACGAGAGGACCTGCTGTCTCGGGGTCCAATTTTCCATCCTGCTTTACCATCGCTGGCTTTAACGCCAGGGATATTGAGAGCCAGGTGTTGAGGAACCGGGGTCTGTCGGACTCAGTGATTCCCACCATGTTGAGGGCATGGAAATCTTCTTCCAGGAAGGTCTATCATCGTACCTTGAAGGCCTACATCTCCCTGTGTGAGGAGAAAAGATGGCACCCATGTTCATTTGATATATCCAGGATCCTGTTGTTTCTTCAGCAAGGAGTAGATCAGAAATTGGCATTAAGCACCATTAAGGGACAAATATCAATCAGCCTTGGCTGTCCTTTTTTTTTTTTTTTTTTTTCAATGACCCCTGGCATCTCACTCACTGGTGCGTACCTTTGTTCAAGGGGTGCGACACGTAGTCCATCCAGTGCGTCCACCGTTGCCTCCGTGGGATCTGAACCTGGTGTTATCAGCGCTTCAAAAACCGCCATTTGAAAATATCAGGGAGATCCCTCTGACTCTTTCCCAGAAAGACGTCCACTACCGTTCTTCCTGCCAAAGGTGGTTTCGGCATTTCACATCAATGAGGACATTGTGTTACCATCTCTCTGTCCTAAGCTGACACATCCTAAGGAGGTGGTCCTTCACGCTCTGGACGTGGTTCGGGCTCTGAAGGTGCATTTGTCTGCCACGGCTCCCTTTCGGAAGTCAGACTCGCTGTTTGTTTCCGTGGCTGGTCCAAAGAAAGGCATGGCGGTCTCGTCGGCCACCATTTCTAGGTGGATCAGACAGATTGTAGTACAAGCCTACTCCTTGAAGTGGCAGAAGCCCCCCTTTTCTGGTCACGGCCCACTCCACGAGGGCAATCGGAACATCTTGGGCTTTCCGACACCAGGCGTCTGTCGCTCAAGTGTGTAAAGAAGTGACCTGGTCACCTGTCCACACGTTTACCAAGTTCTACAAGGTAGACATCAGTGCATCGGCTGATGCCTGTTTTGGCCACAAAGTTTTGCAGGTGGCCGTATAGTTGCAATTGAGTATGCAATATTCTTTATTTTTTTCTCCTGGTTTTCCAATAAAAAAAAACACAGTACCGTTAAGTTAATGCACTGTTGCATTACAGTCCGCAGTTTTTGGTGCGGTTGTGGGTAGTCACTCCTATTGAGGGTACCCTGGTTTAGTGGTGGATTGTCCACACACTGTTGTTTTTTGTTTTTTTTTGTGGGTAAAGTTTCACTAGTTCCCACTTGCCATGGTGGATGACGTTTTCTATTCTGTTTTCCCACTGCTCGTTTGGCACTGCTTGGGGTCGTCCCAATGGCTAAAAGAGGAGCTGTCGGTCGGTGAATATAAGAGAAAATGGGATTTTTTTTGTACTCCCTGTAAAATCCTTTTCTCTGTAATTCACCGACCGACACAGCACCTGCCCCTCCTTTTTCTCTTTACGTTATACTGCTTGTTGACGTACTGATGACTGCATGGCCGGATGGAGGGTTGTTGGCTAAGGGACCGCCACCTGGGCAGAACTGGAAAGTTCTGTGTGTTACATAACAACTAATGCCTAGTATTCTCCTAAAGGTGGGCATAGCAACCCAATGGCTAAGAGAGGAGCTGTGTCGGTCGGTGAATTACAGAGAAAAGGATTTTACGGTGAGTACAAAAAATCCTATTTTTATAGCACTGATCGCTGTATAAATGATAATGGTCCCAAAATGGTGTCAAAAGTTTCCGATGTGTCTGCCATAATGTCGCAGTCATGATAAAAAGTAAGCAGAAAGTAAAAAATATTGCTTTTTTTTTCCAAAATTGTTGCTTTTTTTTTTTGTTTATAGTGCAAAAAATAAAAACCGCAGAGGTGGTCAAATACCCCCAATTTTGTGTGGGTGCAACGTTGCGATTGCCAGTTAAACCAAGGCAGTGCCGAATCGCAAAAAGTGCTCTGGTCTGGAAGGGGGTAAATCCTTCCGGGGCTGAAGTGGCCAAAACATTTACTGTTAACCTTGTTTGAAATAACATTGCAGTGTGCACAGGGCAGTGTTATATTTTTGCAGGCAAGTTTTGCACCTATGGAACAAATTTGACACTTAACACTTTCAATGGTATATTTAACCACTACAGCCCCGGACCAATAAACACCTTAAGGACCAGAGGTCTTTTTCCAATTTCGCACTGCGCTGCTTTAACTGGTAATTGTGCGGTCATGCAATATTGCACCCAAACGAAATTTGCGTCCTTTTCTTCCCACAAATAGAGCTTTCTTTTGATGGTATTTGATTGCCTCTGCGATTTTTATTTTTTGCGATATAAATGGAAAAAGAGCGAAAATTTTGAAAAAAAAAGATATTTTCTTCTTTTTGTTATAAGAATCGAATAAACTAAATTTTAGTCATACATTGAGGGCAAAATTTATTCAGCCACATGTCTTTAGTAAAAAAAAATGTCAATAAGCATATATTTTTTGGTTTGCGCAAAAGTTATAGCGTCTACAAACTAGAGTACATTTTCTGGAATTTACACAGCTTTTAACCACTTGCCGACCGCCTAACGCCGATGTACGTCGGCAGAATGGCACGGGCAGGCATAAGCACGTACATGTACGTGATTTGCCTCCCGCGGGTCGGGGGCCCGATCGGGCCCCCGCCCGGTGCCTGCGGCGGTCGGTTTTCGTTCGGGAGCGATCCCGGACGAGGGGACGGCCATTCATTCATGGCCACCCCCTCGCGATCGCTCCCGACGAATAGAAATCCCCGGTGACATCACTTCCTCTCCTGTAATGTAAACACAGGAGAGGAAGTGATGTATTCTCTCCTCCGTGTCGGTATTTTTCGTTCCGACACGGAGGAGAGCGGATCAGTGAGTTGCACCAACACATCCCACACACAGTAGAACATGCCAGGCACACTCACACCCCCCCTTTACCCCCCGATCACCCCCCCAATTACCCCTGCCCCCCAGTCACAGTGACACCAATGTCATTTTTTTTTTTTTTTTTTTTTTTTTTGCATTGGTGTCATTTGTGACTGTAATAACTGTTAGGGCAGTTAGAGTTAGCCCCCTTTAGTTCTAATGTACCCCCCTAACCCCCCCAATAAAGGTTTAACCCCGTGATCACCCCCCGTCGCCAGTGTCACTAAGGCTGGGTTCACATTGCAGCGGTTTATGAGAACGAATGTGATTCGCACCGCACTGCAGTGCAAATCACATCCGATCTCTGTGCGATTCGAGTTCAGCCATTCGCCGCACCCGCCGCACCCGCCACACCCGCCGCACCCGCCGCAAATTCGCACGGGACCCTTTTTTTGGCCCGCAGCAGAATCGGATCGCATGGGTGTTCACACCATGCGATCCGAGTTTGCAGATCGCACTGCGATATGCGAACTGATCTGGGGGTGTCAGTAACATTTCACTGACACTCCCAGCAGTTCGCATAGGGCAGTGTGAACTGCCGCCGGGAGGCATGCGATGCGGGAACCCGCCGCGGATTCGCGGCGTTTCCGCATCGCTCCAGTGTGAACCCAGCCTAATAAGCGATCATTTTTCTGATCGCCGTATTAGTGTCCCAGGTGACGCTAGTTAGGCAGGTAGGTATTTAGGTTCGCCGCAGCTTTTTATAGCGCCAGGGACCCCCATATACTACCGCATAAAGCCCCCTGATTGCCCCCTAGTTAACCCTTTCACCAGTGATCACCATATAACTGTTACAGGTGACGCTGGTTGGTTAGTTATTTTTTTATAGTTTCAGGGCACCCGCCATTTATTACCTAATAAAGGTTTAACCCCCTGATCACCCGGCGGGTGTCATTTGTGACTAATAACTGTTAGGGCAGTTAGGGTTAGCCCCCTTTAGTTCTAAGGTACCCCCCTAACCCCCCCAATAAAGGTTTAACCCCGTGATCACCCCCCGTCGCCAGTGTCACTAAGGCTGGGTTCAGATTGCAGCGGTTTGAGAACGGATGTGATTCGCACTGCAGTGCAAATCACATCCGATCTCTGTGCGATTCGAGTTCAGCCATTCGCCGCACCCGCCACACCCGCCGCACCCGCCGCAAATTCGCACGGGACCCTTTTTTTGGCCCGCAGCAGAATCGGATCGCATGGGTGTTCACACCATGCGATCCGAGTTTGCAGATCGCACTGCGATATGCGAACTGATCTGGGGGTGTCAGTAACATTTCACTGACACTCCCAGCAGTTCGCATAGGGCAGTGTGAACTGCCGCCGGGAGGCATGCGATGCGGGAACCCGCCGCGCATTCGTGGCGTTCCCGCATCGCTCCAGTGTGAACCCAGCCTAATAAGCGATCGTTTTTCTGATCGCTGTATTAGTGTCACAGGTGACGCTAGTTAGGCAAGTAGGTATTTAGGTTCGCCGCAGCTTTTTATAGCGCCAGGGACCCCCATATACTACCGCATAAAGCCCCCTGATTGCCCCCTAGTTAACCCTTTCACCAGTGATCACCATATAACTGTTACAGGTGACGCTGGTTGGTTAGTTATTTTTTTATAGTTTCAGGGCACCCGCCATTTATTACCTAGTCTCACTAGTGTACCCCTAAATTTAGGGGTGTCTACTTTCCAAAATGGGGTCATTTGGGGGGGGTTTGTGCCATCTTGGCATTTTATGGCCTTCAAAACTGTAACGCCCTTAGAAAGCCTGAAGGCGGTGCTTGGTTTTCGGGGCCCCGTACGCGGCTAGGCTCCCAAAAAGTCCCACATATGTGGTATCCCCGTACTCAGGAGAAGCAGCAGAATTTATTTTGGGGTGTCATTTCACATATGCCCATGGCATGCGTGAGCAATATATCATTTAGTGACAACTTTGTGAAAAAAAAAAAAAAAAGTTTGTAATTTTCCCGCAACTTGTGGCAAAATATAAAATATTCCATGGACTCAACATGCCTCTCAGCAAATAGCTTGGGGTGTCTACTTTCTAAAATGGGGTCATTTGTGGGGGTTTTGTGCCATCTTGGCATTTTATGGCCTTCAAAACTGTAATAGGTAGTGAGGAGTGAAGTCAAATATTTACGCCCTTAGAAAGCCTGAAGGCGGTGCTTGGTTTTCGGGGCCCCGTACGCGGCTAGGCTCCCAAAAAGTCCCACATATGTGGTATCCCCGTACTCAGGAGAAGCAGCAGAATTTATTTTGGGGTGTCATTTCACATATGCCCATGGCATGTGTGAGCAATATATCATTTAGTGACAACTTTGTGAAAAAAAAAAAAAAAAAAAAAAAGTTTGTAATTTTCCCGCAACTTGTGGCAAAATATAAAATATTCCATGAACTCAACATGCCTCTCAGCAAATAGCTTGGGGTGTCTACTTTCTAAAATGGGGTCATTTGTGGGGGTTTTGTGCCATCTTGGCATTTTATGGCCTTCAAAACTGTAATAGGTAGTGAGAAGTGAACTCAAAAATTTACGCCCTTAGAAAGCCTGAAGGCGGTGCTTGGTTTTCGGGGCCCCGTACGCGGCTAGGCTCCCAAAAAGTCCCACATATGTGGTATCCCCGTACTCAGGAGAAGCAGCAGAATTTATTTTGGGGTGTCATTTCACATACGCCCATAGCATGTGTGAGCAATATATCATTTAGTGACAACTTTGTGTAAAAAAAAAAAAAAAATTTTTTTTTTGTCATTATTCAATCGCTTGAGGCAAAAAAATAAAATATTCAATGGGCTCAACATGCCTCTTATCAATTTCCTTAGGGGGTCTACTTTCCAAAATGGGGTCATTTGGGGGGGTTTTGTACTGCCCTGCCATTTTAGCACCTCAAGAAATGAGATAGGCAGTCGTAAACTAAAAGCTGCGTAAATTCCAGAAAACGTACCTTAGTTTGTAGATGTGACAACTTTTGCGCAAACCAATAAATATACAATTATTGACTTTTTTTTTACCAAAGACATGTGGCTGAATACATTTTGGCCTAAATGTATGACTAAAATTGAGTTTATTGGATTTTTCTAATAACAAAAAGTAGAAAATATCATTTTTTTTCAAAATTTGCGGTCTTTTTACGTTTATATCGCAAAAAATAAAAATCGCAGAGGCAATCAAATACCATCAAAAGAAAGCTCTATTTGTGGGAAGAAAAGGACGCAAATTTTGTTTGGGTACAACATTGCATGACCGCGCAATTACCAGTTAAAGCAGCGCAGTGCCAAAGTGTAAAAAGACCTCTGGTCATTTACCAGCAAAATGGTCCGGTCTGAAAGTGGTTAATTTATGACTGCCTATCTCATTTCTTGAGGTGCTAAAATGGCAGGGCAGTACAAACCCCCCCACATGACCCCATTTTGGAAAGTAGACACCCCAAGGAAATTGCTGATGGGTATGTTGAGCCCATTGAATATTTATTTTTTTTGTCCTAAGGGATTGAATAATGACAAAAAAAAAAAATTTACAATAAGTTGTCACTAAATGATATATTGCTCACACATGCCATGGTTATATGTGGAATTGCACCCCAAAATATATTCCGCTACTTCTCCCGAGTACGGGGATACCACATGTGTGGGACTTTTTGGGAGTCTAGTCGCACACGGCACCCCGAAAACCAATCACCACCTTCAGGATTTCTAAGGGTGCAAATTTTTGAATTTACTCCTCACTACCTATCACAGTTTCGAAGGCCATAAAATGCCAAAATAGCACAAAACCCCCCAAAATGACCCCATTTTGGAAAGTAGACACCCCAAGCTATTTACTGAGAGGCATGTTGAGTCCATGGAATATTTTATATTTTGCCACAAGTTGCGGGAATATTACAAACTTTTTTTTTGCACAAAGTTGTCACTAAATGATATATTGCTCACACATGCTATGGGCATATGTGAAATGACACCCCAAAAAACATTCTGCTGCTTCTCCTGAGTACAGGGATACCACATGTGTGGGACTTTTTGGTAGCCTAGCCGTGTACGGGACCCCGAAATCCAAGCACCCCCTTCAGGATTTCTAAGGGCATACATTTTTTATTTTACTCATCACTACCTATCACTACTTATCACAGTTTTGAAGGCCATAAAATGCCAAGATGGCACAAACCCCCCCCCCCCAAATGACCCCATTTTGGAAAGTAGACACCCCAAGCTATTTGCTGAGGGCCATGTTGAGACCATTGAATATTTTTTTTTTTCGTCCCAAGGGATTGAATAATGACAAAAAATAAAAAATAAATTTTTTTTTAATAGAAGTTGTCACTAAATGATATATTGCTCACACATGCCATGATGGTTATATGTGGAATTGCAAAATATATTCCGCTACTTCTCCCGAGTATGGGGATACCACATGTGTGGGACTTTTTGGGAGTCTAGTCGCGCACGGCACCCCGAAAACCAATCACCACCTTCAGGATTTCTAAGGGTGCAAATTTTTGATTTCACTCCTCATTACCTATCAGTTTCGAAAGCCATAAAATGCCAAAATAGCACAAAACCCCCCAAAATGACCCCATTTTGGAAAGTAGACACCCCAAGCTATTTACTGAGAGGCATGTTGAGTCCATGGAATATTTTATATTTTGCCACAAGTTGCGGGAATATTACAAACTTTTTTTTTTTTGCACAAAGTTGTCACTAAATGATATATTGCTCACACATGCTATGGGCATAAGTCAAATTACACCCCAAAATAAATTCTGCTGCTTCTCCCGAGTACGGGGTTACCACATGTGGGGGACTTTTTGGGAGCCTAGCCACGTACGGGACCCCGAAAACCAAGCACTGCCTTCCAGATTTAAATATAAAATGCTACCAAAAAAACTGTTAGCGATCGCAGGGATCAGGCCTGACTCTGCGATCGCTGCAGTTATGTGTTTAGTGTTTTGTAAGTGACAGTGATCGATCGATACTGCACTTGGGTGGGCTGGGCAGAGGGGAAAAAGCAGGTGCCAGCAGGTATCTAGGCTGATCCCGCTAACAATGCGTTTTTTTGGAACCCTGAACTGCTGGGGACGCTAGTATAGATCTGATCAGATCAGATATTGATCTGTTCAGATTCTATACCACTACAGGAGGTTTATGCTTTGCGTGTGGGTGTTAGCGGTACTGGCACTAACCTAGCGCTCCCTGGGGCGACGCAGACCCTGACCCTAAAACCTAATTGATATCACCCGCTGGGTGATCAGGGGGTTAAACCTTTATTGGGTAATAAATGGTGGGTGCCCTGATGCTATAAAAAGCAAACTAACCAGAGTCACCAGTGACACTTATACTGTGATCGCTGGTGAAAGGGTTAACTAGGGGCAATCAGGGGGTTAAAACCATTTTTGGGTAGTATATGGGGGTACCTAACGCTATAAAAACCTGGCGGTGAACCTAAAAAAATAACTAGCTACCTAACGACACTAGTGACACTAATGCAGCGATCAGAAAAACGATCGCTTAGTGACACTGGCAAAAGGGGGTGAAAGGGTTAACTAGGGGCAATCAGGGGGTTAAAACCATTATCGGGTAGTATATCGGGGTACCTAGCGCTATAAAAACCTGGCGGTGAACCTAAAAAAATTAGCTACCTAGCGACACTAATGCAGCAATCAGAAAAATGATCGCTTAGTGACAGTGGCAAAAGGGGGTGAAAGGGTTAACTAGGGGCAATCAGGGGGTTAAAACCATTATTGGGTAGTATATCGGGGTACCTAGCGATATAAAAACCTGGCGGTGAACCTAAAAAAATAACTAGCTACCTAGCGACAGTAGCGACACTGATGCCGCGATCAGAAAAATGATCGCTTAGTGACACTGGCAAAAGGGGGTGAAAGGGTTAACTCTAGGGGCAATCAGGGGGTTAAAACCATTATTGGGTAGTATATCGGGGTACCTAGCGCTATAAAAACCTGGCGATGAACCTAAAAAAAAAATTAGCTACCTAGCGACACTAATGCAGCGATCAGAAAAATGATCGCTTAGTGACAGTGGCAAAAGGGGGTGAAAGGGTTAACTAGGGGCAATCGGGGTTAAAACCATTATTGGGTAGTATATCGGGGTACCTAGCGCTATAAAAACCTGGCGATGAACCTAAAAAAAAATTAGCTACCTAGCGACACTAATGCAGCGATCAGAAAAATGATCGCTTAGTGACAGTGGCAAAAGGGGGTGAAAGGGTTAACTAGGGGCAATCAGGGGGTTAAAACCATTATTGGGTAGTATATCGGGGTACCTAGCGCTATAAAAACCTGGCGATGAACCTAAAAAAAAAATTAGCTACCTAGCGACAGTAGCGACACTGATGCAGCGATCAGAAAAATGATCGCTTAGTGACACTGGCAAAAGGGGGTGAAAGGGTTAACTCTAGGGGCAATCAGGGAGTTAAATCTTTATTGGGGGGTGATAGGGGGCTACCCTGGACCTAACACTAACTGCCCTGACAGTTTTAACTGTTACAACTGACACTGAATGCATTGATCAGTAAAGAAATGATCAATGCAATCAGTGACACTGTGACTGGGGGGGAGGGGGGCGATCTGGGGGGGTTTTAGTCTTCTCCTCGTAGTCCGGTCAAAAAGACCGCCCCGAGGAGAATGACATCACTTCCTCCTTCCTGTGTAAACAATACACAGTGGGAGGAAGTTCGTCATTGGCCAGGAGCGATCCAGAGGGGGTGGCCAGAAACCAACGGCCATCCCCTCATCACGGATCGCTTCTGCAGCGAACCGGACCGCCGTATCCAGCGGGAGGGGGTTCGATCGGACCCCCCACCCGCTGGAAGGCAGGCACGTACATGTACGTGCTTGTGCCTGCCTGTGCCATTGTGATGACGTACAATGGCAATACGGCGGTCCTTAAGTGGTTAACAGACCAAAAGAGAGAAAATGGGAAAAGTTTATTGTTAAGGATTACCTATACTTTGACCCCTTCCTGCTGCTGCCTCCAGGCCCTTCAAGAGGTTTTTAAATGCAGGCAAGCGAACATTCCAATCTTGTGACCACTGTGACTTGCTATCACAGCGGTCACATTATTGAAGATCTCCCGATCACAAGAATGCATCGGGAGCTTTACAGTATCCACTGGTTATGTGCTGGTAACGTGCTTGCAGCACACTAATTTGTTTACACAGGGCTGCATATATGCAGCTACTCGCCATTAAAGGCCATCCACAGAGAGGCTGCATATATGCGTAGGGCCTACTGAATTGATTAACTGTGACACTATTACATGAATACCTTCATTACAGAAAGAACAAAATGCATATTCATCCCTGCTCTTCTTTCCGCATTTGTTTACTGCTTTACTACAGGTGCACGATGACCGCATCCTATTATCCAGAATCTTTCATATCTCCTTAAAAAAAAAACTTGGTGCAGTTTTTGTTTAGATTTATTTCTGTTAAACCATGTATTTTTTATTATTTCTCTTATTTTTCTTTATGTTCTTCCAGATGAGATTGATAGCTCATCGATGTCTGATGATGATCGCAAAGAGGTTGTTAACATTCAAACCTGGATAAACAAACCTGATATCAAACATCACTTCCCATGTCATGAAGTTAAAGAAACCGGTCACATGTTTCCAAGGTAATAGAATTGTTTTCCCTCCTTAGGTTTACATTCCAAAGGATTTGTATTTCTGTCCACACAGTCCTGCCAGAAAGCACATCTAGCCTAGAGACCTGATTTTCTGTGTTGAAGATAAGTAGTTTAGCTAGGCCTTGTCTGTGCCCCAAGCCTCTGATTGATTGGACCATCAAGGTAAAGTAACTTACTGATGACCTGATCTCTTTGTAACTCAGCTGTCCCCCATCCCAACAAGGAGTTAGCACCAATGCACTGAGCCAAACTGAGTAGTTATTTGTTCTGTTTTTTTCTTTTCCTAGTCTGAGCTCTGCTGAGTGGGGAAATTGCAAGAGATTGATGCAAAGTAAAATTCAGGCACTTAAAATAGTTGTGTTTAAAAGACTTGGAA
Organism: Lithobates pipiens; assembly: GCF_037356315.1. NCBI lineage: Eukaryota > Metazoa > Chordata > Amphibia > Anura > Ranidae > Lithobates > Lithobates pipiens. Next base: position 105,294,314 of record NW_027507748.1, read on the forward strand.
GAAAAATTTGCAGAGCCATTTGTTCTGCCTAACCAATATACATTCATTCTGTGCTAATGCTGCAAAATCAAATCCAAACATATATGTAGTCCTAGATTGTAAGCTCTAACAAGCATAACCCTCTGATTCCTCCGTATTGAATTGTACTGTAGCTGTACTGTCTGCCGTCATGTTGTGAAGAACTGCACAAACTGTTGGCGCTATATAAATCATGTATAATAATAATAATAATAATATAATTTAATGATTCTAAAGACTATAGGGATATTTACCTTAAAGCGGAGTTCCACCCAAAAGTGTAACTTCTGCTTATTCGTCGTCGTACCCCTGTTTTTGACAGGTCCCCTTCCCCACTTCGGCGAGGCCGGGTAAAGTATGTCAGCAGCTCGGCCTCCCTCCCCTTCTGCTGGGCCAGTGAGAGAGCGCAGCGTGCTTCGCGCATGCACAGTAGAGACCTGGCCATGAATCCGAAAGGCTACACTGCCAGGTTCCCTTATCAGCAGTGGCGGCGTCCGACCAGCCGATGTAAACATCGGCTGAGGTGCCGATATTGCTGGAATGTTAAAAGTCAGCTACAGTGTGTAATTTTCAAAGGGGTGGGCCGAACTCCTCTTTAGGCTTCATGTACACGGGATGTTTTTACAACCTCTTCTGGACAATTTAACTTGGCAGATAGTAACCCATGTTTAAAACGTCCATTTTTCTGTGTTTACGTGTCGCTTTTGCGTTTAGAAGCGTTTAAAAAAAATAAGATTTTTTTTTTTTCCAAAATGGCCAAAAATGAAAAACGCCTGTAAACGAATCGCGGCTAAATGCATTTAAAAGTGTTTGGCGTTTGAAATGTCTCTAAACTCAGCTTCCAAACCCATTTTTTGCATTCCAAAAAAGCCTCAACTGCCTAGGAACAACTGTAAACGACTCTGTGTATCTACAGAGGAGAGTTCAGGAGCAGTTGAAAAAAATGCTCAACTGCTCCTAAATGTCCCTTTAGCGGCAGCAGTGTACATGAGGCCTTAAAGTAAAAAACTTTTTTTTAATTAGTTTTGGATAGAGTGTGTCCCCATTAGGGAGATCCACTCTTTCTATGTGTCATGTGTACTATTATCATGGAAAGTGAGCAGAAAATGAAAGAAAATTCCACATTTTGGGTTGTCCCCAGAATAGTAATAGAAGGGAATCTTCCAATGGGGACAATAGTTCTGATGACCTGGGGGTCCCCAAGAAATTCCCTTAATTAGCAGGGATTTCCTCTCTCTTCCTGTTTGGCTATGGGACAAGAAGTGAAGGTGAATCTCCCCAATGGGACAAAGATGGCAAAAATAAACCTTACAGGAGTTATAACCCTTCCTTACCCCAAAATAAAGAAAAACGTTTTGCCTATAGTTCTGCTTTTAATGCATTATCTTCATGAAGGTAAAAACCCTTCTGAGCTGTATTATCCCCCCAACCCCCATTTATACTTGCCTGATCTCGATCCAGCCTTTTGCCTGAGAACAGCGGCTCTCTCCTTTCTCTCCCTCCTCACAGAGCAGATTTTTGCCAGATAGCTGGCAAAAATTACATTTTCTAAAAACTCATTATGCTTTACAGAAAATACCTTGAAAGCTTTATTTTCCAAAATGGTGTCATTTTGTGTGCGTTTCCAATGTTGTGGTGCTCCAGGGCCTCCAAAAATGTGATCGGTAGTCAGGGAATTAGATGCGTAATTTACGTGTAATTTATGCTCCTTGAAAGCACAAAGGTGTTCCTTTGATGTTGGGCCCCTCCATCAATCTTGGCTGTGAAAGTCTCGTATATGGGGAGGCATATCAGAATATGTTTGAGTGTAATTATAAGTATACCTATGCTGTGTGCGAAACATAACTTGTTTAATTAACTTTTAGAAAAAAAATATATTTAATTTCTTTCAGTCTTTAGACAGTTTAATTATTTTTCTTCTTTTTTTTTTTTACCCTTTTAAAAGTCACCTTCTGGTAACGGCAACCCATATGTACTGTTTGCGGGAGATCCAGTCTAGGAAGGGATTTGCATATATACAGTCACGTCAAGCGCTGAGCTCGGTTGTAAAGATCACATCTAAGAAGAAACATCCAGAGCTGATAACATTTAAATATGGAAATAGCAGTTCAACAGGAGTGGAAATATTAGCAGTGGAGAGGTGAGAGCTATATATATATTAATATATATACTGTTAAAGGGTGACGGTTCTGTTTATAGGCTCTTCTGTTATGTGTGTGTCATAACCTTGTGTAATAAATACATAAAGCTGTTTATTTGAGGGTTTTAGCTCATTTACAATGTCCTCTTGCCATTTCTTACATAATGTGTCTCTACCTCGTTAGAAACCTTCAACATTTCGTAGTTCAGTGCTTCAATATCTGCCAAGGGTTAGCATGCTCAGTTAGTGACAAGCTGTGCAATACCAGAAAAGATGAGACAGAAGAGAGCGAGTGTGGTCACATGATTTACAGTAAAAGGTCTGCATGTTCAAAAATCAAAAAATGAGGTCGTGTACAGACAAAAAAGTTTTTGTATAGTTTTATCTTGGTTTGTTTTTTTGCATGCCAGGTAGTTTATTGATATCCACAATATATTCTCTTTTTAGGTACTTAATACCAAAAGCAGGAGACGCTACCAAAGCCATCAAACAACAGATCATCAAAGTTCTTGATGCCTTGGAAAGCTAACAGCACATTCACCACCCTTTTCTATGTGTTGATGGATAATAAAGTAGTTAATTTAATTTTCTTGGGGTTCTATTTCATAACACTCTTAAGTTTTTTTTTTTTTGTTTTTTTTTGGGGTTTTTTTTTTTGTTTTTACAATATCCATTTTGACAAGTGTACATTTCTGTACTGAAAACGACTGTTCAGTGGAGTGAAGGAGTGAGATCTGATGTGATTGTCCTTAGCTTTGGAAATGGGGACAATGGAGAAATGATGTGGACTCAGTAATTTTTTTTTTCCTCTACATTTCTGATATTTTGTGTAAATATAGGGGAAACACTCAGGTTAGCGTACCGGTGATGGTAAGCACAGAGCCCTGACTGGATCAGTATTGACAGCGGATGGTGCACAGAGAGGACTGTACTACGCACCAGAAGCGCTCCTCATCATAACCAAATCGTGTTTAACCACAGTGCACTAACAATAGGCTCTCTAATTGGCTTCTTCTTTTTTTTTTGTACATTCCATATATAGTTCCACAGGGCTGCAACCATATCTTCCAGCTGCCCCGTTTTTTTTTTTTTTGTTTGTTTTTTTGGGAAAATTGGCATTGCATATGACATTGTTTGTTTGGGTTAAAATAAGTGAGGTTTGAGCAGATCAAGGTTTGGATTCTAAAGGTGAGCTCCTTGAAAAATGAAATAGCTTTGTGCATCTACACTTCTTTTTTTGACATCCTATTTGGCAGAAAGGGCCTGCATGGATCACACTACCCACTGTAGAATTTGTAACCTGATCCAGTATAGGACATACCGACATGAAGCTATTTTTTAAGGGTGCACATGAGGCAATTTAACTGTGGTACACAGACTGAGAATCTCGTTATAAACTTCATCAGAAAACAGCTGAAGGTCTTTAAAAAACAAAACAAAAAAAAAACAGTAAAAGTATTCTAATATGATCTACATTTACTTGTAGTTTTGTCATACCTGGAGCTTCCCTTTAAATGTTTTCTGTCTTGAGATTTTGGAATGCTGGAAGGTATGGTTAAAAACCATACATCAACGTAAACATGTCTGTTTTCCTTTAATGTTATTTTATGTGCAAGTAAGATATGGGAAAAAATGTGCAATCTGCGTAGGAATGAATTTAGGGGGGTTACGACCCCTTTTAACTGCCAAAAGCTCTGCAACTAGTCTGGTCTACAGTGAAAACCATATAATGCATTAGCCTCATTAAGCACACAGGGATCTTCAGCATCTCCCATACAAACGTCTTAAAAGGAATTATTTTCTTTCTTTCTTTTTTTTTTTTGTTTTTATTTTTTACACAATTCCAACACTATGAGACAACAGGACAAGAACCAGTATTATCTCCACCGTACAGTACTGATGTGACCTGACAGTTCTTGCCTGTACATTTTGCTTTTAACAAAGTCATAACTGCGACTGAAAAATAAAAATTTTATGTAAGAGCATCTGAAATCTTTGAATTCCAAATGTTTGTATCTTTAATGAAACCTTGTATTTGTTTTAAATCTTAAGATTGTAAATTTGGCACGGACTTTAGTACAGTTGCCCTTCAACAATGCCTCACCCCCTTGAATGTAGACCACCTGGGTAAAAACTTGCTTCCTTTCCCTTCCAGCCATATTAAATGTGTGATATCTCATAGCCTTTCAGCTGAAAATGTCTCTTCCAGATCCATTTCTTCCTGCACATGTCTACTGGGGCCCTGTTCATTTTCTCTATGGTAGAGCTGTGCTTTATGCCAGCTTTCATATTAGTATGGTACTCTCAAAAGCATGAATGAGACTCTAGCACAGAAGACCTGGTGGGAGCATTTCTTGGAAAAAAGGCTGTAAGATTTTAGAGGGCACCCGGTGAGGAAGGTTGGTATTTAACCAGGTGGACTGCGTTAAGACAGTGGGGGGGCGGCGACAACTCCTTTTTTTTAAATTAAATAAAAAAAAAAATATATATATATATATATATATATATATATAATAATTTTTTTTTTTATATATATCATAATCGGGGACGTGAGGTCAGTGGCTGGTGAGGAACTGGCTAGTATCAGAGCCAGATACACACAGGTTACCTATGATGCAAACGTTAGAGTGAGAGCAATAATTCTAGCACTAGACCTCTGTAACTCTAAACATGTAACCTGTAAACGTTTTTAAAGCATCGCCTATGGAGATTTTTAAGTACCAAAATTTGGCGCCACTCAACAAGTGTGTGCAATTTTAAAGCGCGACATGTTTGGTATCTATTTACTTGGCGTAACATCTTTCACATTATAACAAAAACATCGGACTAACTTTGGTGTATGTGTTGTGTGGTTTTTATTTTTTTTATGAACTTTTTTTTCTAAGAAAAACGTGTTTGAAAAATTGCAAGGACCACTGTTTAATTCCCTAGTGTGTCTGCTAAAACAATATATATATATATATTGTTTGGGGGTTCTGAGTAATTTTCTAGCAAAATAATTATGATTTTTACATGTAGGAGAGAGGTGTCAGAATTGGCCTGAGTGGCAAGTGGTTAATTACCATAAGTAAATAATATACAAATAATTATTATATATTGTTTTTAAGGTCATTTACTAGATTTTCAAAAACTGTACTGAAGCAGGTGGCTTAAAGTATAACTTCAAACCAGTAATTTCACAGTAAATAGATAAATAATAAATTATGTTATAACATAATATATGATTTAGCTTGATTAAAATTGTACCTTTTCATCAGCAGTAGATTCTCATTCTCCCTCTTAAACGTGTGAGAAAAACATGGGCTTATAGGTAAATCTTAAATCCATAAACCTGTTTTTTCCTTGTAGTTAGGAGGGCTGAGCTGGAAGGGAGCTTTTAAACACATGTCCCCTTCTATGACACTGCAGTGAGAAGAGAGCCTTCACTGCACGATTTTTATTGGGGAGCTTGTACCAATGGTGCTTTACCATTGGACCAAGGCTCCAAGCTGTCCATTGAACTCAGTGCCTCTGACAAGAAGTGAGAGGCACTGTGAGCTCATTCTCTGTCTGCTGCAAACAGTGTTCCAGCTTGTATTTAAACTGGCCACTCTGTATGTAGCTGCTGACAAGGCTGCACAAGAATCCCACTATTTCTGGATGGCAGAAGCCCCAAATTTTGACCAATGGTGGAGTAGGACTTCAGCTAACTATCCCCTAAATTTGGGCACAATCTTTTTTTTTTTTTTTTTTCCTTCTTCTTTCATATTCATGGCAGGTGACTGCACGTCCCTGATCATGTATTTATTTATATAATCTCACAAAAGTGAGTACACCCCTCACATTTTTGTAACTATTTTATTATATCTTTTCATGTGTCAACACTGAAGAAATTACACTTTCTACAATGTAAAGTAGTGAGTATACAGCTTGAATAACAGTGTAAATGTGCTGTCCCCTCAAAATAACTCAACACACAGCCATTAATGGCTAAACTGCTGGCAACAAAAATGAGTACACCCCTAAGTGAAAATATCCAAATTGGGCCCAGAGGGTGAATATTTTGTGTGGCCACCATTATTTTCCAGAACTGCCCTAACCCTCTTGGGTATGGAGTTCACCAGAGCTTCACAGGTTGCCACTGGAGTCCTCCCTCCACTCCTCCATGATGACATCAGAGCTGGTGGATGTTAGAGACCTTGCTCTCTTCCACCTTCTGTTTGAAGATGGCCCACTGATGCTCATTAGGGTTTAGGTCTGGAGACATGCTTGGCTAGTCCATCACCTTTACCCTCTTATTTAGCAAGGCAGTGGTCATCTTGGAGGTGTGTTTAGGGTCGTTATCATGTTTGAATACTGCCCTGTGGCCCAGTCTCCGAAGGGAGGGGGATCATGCTCTGCTTCAGTATGTCATAGTACATGTTGGCATTCATGGTTCCCTCAATGAACATTAGCTCCCCAGTGCCGGCAGCACTCATGAAGCCCCAGACCATGACACCACCACCATGCTTGACTGTAGGCAAGACACACTTGTCTTTATACTCGCCTTGTTGCCGCCACACATGCTTGACACCATCTGAACCAAATACGTTTATCTTGCTCTCATCGGACCACAGGACATGGCTCCAGTAATCCATGTCCTTAGTCTGCTTGTCTTCAACAAACTGTTTGTAGGCTTTCTTGTGCATCTTCTTTAGAAGAGGCTTCCTTCTGGGACGATAGCCATGCAGACCAATTTGATGCAGTGTGTGGCATATGGTCTGAGCACTGACAGGCTGACCCCCCCATTCCTTCAACTTCTGCAGAAATCATATGTCTATTTCCCAAACCCAACCTCTGGATATAACGCCGAACTTGTGCACGCAACTTCTTTGGTCGACCATGGTGAGGACTATTCTGAGTGGAGCCTGTCCTATTAAACTGCTGGATAGTCTTGGCCACCATGCTACAGCTCAGTTTCAGGGTCTTGCCAATTTTCTTATAGCCTAGGCCATCTTTTATATAGAGCAGCCTTTTATATATATATATATATATATATATATATATATATATATATATATATATAATATTATATTATGAGAGAGAGATAGATCCTCAGAGTTCTTTGCCATGAGGTGCCATGTGGAACTTCCAGTGACCAGTATGAAAGAGTGAGAGCGATAACACTAAATTTAACAGTCCTGCCCCCCATTCACACTTGAGACCTTGTAACACCAATGCCGCGTACACACGATCAAACAATCCGGTGGAAAAGTCCGGCAAACTCAAGTCCGCCAAATAATCCCCCCGTGTTTAGCCTCCGGCATACTTTTTTGACCCGAAAGTACGGCGGACTTAGAATGCCGTGTTGCACTCCAATCTTCCAGCCGGACTCGCATTTCGGCGGACAATCCGGCCGTGTGTGTGCCAGTCCGTCGTACTTTTGAAATGAGCGGACTTTTCCCGCCCGGAGAAAAGTCCGCTCATTTTGAGCGGGTCTCCAGGTAGGCGGGGCCCGCGAAGGAGACGTCGCTGGCCCCGCCACCTGGTATGGACTTAAAAGGGAACCCCAACGCCGAAAAAAATCTGCGTGGGGGTCCCCCCAAGTCCACAACAGACCCTTGTCCGAGAACGCTACCCGGCCGGCCAGGAAAGGGGGGGGGCGAGCGAGCGCCCCCCCTCCTGAGCCGTACCAGGCCGCGTGCCCTCAACATGGGGGGTGTCTTGGGGAAGGGGGGGCCGCGCGGCCACCCCCCACCCCAAAGCACCTTGTCCCCATGTTGATGAGGACAAGGGCCTCTTCCCGACAACCCTGGCCGTTGGTTGTCGGGGTCTGCGGGCGGGGGGCTTATCGGAATCCGGGAGCCCCCTTTAATAAGGGGGTCCCCGGATACCGACCCCCCATTCACCTGTAAAATAAAAGTACAAAAAAACACAACACACGAGATAAAATACTTTATTGCACAGCTCCGGGGGTCTTTCGTCTTCGGGGGTCTTCTCGCCGGACTCCTCCGCTATCTTCTTGTAGCTCTTTTGCTAGCGGAGGAGTCCGGCTTTCTTCCTCGCCGCCGGCCTCTTCTTCCGACTTCGGGGGTCTTGTCCCCCCTCTTCGGTTCTTCTGCCGGGCCACCGCACCTTCTTATAGCTCTTTTACAGGCGGTTGCCTGGTCTTCTGTCGCCGCCGCCGCCTTCCGTTTTTCTTCTTCTTCTCCAGGAGATGTTGACTCGACGATCTCTCCGGCCGCAATGCCAGGGACGCGCTGCCACTTATATAGGGACAAGGGGTGGTGTCACATGGGTTTATGTCACATGGGTTGGTCACATGGGTTGATGTCACATGGCGACAGTCCCAGCATCCTCCGGGACTGTGACATCGTAAGGGGGCGGGGTCACCATGTGACACCAACCCATGTGACATAAACCCATGTGACACCGCCCCTTGTCCCTATATAAGTGGCAGCGCAGCGCGTCCCTGCCATTGCGGCCGGAGAGATCGCCGAGTCAACATCTCCTGGAGAAGAAGAAGAACGGAAGGCGGCGGCAGCGACAGAAGACCGGGCCACCGCCTGTAAAAGAGCTATAAGAAGGCGCGGTGGCCCGGCAGAAGAACCGAAGAGGGGGACAAGACCCCCCTCGGACAAGGGTCGGACAAGGGTCTGTTGTGGACTTGGGGGGACCCTCACGCCGATTTTTTTCGGCGTTGGGGTTCCCCTTTAAGTCCATACCAGGCGGCGGGGCCAGCGACGCCTCCTTCGCGGGCCCCGCCTACCTGGAGACGCGCTCGAAATGAGCGGACTTTCCTCTGCGTGTGGCGGCGAGTCCGTTCATTTCAAAAGTACGGCGGACTTAGTACGCCGTATTAGTCCGCTCAAAAAGTGCCGTGCGTGGCCAAGTAGCCTGTTCGGAAAGTCCGACGGACAGTCTGGCGGGAAGTCCACCAGACTAAGTACGTCGGACATACCGCTACGTGTCTACGCGGCTTAACAAGTCACATGGCACCATGGAAGGAAAATTGCTAATTTGGCCCAATTTGTACATTTTCACTTAGGGGGTGTACTCACTTTTGTTGCCATTGGTTTAGACATTAATGGCTGTGTGTTAAATTATTTTGAGGGGACAGCAAATTTACACTGTTATACAAGCTGTACACTCACTACATTACATTGTAGCAAAGTATCATTTCTTCAGTGTTGATAAAGATATAATAAAATATTTACAAAAATGTGAGGGGTGTACTCACTTATGTGAAATACCGTGTGTGTGTAATATATATATATATATATATATATATATGTCGTGTCTATTAAATAATGAGACTGTGATCCTACCTAGTAGAGAAAGCAGTCAGAACCGGTTATGACTGCATGCATGGTGACTTTGAACTCTGACATTCAGTTGATTGTTAGTCGCCATTTAATTTGTTAGCATTTTTTTGGCACGCTACAAAAAACGCAAAGTTTAAAAGTTGAACGTGTCAATTTGAATTTTTTTGTAAAATTGCACAAAACACCAACAGTTTTCAAATGCTTACTGCAGCTTCTGGGAACAATAGTCTGTCTCGCGTGCGTGTGTTTGAGTGGCACAAAAGATTCAGTGAGGGACATGAGAATTAAGCACCCGTTTAACTTTTGGGAATTTAAGGGACATGTTTTGAGTTGATGCTGTAAAGAAGAAAACGGCGGATGTGTTGAAACAGCTGACAGAAGTAGATTTTCTCCATGCCTTCAACCAGTGGAAAACAAGACTGCAGCAATGCATTAGCGCAAATGGGGAATATATTGAAGGGGACAAGCATTACATTTGTAATACATATAAATAAAGGTGAGTTATTTAATAGATACACTGTGTGTGTGTGTGTGTGTGAATATAAATATATATACACACACACACACACACACACACACACACACACACACACACACACTCTCCTGGCCAATAGCCAAGCACTCTGAGTTTTTTTTTTTTTTTTACTAAGCAAAGGATTTGTATATCTTTCCATCCTGTCCTGGGATTTATACAGCTCTGTCACGTTGCACAGCCCTGTCTGCCAGGGAAGGAGACCAATTTTTTCTCTGCTGCACAGGTCTTGTCCTTCCCTCAGCCTGCAATTGAACCGTGAAAAGAGAGCAGCATAACTGTAAAATAATAATACACAGTGTGAGACCAGCTGTCTTATACTACCTCCTACTACATCACCACTCCAGTGCTGCAGGATGCATGCTGGACCACTTCCTAGAGACTGCTGCTTTCCTGCAAAGTATTCTTGGAGTTTGTGCTGGTGCTCTGGAAAATAAGAAGCACAGTGGACCGCAGGGTTGCAGCAGAAATTAGCAGTATAAAAAAAGGCAACACCTGTAATGTGAATTCATAGCCATGTGGAAAACCTGAACTAAGAAAAAATATGTAGGCTCCCATTGCTGACCTGAAACTGAAAGGTACCTGTCTGCCTGGCTTCACCACTTCCCTGTCCCAAAACACATAGGCAGCAAGTAAAGCCAAAACGTGATCTGTAGACTTGTTTCAGGACAGTATTAAAAACAGACTTAGGCATGCAATGATTTGATATTTGAGAGTCCCTTTGGTACAACATATATGTGCACCAACCAGGACCTGCATTGGTTAGGGTGCTATCGGCAGCAGGGGGACTCCTTGTACATTTAGGTTTCCTGAGTATTAGTTATAATTTCTGGGCCTGTACCAACTAATCCAGAAAACAACTTTCTTTTTGGGTATTTTAGATCCGCAGTTCCCAACCTCCCTGGCACAAGGAACTGGCTGTGTGAAAGTCAACCGCCCCCAAAGACTGGGGGATAGACAGTGGAGGAGGGGGGTGGTCGAAGCCTGTAGTAGTAGAGGATATATGAAATACTACTAACCACTAAATCAGGGGTGCCCAACCTTTTGAAGAGCAAGGGCCATCAAAGCGACTTGGAAACCGGTCGCGGGCCAAAATAAGTGTAATGTGCGGATGACAGGTCTGTATCTACGCTGCATATGCATAACGGATATGTACACAGCCCATGATACTCTATGGGCCCAACAATTCAATCTGATGGAAGGGGACGGTTCCCCTTCCCTTTTTTTTTTTTTTTTTTTTTTTGCGTATCGGAAAAGGTAAGCAGGGGTAAATGGACATAGAGGTGAATGGAGAGTCCGATTGGGTTCTAATGCTGCTTTGACAATGATGCGCCACGTGCACCTGGGGCTTTCCTGAAGGTTAGCTGCACTTTGCCTTAGACTTCTATTGAATCCTGATGGTGTTGTGCACTTTCTGAAAACGCACCAAACCTACAAGTAATAACAGAAGTCTATGGCTCAGTGCAGGTAACCCGCAGGTGCAGGATTAGTTTAACAGCAGCCTAGTGACGACTGAAGAACAGATATTCCCATATATACACTGATTTTAGTAACAAACACACCTTTAATAACAGTTTTCCATTCAGTTTTCCCCAGCTGTTGCTGTCCCAGGCAGAGTGCATTTGGTATCGATTGTGATAAGAGCTGGCGCTATACAGGAAGCATCAGCTTATGCGGCTCTGCAGCTTCTTGCTTTCTCTACCGCCAGCTTCATTCACAACACTGATGCTCTGGGATGGTGGGTCGGCAACCTGCAATCTGGGCTTGTCAAACCACCATCCTTAGAGCAGGAGCTTGTGGGCTCGTGGGCCACATCAGAGGGCTCCACGGGCCACTGGTTGGGCACCCCTGCACTAAATGCTAGCTCCTTGTCCATGCTGGGAACCCAGTGCCTTCAAAGGAGAGGGGGAAGATAGGTGTGCCAGGCAGCAGTATAGTGTAGTAGTTAGTTTTACTGTGAAATAAACAATTAAACTCACAATCACTCTGTGACCAAAGATATGTCACTGTAGATGAGTTTTGCAGGACTCAAGGTCTGGAGTATGGGATGGTGAAATACTGAAGGTGGGATTTCTACACTGGGGCCAGTGTAAAGATCACTGAAGGCGCCGCAGACTTCCTTCTCCTAGCACTGCCAAGAAGAACTGTCGGGAGCACTCTCTGGTGGGTGGCAGTTCAAGATGTGCCCCTGTTTAAGATCACAAAATGTAGAGAACAGACTATTATCGGAAACTTCTTCATGTCAGTCCACAGAACGGAACTCTGTGCAGATACAAAAATACAGTGATATATTTATAGCAGCGGGAAAGTGCTATACCGGATTAGCCATTGACAAAAGTGGTTTAGGGTGACAGCATTTATTTATTTTTTTCTCAGAAAAAAAGTTTTTTATTGAAAATCTAAGTTTACAAAACGTCAATAAATTCCAGTTCCAACATTACATTCTGTGTACACTTCACCACTTTCTAGAACAGTATAAATTCAGCTAGCAGTTTATTTATGTATCCTTTACTCCTCTGGGCCCGCTGCACTCATAATGGCCTTGAATGTTACCTTTTTAGCTCTAGCAGCCCAGTAATCTATCTAGAATAACATCCACTGGGGCTAGGCCTGGTGAGCTCATCCAAGGTGACCACTGAGCCTCAAATTTGCCCGGTCATCCTCTATACTGGGATATAAACTTTCCCAGCCGTAAGGTGTCACCCATCTGTATTATCCATTCCCTAATCGTGGGGGGCTCCGATACCTTCCATCTTTGGAGAATGAGCAGGCATGCCTGAAACAGTCCCCTCGCAATGGGTGGTTTGAGGTTAACCTCCGTGGGGAGGTCATCCAGAATGCCCAGGAGGCATGGTTTTCTGGTCAGTCTGGATGGAAACTGAAAAAACGTTATTAACCACTTCAGCCCCGGACCATTTTGCTGGTCAAAGACCAGACCACTTTTTTGCAATTCGGCACTGCTTCGCTTTAACTGACAATTGCGCGGTCATGCGACGTGGCTCCCAAACAAAATTGACGTCCTTTTTTTCCCCACAAATAGAGCTTTCTTTTGGTGGTTTTTCGATCACCCCTGGGGTTTTTATTTTTAGCGTTATAAACAAAAATAGAGCGACAATTTTGAAAAAAACGCATTATTTTTTACTTTTTGTTATAATAAATATCCCCCAAAAATATATATAAAAAACTTTTTTTTCCCTCAGTTTAGGCCGATACGTATTCTTCTACATATTTTTGGTTAAAAAAATCGCAATAAGCGATTATTGATTGGTTTACGCAAAAGTTATAGTGTTTACAAAATAGGGGATAGTTTTATGGCATTTTTATTAATAATTTTTTTTTTACTGGTAATGGTGGCGATCAGTGATTTTTATTGCGACTGCGACATTATGGAGGACAAATCTGACATTTTTGGGACCATTGTCATTTATACAGCAATCCCTGCTATATAAATGCAGTGATTCCTGTGTAAATGACACTGGCAGTGAAGGGGTTAATCAGTGGGTGGCAGTGTAGGGGTTAAGTGTTCCTAGGGGTGTGTTACTAACTGTTGGGGGCTGGGCTTTAATTTAGTGAACACTGATCTCTGCTCCAATCACATGGAGCAGAGATCAGCATCACTAGTTGCTAGACAGAACGGGGAGATGCTGTTTACAACGGCATTTCCTCGTTCAGCCGCCCCCGTGAGACGATCACGGGTATGCCTGCGGCGATCGAGACCGCAGGACCCGCGATCGGACTCACGGGGGTCCCGACCAGCACGCGAGCAAGCAGGGCGGCAAATTTAAAGGGACGTACAGGTACGCCCATTTGCCTGCCCATGGCATTCTGCCGACGTACATTGGCGTGCACTGATCGGGAACCGGTTCATAGTGTTCAGGACCCCTGTCCAGTATAGATGTAGCTTGGGGCAGCGCCATAACATGTGAATAAAGTCTCCATGATCTCTTGCGCATCTTGAACACAAGTCTGATCTTACCCCCATTCTGGCCAGCTTGGCAGGCATGTAATGGACCCAAAGTATAATGTATAATTGGGATAGTCGCTGTGCTACATTTAGAGAGGCCATTAGGGTGATAGCATTTATTGGCTAACTAAATAAATTGTTGTACAAGCTTTTGAGGCAGGCTGGCCTCCACTTCAGGCAATATACAGGTCCTTCTCAAAAAATTAGCATATTGTGATAAAGTTCATTATTTTCTGTAATGTACTGATAAACATTAGACTTTCATATATTTTAGATTCATTACACACAACTGAAGTAGTTCAAGCCTTTTCTTGTTTTAATATTGATGATTTTGGCATACAGCTCCTGAAAACCCAAAAATCCTATCTCAAAAAATTAGCATATTTCATCCGACCAATAAAAGAAAAGTGTTTTTAATACAAAAAAAGTCAACCTTCAAATAATTATGTTCAGTTATGCACTCAATACTTGGTCGGGAATCCTTTTGCAGAAATTACTGCTTCAATGCGGCATGGCATGGAGGCAACCAGCCTGTGGCACTGCTGAGGTGTTATGGAGGCCCAGGATGCTTCGATAGCAGCCTTAAGCTCATCCAGAGTGTTGGGTCTTGCGTCTCTCAACTTTCTCTTCCCAATATCCCACAGATTCTCTATGGAGTTCAGGTCAGGAGAGTTGGCAGGCCAATTGAGCACAGTAATACCATGGTCAGTAAACCATTTACCAGTGGTTTTGGCACTGTGAGCAGGTGCCAGGTCGTGCTGAAAAATGATATCTTCATCTCCATAAAGCTTTTCAGCAGATGGAAGCATGAAGTGCCCCAAAATCTCCTGATAGCTAGCTGCATTGACCCTGCCCTTGATAAAACACAGAGGACCAACACCAGCAGCTGACATGGCACCCCAGACCATCACTGACTGTGGGTACTTGACACTGGACCTCAGGCATTTTGGCATTTCCCTCTCCCCAGTCTTCCTCCAGACTCTGGCACCTTGATTTCTGAATGACATGCAAAATTTGCTTTCATCCGAAAAAAGTACTTTGGACCACTGAGCAACAGTCCAGTGCTGCTTCTCTGTAGCCCAGGTCAGGCGCTTCTGCCACTGTTTCTGGTTCAAAAGTGGCTTGACCTGGGGAATGCGGCACCTGTAGCCCATTTCCTGCACACGCCTGTTCACGGTGGCTCTGGATGTTTCTTCTCCAGACTCAGTCCACTGCTTCCGCAGGTCCTCCAAGGTCTGGAATCGGTCCTTCTCCACAATCTTCTTCAGGGTCCGGTCACCTCTTCTCGTTGTGCAGCGTTTTCTGCCACACTTTTTCCTTCCCACAGACTTCCCACTGAGGTGCCTTGATACAGCACTCTGGGAACAGCCTATTCGTTCAGAAATTTCTTTCTGTGTCTTACCCTCTTGCTTGAGGGTGTCAATGATGGCCTTCTGGACAGCAGTCAGGTCGGCAGTCTTACCCATGATTGCGGTTTTGAGTAATGAACCAGGCTGGGAGTTTTTAAAAGCCTCAGGAATCTTTTGCAGGTGTTTAGAGTTAATTAGTTGATTCAGATGATTAGGTTAATAGCTTGTTTAGAGAACCTTTTCATGATATGCTAATTTTTTGAGATAGGAATTTTGGGTTTTCATGAGCTGTATGCCAAAATCATCAATATTAAAACAAGAAAAGGCTTGAACTACTTCAGTTGTGTGTAATGAATCTAAAATATATGAAAGTCTAATGTTTATCAGTACATTACAGAAAATAATGAACTTTTTCACAATATGCTAATTTTTTGAGAAGGACCTGTAAACTGATCATAAGAAACATACAGCGGATATAAAAAGTGCATACACCCCTGTTAAAATGTCAGGTTTCTGTGATGTGAAAAAATAAGACAAATATAAATAATTTCCGAATTTTTGTCCACCTTTAATGCGACCTATAAACTGTACAACTCGGTTGAACAACAAACTGAAATCTTTTAGGTGGAGGGAAGTAAAAATAAAATAATATGGTTGCATTAGAGTGCACACACTTAAACTACGGTAATACTTTTGTTGAAGCACCTTTTGATTTTATTACAGCACTCAGTTTTTTGGGGTAATCTTGACTTTTCTTTACAAAAACACTCCAAATCTGTCAGATTGCTGGGGCATCTCCTGTGCACAGCCGTCTTCAGATCGATCCCCACATATTTTTAATTGGATTCAGGTCTGAGCTCTGGCTGGGCCATTTCAAATCTTTAATCTTCTGCTGGTGAAGCCATTTCTTTTGTTGATTTGGATGTATGCTTTGGGTCATCATCATGCTGAAAGATGAGGTTGCTCTTTATGTTCAGCTTTCTAGCAGGAGCCTGAAGGTTTTGTGCCAATATTGACTGGTATTTGGATCTGTTCATAATTCCGTCTACCTTGACTAAGGCCCCTGTTCCAGCTAATGAAAACCAGCCCCAAAGCATGATGCTGCCACCACGCTTGTGGGTATGGTGTTCTTTTGGTGATGTGCAGTGTTGTTTTTGCGCCAAACATATCTTAGAATTAAGGGCAAAAATTTCATTCTTGGTTCCATCAGATCATAACACATTTTCCCACACACTTTTGGGAGACTTCACATGTGTTTTTGCAAAGTTTAGCCGGGCTTGGATGTTTTTCTTTGTAAGAAAAGGCTTCTGCCTTGTCACTCTACCCCATAGCCCAGACATGTGAAGAATGTGGGAGATTGTTGTCACATGTACCACACAGCCAGATGTTCCTGCAGCTCCTTTAATGTTGACCTCTTGACAGACTCCCTGACCAGGTTTCCTCTCGTCTTTTCATAAATTTTGGAGGGGCATCCAGTTCTTGGAAATGTCACTGTTGTTCCATATTTTCACTGTGTTCCATGGTATATCTAATGCCTTGGAAATTCTTTTGTACCCTTCTCCTGACTGATACATTTTAACAATGAGATTCCCTCTGATGCTTTGGAAGCTCTCTGTGGACCATGGCTTTTGCTGTAGGATGCAACTAAGGAAATGTCAGGAAAGACCTACTAGAACATCTGAACTTTATTTGGGGTTAATCAGAGGCACTTTAACCACTTGCTGACCGCCTTCCGCATATATACTGCATACTACTTGTAATAATCATAATTTTTTGGGCTAGAAAATTACTCAGAACCCCCAAACATTATATATTGTTTTAGCAGACACCCTAGGAAATAAAATGGTGGTTGTTGCAATTTTTAATGTTACACAGTATTTGTGCAGCAATTTTTCAAACGCGTTTTTTTTGTGGAAAAAAACAGTTTCACGAATATATATAAAAAAAAAACACTAAAGATAACCTGATTTTTTGTATAATGTGAAAGATAATGTTACGCCAAGCAAATAGATACCTAACATGTCACGCTTTAAAATTGTGCACACTCGTGGAATGGCGCCAAACTTCAGTACTTAAAAATCTTCATAGGCGACGCTTTACATTTTTTTTACAGATTACATGTTTAGAGTTACAGAGGAGGTCTAGTGCAAAAATTATTGCTCATGCTCTAATGATTGCAGCATATGTAACCTGTGTGTATTTGGCTCTGATACTCGCCAGTGCCTCACCAGCCACTGACCTCACCGCACGTCCCTGGAATAGTGTACTGTTTTGATATTTGTCACGCAACATATGGTGCTCATGTTAAATGCATACAATCTCAAGGACCATAAAACCATGAACCCTCCTCTATTCAGTGATGTGCAGAACATGCTTCTATCCCTTATGCCCCGTACACACGAGTGGAATTTCTGTCTGAAAAATCTTGGATGGTTCTTCCGATGGAATTTTGCTCAAGCTTGGCTTGCATACTCACGGTCAACAAAAGTTTTTTTACTTTTGACCGCCAAGAACGCGGTGACGTACAACACAATGACGAGCCAAGAAAATTAAGTTACTGTTTAAAATAGTTCAAATTTGCGCAATCATTTTAAATTACCCTATACTATGTATATACAGTATACACAATGCAGTATGTGTGTAAATATATATATATATATATATATATAAAGTATATATAATATTGGCTTTCTGTCCAGTGAGGCGCAAAGCAATTATTTGCATGCAGAATCAGACACTTAGGCCACGTACACACGGGCGGATTGTCTGCCCAACTAAGTTCGTCAGACAATCCGACAGACAGTCCGTTCAACTTTTGAATGAACGGACTTGACCACACACGATGAACAGACAGTCCGCTGAAAACTTGCGCGATGACGTGTACAGCACGTACGACGGGACTAGAAAAACGACGTCCAATACACTGCAATGCAACCTTCGGCCGTGTAAATCCTTTCTGAGCATGCGCCATACTTAGTCCGTCCAACTTGCCTACACACGAGCGGACTGTCCGCTGAAAACAAGTTTGGACGGACAAAACCAAGTTTGGACGGACAAAATTACGGAAATTCCGAAAGACTAAGTCCGTCAGACTGTCCGCTGAAAAAGTCCACTGAAGCCCACACACGAGCGGATTGTCCGCTGAAACACGGTTCAGCGGACTAAGTTGGGCAGACAATCCGCCCGTGTGTACGCGGCCTAAGGCCTCATGCACACTGGACGTTTTGCAAACTCTCCTAGAAGCTTTTCCTCCTGGCAGCAGCATTTTGGAAGGAAAAAAACACCTAGCGCTTGTAAAAGTGTTTAGGCATGTTTTCAGGCATCAAGCATTTTGGTGTTAATTCCTTTCATTGTCCTGAAAAATCATTTATTCTGACCATTGAAATTAATTAACGCCCAAGTGCTAGACGTGTTTACAAGCGTCAAGTGTTTTCTTCTGACAAAACCCTGTTGCTCCTGGACGCACAGGCAGTATTTATTCATTTTTCTGCCTCTAAGAGCTCATGTCACTAAATGCTGCTAATGCCAGGTACACACAATGAGATTATCAGACGAATGATCGTCCGGTTTTATTTTGCATGTTATTCTCAGATCAAATCTGAAGAGTTAACTAAAGTCACAAAAATTATTGTACAACAGAATAAAACTTTGGAAGTGATGTCATGTGTTTTAATGCATTTGTATTACATTTTTGAATAACAGTTATAGCTGAACGCTCACGATTTCATTCCCGCATGTCAGTCCTGACTTCGGGAGCAATTTCAGAGACATATGTGCGTGTTTTTGCACAGGTGTCAATGGAAATCGCACCCTAAAAATATTACAGAAGCGACTTTTGGGAATCGGTGGGTTACCGCACCGATTAGGGCGGTGCAATTGCTGCCGATTTGGCATGCGATTTGACATGTCAAATTACATGCCAAATCGCATCAATGTGACCCAGAGTTTAGAGGCAGGTAAAAAATGACAGATACCCCTAGAAGCAGATGCAAAAATGTCCAATGTGCATGAGGCCTTACTACACAGATAAATAAATTAACCACTTAAGGACCGGAAGAATTTTCCCCCTTAACCACTAGCCAACCAGCTCACGCAGATATACTGTGGCAGGTTGGCTCTGCTGCATGAACCAACATACCTGTACGTCAGTCCATGCATGGAGGATAGCGGGCGCATGCGCACCACAGGAGCGTGCCTCTGGGTCCCGTGGACTCGACGTCCGCTGGC
Source organism: Lithobates pipiens (assembly GCF_037356315.1). Taxonomy (NCBI): domain Eukaryota; kingdom Metazoa; phylum Chordata; class Amphibia; order Anura; family Ranidae; genus Lithobates; species Lithobates pipiens. Next base: position 105,313,827 of record NW_027507748.1, read on the forward strand.
AACCCGCAATCTCAGTGAGGAGAGGCAGAACAGGGAACTGCCTATGTAAACAAGGCGATTGCATATTCTGCCTAATGACATGACAGAGATTTACTGTTCCCAGTGATTGGGAACAGTGATCTCTGTCATCTTCCATCCCCCTACAGTTAGAACAGGCTGAGGGAACACACTTAACCCCTTGATCGCCCCCTAGTGTTAATCCCTTTCCTTTTAATCCCTTTCCTGCCAGTGACATTTTTACATTGATCAGTGCATTTTTATAGCATTGATCAATGTAATAATGTCACTGGTCCCCAAAAAGTGTAATTTGGGGTCAGATTTGTCCGCCACAATGTCGCAGTCCTGCTAAAAATCACAGATTGCCACCATTACTAGTAAAAACAATAAAAAAAAAAAAAATAAGTCCCTAAATCTATCCCATAGGTAACTTTTGTGCTAACCAATCAATATACGCCTATTGTGATTTTTTTTAACTAAAAATATGTAGAAGAATATATATCGGCCTAAACTGATGAATAAATTAGCTTTTTTTTATATTTTTCTTTGTATGTATTATAGCAGAAAGTAAAAAAAATTTTTTTTAAAAAACATTATTTGTTGGTCTTTTTTTGTTCATAGCGCAAAAAATAAAGATCCACCAAAAGAAATCTCTATCTGTTTGGCTACCGTGTCTCACAACCGTGCAATTGTCAGTTAAAGCTACGCAGTGCCATATCGCAAAAAATGGCCTGGTCATTAAGGGGGCAAATCCTTCCGGGGCTGAAGTGGTTAGTGACCAGGCCATTTTTTGCGATACGGCACTGCATTGCTTTAACTGACAATTGCACAGTCTTTGTACATGGTATCCAAACAAAATTTATGTCCTTTTTTTTACCCACAGATAGAGCTTTCTTTTGGTGGTATTTGATCACCTCTGTGGTTTTGCACTATTAACAAACAAATAGAACAATTTTGAAAAAAAAAAAAACTTTTTTTTAACTTTTTGCTATTACATATCCAAAAAAATATATTAAAAACCGAATTTATTCATCAGTTTAGGCCAATATATATTCTTCTACATATTTTTAGTAAAAAAAAATCACAATAAGCATATATTGATTGTGGATGTGATAACTTTTGCGCAAACCAAACTAAATGTTAAATTTAGGGACTTTTTTAAATTTTTTATTATCCACTTCCCGACCAGGGCACGCCAATGTACGTCGGCAGAATGGCACGGGCAGGCATATTGGCGTACAGGTACGTCCAATCTTTAATGCCGCCCTGCCAGCCGTGCTGGTTGGGACCCCCGTGAGTCTGGTTGCGGGTCCCGCGGACTCGATCGACGCGGGCATACCCGTGATTGTCTTACGGGGCGGCTGAACGAAGAGATTACCATTGTAAACAGCATCTCCCCGTTCTGCCTAGCAACAAGTGACGCTGATCTCTGCTCCATGTAATTGGAGCAGAGATCAGTGTTCACTAAAAGAAAGCCCAGCCCCCAACAGTTAGTAACACATCCCTAGGAACACTTAACCCCTACACTGCCACCCACTGGTTAACACCTTCACTGCCAGTGTCATGTACACAGGAATCACTGCATTTATATAGCAGTGATTGCTGTATAAATGACAATGGTCCCAAAAATGTGTCAAAAATGTCCGATGTGTCCGCCATAATGTCGCAGTCACAATACAAATCGCTGATCGCCGCCATTACTAGTAAAAAAATAAATATTAATAAAAATGCCATAAAACTATCCCCTATTTAGTAAACGCTATAACTTTTGCGCAAACCAATCAATAATCACTTATTGCGATTTTTTTTTACCAAAAATATGTAGAGGAATACATATCGGCCTAAACTGAGGGAAAAAATGTTTTTTTTATATATTTTTGGGGGATATTTATTTATAACAAAAAGTAAAAAATAATGCATTTTTTTCAAAATTGTCACTCTATTTTTGTTTATAGCGCAAAAAATAAAAACCACAGGGGTGATCAAATACCACCAAAAGAAAGCTCTATTTGTGGGAAAAAAAGGACGCCAGTTTTGTTCGGGAGTCACGTCGCACGACGCGCAATTGTCAGTTAAAGCGACACAGTGCCGAATCGCAAAAAGTGGTCTGGTCTTTGGCCAGCAAAATGGTCCGGGGCTGAAGTGGTTATAGTGACCTGTGATTTTTAGTGGGACTGCGACATTGCGGCAGACAAATCTGACCCCAAATGACACCTTTTGGGGGCCAGTGACATCATTATTACATTGATCAGTGCTATAAAAATGCACTGATCAATGTAAAACACTGGCAGGGAAGGGGTTAACTGTGTTCCCTTGGTATGTTCTAATTGTAGGGGGGTTGGGCTGCCTGGGACATGACAAAGATCACTGTTCCTGATGACTGGGAAGAGTAGATCTCTGTCAGCATGGGGATCCACTTTGTTTACAAAGGCAGATCCCCATTCTGCCCCTGTACTAGGTGATTGCGGGTCGCCGGCATGTATCGAGTCCGTCCGACCTGCGGGCACGCTCCTGCAGCGTCCAGCAGGCGCAAGCCCCCCCCCCCCCCCCCCCCCGCAACTGCATCTGCACACAAGGGAGCCAATCTGCCACAGTAGAACTGTGGTGGCTGGTCCTTACATGGTTAAAGACACATCTGAAAATTAGGCTGCCCCTAGTTTAACAAAGTCTCTGAAACATGGGTACAGTGCTGTGCTTCTGTATTTCTGGGGGCAAACTGCAAAGTTATGAAAAATATTTATTACTGCAGATAAGATTATATCTTATGTCCCTTTCGGAGCACTACTCCATAGAAGCCATGGTTTCCAAACACTACAGTGATGATGGGCAAATAGCCTGAAACAACTGTATGCTATTTGTTATCAATGGCTCTGGATGTTCATCTGTCCGATGGGGCATAAAGCAAAGATTTGCAGAGCTTCAATCCAGTGGCGTCAATACTAAAATGTGTGATCGCGCTGCCTCTACATCAAGATGAAATAGAATATATATATATATATATATATATAGAATATATGTAGATAATTTTGTTGGACAGATTCTAAGGACAGAATATTCATCCACATCCCTGTTGCGTAAATAAAACCAAGAATGAATGAGAGAGAGAGAAAAAATCTGTCCCTCAAAGAGGATGCATATTTCTGTCACTAAGGTAAACACAACCACAAAGGTATAAATCAAAAAAATATAATTTATTACAAAGCATACATGATTAAAATAGTAACAACATTTGGTCATATATATTTGCGACCAAAATTGATACTCCGTTCCAAGAGCTTGAATGGATCCTTGTGTGTATGGATAGCCGACGCGTTTTGCAGACTGATTTGCTGCTTCTTCGAGGCTGTTCACCATGCATCTTTATCATTGTCCAAGTTGTAAAGAGATATAACATTAGTATCAAAAATAGACAAAGTTTTAATAATCATATTAACATTGTTAACATTTCATTAACCACTTCCCGACCGCTGCACGACGATGTACGTCGACAGCATGGCACGGGCAGGCATATTGGCGTACATGTACGTCCCTGCCTTCCCGCGGGTCGGGGGCCCAATCGGGCCCCCGCCCGGTGCCTGCGGCGGTCGGTATTCGTGCGGGAGCGATCCCGGACGAGGGGGCGGCCATTCGTTCATGGCCACCCCCTCGCGATCGCTCCCGACGAATAGGAATCGTTCGTGACATCACTTCCTCTCCTGTAATGTAAACACAGGAGAGGAAGTGATGTATTCTCTCCTCCGTGTCGGTATTTTTCGTTCCGACACCGAGGAGAGAGGATCGGTGAGTTGCACCAACACGTCACTACACAGTAGAACATGCCAGGCACACTCACACCCCCCCCGATCACCCCCCCAATTACCCCTGCCCCCCCAGTCACAGTGACACCAATGTCATTTTTTTTTTTTTTGCATTGGTGTCATTTGTGACTGTAATAACTGTTAGGGCAGTTAGGGTTAGCCCCCTTTAGTTCTAAGGTACCCCCCTAACCCCCCCAATAAAGGTTTAACCCCGTGATCACCCCCCGTCGCCAGTGTCACTAAGGCTGGGTTCACATTGCAGCGGTTTATGAGAACGAATGTGATTCGCACCGCACTGCAGTGCAAATCACATCCGATCTCTGTGCGATTCGAGTTCAGCTATACAGATAGTATGGCTGAATTCGTGTCGCACCCGCCGCAAACTCGCACGGGACCCTTTTTTTGGTCCGCAGCAGAATCGGATCGCATGGGTGTTCACACCATGCGATCCAAGTTTGCAGATCGCACTGCGATATGCGAACTGATCTGGGGGTGTCATTAACATTTCACTGACACTCCCAGCAGTTCGCATAGGGCAGTGTGAACTGCCGCCGGGAGGCATGTGATGCGGGAACCCGCCGCGCATTCGTGGCGTTCCCACATCGCTCCAGTGTGAACCCAGCCTAAAAAGCGATCATTTTTCTGATCGCCGTATTAGTGTCACAGGTGACGCTAGTTAGGCAGGTAGGTATTTAGGTTCGCCGCAGCTTTTTATAGCGCCAGGGACCCCCATATACTACCGCATAAAGCCCCCTGATTGCCCCCTAGTTAACCCTTTCACCAGTGATCACCATATAACGGTTACAGGTGACGCTGGTTGGTTAGTTATTTTTTTATAGTTTCAGGGCACCCGCCATTTATTACCTAGTCTCACTAGTGTACCCCTAAATTTAGGGGTGTCTACTTTCCAAAATGGGGTCATTTGGGGGGGGTTTGTGCCATCTTGGCATTTTATGGCCTTCAAAACTGTAACGCCCTTAGAAAGCCTGAAGGCGGTGCTTGGTTTTCGGGGCCCCGTACGCGGCTAGGCTCCCAAAAAGTCCCACATATGTGGTATCCCCGTACTCAGGAGAAGCAGCAGAATTTATTTTGGGGTGTCATTTCACATATGCCCATGGCATGCATGAGCAATATATCATTTAGTGACAACTTTGTGAAAAAAAAAAAAAAAAAAAAAAAAAAAAGTTTGTAATTTTCCCGCAACTTGTGGCAAAATATAAAATATTCCATGAACTCAACATGCCTCTCAGCAAATAGCTTGGGGTGTCTACTTTCTAAAATTGGGTCATTTGTGGGGGTTTTGTGCCATCTTGGCATTTTATGGCCTTCAAAACTGTAATAGGTAGTGAGAAGTGAACTAAAAAATTTACGCCCTTAGAAAGCCTGAAGGCGGTGCTTGGATTTCGGGGCCCCGTACGCGGCTAGGCTCCCAAAAAGTCCCACATATGTGGTATCCCCGTACTCAGGAGAAGCAGCAGAATTTATTTTGAGGTGTCATTTCACATATGCCCATAGCATGTGTGAGCAATATATCATTTAGTGACAACTTTGTGTAAAAAAAAAATATATATATATTTTTTTGTCATTATTCAATCGCTTGAGGCAAAAAAATAAAATATTCAATGGGCTCAACATGCCTCTTATCAATTTCCTTAGGGGGTCTACTTTCCAAAATGGGGTCATTTGGGGGGGTTTTGTACTGCCCTGCCATTTTAGCACCTCAAGAAATGAGATAGGCAGTCGTAAACTAAAAGCTGCGTAAATTCCAGAAAACGTACCTTAGTTTGTAGATGTGACAACTTTTGCGCAAACCAATAAATATACAATTATTGACTTTTTTTTTACCAAAGACATGTGGCTGAATACATTTTGGCCTAAATGTATGACTAAAATTGAGTTTATTGGATTTTTCTAATAACAAAAAGTAGAAAATATCATTTTTTTTCAAAATTTGCGGTCTTTTTATGTTTATATCGCAAAAAATAAAAATCGCAGAGGCAATCAAATACCATCAAAAGAAAGCTCTATTTGTGGGAAGAAAAGGACGCAAATTTTGTTTGGGTACAACATTGCATGACCGCGCAATTACCAGTTAAAGCAGCGCAGTGCCAAAGTGTAAAAAGACCTCTGGTCATTTACCAGCAAAATGGTCCGGTCTGAAAGTGGTTAAAGTGCTCACCAAAACGTCCCTCGGAATTGACCAAAAAGAAGTAACTACAACATCAGAGAGAGCAAAGGTGAGTCACATCCAGTGACAATAAGGTGATGTCAGAATCACCAATATGGTCTTGTGGATGTCAGACCATATATAGGGCTTTGATTGTTGGATCGATAATAATCTAAAAATTCAAGAAATATATGTTGAGATGGAAAGGCATCATACAGTATCTCAGAAAAGTGAGTACACCCCTCCCATTTATGTAAATATTTTATTAGATCTTTTCATGTGACAACACTGAATAAATGACACTTTGCTACAATGTAAAGTAGTGAGTGTACAGCTTGTATAACAGTGTAAATTTGCTGTTCCCTCAAAATAACTCAACACACAGCCATTAATGTCTAAACCGCTTGCAACAAAATTGAGTACACCACTAACTGAAAATGTCCAAATTGGGCCCAATTAGCTATTTCCCCCCCCCCTGGTGTCATATGACTCATTAGTGTTACAAGGTCTCAGGTGTGAATGGGGAGCAGGTGTGTTAAATTTGGTGTTATCGCTCTCACTCTCTCATCACTGGTTCAACAAGTTCAACATGGCACCTCATGGCAAAGAACTCTGAGGATCCGGAAAAAAAAGGAACTGTTGCTCTACATAAAGATGGCCTAGGCTATGAGAAGATTGCCAAGACCCTGAAACTGAGCTACAGCACAGTGGCCAAGACCATACAGTGGTTTAACAGGATGGGTTACACTCAGAACAGGCCTCACCTTATCTGACCAAAGAAGTTGTGTGTACGTGCTCAGTGTCATATCCAGAGGTTGTCTTTGGGAAATCAGAAGCAGAGCATGATGACCCCCTCCCTTCAGAGACTGGGCCGCAGGGCAGTATTCCAACATGATAACGACCCCAAACACACCTCCAAGATGACCACTGCCTTGTTAAAGGAGCTGTGGGTAAAGGTGATGGACTGGCCAAGCATGTCTCCAGACCTAAACCCTATTGAGCATCTGAGGGGCATCCTCAAACAAAAGGTGGAGGAGCACAAGGTCCACCAGCTCTGTAATGTCATTATGGAGGAGTGGAAGAGGACTCCAGTGGCAACCTGTGAAGCTCTGGTGAACTCCATGCCCAAGAGGGTTCAGGCAGTGCTGGAAAATAATGGTGGCCACACAAAATATTGACACTTTGGTTCCAATTTGGACATTTTCACTTAGGGGTGTACTCACGTTTGTTGCCCGTGGTTTAGACACTAATGGCTGTGTGTTGAGTTATTTTGAGGGGACAGCACACTTAAACTGTTATACAAGCTGTACACTCACTACTTTACATTGTAGCAAAGTGTAATTTCTTCAGTGTTGTCACATGAAAAGATATAATAAAATATTTACAAAAATGTGAGGGGTGTACTCACTTTTGTGAGATACTGTATATCGATATATATGTACCTAATAAGTGGTACAGAATTGGTTAAAAATGTATATTATACGGCGGCATATTTTTGTAACTATAGATGAGGTTAAAGTACCTCAACACACTGCTAGGACGCATATGCTAAATAACGAAAGGCTCCTCCTATTCCTTTATATCAAACAGCAAAAGCGGAATGTGGGAAACGTCAGCCAGACAGTCAGTCATCCCACATCCCCTTAGTATCACTATTAACCGCTTCCCGACCAGCGCACAATGATGTACATTGACAGAATGACACGGACAGGCAAATGGGTGTACAGGTACGTCCCTTTGAATTTGCTGCCATGCCATCGCGAGCACGCCGGTCGGGACCCCCGTGAGTCCGATCGCGGGTCCTGCGGACTCGATCGCGCGGGGATACCCGCGATAGTCTCATGGGGAGGAAGAACTGGTAGATGCCGATGTAAACAGCATCTCCCGGTTCTGCCTAGCAACAAGTGACACCGATCTCTGCTCCCTGTGATTGGAGCAGAGATCAGTGATCTGTAAAACACAGCCACGCCCCCCACAGTTAAAAATACGCCCCTAGGACATGCTTAACCCCTGCACGGCCACCTCCTTGTTAACCCCTTCACTGCCAGTGTCATTTACAGAGGAATCCGTGCATTTGTATAGCACTGATTGCTGTATAAATGACAATGTCCCAAAAATGTGTCAAAAATGTCCGATGTGTCCGCCATAATGTCGCAGTCACAATAAAAATCACTGATCACTGCCATTACTAGTAAAAAAAAAAAAAAAATTAATAAAAATGCCATAAAACTATCCCCTATTTTGTAAACGCTATAATTTTTGCGCAAACCAATTAATCGTTTATTGCAAAAGATTTTACCAAAAATATGTAGAAGAATACGTATCGGCCTAAACTGCGGAAAACATTTTTTTTTTATATTTTTTGGGGATATCTATTATAGCAAAAAGTAAAAAATAATGCGTTTTTTTCAAAATTGTTGCTCTTTTTTTTGTTTATAGCGCAAAAAATAAGAACCCCAGAGGGGATCAAATACCACCAAAAGAAAGCTCTATTTGTGGGAAAAAAAGGAAGTCAAGTTTGTTTGGGAGCCACGTTGAATGACCGCACAATTGTCAGTTAAAGTGACGCAGTGCCGAATCGCAAAAAGTGCTCTAGTCTTAAGCCAGCAAAATGGTCCGGTCTGAAAGTGGTTAATATATAAAACTGAAGGTAGAAGGAGGATAGATACACTGCTGACCATCGTATTACACGGCCCCCAGACAATTTTGCATATAGCCAGATAGCGTTCACATAGGAATGACATAGAAGTACAAAAAGTTAGAGAGGGCTGGAGATGTAATGAACTACCTGATCAATATCCACCAGGGGGAACAAGGAGTCAGACATGAAGTACTGATGGTCAAAGTGCGGAAGCGCCGCAGTATAAGGCCAGTTCCAGCTCGCCACCAATCTGTGTGTCCTGGCTGTAGCCTGAATAAAATTCCTCTTCCATCTGTGGTCAGGCTGATCCAGTCGTAACCACTGTGATGTGCGCCCCAATGGACCACTCATCCGGACTGCCCTTAAATACATGATCCCACCGGAAGTGAATGCGCAAACATCAGCTCACTGACATCACTTCCAGTGCACGTGTCTCCTGTATTGTGCATGCATTGTGACCCACCAGCCACCGTAATGAATCTTCATTATTTTCCTCAAAATCCTACAAACAATACTCCATAATGGCAACGTGAAAGAAGTTTCTTTGAAATCTTTGCAAATTTATTAAAAAAAAAAACTGAAAAAAAAAAAATCACATGTACATAAGTATTCACAGCCTTTGCCATGACACTCAAGATTGAGCTCAGGTGTATCCTGTTTCCACTGATCATCCTTGAGATGTTTCTACAACTTGATTTGAGTCCACCTGTGGTAAATTCAGTTGATTGGACATGATTTAGAAAGGCATATAAGGTCACACAGTTAACAGTATATGTCAGAGCACAAACCGAGCCATGAAGTCCAAGGAATTGTCTGTAGACCTCTGAGATAGCATTGTATCAAAAGAACTAAGATGCGCATTCCACTGTTAATACCATGTTACACCCATATTTAGAATGGAAGATGTAACGTAGTGTCAAGACAACGCAACCGTTTCCTCCTCTCGCCTTTTATAGAGTCCAGGGGTTCTTCTCCCCAGCGTCTGTTGCTACTTTTTGAATTTTGCGCAACTGTGCATGGCTAATCCCACACAGCCATGTCATTTATTCACAATTCCACAATGCATCATGATTACTGTGCAAGTGTGCATGGGTGAAACATTTTTATCCAAAAATTCAAGCAGTCAGAAAAATAATTTTTTTCTCCAGTGGCAGAGGGATGTCTGGGATCAGAGGCAGAGGGATGGGTGGAATCAGAGGCATAAGGATGGCTGGGATCAGAGGCAGAGGGATGGTGGGATCAGGTAGAGGGGATGGATGGGATCAGTGGCAGAGGGATAGATGGGAACAGAGGCAGAGGGGTGGTGGGATCAGGTAGAGGGGTGGTGGGATCAGAGGCAGAGGGATGCCTGGGATCAGGCAGAGGGGTGGTGGCAACAGTGGCAGAGGGATAGATGGAATCAGGCAGAAGGGTGGTGGGATCATTGGCAGATGGATGGATGGGATCAGGCAGAGGGGTGGTAGGATCAGTGGCAGAGGGATAGATGGGATCAGAGGCAGAGGGGTGGTGGGATCAGGTAGAGGGGTGGTGGGATCAGAGGCAGAGGGATAGATGGGATCAGGTAGAGGGATGGTGGGAACAGTGGCAGACGGATGGATGGGATCAGGCAGAGGGGTGGCTGGAATCAGGCAGAGGGGTTGTGAAATCAGTGGCTGAGGGATGGATGGGAGCAGGCAGAGGGGTGGTGGGATCAGAGGCAGAGGGATGCCTGGGATCAGGCAGAGGGGTGGTGGGAACAGTGGCAGAGGGATAGATGGAATCAGGCAGAAGGGTGGTGGGATCATTGGCAGATGGATGGATGGGATCAGGCAGAGGGGTGGTAGGATCAGTGGCAGAGGGATAGATGGGATCAGAGGCAGAGGGGTGGTGGGATCAGGTAGAGGGGTGGTGGGATCAGAGGCAGAGGGATAGATGGGATCAGGTAGAGGGATGGTGGGAACAGTGGCAGACGGATGGATGGGATCAGGCAGAGGGGTGGCTGGAATCAGGCAGAGGGGTTGTGAAATCAGTGGCTGAGGGATGGATGGGAGCAGGCAGAGGGGTGGTGGGATCAGAGGCAGAGGGGTGGTGAAATCAATGGCAGAGGGATGGCTGGGATCAGGAAGAGGGGTGGTGAAATCAGTGGCAGAGGGATGGATGGGATCTGGCAGAGGGGTGGTGGGATCAGTGGCAGAGGGATAGATGGGATCAGACAGAGGGGTGGCGGGATCAGAGGCAGAGGGGTGGTGGATCAGTGGCAGAGGAATGGCTGAGATCAGGCAGAGGGATGGCTGGCTGGAATCAGGCAGACGGGTGATGGGATCAGGCAGACGGATGGTGTGATCAGAGGCAGAGGGATCAGGCAGACTGATGGTGGGATCAGAGGGATCAGGCAGATGGATAATAAGATTAGGCAGATGGATCAGTGGCAGAGGGATGGTGGGATCAGGCAGACGGATGGTGGGATCAGAGGCAGAGGGATCAGGCAGACGAATGGTGGGATCATAGGCAAAGGGATCAGGCAGAGGGATGGTGGGATCAGGCAGATGGATGGTGGGATCAGAGGCAGAGGGATCAGGCAGATGAATGGTGGGATCAAAGGCAAAGGGATCAGGCAGAGGGATGGTGGCATCAGGCAGACAGATGGTGGGACCAGAGTCAGAGGAATCAGGCAGACGGATGGTGGGATCAGAGGCAGAGGGATCGGCAGACAGATAGTGGGATCAGGCAGGCAGATGGTGGGATCAGAGGCAGAGGGATCAGGCAGACAGATGGTGGGATCAGGCAGAGGGGTGATGGTAGTGGAGAGATGAGAGCACATACCTGCTCTCCATGTCAGGCGACCCTCCTCCATAATGCTAAGTGTGTTTTCCTCCTTCCAGTGCCTCCAGTAAAGCCTCTCCTCATGTCGGGTTTCCTCGAGCCCCTCCCCCTGCACTGTACTCGCTGTCAGCTCATCAGCTGACTTTCTTCTTCAATGAAGGGGAGGGGACTTTAGCAACCATACAAGCTCTGCCTCTGTGTTTATCCACGAGAGGCAGAGCACTGCGTGGAGCGGCGGATGAAGTCACCAACAATCTATTCAGCCGACTCGCAGCATCAGTGCAGCATCGCGAACGTCCAAATCGCGATGCATCAATGCTGCGGTTATATTCAACATCCCTAGTATACATCATTTTTTTTTCATTCAACCAGTGAATTGAACAAAAAAGAAAAACTCACAGATCACAGTGTCCGCACAATTGATGTGGATGCAGGGATCTCCCCCACTGTTCTATTATATTTGACAACGGGGACTCCCCTGTCAGAATACACAGGTCCCTGACAGACGGGTAACCTATACCTACACTACCCACATGTGAATGTGCACCAAACCCAGGAGCCAGGGTCTTAAATAGACTCTGCTACACCTAAGATGGCCACCAGAGTCACATGGGTGGCCAGCATCCAACTGGATCGCTGCCCCAGTGACTTGGGAAACCATAGAGCAGGGGTGCCCAACTGCTGGCCCAAGGCGCCATCTGATGTGCTCTGGGATGGCAGGTTGGCAAGCCCAGACCATGGGTTCCTGAACCACCATCCTAGAGCATCAGTGGTAAAAATGGAGCCAGCTGTACAGGATGCTTATGGTTGCAGTAGAGAGCAGAGCCAATGCTTCCTGTATAGCGCCAGCTCCTGTCAAAGACGGAGTGATACCAAGTGCACTCCACCTGGTACAGCAATAGCCGATGGACTGCCAGGTGTGAGAGTGGCGGTGGAGTTTGTGTGTCAGGATATGCCTGCGGAGTCCTGGGCTAGGGAGCACATGTACAGGGGGATGGATTACCATTACACAGGGCCAGTGCAGCAGAGGTTTATCTCCTACTCTACACCTTCAATGGAGGTACTGTATTGGCTCTTGCTGGGGACAATTTTGCACTTGTTGCTTCAGGGACACACAAAAATGCTACAAACTGACAGATAAAACAGTTCTTGGATGTAGTGGATTCTATGGGGACTGCCTCACCCTCAACAAAATAATTGAACCGTGCTCCAGCCCCTTCTGGACAATCAGATTGGTTACAATAACATGCAGAATGAGCACCTTTTTTTGACAGTGGCTCTACAGCTTGTCAAAGATGTATTTATTTCTGCAGCTGAGAGAGATGTGTACAGAAGAGATGCACTGAAAAATTCCATTGTCACCAAGGATGGCATAAAAGGAGTCAATTCCTTTGAGAAAAGATTAGATCAGATTTTATTGTCGGAAAATATATAATAAATAATTGTCTAAAAATTTAGATCCAGCTCTGAAACTTTTTCCGTTGTGATTTCTGATGGAAAAAGAGCTCACACACGATTGGATTTTCCGACAACATAATCCTAGTGGACCTTTTCCGTCTAAATTAAGCCTCATACACATAATCGGATTGTTGGCCAACAAAACCGTGGATGTTTGTCTGAAGGGCATTGGTCCAAACTTGGCTTGCATACAAACGGCAAGGAATTGTTTGCCAACAAATACGAACGTAGTGACGTACTATGTTGTTTTTCAGCTCTTTAGCGCCACCCTTTGGGCTCCTTCTGCTAATTTCATGTTAGTAGAAGTTTGGTGAGTGTTGATTCACGCTTTTCATTTCACACTTTTCATTTCACACTTTTCATTTCGCACTTTTCATTTCGCAATTTTCAGTTTGTTTCCAGCCATGTTGCGAAATCAGAGGAGATAACGTGTTATTTATTAAAATGTAAAATTGACAAGGGACACAAACATAGTTGTATCTTTGATCTTAAAAACTACAGGATAATGGTGTTTTGGTAACTTGCCCAAAAAAAATAAAAATAAAAAAAAATAAAAGCATAATAATATTATTCTTGATATCACTAGAAAAAAAAGCCTTTTAAAATGTGTCTGCAAAAACTCCATCAGTATCACCAGCAAAGCAGCTTTATTATTATCCCATTAAAGAAGAAGAGAATGGGCGCTGCATTTCGAGATTTCATAATTTGCCGCGTCACAAATGTTAACTCTTCATGACGAATGCTAGTTTGCTTGCTTCCGAGTATGTGTGTTTGTACTTTGGACTTTTGTATGACAGACTTGTGTACACACATTCGGAAAATCAGACAACAGACATTTGTCCGTGGAAAATTTTAAAACCTGCCATCCAAAATTTGTCCATGGAAAATCCGACAACAATTGTCTCATGGAGCGTACAAATGGTCAGATTTTCCACCAACAGCCTGTCTTCACAAATTTCCTGCCAGAAAATCTGATCGTGTGTACGCGGCTTAATGGATCAGAACAGTTCAAAATGAATTGAATCGCAACATGCTAACCCACATAATGTGCTCTTCAGTAAATGCATTGCACCACAAAGGTGTGATTGAGCCTTATAGGGTATAAAGTTACGAAATCTGTCAGCGTTTTCAGTGGGCCCTCTCCAAATTATTAGATACTTTGTTGCTGTGCACCGAGGGCATGGAGAGAGATCCTTAGCAAGTCTCAACACAAGAAAAAATGCACTTGTTTTGGGCAACACTACAGACCACAGAGCGCTGACATCTGTCTATCATGGTACGCTGTAGCATAGATGTGTTTGTTGTTACTGTATATGTGCACTGAGATGCCATTCAGAATGAATTACAGGACACTAAAACACATTTGCACACATGTGTTTGCAAGGGGGAGTTATGCCCCATACACACAGTCGGACTTTCCAACGGAAAACTTGCGATCGGAAATTCCGATCGTGTGTGGGCTCCATCTGACTTTTTCTGTCAGAATTTCCAACACACAAAGTTTGAGAGCTAGATCTAAAATTTTCCGACAACAAAATCTGATTCCGTTTAAATTCCGATCGTGTGTAGACAATTCTGACGGACAAAGTGCCACGCATGCTCAGAATAAATTACGAGACGAAAGCTATTGGCAATTGGCCCGTTTATAGTCCCGTCGTACATGTTCTACATCACCGCGTTCAGAACAATTGGATTTTCCAACAACTTTGTCCGACCGTGTGTATGCTAGACAAGTTTGGGCCAAAATCCGGAAAAAATCAGACGGATTTTGCCATCGGAAAGTCAGACCGTGTTCACAGGGCATTAGGGCTTGGTTCAGTGGTTATGTAGGGAGGATTATGTGGATTGCGCTTTAGTGCACAGGGCACTTTGTTGTAAAACTGATGCATTACAGTATTCCCATTTTTTGATTGTGACACCAAAAGATATCATGCTGACAATGCTACCAGCGCTAGATTTCTGGAACAGAGTATACAGTACATAGGAATCAACAATTAAACCCCGAGCTGCTGTTAAGGCAATACAGCCAGCCCTCTTGTACTGTGCCCGGGTCTCATCAGTTCAAAAGGGGGCTTGGGCAATTGGCCGGCTGTTCTGCCTTATTATTGACACCCGTGACTCTCGTAGATCCCCCTGCAGCTCTGTCGGCTTTTGCTCTTTTTTCTTCCTCCAGCAGGATCTATGCACACTTCCACCTGCTGTCGGGCCCCCTTGTGTGCCCCCCCCCCCCCCCCTGAGTTTCCTCCTCCTCCTCTCCTGCCAGCTGTTGCAGAAACATAGGATGATGTTTGTTGCAGGATAGAGCGCAGTAGAAGATTGGGCGGGGGAGTAAATATGTCATAGTTACCAGCTCCTTCCTTTCCTGAATGAACACAGTAAGTGATCGGTACCAGTCACTCCTGTGTCTATTCATCACTGAAGCATAGTGTTTACTATGCTTCAGTTTGTGAATGAACAGAAAGCCTCAGTGTGCCTCCCATTAGTTCGCTGTAAATTGAGGACTTGTTCAAATGTGCTTTGCTCTCTGAAGAGCAGGCAGCATTTGGATCTCTGTTCAGAAAGCATTTAACACACACATTGCCTCCTCACTGCCTTCTTTATCCCAGCACTAGTGACCCTCTGGCTTTCACACTGGAGAGATAGGAGAGACTCTTTACAGGCACTATGCAGGCGCTATTTTTAGTGCTGTAGCGCCTGTAAAGTGCCTCAGTGTGAAAGCGGTCTTACTCCAAATTTATTAAAAATAAAAAAGGAAAAAAGATCACATGTACATAACTAGTCACAGCCTTTGCTCAATACTTTGTTGAAGCACCTTTGGCATCAATTACAGCCTCAAATATTTTTAAGCATGATGCTACAGGCTTGGCACACCTATTTTTGGGCAGTTTCTCCCATTTTTCTTTGCAGGACCTCTCAAGCTCCATCAGGTTGGATGGGGAGGGTTGGTGCACAGCCATTTTCAGATCTCTCCAGAGATGTTCAATCAGGTTCAAGTCTGGGCTACTCAAGGACATTCACAGAGTTGTCACTTAACCACTCCCTTGTTATCTTGGCTGTGTGCTTAGGGTCGTTGTCCTGTTGGAAGATAAACCTTCACCCCAGTCTGAGGTCCAGAGCGCTCTGGAGCAGGTTTTCATCAAGGATGTCTCTGTACATTGCCGCATTCATCTTTTCCTGGATCCTGACTAGTCTCCCAGTTCCTGCCACTGAAAAACATCCCCACAGCATGATTCTGCCACCACCATGCTTCACGGTAGGGATGGTATTGGCAGGTGGTGCTTGGTTTCCTTGGTTTCCTCCAGTCATGATTAGAGATGAGCCGAACACCCCCCGGTTCGGTTCGCACCAGAACTTTCGAACGGACCCCAAATTCGTACGAACTTTAGAACCCCATTGAAGTCTATGGTACTCGAACGTTCGAAATTAAAAGTGCTAATTTTAACGGCTAATATCCAAGATACTGTCCTAAAAAGGGTTTGGGGACCTGGCTCCTGCCCCAGGGGACATGGGTCAATGCCTAAAATGTTTTTAAAAATGGCCATTTTGGCGGGAACACTGATTTTAATGACGATTAAAGTGAAAAAAAAAACTGAAGTATTCCTTTAAATATGGTGCCTGTGGGGTGTCTGTAGTATGCCTGTGAAGTGCCACGTGTTTCCCGTGTTTAGAACAGTCCCTGCACAAAATGACATTAAATGGAAATAACATCATTTAAAACTGCTTGCGGTTTTAATGTTATATCTGGTTCCTGCAATATGGTTGAAAAACATTGAGAACAATGGCATGGGTAGCCCTCTCTGCCCATTACCAGCCCCTTTGGGTCTTGTACGCATATTAAGGGGAACCCAGTACCCATATTAAAAAAAGGAAATGCGTGTGGCCCCCAGGCCCTATGTACTCAGAACAGCAGTATACAGGCGGTGCAAACAAGACAGGGACTGTGTAGGTTTGTTGTGTTAAGTTGAATCTGTTTGTAATTTAAAACTGGTACATTTTTAAAGTGTAGCTCCAGTCAAAAAACTATTTTTAAGCTTTTTGGAAAACATAGGGAAGGGTTATCACCCCTGTATAATTTGTTTTGTCGTCCATCTTTTTTCATCTCACTTGCTGTTGTCTCCTTCCGTTTGCAAGTAGGAGATGTTTGTAAGTTGGATGTTTGAAAGTAGGGGCCTGCCCTATATGCTCTGCAGAAATGGCGGAACAAGGTGTTGGTTTTGCCACAACATTGTAAGCCCTCAAAGTGACTCTTGGTGGGTGCTGGAGCGCCCTGCTGTGAACGATTATATCAAGAATTGTAATTACATGCCATTGTTGAACAGTGGTAGAAAAATTGACCTTTGGTGGTTGTGGTGCTGGTGCCACAACACTATAAGTCCTCACAGTTACTCTGGGTGGGCACAGGAACGGGCCCTCCTGTGAAATATTATATCAAGAATTGTAATTACATGTCCCTGTTAAACAGGGGCAGAAAAATTGGGCCTTAGGCACTGGTGCTGGTGCCACCACACTGCAACCTCTCCCATATACTCTAGTTTTATTGCAGGAATTAGCCCTGCTGCAAAGCATTGCATCAAAAATTGTACTTAAACGCCCCTGTTAAACAGGGGCAGAAAAATTGGGCCTTAGGCACTGGTGCTGGTGCCACCACACTGCAACCTCTCCCATATACTCTAGTTTTATTGCAGGAATTAGCCCTGCTGCAAAGCATTGCATCAAAAATTGTAATTAAACGCCCCTGTTAAACAGGGGCAGAAAAATTGGGCCTTAGGCACTGGTGCTGGTGCCACGACACTGCAAACTCTCCCGTATACTCTATTTTTATTGCAGGAATTAGCTATGCTGCAAAGCATTGCATCAAAAATTGTAATTAAACGCCCCTGTTAAACAGGGGCAGAAAAATTGGGCCTTAGGCACTGG
This sequence comes from Lithobates pipiens, assembly GCF_037356315.1. NCBI lineage: Eukaryota > Metazoa > Chordata > Amphibia > Anura > Ranidae > Lithobates > Lithobates pipiens. The sequence goes on from NW_027507748.1 coordinate 105,331,606, forward strand.
TGCTGTTGCCACCACACTGCAACCTCTCCCATATACTCTAGTTTTATTGCAGGAATTAGCCCTGCTGCAAAGCATTGCATCAAAAATTGTACTTAAATGCCCCTGTTAAACAGGGGCAGAAAAATTGGGCCTTAGGCACTGGTGCTGGTGCCACCACACTGCAACCTCTCCCATATACTCTAGTTTTATTGCAGGAATTAGCCCTGCTGCAAAGCATTGCATCAAAAATTGTAATTAAATGCCCCTGTTAAACAGGGGCAGAAAAATTGGGCTGATGGCATCACCCAGAACCAGAAATGTTCTTCCAACATATCAGCGGAGGAGGAAGAGGATAGACAATCAACATAACAGGACAGTCACTCAGCATCAGCATAGGCAGTCTTGAAGGGATGTGATATTTCAAAATAAATTATTCGGTTACATCAGCTTCAGGTGCTTGGTAGCTGTGGGTGATCCAAGACTGATTCATCTTGATGGTCAGTCGATCAACTGATTCGGTGGACAGGCGCACCCTGTGATCGGTAACAAAGCCACCAGCAGCACTGAAGGTGCGTTCCGAAAGAACGCTGGATGCAGGACAGGCCAGTAGCTCAATTGCATACTGTGCAAGCTCTGGCCAGTGATCCATCCTCAAGACCCAGTAAGCCAGAGGATTTTCGGTGGGAAAGGTGTCCAAGTCTGACCTTGCCCCTAGGTATTCCTGCACCATGTAAATCAGACGCTGGCGATGGTTGCTGGAACCGATCATACCTTGGGGCTGCGGACTAAAAAATTGTCTGAAAGCATCAGTCAGACCGCCACCTTCTCCACCGCTCCTTCTGACCGATGCCTCAGCAACACGTTGTCCAGGACCAGGAGTTTGTAACCTCCCAGTCTCTGGGAACGCGTTGCACAGACCTTTCTGCAAGGCCTCCCGAAGATGTCTCATCCTCTGCTCCCTCTGCGATGGCAAGATAAGGTCGGCAACTTTACCCTTGTACCGTGGATCAAGGAGAGTGGCCAGCCAGTAATGGTCCCTCTCCTTGATCCGAAGAATACGAGGATCCTTCCGCAGGCTTTGCAGGATCAGGGAGGCCATGCAGCGTAGGTTAGCTGAGGCATTCGGTCCGGAGTCCTCTGGGTCACTAAGGACAACATGATCTGCAGCTACCTCCTCCCAGCCACGTACAAGTCCACGTGTTTCTTGGGACTGTAAATCATCCCTACAAGACTGCTGCTGCTGATGCTGAGTGCCAGCCTCCACCTCCATGCTGACACAATCATCCTCCTTCTCCTCTTCCTCCTCCTCCTCCTCTTCCTGTGTGATGGGTGGCACAGCAGGAACACTGTCTGCATAAAGGGGGCCTTGAGAGGCAAGGAAGTCCTCCTCTTCCTGCCTCTGTTCTGCCTCAAGTGCCCTGTCCATTATTCCATGCAGCGTATGCTGCAAGAGGTGGACAAGAGGTACAGTGTCACTGATGCATGCACTGTCACTGCTCACCATCCTTGTGGCCTCCTCAAACGGTGACAGGACAGTGCATGCATCCCTGATCATGCCCCACTGGCGTGGTGAGAAAAAAACCGAGCTCCCCTGACCCTGTCCTGGTGCCGTAGTCACACAGGTACTCATTGATGGCCCTCTGCTGCGTGTGCAGCCGCTGCAGCATGGCCAACGTTGAGTTCCACCTGGTGGGCATGTCACATATAAGGCGGTTCTTGGGCAGGTTCAACTCCTTTTGGAGCTCAGCCAGCCGAGCACAGGCATTAAATGATCAGCGGAAATGCACACAGACTTTCCTGGCCTGCTTCAGGACATCCTGTAAGCCGGGGTACCTGCCCAAGAACCGCTGCACCACCAGGTTAAGGACGTGAGCTACACAGGGCACATGGGTCAGTTGTCCCTGTCGGAGGGCGGAGAGGAGGTTGGTGCCATTGTCGCAAACCACCATTCCTGGCTTAAGCTGGCGTGGCGTCAACCACCTCTCTGCTCCAGTGTGGCTCCTGTCCCCCAAACAAACCAGCGCAAGCACGGCATGGCATTGTTTTGCCTGCGTACTTGCGTAGCCCCTGGAACGCCTACGGAGCAAACCTGGCAATATGCTGCAGCTTGTGGAACATGACTGCCAGATTGCTGTCCTTCTTGAGCATCCCCTCTCTCTGCATTCACGCTACTGCCTTCCTCTAGCTGAGTGTCATCATCAGAGCCTACAAAACACTGGGCATCCTCCTGGAGCATGTACCCAACACTGTGCTCAAAGAGTTCAGGAGACTCCTCAGGAGGACGTGGTGGGTCTAGGGAAGGAGTCACTGATGATGACATTGAGACGAGGGAAGACGATGCGTTGGCAGCTGCTTTACTAGTACCCTGAGACTGGGTGAGAGAGGATGAGGAGGATGAAGAGGGCTTGGTCATCCACTCTACCAAGTCGTTGGCATGTTGCGGTTCAACATGTCCAGCTGCCCAAAAGAAGGACAAGCGTGTCCCATGGCCACGTGCTGATGACAATGCACCGCGTCCACGACCAGCACTGTTGTCTCTAGACACAGAGCCTGCTTGCCCTCTTTTATCGGCTCGCGCCTGTCTGCCTCTCCTTGCTGGCCTTCCAGACATGGTAATGGCCTGAAGGGAGTTGGGTAAAACAGCAGTTGGGTAGTGTATATTGTGCTGGAGGCACACAACACCCACTAACTCCTGCAGATGCCTTTATTATAGAACACCAGAGATAAAGGAGTATACTGTTATGGAGTCACACAACACCCACTAAGCCCTGCAGATGGCTCTATTAGAGAACAGCAATAAAGGGTAGATACAGGTGTATATTGTGCTGGAGGCACAAAACACCCACTAACTCCTGCAGATGCCTTTATTATAGAACACCAGAGATAAAGGGGTATATACAGATGTATACTGTGCTGTGCTGGAGGCACACAAAACTTCCAATAACTCCTGCAGATGGCAAGTGGGCTCAAATAGAGAAGAACTATGTAGGTGGATATGGCGGTGTGTACTGGGTACAGAGCACGCAGACAGCACGCACAAGCTCCTAACACTACTGACTGCAAGCTCTATTATAAAAGATAGATCACTAGCTATATAGGTGAGGTGAATATAGCGGTGTATACTGCGGTCAGGGCACGCAGACAACAACCACTACAGAAGAGCAAGATCGAAAATCGGCCGATAATGATCGGTGTGTACTGTGTTGAAGGTACACAGACCACCCACTAACTGCTTCAGACGCCAACACACTACACAAGGCCGCCGCGCTGGCGGCCTTATATAGTGTGGGGCGTGTACTACACAGCCTGAGCTATGATTGACCACAGGCATCCTGCCTGTGGCCAATCATGGCTCTCCTCGCTGCTGGCGCTGTGATTGGCCAAGCATGTGGGGTCACAGTGCATGCTTGGCCAATCATGAGCCAGCAATGCACTGCGATGATACAGTGCATTGTGGGCCGTGAGCGCCACACGAATTTGGCGCGAACGGCCCTTAACGTTCGGAATTCGGTGAACAGCCGATGTTCGAGTCGAACGTATGTTCGACTCGAACACGAAGCTCATCCCTAGTCATGATGCTTGTCATTCAGGCCACAGAATTCAATCTTTGTTCCATCAGACCAGAGAATTTTGTTTCTCATGGTCTGACAGACCTTCAGATGCCTTTTATTAAATAGTGGCTTCCGTCTGGCTACTCTACCATACAGGCCTGATTTGTGGAGTGCTGCAGAGATGGTTGTTCTGGAAGGTTCTCCTCTCTCCACAGAGAAACGCTGGAGCTCTGTCAGAGTGATCATTGCGTTCTTGGTCAACTCCCTGACTAAGGCTCTTCTCTTTCTATCACTCAGTTTGGCCCGCTCTAGGAAGAGTCCTGGTTGTTCCAAACTTCTTCCATTTACAGATGATAGAGGCCACTGTGCTCATTGGGACCTTCAATGCTGCAGAAATGTTTCTGTACCCTTCACCAGATCTGTACCTTGATACAATCCTGTCTTGGAGGTCTATAGTCAATTCCATGGACTTCATGGCTTGGTTTGTGCTCTGACATGCACTGTTAACTGCAGGACCTTATCTAGACAGGTGTGTGCCTTTCCAAATCATGTCCAATCAACTGAATTTACCACAGGTGGTCTCCAATCAAGTTGTAGAAACATCTCAAGGATGATCAATGGAAACGGTGCACCTCAGCTCAATTTTGAGTGCCATGCAAAGGCTGTGAATATTACTTATGCGCATGTCATTGTTTTCATTTTTTCTTTTTAATAAATTTGCACAGATTTAAAAAAAACTTCTTTCACGTCATTATGGGGTATTGTTTGTAGAATTTTGAGGAAAATAATGAATTTAATACTGTTTGGAATAAGGCTGTAACATAACAAAATGTGGAAAAAGTGAAACGCTGTGAATACTTTCTGGATGCACTGTATATTCATCAAAATGTACCAAGCGTTGTGTGAGGTACCATCTGATTGGATGGACAGTATACACAGGCACTCACACTATGAAATGTTTGCTGAATTTTGTCTGTTTTATCCGATGGATAAAATCTGAAACAAAAATATATGTGGGAAGCAGATTTATCAAAAAACTCCCTCTAAATGAATATTGCTTCTTCTACTCTGCCATGCTTGTAATGTGATTGGGTCAGGGGAGGGATTACAATGAGCCCTGTAATAATGACCTTACCTTTTGCACCTGTAGCACTATGCTTGCAATTAGCCCCTTCCTGAGAGTGTTCAGTATATAAGCTATAGTGATGCTACATACTCATACTACTTTGGATTGCTGCAGTGTGAGCTGGTCAAGGAAGAGTGGAACAAAAAGATTTGCTGTGGTAAGTTTGATTTAAGTATAGTGTTTGAATTTTACACAGTTAAGGTTCTGTCTATGGCCTAGTGAACTGTGATTTATCTTCCCTTCTGATACCAAAGGATACTGGCTTTATTAGTTCCAGACCTTGCTGCACTGTAATGCTGCAAGGGGGTTATGCAACACTGTACCCATATGGGGGGGGGGGGGGGGGGTATTATTTTTTTCACATAACTTACAGCTTTCTTTTGGTGGTTTTTAAAATTTTGCTAACTAAAGAAAAGAAGACTTTTTTTGATTCCAAATAAAAACCATTTGGAGACCCTCCTCTAAGAGCTTTAACAGTGTAATCTTATCAGGCTTCACTATGTGGCCATACGCTACCCCTGTCCACTTAATCAACTCTGCTTTTATTACCTCTGATCTAAAGCAAGCATAGGGATGCACCGCTTAAGTGTGAAAGCCACTAGAGAGACCGCAGTGGCTGTTTCAGGGCACTTTTATTTTTTTTGTGAAAGGGGTCTAATCGAAATCTGCAGTGCTTATTTTCCCCTACTGCATGTGCATCCACCCCTTTGTTGGACCTGCAATGCTGCTCGTTTCCCCCCCCCCCCCCCCCTTGTTACTGCGGGAGGATGTTTCAGGATGGAGAGCAGGGGAAAGGGCTAGTAAATGTAATTCACCGGCCCCTACCTTTTCTGAACGCTTGCTGTGCGCATTCAGAACTGTTTACTATGCTTCAGTTTGTGAATGTACAGGAAGACACTTGAGACAGAGCACTTCCAATTCATTCACTGTCCTGTGCAGCTGAGGCTGCAGAGACAGGGTATATTTGATCTTTTGGGGCACACACCCTAATGCAATAGGCTGCGCACACCTATGAAAGCAATTCAGACGAGTCTGGTCCTGAGATGTGTGAAGTTAAAGCGGAGGTCCACCCTAAAGTGGACCTTCCGCTCATCGGAACCCTCCCCCCCCCCCCCCCTCCGGCGCCACAATTGGCACCTTTCAGGGGGGAGGGGGGTGCAGATACCTGTACAGGTATCTGTACCCACTTCCGGGATAGCTCTCTGCGGAAAGGGGCGTATATTACGCCCCTTCCTGCAAGTGCCCCGCTGCCTGCTGGGAAAACACACAGATCCCAGAGGCAGCGGGGACCGTCCTTATTGCGCGGCTCGTGCATGCGCAGTAGGGAACCGGGAAATGAAGCCGAAAGGCTCCATTTCCTGATTCCCATACCCAAGATGGCGGCGGCAGCACCCGAGATACGATCTACAGATCGGCTTCGGGTGCCGACATCGCGGGCGCGCTGGACAGGTAAGTGTCACTATTTTAAAAGTCAGCAGCTGCAGTATTTGTAGCTGCTGGCTTTTAAAAAAAAGAAAACGCGGCGTCCCGGTGGACTCCCGCTTTAAAGTAGAACTATAGGGAAACATTCCCCCCCCCCCCCCCGCCTCCATAGCCAAACAGGAAGTGAGGGGAATTCCTAGGGGACCCCCAGGTCATCAGAACTAGCATCCCCATTGGAAGAGTTACCCCCCCTTTTCTAGGGACAACCCATAACCCATATCCATGGGTGGGGGTTTTTTTTTTTTTTTCTTTTCTTTCAATGATGAATAGATTAACACAAATGAAGTGGGTGAATCTCATTGTAACAGGGGGCACAGACTGCAATAAACTGATGGGTGTTCTAATCCCTCTCCACTCACACTATCAAAATGTTAAACTTTTTTTGTTCTATCCAGTCTTTTCAAGATGTCTGGTCGTGGAAAGAAGGTCCAAAAGCCTGCAGCAGGCAAGTCATCCAGGTCAGCTAAAGCAGGTCTCCAGTTCCCAGTAGGCCGCATCCACCGCTTTCTGAAGAAGGGAAACTATGCAGAGAGGATTGGCTCTGGATCCAGCATCTACATGGCAGCCACTCTTGAATATCTGTGTGCGGAGGTCCTGGAGCTGGCAGGAAACGCAGCCAGAGACAACAAGAAATCCCGCATCATGCCCAGACACATCCAGCTGGCTGTCAGGAATGATGAGGAACTGGCCAAGCTGTTTGCTGGTGTTACTATTGCAGATGGGGGAGTCTTGCCCAACATCCAAGCTGTTCTGTTGCCAAAGAAGACCATGAAAAGCTCACAACAATCCACAATTGCAGAGTCTCAGGAAGTTTAAATGTTTACTTTTAAATTGGCCATAATTTATTGATGTTTGTATTTTGCTGTTTTTATTCATATTGTATACTTATTAAAAGTTGTTCTTCTAACACTGTTGTGACTATTTGCCTACCTAACCTTGGGGCTTTGTCTGGCTAAATTGTTGATCTTCTAAGCTGCTTCCACTAGCTGAGAATGCACTTGGAGTCCAAATCTGCATGGGTCTCCCAGGAAGCCTCCATATAGACTATCCAAACAGCTGCAGCTAAAATCGGTTTTGGCAAATACTGCAAACTGAGAGCTTGCTACTGCTCATGGACAGTATACTGTATATGCCAAAGCAGTTATGCCACAATTGGCAGGAGCGGGGTGGGGAGAAAACCACCTGGGTTTACAATTGTCTTTCCTGTCTTAGAAATCTTGTGGCCTGCTTTATTGGACAGGGTTACCTCAGGGGTTGTTGTCACCCCACTTCATAAAATACTGCTCAGTGTTACCCCCCCCCTCCATAGTTTAGGGGTCTTCCATAGAGGACCCCCATTAGGTCCCCTTATATCAGCACTCCACTTGGAGACCTCTATTAGATCAGGGAACCCCCCCCCCCCCCTGCCCCTAAAGGCCCACATTAGACTGCCTTACTAAGAGCTGTTTCAAGCCAGGAAGTGTGGGAGCCGGAGTTTGGGGGCGGAGCGAAGCTGCTCTACTGTAGTGCTATTTTTCTTTCTTTCGTTCCATTGTGTAGGGGGGCTTGGAGGGTAAGCAAAGTAGAGGCAGGTGCTGCATCACTGTGCCCAGTGTCTGCAGGACACAGGAATCAAAATACATCCAAACTTGTGCACTCACAGGGCCACTGTTAGGAATCATGGGGCCCTCACCCCCTGAGGGTGAGAGGAGGAGGAGGAAAGGGGTTGAGGAGGCAGAAGAGAGATGGGGAGGGGATTGGGGGAGTTGGGTGAGAGAGCGGAGGGTTGAGAGAGAAAGGTGGTAAGAGATGGGATAGCTGATAGAGAGGGGGGGGGGGAGGAGTAGCTGTGAGAAAGAAAAGGGGGGGGGGGGGGGTAACTGACAGGGGAATGGAGCTGACAGAGGGGGGGGTAGCTGACAGGAGGTGGGGGGGTAACTGACAGAGGGAGTAGCTGACAGGGGATTGGAGATGACAGAGGGGGTGGCTGATGGGGGTGGGGGGGGTAACTGACAGAGGGGGGGGAGTTGACGGGGGAGTGAGAGGGCAGGTGTGAAAGACAACTCAGCGAGGACTCAAGGAGACACAGCAGAGAACACACCAGGCAACTTCGGGCGGTAGCGATCACCCACAGTCCAGCCCCGTCTCCACATGTGACAATTTCCACTGAGCCGATCAAAGACTCTCGTGTACGCCGCCCGCAAGTGACCTCTCAGCCAATCGCAGGCTGAATAGGTATGCCCGCTGCCCATCGTTGCGCGCGGCTCGGAGACTGAGCTCACAGGCAGTAATATACACTGTTAAGCTGATGAATCAGGATTCACCGCTCTAGGTTGAACTGCAGCTATATGTGCCCGGGTTTCAGGCGGCTTGAAAACCGGGCACGTGTTCAAACCCGGACTGTCCGGGTCAAAACCGGACAGGTGGCAACCCTAGTACACACGATCAAACAATCCGGGGGAAAAGTCCGGCAGACTAAGATTGGAGTTTTGCACATCAATCTGTCCGAACTAGCATTTCGGCGGACAGTACAGCCATGTGTGTGCCAGTCCGCCGTACTTTTGAAATGAACAGACTTTTCCCGTCCGGAGAAAAGTCCGCTCATTTTGAGCGCGGCTCCAGGTAGCCGGGACTAGCGAAGGAGACGTCGCTGGCCCCGTCACCTGGTATGGACTTAAAGGGGAAAACGGCGTGGGGGTCCCCCCTAGGTCCATATCAGACCCTTATCCAAGCATGCTACCCGGCCGGCCAGAAAAGGGGGTGGGGACGAGCACCCTCCCCCTCCTTAGCCATACCAGGCCATGTGCCCTTAACATGGGGGGTGCCTTGGGGAAGGGGGGGCCGCGTGGCCCCCCATCCCAAAGCACCTTGTCCCCAAGTTGATGAGGACAAGGTCCTCTTCCCGACAACCCTGGCCGTTGGTTGTCGGGGTCTGCGGGTGGGGGGCTTATCGGAATCCGTGAGCCTCCTTTAATAAGGGTGCCCCCGGATACCGGGGGAAGAGGCCCTTGTCCTCATCAACATGGGGACAAGGTGCTTTGGGGTGGGGTGCGCTTGCTTGTCCCCACCCCCTTTCCTGGCCGGCCAGGTAGCGTTCTCAGATAAGGGTCTGATATGGACCTGGGGGGGGACCTCCACGCCGTTTTTTCAGCGTAGGGAATTCCCCTTTAACTCCAGACCAGGTGACGGGGCCAGCGATGCCTCCTTCGCTGGTTCCGGCTACCTGGAGCCACGCTCAAAATGAGCGGACTTTCCTCCGTGTGTGTGGGCGAGTCCGTTCATTTCAAAAGTACGACGGATAGTCCAGCGGACTTAATCCACCGGACCTAGTCCATCAAAAAAGTGCCGTGTGTGGGCAGGTAGCTGGTTCGGAAAGTCCGGTGGTTTGTCTGCCAGACTAAGTCCGCCGGATAGTCTGATACGTGTGTACGCGGCATAATGCTGTCTAGTGACGCTGTAATATAGAGTCATCACCATCAAAAATGCATATAGAGTCCAATGCCATCTAGTGGCAATTCAAGATATATTCTCAACCTATTCATACTATGATAAAACTTTATTAGTACCTAATTTATGTGAAAAAATGTAAATGTTAAAATAGAACAGATAACATGAGAATTTTAATTAATTGTACTACCCATATATAAAAACGATATCAACACCCATATAGCTAAGTTAGAATTATAAAATCTCAGAAGTACCTGGAGATAAAACAACTAAAATCTATTTCTATATTCAAACCCTGAATCATAAATCCACAGGGTTTCTCTTCTAGAAGTATCCCTTAGTTGCTCTTTTTCACAATTTTTTATATATTTTATTTAAAAATAACAGAAGAAGTAGCCCAGATCCTTCTTTTCTTGGGTCCCATGCCAGCGTTTCTGGCCCCTCCCTCCTGCCCCCATAGCAAGCAGTTTGCTATGGGGGCGCCTGAGCCAAGCCGCTGCTTTGTGCTTGCTTTCAGACATAGAGCCATGGTTCAACCCCACCCCCTCTCTCTCCTCATTGGCTCACTGACCTTGATTGACAGTAACAGGAGCCAATGCTGTAGCGCCTGTAAAGCGCCTCAGTGTGAAAGTAGCTTAAAACACATCCAATAAAAAAGCGGACAGATTGGACACTATAAATTACACTTTTGACACTTTTTTGGGGAAACAGTGACATTAGTACAGTGATCAGTGCTAAAACTAATGTAATGTCACTGTACTAATGTCACTGGCAGGCAAGAGGTTAACACCAAGGGTGATCAAAGTTTTAAGTGTGTCCCTAGGAGGTGCTTGCTAACTGTGTGGGGGATGGACTGCCTGGATGAAGACAGAGATCTCTCATTTCATCCCTGTCAGAACGGCGATCTACCTTATTTACGTAGACAGATCGCCGTTCTGCCTCTCTGGGGAATGACCGTCGGGTCCCGGGAGACAACGCGCCTGCCAATTGGCTCCCTCTCTGGCCAATCGGCACACGTGAGCACTCCCAGTGACTGTTGCACGAAACCACGTTACACGTATGTCATTTCACTCATTACAGCCAACATGCCGCAGTATATGAACTGTGGCTGGTCAGCAAGTGGTAAATGTTCTGTTGCAAATTGTAATGTACAAAAAAAAAATTTGCAGGTCAAACTTGAAAAGTGACAGCTGATTAGGTACATTCATGATAAGGTCCAGCACTGTTCTGCAGCAGTTCTATTCGCTGTCCTCAGTAGCAGTCTGCATCTTCCTCCTCTTCACTCCACTTTGATGTTCTGTAGAAGGAAGGGGGGGGGGGGGGGTCCTGGAAGTAGTCACTACTTTTTGACAAGGAGCACTTCATACCATCCAAATCAATTCTTACCAAAATGTTGGTGACCCAGTTAGTGTCCAGCTCTTTGCTCCCATTACCTGCATGGGCTGCACTGTGGAGATCTTTTAGAGTACATTCTAGCCAATCTCTCCTATGCAATTCTGAGGGAACACCTCTCCCCTCACACAGGGACAGCTTTACAGACAGCCGAATGTCACAGACTATCAGTGCCATGGCTGTGCATAGCTCCCAACTGTCCCTGATTTTGAGGGACTGTCCCTAATTTGGAGAAATGTCCCTCTGTCCCTCATTCCTCCTCACTTGTCCCTCATTTTGGTCTGATCTATATAGCTGTATATAAAATGCATTTTTTATCTATCATAAAGTGTTTCCCAGTGCTAAACCTTTCATCCGATTTCAAAATTGCTGCATTTGTAAATTCCAAAAGCCAATATAAAGGAATAGTAGTGGTAAAAAAAAGCACTTTTTTTTTATTGTACAATTCTCCTTTAAGGGGGCTTGGTAAGGGGTGTGTCTTTACATTTGCTGATAGGTGTCCCTCATTCCATAGTTGCCAACAGTCCAGATTTTCCCAGGACAATCCCGAATTTGTGACCCTCGTCCCGATCGGAGGCTTTCCCGATTCGAGATTTTGCCCAGGGAAATCGGGAATGTTTGCGTTTGCAATTTTTGGAGAGCTGGCTTCAACAAAATGGCCGCCGCCGCTAAATCGTTCCCCCTTGTGTTCAATGGAGAGAGGAAGGGGGCTCAATCCGTGCAGCCAATGAATCAGCTTCTCCTCTCATAATACTGATCCGGGGTTAGCTGCATGGATCGGCCCCTCCCCTCTCCACTGAACACACAGTGCCAGTGTCCGATCAAATATGGTCCCCCATCGGATAGTGTCCGCTGTGTACTGCGCATGCACAGTACATAGCACACTCAGATTCCGAAAATAGCCGAGGATGAACGGCGTCTGCGCCGTGAGTCCAGGTTCTATCCCCACCATCCAAGTGGACATAGAATTAGAATAAAAAGAGCCGAGCGCAGCGAGGCCGAGCCCGAAGCGTGGCGAGCGAAGCTCGCCCACGAGGGGCCCTCTAATTTTCACAACCCTGTGTCTGCTTGGATGGGGGGGCTAACACCTCCACTCATGGCGCAGGCGCCGCTCATCTTCGGAGATTTTCCGAAGCTTCGTCTGCCCCGTACTGCACATGCACAGTACGGGGCGGACACTATATGATGGCAGGACACTATCTGCCAGAACACCGGCCGCTCATGCCAGGAATCTGCTCTTGTCTCAGTTAGTGCACAGTGTCTTCCCACTCAGATACTGACATGGTATTGGGCCGTGGGTGGTATCTCATTGGGCTGTCTGGAACTGTCATTTGTCCCCTCCAGATCTATTTGGACCATCTTCTGCTGGGTCCTGGCAATTTCTTTCTACTTTTGCCACAGTTTCTCTGCCTGTCTTTCCCTGTTTTGGTGGGGAAGGAGTCAGTGTCCTCTTGGGTACAGTGATCAGTTGCTGGCAGACTCTTTCTGTTCTTTCTAGTCCTGACAGGTGTAGTACCTGGAGGAGAGGGTGGCTGCAGGGTGGTTGTATTTTCCATGGATTGCTGTCCCAGGATCGATGTATAGGAATTTGCAGTAATCTAACTTTAATGTACAGGCAGGAGGTGGGTTAACTATATACAGGAGGAGGGGGGTTAGCCATATGCAGGCAGGAGGGGGGTTAACTATATGCAGGCAGGAGGGGGGTTAACTATATACAGGAGGAGGGGGTTAACTATATACAGGAGGGGGGTTAACTATGTACAGGAGGGGTTAACTATATTCAGGAGGGGGGCAGGGTTAACTATATAAAGGAGGGGGCTAACTATATACAGGAGGGGGAGGGTTAACTATATACAGTAGAGGTTACTATGTACAGGGGGGGAAACTATGTACAGGGGGGAGTAACAATGCATGGGGGGGTTACTATGCACGGGGGGGTAACTATGCACAGGGGGGTAACTAGGGGGAGGGGGTAACTATGTACGGAGGGGGAACTATGGCTCTGCCTGGGACACTGATGTGAGGACTGACTCTGCTGGGGGCACCTGATGCAAGTATAGGCTCTGCTGGTGGCACCTGTTGCAAGAACAGACTCTGCTGGGGAACACCTGATGCAAGGACGGACTCTGCTGGGGGCACCTGATGCAAGGACGGACTCTGCTGGGGACACCTAATGCAAGGACGGACTCTGCTGGGGGCACCTGATGCAAGGGCGGACTCTGCTGGGGACACCTGATGCAAGGACGGACTCTGCTGGGGGCACCTGATGCAAGGATGGACTCTGCTGGGGGCACCTGATGCAAGGATGGACTCTGCTGGGGGCACCTGATGCAAGGATGGACTCTGTTGGGGGCACCTGATGCAAGGAAGGACTCTGCTGGGGGCACCTGATGCAAGGAAGGACTCTGCTGGTGGCAGGCGGCACGCTGAGGGATCCCACTGATTCGGCATTATGGTGAGTTGAATGATTTAATTTTCTATTACAATCTAATAATAGAAATAATGCACTTCAATCATCCTGACACCATAACAATCATGGTGCCGGGATGATTGAAGTGCTAAAACCAGGTGTTTGGAGTATCTTTATCTGCTGATTGTTAAACTCTCTAGAATACACACATTTCTATTGTTGTGCAGGATCTGAGGCTACTGTCCCTTCATTCCTCTCTCCCCCTTTCCCTCGCCATCCCTCATTCATCTCGGACTCTAACCACACCCCTTTGAGCTACGCCCATTTAAACCACACCCATAATTTCACACAAACCACGCCCAATTTTCACCACAATGCACTTTGCGTGCTGCTGTTTTCTTTTTTCCCTATGTCACGCCTACAAACGTATGCCCCGCCCCCTAATTATAATACAGCTGCGCCTGCAGCCAAAAAAGTGTCCCGGAATTTTTTTTTTTGCAATGTTGGCAACTCTGCATTAGAAAGACAGAGTTCAGCGGCTCCTTGTGCAATATGGCTTTATTGAATGACTGAACAAAGAATTGAAAAAAAAGGTCTGTGACTTGTCGTGTGACTTCGATGTCCAAAGTCGCACAAGTGGAAATGGAGCAATTGATAAAAAAGTTTGGCCTTAACTTACACTATAAATAGTGGGTGTGGATGGATTGGGTTGTAGAGAAAGGATAGAATTGTCACCTCATATGGTGTCAGTGCAATAAACTGTAATGTAACTTTATTAGTTCATTATAGACATTAGTCATTGCATCCCTTTATTATATACAGCCGATCATCTAATCCCCCATGAGCTCTGCACAACCACACCAAGCCGCCTGACACACCAATGCATTCATTTCTAATGGCTGTACCGTGGACTACACTTCCCAGCATCCTCTGTGCTCCTGGGTGGGCGGGGAGGAGGGACACTTCCTGTGTATTAGGTGACAGCTCGGCTCCTGGGTCAGTATGCAAGCAGCTAGAGCCATGGCAAGTGAGTAGTGACCCCGGTATTCATGTATAGAGCTGCTTCCTGCACTGTGACACCGCTGGCCTGGAGGGTGTGGATGGCTCTTCTCTTCCTGTCATGTAGATTTTATGTCAGCTCATTTATACATGATAGATACACACACTGTAATATTAGTGTATATGTATACAATCTGTTATCATACAGACACAGGGAGGGCTCCCAACATCTGGAATCGTTTCCAGGGACAGAGCTTTGTGCTTTAGTATTTTAATGACAGAACAGTGTATATTATGTTATTTATTACAGAATATATGGTGACATTATTCACTGATTAACAATAGGAGAGATCTTCAGTGTCACAACTTCTGTCTGTGAGTCTGTGCTTAGGGATTGGGGAGTTTTGGTTGAAATGCTTTTGAACCAACGTGGTCACATTTATTCAGCATCTCTAATACTATAGAAGACTGTCAGGGACCGGGAACATGTTACCGAGGACTGTCGGGGACTGCAGTGCTTTAGGAGTTTGTCAATTTGAGATATCAGAGATTGCAGACATGGTTCAGGAGACTTTCAGGATCCCGTCACCTCTGTCTGCACCATTGCTGTATGTTACTGTATGCACTTCATTCCTCCATGCATGTTACTGTATACACTTCATTCCTCCATGTATGTTACTGTATGCACTTCATCCTTCCATGCATGTTACTGTATACACTTCATTCCTCCATGTATGTTACTGTATGCACTTCATCCTTCCATGCATGTTACTGTATGCACTTCATTTCTCCATGTATGTTACTGTATCTACTTCATCCCTCCATGCATGTTGTTTCTTTGCTCTCCTATCTTGTCTGCTGGCTCCCCTCCAATCTCCCACCACACACCAGATCCTGCTCTGCCATCATCTCTTCTATCGGTGGGAGCCAGCTCTCTTTTCCTAGTTCTGATGACACACATGTAGTGGAGATTGCCCTGAAGCCTTCTGAGATGCGTCACTTGAGTATTCCCTGAGGCTTTGGACGGGCCACCATTCTCACCTGGACAGAAAAGATGGAAGTGTGGGTTCCGTTGTGCAAAAATTGGTGTTGCAAAATAAAAAAGACATCCAATTTTGCAGGGGGTTCATGTTCTGAATTCCATGCGTTTTATTGTTCGCTGTATTAAGGCATTAATAAAAACCAGACCTGCACCTTTTACATAAATGCTGCCCACATGATTTCCCATCTCTTTACATGGGGTCCTCCAACGCTGCACGTGTAACATGGACCAGTAGTGGCTGGTGGTATATTTGGGGGGGAACTGCAAACAATGCACCCACAGCTACCCGGTTGGTTGGCCGACGGGTCACTCGTAAACCCTCCACCCCCTATAAGTCGGTCACACAGCTGTCACGTCAGGCTCAGTACAGTAATCACATCGGGGACTGTTGCTCCTCTCTGCCCATACTCTGCTCTCCCTCCATACAGCTCCGCTCTCTCCTGGTGGCCATGAAGCTCTCCAGCAGCTCCTGAGCCTGCCGCCATACCGTCCCCATCCTCCTCCTCCTAGTAAAATGGGCTCGCTTTTCTTTTCAGCCAATCGGGACATGGGTCTCAGAACCTGCTTCCTGATTGGCCAGGAGAAGAATTAGTGTGACAATATCAAATACTCATTCGCTATTGACACACAACTGGGTGGGCTCACTGCACCCCAAGCCCACCCTTTTTTTAAGCCTATTGGAGCCTCTGGTGCGATGTCTCCTGGGCACCCACAATTGCCGATAACAGAACAGGAACGTGGATCTGTGTGTGTAAACACACAGATCCACGTCCTGTCAGGAGAGAGGAGACCGATCGTGTGTGTCCCAGTACAGAGGAACAACGATCGGTCTCCCCTTGTGAGTCCCCTCACCCTACAGTTAGAATCACTCCCTAGGTAACACATTAACTGCTTGATCGCCCCATAGTGTTAATGCCTTCCCTGCCAGTGACATTTATACAGTAATCAGTGCATTTTTATAGCACTGATCACTGTATAAATGTGAATGGTCCCAAAATGGTGTCAAAAGTGTCCGATCTGTCTGTCGCAATGTCATAATCACGATAAAAATCGCGGATCGCCGCCATTACTAGTAAAAAAAAAATAATAATAAAAATGCCATAAAACTATCCCCTGTTTTATAGACACTATAACTTTTGCGCAAACTAATCAATATACACTTATTGGGATTTCTTTTACCAAAAATATTTAGAAGACTACATATCGGCCTAAACTGAGGGGAAAAAAAATGGGATATTTATTATAGCAAAAAGTAAAAAATATTGTGTTTTTCTTCAAACTTGTCGCTCTTCTTTTGTTTACAGCGCAAAAAATAAAAAACACAGAGGTGATAAAATACCACCAAAAGAAAGCTCTATTTGTGGGGAAAAAAAGGGGCCTGGTCCTTTGGCTGCAAATTGGTCCGGGGCTTAAGTGGTTAAAACACTCTTGATACCAAGGACTGGTGAGACTTCATAGCTCTATCCAACAAACTCACAATAAAGCACCAGTCTTACTCTGAACTTTGTTAAAATAAGTGCGGACTGCACTGTCGATTTCATTTGGGTACAGTGTTGCACGACCGCACAATTGTCATTCAAAGTGTGACAGCGCTGAGAAATGAAAATTGGCCTGGGCAGGAAGGGGGTGAAAATGCCCTGTATTGAAGTGGTTAATAAAAACTGTACCATAGCAGGAGAAGAGGATGATGGGAATGATGGTGGTGGTGGTTGACTGGTGGTAGTAAACAGAAGAGTTTTAGGACTGGTTGGCTTTAGGAAATGAATATGGCACATTATTGTAGTTCTGGAAAGTCTTGTGGTTCCTGGTGGCCCATTCCTTATACTGTGTCTGTATGGGCCAGGATTGTGCTGGAGTCATGTCTACATTTTTGTTTTGTCATCCACAGTGACACTAAATAGTCAGCTGAGTAAACTTTGCCCCGGACAGCTTGGCCAGACTCGATGTCAAATATTTATCTGTTACTCAGTAAGACTTTGTTAATAGGTGAACGGAGATTTCTAAAAATGCATTGTGTGTTTTTTTTTTCCATAGAATTCCGCTTGAGCCTAGTTCAGCTTTTTGTGTCGCCTGTAAAAGCAGATAATCTGAAGAAGGCATCCGAGCTGATAAAGCAGGCAGCCCAGCAAGGAGCTCAGATTGTAGCGCTGCCGGTGTGTATCTATATCACTTCATATTCTCCATATAATCTGCAACTTAGTGTTTCCATTGGGCTCCATAGCCCATTCATTTCAATGGCCTGCCCTTAATGCAGAAACATGGGCAAAGAAGTCCTGGACCCTTTTCTTTTTTTTAAATAATTCCAGAGGAAATAGCATGGTGCTGTGACACCATGCAATTTTGTGCGCGTGAAAACACAGCGTTTTGCCAATGTGTGGGGGTGCCCTTAAGAATTAATAGCACCTCCGCGCATGTGCTAAAGAGCAGTGCATTTTGTCTGTGGGTTAGGAACGCGTATGATTTTGCATACATTCCCGAACTGGACCCTAGGTGCTCCCTGGGAAGGGCAGCACAGTGGTGTAGTGGTTAGCACTTTCACCTAGCAGCAATAGGGTTGCTGGTTCAAATCCCAATCACGACACTATCTGCCTGGAGTTTGCATGTTCTCCCTGTGTCTGCGTGGGTTTCCTCCAGGTACTCCGGTTTACTCCCACACTCCAAAAGACATGCTGGTAGGTTAATTAGACCCTGTCCAAAAAAAATTGGCCATAATATGTGTATGTGTTGTAAGTGTGTCGGGACCGTACAGGTTAAAGGACCACGTAAAAGCTGCAGATGGACACCGGTGGCAAGAAAGCGCCCTGAGGCGATTCAGTTTTCATAGGTAGCGCTATACAAGTCATTCATTCATTCATTATATTCCATTGATCATGTATCACCCTTGCATTGGGTGACCAGTGATATTCTAACCAAGCTGGGATGCCAGGGCAGAGGACAGTGCTCTATTGGCTTACCTGTATGCAGGGGCGGACTGACAACTCATGGGGCCCCCGGGCAATAGGAGATTATGGGGCCCCTAGGCAATCAGACATTATGGGGCCCACACAGTATACACAAACACACACACACACACACACACACACACACACACACACACACACACACACACACACTGTATACAATCACACAGTATACACAGACATGTTTCTATTGGCTGAGAAGGTGCTGGAGAGGTGGGGCAGCTATAATCTCAGGATTTTTAGACCAAAGGGATGTTGGTAAAGGACATTTCAGAGACAGATGTAAAAAAAAACCCACAGATTTTTACATACTTTCCCTGGTTTTACTGAGGCTGGCAACCCTGATGGGGCCCCCTAGTGGCACGGGGCCCTCGGGCAGTGCCCGAGTGGCCCAATGGTCAGTCCGCCCCTGCTTGTATGTTGTTCTAAGCTAATTTTCTAACTGCCTTCTTTGTCCACATTTCACAATAGGAATGTTTTAATTCTCCATACGGAACCAAATTCTTTCCTGAATATGCTGAGAAGATTCCAGGCCAGTCTACACAAATGTTGTCCGAAGTAGCCAAGGAGTGTGGAATCTATCTGATTGGAGGTCTGAATGAAAATCTGTCTGATATAGTACTATTTATTGTGCCCTTTGGATGGAGCTTCAATGCTATTATCTTTGTTAGCCAAACAAACCTTCAATGTGCCCCTCTGATTTAGTTTTTCTCTGTTTTCTTGGCTACGTTTTGATGTATTGATGTCATTTCCCTCTAGGCTCTATACCAGAGGAGGATTCTGGGAAATTGTACAACACCTGCACGGTGTATGGTCCTGATGGAACATTGATGGTAAAGCACAGAAAGGTAATGGAATGCTTGTGAGCCAACATGCTATACAAAGTACTTCAAAGAGTAACTCCACTTTTGTTGAGAAAAAAAAAACATTCCCCCCTGGGTGATCTATGTACATTGCAAGGATTATAACAATCTTTGTTGCAGATTCCTATCTTTTGTTATTCTGAAGAAATCACTGTGTGTTTGTCTGCGCCTCTGTTCTAAGTGGGTCTAATGGGAGTGGTTTCATAATTATCAGTTAGCTGTGGGCATCAATGTGGGCACCAATGAGGAAAGCTGCTGGGCCTGCATCCCTTTAGACGTGTTCCTATTGGAAATATCTCACCAAAAATGAAATTTTTGTTGCAAGGGATGCCTGAAATCTGACTTGTATCTTAGGCAGACTTCTGGGAAATTTGGTGAGCCAATCACACAAGCAGGAAATTATGTTACTGGGGAGTGGTCAGTACACACTCTGTGTGCAGAACAATTCCATGTAGTCATATTCCTTTGCATTTATAGAAAATTACAGCAGCTGCAGATTGAAAAGGAAAGGTCATTTATAATAACATTCAATCATGACTTGTAACGCAATTGTGCACGCTATATTATTTTTTTCTTTATTTGCCACAAAAGTGGAGTTACCCTTTAAGACTTGGTTCACATATACAGTGCCTTGAAAAAGTATTCATACCCCTAGGCATTTTCCACATTTTGTCTTGTTTCAACCAAAAACGTAAATGTATTTTATTGGGATTTTATGTGATAGACCAACATAAAGTGACATGGAAAGAAAATAATAAATGGTTTTCAAATTGTTTTACATATAAATATCTTAAAAGTGTGGTGTGCATTTGTATTCAGTTCCCCTAAGTCAATACTTTGTAGCACCACCATTCACAGTAATTACAGCTGCAAGTCTTTTTGGGGATGTCTCTACCAGCTTTTCACATCTAGAGAGTGACATTTTTGCCCATTCTTCTTTGCAAAATAGCTCAAGCTCTGTCAGATTGGACGGAGAGTGTCTGTGAACAGCAACTTTCAAGTCTTGCCGCAGAGACTCAAATGGATTTAGGTCTGGACTTTTACTGGGCCTTTCTAACACAAGAATATACTTTGATCTAAACCATTCCATTGTAGCTCTGGCTGTATGTTTAGGGTCATTGTCCTGCTGAACGGTGAACCTCCATCCCAGTCTCAAGCCTTTTGCAGACTCTACCAGGTTTTCCTCTAAGATTGCTCTCTATTTGGCTCCATCCATCTTCCCATCATCTCTGACCAGTTTCCCTGTCACTGCTGAAGAAAAGCATCCCCACAGCATGATGCTGTCACCACCATGTTTTGCAGTGCGTATGGTGTGTTCAGGGTGATGTGCAGTGTTCGTTTTCCACCACACATTGGGTTTTGCTTTTAGGCCAAAAAGTTCAATTTTGCGCTCACCTGATCAGAGCAAATTCTTCCAACATGTTTTCTGTGTCCCCCACATGGCTTCTCATAGACTGCAAACAGGACCTCTTATGGCTTTCTTTCAACAATGGCTTTCTTCTTGTCACTTTTCAATAAAGGCCAGATTTGTGGACAGATTCTCCCATCTGAGCTGTGGATCTCTGCAGCTCCTCCAGAGTTACCATGGGCCTCTTGGCTGCTTCTCTGATTAATGCTCTCCTTGCCCGGCCTGTCAGTTTAGGTGGACAGCCATGTCTTGGTAGGTTTGCAGTTGTGCCATACTCTTTCCATTTTTACCTGATGGATTGAACAGTGCTACCTGAGATTTCATAGCTTGGGATATTTTTATAAAACCTAACCCTGCTTTAAACTTCTTCACAACTTTATCCCTGACCTGTCTGTTGTGTTCCTTGGCCTTCATTATGCTGTTTGTTCACTAAGGCTCTTTAACTCAACTCCAGTCCTCAAGGCACCCCAACAGGCCATGTTTTCAGGATTTCCCTCAGATGAAATAGCTGTGGTAATTACTAAGGCAGTGAAACTGAACAAATCACCTGTGCAAAATAATGGAGGGCCTGAAAACATGACCTGTTGGGGCGCCTTGAGGACTGGAGTTGAGAAACCCCGCTCTAACAAACCTCTGAAGGCTTCACAGAAAAGCTATATTTATACTAAAATTAAATTACACACAGGTGGACTCTATTTACTAATTAGGTGACTTCTTAAGGCAATTGGCTCCACTAGATTTTAGTTAGGAACATCAGAGTAAAGGGGGCTGAATGAAAATGCACGCCACACTGTTCAGATATTTATTTGTAAAAAATCTGGAAAACTATAATTTTCTTTCCACTTCACAATTATGTGCCAGTTTGTGTTGGTTTATCACATATAAGATATTCTAAGCCATTTGTATGCACAGCGGGTTATTTGCTAAAGGGAAATCCACTTTGCACTTGGAAGTGCAGTCACTGTAGATCTAGAGGGGGTATGCAAAGACAATAAAAAACAAAATGTTTCTGTGTACATGATTGGATGATAAAATCGGGAGAGCTTTCCCTCATTTCAGATCTTCCCCTCAGATCTACAGTGACTGCGCTTCCAAGTGCACTTGTAGTGCAAAGTGGATTTGCCTTTAGTAAATCAACCCCAATGTACCTTAATATTATTTTTTTGTGCTGAAAATGCAAGTAAACATTCTGAAGACATGATGTATGTTTTGTAGTTAAAGTGGAACACCATTTAAAATATTTTCATTAAAGCGGGAGTCCACCGGGACTCCGCGTTTTTTTTTTTTTTTTTTTTTTTTTTTAAAAGCCAGCAGCTACAAATGCTGCAGCTGCTGACTTTTAAAATAGTGACACTTACCTGTCCAGCGCGCCCGCGATGTCGGCACCCGAAGCCGATCTGTAGATCGTTTCTCGGGTCCTGCCGCCGCCATCTTGGGTATGGGAATCAGGAAATGGAGCCTTTCGGCTTCATTTCCCGGTTCCCTACTGCGCATGCGCGAATCGTGCTGCGCAATAAGGACGCTCCCCGCTGCCTCTGGGATCTGTGTGTTTCCCAGCAGGCAGCGGGGCACTTGCGGGAAGGGGCGGGCACTTGCGGAAAGGGGCGTAAGTTACGCCCCTTTCCGCAGAGAGCTATCCCGGAAGTGGGTGTAGTTACCTGGATTATCCAGGTAACTGCACCCCCCTCCCCCCTGAAAGGTGCCGATTGTGGCACCGGAGGGGGGGAGGGTTCCGATGAGCGGAGGTCCACTTTAGGGTGGACCTCCGCTTTAAGTTCACCTTTTGTAAAAAAATAAAAAAATAAAAAAAATGCACATCGGTTTGCAGGCAAAAATTTCTATTTATTTAATTTTTTTACATTGCACTCTGTAAACCTTTGCCCTCGCTATCAGCAGATCTCAGATGCAATGCCTGGATGCTGCAAACTCTCAGTCTGTACCTCTTATAAGGGTAGGCAATTAGTGAATGGCAAGAAGAATCAGTGGAGTGCTCACAATTGCCCTCGCAATTCACTGAGAACTACAAGCCATCAAACACAATGGCTGATGGTAGTCTATTCATTCACAGGAAACTGTGGATGATTGACACAGCCACATGGGCGGAGCCCCGCACAGCTGCACTGTTTTCTAAGTGTGACAGTGGGTGCAAGAAGATCTGCGCCCGCTGTCAAAGAGTAGGGAGCGCTCGCTGCGGGAGGTGGGTGGATATATAGGTACTTGTTATACCTGAGATATGGGTGTACTATGTAACATGCTTCTAAAGGTGAACTTATTCTTTAACCACTTGCCAACCGCAATATATATATATATATATATAAAATATACATTGCGGTCTGCAAATGGTTTACCAGGATTATGGCTGAAGGTATTAGCCATAACCCCGGTACAGTTTTTTTTTTTGTTTTTTTTTTTTTATGCAGGTGGCAGGATTTCTCATGAAACCGATCTGAGCAGTCAGTGAGCCACTGGAATGGTTTCTGCCGATTGCTGGTGTTTCTTGGACTTACCATTTCTGCCACTTCTTCCGAGAAACAATCCAACAGTATGGCTGGTTGCTCCCATAGGCGATCAAAGAGGTAACACTCTTTGATCAACTCTATAGCCTTGGAGTACTGGAGTGATGTCATGACGTCCCTTCCAGTCCAGGCTGGAAGATATTTTTTCAAAGCAAAGGATCAAAAACATTTTTTTTTTTTTTGTTGATCTTTTGCTTTTAAAGGTAAAGAAGAGAACCCGTGATCTCTCCATTAAGAGGACCTGTCATCCTTATTTTTATTACAAGGGATGTTTAAATTCCTTGTAATAGGAATAAAACTGATAAAAAAAATGAAGGGACATTGTAAAAATAAAAATAAAGCGTAAAATAAATAATATATAGTTTTTTAATTAAACCCCCATCCCTCCGTGCTTGTGCACTGAAGTGAACACATATGTAAGTCGCGCACGCATATGTAAACGGTATTCAAACCACACATGTGAAATAT
The DNA here is from genome assembly GCF_037356315.1 of Lithobates pipiens. Classification (NCBI taxonomy): domain Eukaryota; kingdom Metazoa; phylum Chordata; class Amphibia; order Anura; family Ranidae; genus Lithobates; species Lithobates pipiens. The sequence continues at coordinate 105,355,228 of NW_027507748.1, forward strand.
TGCCACAAACGGTAGAATGAGAGAAATAATTCTTGCACTAGACCTTCTTTGTAGTTTTAAACAGGTAACCAGTAAAGGCGTTTAAAGCGTCACTTATGGAAATTTTTAAGTACTGTAGTTTTTCACCTTTCTATGAGGGTGCGCAATTTTAAAGTGTGACATGTTATTTATCTGTTTACTCTACGTAACATCAGCTTTCACATTTTACAAAAAGATTGGGGTAGCTATTGTGTTTTTGTGTGACATGTGACATAAAAAATTCCAACAATCGCCATTTTATTCCCTAATGTCTCTGCTAAAAAAATATGTATAATGTTTGGGTATTATAAGTATTTTTCAAGCAAAAGATACTGATTTAAACCTGTAAACAAAAAGTTCCCCGAAAAAGCCCGGTCTTCAAGTGGTTAAGCTTGATTAGCGTGGGGTTAGAACATTTTCGGGAGATTTTCCTTAATTTTCTGTCTCAAGATACACAGAATTTTCTCTCTCCTAAGCAACTGTCACTGAAACCTGTGTCCCCATCACAATTTTCTCTTCTAGTCCCAATAAAAATGGTCATCAGAACAAACAGACAATGAAGATCTCCTGTGGGGACACAGACACCAACAAAAACTGTCAGAGGTCCTTTCGCTCTTCTTACCTTTTCCAAAAAATTTCTTTGGACACTGTAGATGCAGGCAGCTTACACCTTTGTTATTCTTCAGATTGATCCGTATGTCCTCGCAGAGTCCCCTTGAATTCTAAGCTGGCTATATATGCCGTCCAAGTTGAGATTACGCCCCATCTTTTTCTGATAGGAATCCCTGCCTCTTGTCATTCAAAAGTCAATTACCAGAGTCCCTATTTCCCAAGTTTCAGTATTTGAGCGACAGGCGGTAGGAATTAGTGCCAGAGGGGGTGGAGCCCAATTTCTCAGGTTAGATCTTGCACTTTCAAGGCAATCTACCCATGTCTATTTCACTGAGTATTTCTGGGTGTATGTTGTATACGTTTATTGGTAATTTCCTTTCAGGGTGTTTATGATGACCATTTATTTTATTTTTATTTTTTAATCCACAGATCCACCTGTTTAATATTGATGTTCCAGGGAAGATTAGATTCCAGGAATCGGAAACGCTCACCCCTGGAGAAAGCTTTTCTGTTTTTGATACACGTATGTTGCTTTTTTATCAGTACTGCAGCATACCCTCACTTCCATTGTCTGCGCCTTGTCCTCTGCTGCCATTTTCCTAAAAAATAAAAAAATAATTATTCAACATAAACCCTAGGGACAGGAATGAGACCACCACACACTGATGGCATCACTGAAGTCAAGTTTATTCCATAAAACAACCCTAGGACTGCCCCCTCTAATGCATTTCAATAGCAAATGCAATAGATGCACCTCTATTGTTAAAATTATTAAAGTGCTTTCTATGCAATAAGGTGAAAAACCTTCTGTATGCAGCTTCCCCCCCCCCCCCCCCCCCCCGATACATACCCAAGCCTGATCTCGACCCAGCAATGTGCACAAGAGCCGAGGCTCTCTCGCTCCTTATTGGCTCAGATACAGCAGTGGGAGCCTTCAGTGGGAGAGGATTTTGTCATGTGTTATTGTCATTTCTTATAAACTCTAGGGAGTTAAAATGGTTGAATAAATAATGGAATAGGATCTGGGTGTCCCCGTGGTCATAGACTAAACAAGACCATTCAATGCCAGTCTGCAGCTTCTAAAGCTAGCAAAATATCCTCTGCATTGAAAGTGGCATAGACCCATGAAAGAGACAACATTTTCCTTCTAATTATTAAAGATTCATCTTGAATATGTAGTTATGTTTTGGTCACCCACTCACAAAAAGGATATTCTTGGACCAAAACAAAAGTAAGGGATATGGGAGACTTCCACTATGATGAAAGACTGAATTACTTTTACCCACTTTTTAAGGGGCAGTGGCAGCCCATGCATTGTGGGTGCACGGGTGCCGCCCACCCAACACCACTACCGCACACCCTATCTATGCACCCAGTCCCTTTCAGGACGCTGGGAGAATTCCTATAGCGAGGATGGGGGGGGGTTTGAAGCACCTGATTAGAGCCAGAGGCTCTAATAGGCTTCAAAAAAGGGTGGGCTTGGGGCGCAGAGCGCTATATCCTGATCCCACCCAGTTGTGTTAAGATAGCGAATACATTTTCGCTATTTTCACACTAAATCTTCTCCCCACCAATCAGGAAGTGGGTTTGAGACCTGTTTCCCGATTGGCAAAAACGTTAGGCGATCCTATTGGATGGAAAAATCAAATTGTACCAGCGCTCAAACTTACCCTCTTTTTTCCCTTCCTTTATATAGTTATGGGTACGCTGCAATCCCAAATCAAATCCCCTACTTTGAGGGTTACGGTAGATGTACAATATGTATATTGGGGGATTGCGCCTCCTGTTCAGTATTCCCCCCCATCTAAATAATAATAATGCCAAAAAATTTGTGCCAAAAATAATTACTATACCCCCTTAATATCAAAACAGTGATATATATGTATAACAACGTCTCTATTAGCACCCAGAAACAAAAAAATAAATAATAATATATAGTTCTTCAAATGCAATGATTAATTCAACGACTCCAGCTATATCATCTTAATCTTCATTTATCTTCTATCAAAAAGATCCACAAGTGTCACCAAAGAAACCCAATCTGTGTCACCGTCACCCAGCAGAATGGCCACTCACCAGATGTCACCAAATGGTAGGCCTTCAGTTCATTAAACGGATAACCAATCCTCAATGCACTTCTCCCGTTAGCAATTCCTCAATGTCCGTAAATTCATATAAAATCAAATGGAACCAATATAGTGTAAAACCGTTTTCATCTTTAATAGAAAATCAATAAAAACATATTGCACTCACATTTCAATGTGTCTATCAGCCGACACCAAGCTGTTCCAGCAATGAGAAAACCACATAGGATAGGGCAAGCCAACGATGTTCCACAGGTGGTGATCTACTCCTTCCACTAAACCGACCTGTTCCTGGCTGATGTTTCAAAGATATGTCTCCCACAGCTCCTACGCGTAGGAGCTGTGGGAGACATCCTACGCCCTATGCCCTATCCTATGCGGTTTTCTCATTGCTGGAACAGCTTGGTGTCGGCTGATAGACACATTGAAATGTGAGTGCAATACGTTTTTATTAATTTTCTGTTAAAGATGAATACGGTTTTACACTATATTGGTTCTATTTGATTTTATATGAATTTACGGACATTGAGGAATTGCTAATGGGAGAAGTGCATTGAGGATTGGTTATCCGTTTAATGAACCGAAGGCCTACCATTTGGTGACGTCTGGTGAGTGGCCATTCTGCTGGGTGACGGTGACACAGACTGGGTTTCTTTGGTGACACTTGTGGATCTTTTTGATAGAAGATGAATGAAGATTAAGATGATATAGCTGGAGTCGTTGAATTAATCATTGCATTTGAAGAAATATATATAATTTCTGGGTGCTAATAGAGACGTTGTTATACATATATATCACTGTTTTGATATTAAGGGGGTATAGCAATTATTTTTGGCACAAATTTTTTGGCATTATTGTTTAGACGGGGGGGGGGGGGGCAATACTGAACGGGATCCTATTGGATGCCTAACGTGGAGCCACTGCCCAGACCCTGCACCCGCTAGCCTGGAGCCACTGCCCAGACCCTGCACCCGCTAGCCTGGAGCCGCTGCCCAGACCCTGTACCCGCTAGCCTGGAGCCGCTGCCCAGACCCTGCACCCGCTAGTCTGGAGCTGCTGCCCAGACCCTGCACCCGCTAGCCTGGAGCCGCTGCCCAGACCCTGCACCCGCTAGCCTGGAGCCGCTGCCCAGACCCTGCACCCGCTAGCCTGGAGCCACTGCCGAGTCCCCACACCCGCTAACCTGGAGTCGCTGTCTGGAACCTGTAGCCACTGCCTGCACCCAGCCATGCTGGATGACACCCCCATTTATCTGGATCTATCTATCTATTCAGGTAAGTACCAGACCAACCGGCAGATGGGAGGGGAGGGGGGTGTTAGTTTCACACCACCGGGGGGGGTTGGTTGGTTGTTTACTGCCCCCCGAACAAAAAACCCACCAGCCGCCACTGTGAAGAGGGATTTTGAATGCTATATACTGCTGGTCAAATGTTTTACAACACCCCCATTTCTCTAGTTTTTATTCAAATGTATGCAGTTTATTCTCTCAATGTACTCTGAAATTAAACCATTTCAGATAGAAAATGTAACCATGGATTCCCTTTGTTTAAGTTTCACGAATAGCTGCAGCTGCTGACAGCCTGTCACTGCAGTGTATGGGCTCAAAGGCCGCAGCTTTCCATGGCTGTTCTACATGGCAGTTTTTTTGTTTTTTTAAAGTAGAATTCCAGGCTACCACCTAGTCTTAAAAATCTGTACTTGCAGGCTTTTTAAAGGGATTAATTATGGAAAAATGTGCATGTATTGCAGGCGTATTTTTTTTTTTCTTCTTATTTTTTATTTTTATTTTTTTCTTGATGTTCACTTTAATTGGGCAACCCTCGGTAGAGGAGCATGTTTCAGGGCAAAGTGTGATGAGATTATAATATAGACTTTGCAATTACAAAGCAAAGCCGTAATTCCAAAATCCATTTATTTTCCAAGTCAGTGACTGAGAGAGTACTGAAATCAATGGATCGGCATGACAGCCAGGCAACTAGTATTTTCAGAAAGAGAAGTCCGTAATAGCCATCTCCATACTTCCCCCTGATAGAACCTTGTCACGTGTTCAATAGAGCCAATGCACTTGACGTACACAAATATTCTATACTTCTTCTTTTATTTGGTCGTTTTTGAAATAACGTTCATCTCATCATTTTAACAGCCTATTGCAAGATTGGAGTGGGCATCTGTTATGACATAAGGTTTGCTGAACTCGCCCAGATATACACAAGGAAAGGTACCTCTGTCTTTGTACCGTTATTGATGCTTTGTGTGATATTTATTTATTCTAAAATCTTTGCACAATCAACATTAGATTTACCAAGACTATGTAATATGAGGACCTATATAATCTATCGAATCAATTTATATCCAGTCAGGCAGGTTCTTGCCTTGCATAGTAGTTGGTAGATATAAAAGAGATTGTACAATCAGATGCTAAGGCCTCATATACTTTAAGCAATATTACTGTATTAATATTTACCAGGTTGTCAGTTATTGGTATATCCCGGAGCATTTAACATGACGACAGGACCTGCACATTGGGAGCTGCTGCAGAGAGCACGGTATGTTGAGAGGCTCTACATCTCTATATCCTTAGAACGTTTTCTGGGGAAATATTTTTACGATCCCATGCATTGGAAGTGTTTGCATTACCAATCATGCCAACAGCTTATAGTGCGTATTAAAAAAAAAAAACATTGCTTTTGGCTGCAGTGGTCCTTTACAAATTAAATGTTAATGTTGGTGATAAATGTCCAAGGAATTCTTTTAGGTTTAATTGCTATCTTCTATTTTTTTTTTTTTTGTGCCTCGATTCCTGTCATGTCACCAAGACAGGGAGAACAGGGTACTGATTCCCCCCTATTAGATACTTTTACCGATTTGTTCTTTTTATAAGAACAACTCTACTACTCCTTTATGGGAAAGTACATAGTCTTTTACAGCTGATCAGGTGAGCATACAGTTGAGGAGCCTTAAGGCAGGAAAATAAGCAGGACCTGATGGCGTTAGCCCCAGGCTACTTTGGGCATGTGCAGACCAGCTGGGGAGTGTCCTTCAACGGGTCTTTAAAGCGGAGTTCCACACAATTTCCCAAATTAACCACCAGACACTAACACCCCCTTTCTGCCCAAGCCATTTTTCAGCTTTCAGCGCTATCGCACTTTCAATGACAATTGCACGGTCGTGCTACACTGTACCCAAAGAAATGTTTTATCATTCTCTTCAAACAAATGGGTGCACAGGAGTGGCTGTTCTGGGATGCCGTCATATGATGGCATCACAGAACCAGAGCTGCACCGCTCCGCCATCATTTGATGGTGGGCGGGCAGCAAGCAGTTAAGCTTATTACCAAGCTGGCATAATATACATAGTCAAATGGCAATATTTTTTTTTTTTTCCTAAGGGTTCCCTTTTTATGCAGTATTAATGTGGTGTTTCCTGTGTCAGCCACCCGCCTGTATCGCCGTCATATCCGGAATTGTCTTCTGGAGAGGCACACTGTCTCCTGGGAGCTATGAATCAATCTTCCCAGGAGTCAGTGTGGCTAGCCGCCGCTAAATATCGCGAGATCCCGAAACTGGAAGTGACGCGATGATGCCAGCTGGAATGAAATCTGTGTGGTTTTGTTTTTCTTCGTTGCCATCACAACGGGGCAGGCACTTCCGACGATGTGATGTGTACATAATGTGCATGCGCGGGAACGGGCAGTGCATGCTGGTAGCTCAGCATCACCGTATCCCGGAACTGGCTGCTTGTAGGCTTCACATGCCCACAGGCAAGATGACAACTGCCAGTAGCACAGAATATAAGTTCTTTTTTACATATGAAAACGGACATCAGGGGGTAATTTTGAAAAAAACAAGTGAGTGGAACATTAACATTATATGAACTTAGGAATTTTGGAAAAAAATAAATAAATATGATTGGATGTTGGAACTCCTCTTTAACCTTAGTCTGAGTCTAAAGGGTCCTATCTTGTCTCTGTGTTAAAAATACCATGTCCTTGTGGCTCCAAGGATTATAGACCAGTGGCTTTGAGCTCCCACATCATGAAGACCTTGGAGAGAGAGACTTGTTTTACATTAGTTACGGCCCATGGTTAGCAAATGTTTAGACCCTTTGCTGTTTGCATACCAGCTAAGACTGGAGGTTGAGGATGCTATCATTTTTATGCTAAATCACACGTATGCACACATGGATAAGCTAACAAGCACTGTGAGGGTCATGTTTTTTAGCATCTCCTAAACTTTTGATACTATCAGGCCAGATCTCTTGGGTGAGAAGCTAGCAGCAATACAGGTTGATGTTTCCCTTGTGTCATGGATTGTAGACTACCAGACAGCAAGATTGCAGTATGTGCATTTGCAAGACTGTTTGTCAGATAGGGTGATCAGCAATATTAACCAACCTTTCTTGGCCTTTTGGCTAAGATCAAGTGTAGTATCTGTTCTTATCAGTTGCCAATAGGTGGCGCTTGTTTACCGTCCCTGTTCTACGGCGAGGTGGAGCAGGGGTGGCGGTGGCTATGTAAAGCCTGTTGGTGTAAAGGTGACCCGGACTGGTTTGTAGCCGGTTCGGGAAGCCTCCTTATGGGGGCGGAGAACCACTGGTCGGCGCCAGGGGAGGGGACCCTGGCAGACCGGCTTGGATTGTGGCAGCTTTAGCCCCAGTCAGTTTTTTCGGGAGGGAACGCTTAGCTCTTCTGTTCCAGCAGAGGGGCGGCCTGTACCTTCCGAATATAATTAGGTAGGAGTGACGGGAGTGAGGGTTTGACCTGATGGCAAAGGGTCTCACTAAGCTCGCTGATCTCCATGCCTTTCTGGCTGTGGTGGGGGCTGTCGGGGATGCTTTTGTTGGAAAGCCCATGGTGATGTGCCCCTGGAGTGGCAGTCCAGGGGTGCCTTATTCACTGTGCGTCCGCACTTTGATTTTGGCACCTAGGTCACGTCACCATTACACGCTTTTTTTACACCTGCCTCTAGGGCCCGGCCTTTTGGCTAGGACCAGAGGAATTTTTGATTCCTGGCCGGAGGGCCGGCCATTGTATTGCACAATGGCCACTTTTCACTCTCCTTTCCACTATCCCTTCCTCACTTTTTATTTTATTTGTGTGTGTTTTGTCACTGTTTGTCACTTCACGTTTTGATTAGTAGGGTGTCGGTCCTCGGACCAATCCTGAACGTCTTGTGGGAGAGCGGACATAGGCCTTCTGGCTTGGTCCAATCTCCATGAGGGGGGGCCTACCTTCGGGGAAGCCCCCACAGTACCAAGTACCTAGGAGGTTCTGTTTCGGCAGTCCTCCCGGGGAAAGGAGGTCTTCCGGTTTCGTCCGGGGACCACTTGTTGAGTCTGGTACCTCAGTCCCCGTCTGGAGCCTAACGCCCCGGGGGATCAGGATATGGTCCTTCTTTTGGAGGACATCAGGCACCCGTCTGCACTTTTTAGTGTTTCACTCTTTATGTGTGTGCACTTTTTTTATGCACCGGGTGGAAGTTTTTTTGGGTGAGTTTGCACGCCATGGGCTTTTTCAATAGAAAAAATCTGTTCTTATCAGTTGTCAAAGGAGGCGCTGTTCCATCCCTATAGAGAGGGTTTGGCCAGCACTCTCCAATGGTGTAATTAGCACCTGGAAAGACGGTTTTGGTAGGGTTCACGCCGTGCTGCCCAACGGAAACTGGGGGCCGGTGCATGATCGAGTCTGAACCGTCTGGAAGGGTGCTCCTGGTGAGGATGGGTGCCGCTACTGGTCTGACCCAGAGGGTCGAGTACCTGGTCTTCTGGCCTGGATTGGGGTAGTTCTAACCCCGGACAGTTTTTCGGGAAGGAACACTGGCTCCTCTTTTCTGGGTGGGAGGAGCGGTTAGTACTTCCTGAATGTAATTAGGCAGGAGTGATGGGAGCGACGGTGGAGCCTGATGGCAAAGGGCTCTCACCAAGCTCCCTGAACTTCATGCCTTTCTTCCTGGGGGGGAGGGGGCTGCTGTGGTCCGGACCGTTGGTCAGGGCAGTCTTAAAAGCCTTTGGAGCATTGCCCCTGGAGTGGCAGTCCATGGGTGCCTTAAAATCGCTGTGAGTGAGGGTCACTTTGATTTTGGGCACCACGGTCACTGCACCAATAGCACGCTTTTTTAGCACCTGCCTCTTGGGCCGGGTCTTTTGGCTGGGACCAGAGGATTTTTTTATTCCTGGCCGGAGGGCCTGGTCATTGTTTTACACAATGGGCACCTTTTCACCCTCCTCTTCACTATCCCTTCCCCACTTTATTTAATTTATTTTTGTGTGTATTTGTCAGGTTTTTATGTTTTGTCACTGTGCACTGTGTTGAGTAGGGTTGCAGGTCCTCAGGCCTGTCCTGAAAGTCTGGAGAGGGGGTGGACATGGCCTTCTGGCTTAGTTCGCCCTCTCTTTTCTGGGGTCTCCCTTTGGGGGAGCCCTACCTAGTACTTGGGTGGGTCTGTTTCGGCAAACCTTCCAAAGAAAGGGGTCCATCTGGTTTCGGCCAGATGGACCATGTTTTAAGTACCCTTGTCCCTGTCAGGAGCCTAATGCCCTGGGGGATTCAGGGCAAGGCCCTCTGATTTCAGAGGGCTTGTGTAACCATTGCACTTTTTGTGTCTCACTCTTTATGTGTGTGCACATTTTTTTGGCACCAGGTGAAATTTTTGAGTGTGTTTTGCACGCCCCAGGCTTTCAAAAAAAAAAAAAAAGAGCCAACCTGCCACAGTAAGACTATGGTGGCTGGTCTTAAAGTGGTTAAAGAGTGAAGTTCCACTTTAATTTAAGCTTTAGCCAACCTACAAAGCATCACTATACAATCAGTCTTGTAATGTAGAGATACAAAGACTTGAGTATTAATTTCAGTGTCAGGAAAGCACAGTAATGACATACAAAGACATACAAAGACCTAGGCCACATAGATCCCACTAAAATTATTTGTAAGTTGTTCATACATGTTACAGTCTGAATGTACTCTTTTGGAGATGCTACGTGAAGGTCTACCTATATATGCATATGGTTAGCTTTGTTTCGTGGAATAAAATACTTTGAGAAGATTGACAAACAGAAGCAGTTGAGGTGCTTAAAGAAATGAGGAACCATCTGTAGGTTTATAGGTCCCTCCATGACCCTGACTGACATTCCTTGGCCAAACTTGCTTGCTTGAGAATGTTATAATGGCTGGGATGGATTTTTCCAGCAGATCGCTGTTTTCCCCCAAAGTACAGCCAGTGCCAGCAGTGCTACCCTTCCCCAGCAGACGCAAATGAGAAAGATTCCTGAATGCTTCCTTACTAATTGTTGGAGTAAAATGTACACGTGTATAGTGGCTGTTGCCTAATATCTGTAGCAAAGAAAGGGGAGGATTGAAATTAGAAATTGATAAATGAGACCTTACCATGTATGATTCAGGCTGCATGCGGGGAGAGGAAAGGGCATTACTAGTCCAGTGTGGATATATATAAAGAGATGATATAATAAAATCTGTAAATCTTGTCTTGTTATGTCTAGGGCTTTGGACAACCAAGTCTACGTTGCCACCGTGTCTCCAGCCAGAGATGAAAAAGCCTCCTATATAGCTTGGGGACACAGCACCGTGGTCAATCCATGGTAAGTAAAATATTGTTATTTGACAAACAGAAGTGCAACTTTAAAATACAAAAAACCCATAAAAAAAGTAAACTCTATTGACTGTAATGCAATTGCACATATTACCTGAATATTTTACCAACATTTAAATATTAAGAAAAAATATAAGGAAAGCCTTTTTCCTAATTTGTTTTTCTCTTTCAGCAGCTTAGTAGATGCCCCTTACTTATTCATATGCGGTAGTGGAATACATGTTTAAACTTTAATGTGTGTGCTGTTATTATAGGCTCTGGATGGAATTGTGTTGCCGATTTAGAAATGGCCAGCAGAGTAGTGATAATTTTTGATGTCAATTTTCGATTTGGTTTTAGGCCCCTTTCACGCAGGCTTTCCAATCAGGTCCTCCTGTCAGTTTTTCAGACGGTCCTGATCAGATGCTCCATTCACCTCTATAGAGCGTCGGATGTTGGCGGTGACATGTTCGCTGACATCATCTGATCCTGTCTGTGAAATCCAGACAGATGGTGACTCTATTTTCCATTTTTGTCTGGGCGATTGGATGGGATCAGATGAAAATGGACAGGCGGTCTGTTTTCATCTGATATCTCATAGAGGAGAACGGGGGCTCTGACAGGTCCATCTTAGCACAGTAAGCGGAGATGGACCTGTCATCCACCTGCTCAGCAGGGATCAATGGTATCGATCCCCTGTTGATCAAGCAGAATCTGTATAACAGACAAGCTCATGTGAAAGGAGCCTAAGTCATAGTCTTTTGACTAAAATGCCATTTTAGTTTTAGTCGTATTTTAGTCATCTGAATTGTTTTAGTCGACTAAAATAGTGTTAATTTAGTCGACAAAAATATTTTAGTTGACAAAAATACCACTGGTTGTGGGGCTCCTGGTCTGTATGCAGTCCATCATCTGTGAAAATCAAACTGGTCATAAGCCTCAGGATGCCATCAGATCCCCAGCACAGCATTGCTGCCTGCCCATAACTTTATATGCATTCTTTTGCAAGCCTTGCCCCCTCCCACCTCCTAAAAGTTCATTTTGGCACTGATGAACATACACCAACATGTAACACTACCAGGAAGAATTGGAACTTGCTGGTTACACCGTACAGCAGCCTTGATCTGTTGTAACTATGTGATTGCCGATTAGAGCTTTGGATCCGCTGTGGAGATCTTTGGTGTGCTGGTGATATTTTTTGCTTTAATGTAGGGTGGATTTGATCTAAATCACAAGTAAAAAGGCTTGATTTAAATCATATTTTTTAAGAGCAACTGTCATCTCTGTCCTGCAGAGGCTCCTCCTCTGACCCACTGTTGACTCACTGACAATCCCATTCACTTTAATGGGACGGCTGGTGATGCGGCAGTGACACAACAAGGTGAGGGACGTGGCGGCAGCAGGTGAGCGGATGCCCGCTAACAGGCGTTGCCGTGATGGATCTGAAATGACATGTGCTCTTTAAATGTAAGGACTTATTCTTGCTGGTAATTAGAATCTTTAATATTTGCAAACAAAATGAAAGTTTCCTATTTAGAATACTAACTGTCAGGTTAGTAAAACAGCGATATCAGAACTGACTCAATCATACAGTTTGTAGTGTACATAGAACAATGGGATAAAGGAATATTCCTGAACTTTGTTTCATCTCATGGTTACTGTGACATTGTGTGAATGCATCAATGCAGTATATGTTATCTCAGCTTGCAGAGTTTGGATTCATTGAATGAGTTTACCAAAAATGAAAATATTGCAGAATATACAGCCTCATGCTACATAAATAAGCACCATTTCATGCTCAATAAACCAAATTATTAATGTATCTTAAATAAATAAAAAAAACATCTTTTAGATACTCCAAAAGCATTTTATTAAAATCTGATTAAAAAAAATAAAATAATAATTGATTTATATCTACCCTGCTTTAACCACTTCCCAACCAGCGCACACCGATATACATTGCCAGAATGGCACGGGAAGGCAAATTGGTGTACAAGTACGTCCATTTGTATTTGCCACCCTGCTATCGGCGCGCACGCGTGCCAGTCTGGACCCCCGTGAGTGGACATACTTAACAAACACAATTTCACAGACCTGTCAAGCCAGCAATACTATGCATGAGCAATTGAATATCTGTAAAGTACATACGGGTTGGTTCACACCAGGAATCACATAGAAAAGCACTATGCATTCCTGTGCAATTCACATGCAAGATAACAGTAGCCAAATGGATGTTTCCCCATTGCCCCTTGCCTGCCCTCTTCTCTGTACACTAGCTCACTATAATTTTATTTTATTTTTTTATGATCCTTGTCAAATTTGTTTATTGAATTTTAACAATTTAGTATACATAAGTACAGTACATATGGTGGTAGCAAAAGAAAAGATCACATATATGGTAATAATGTTGAGTTGTAGTTCCAACATAAACTAAAAGTAGTTTAACTAAAACAATTTTAGCATGGATATAAGTGCCGGTTCACACAGGGGCGACTCAGATCCGACTTCAAGTCGCCCCAAGTCACCTCAGGTCGCACAACATGTAGAAATCAATGTAAGTGAATGAGAGCTGTCTTAATACACACTACTGAAGTCGCTCCGACTTCAGAAAAGGTTCCTGTACTACTTCAATCCGACTTGTAGGCGACTGGTACCCATTGATTTGTCTATACGGAGGCGACTCTCAGAGAATTATCAGCTCTCAAAAGGAGTTCCCCCCCCTGAGAGCTCATTCTCTGATTGGCCACGGCAAGTCGCCTGGCCTGGGGCGACTTAAAGTGATGTTTTAAGTCGCGTCCAAGTCGCGTCCAAGTCGCGTCCAAGTCACGTCCAAGTTGCCTCCGAAAGTCGTGCTGCCCCTGTGTGAACCGAGCCTAAAGATTGTGTCATACATTGTATAAGAGAGGATAAAATCAACTTAGACTAGGTTAATATAAGATGTCCTCAGAAAAAAAAAAATAAAAAGGTCTTAATTTGTATCAAGAGTATAGTTTTTAAATAAAAAGAAAAATAAAGAAATTTATTTTTTAGAATCTAAAATCTTATACTACGCGTTGGAACTATGTACAATTGGAAAAAAGTAGAAGAGAGAAAGAATATAAAAGAAAAAGTACTCTTAGGTAGGAGAAAAAATTGATAGGGAAGAAAGAAATGAGCGGCGGTAGGGGTCCCCGGGGTAGTACATGGTAATAAATACATACCATAAATGCAGAGAATGGAAGTATTAATCGAGATTACCAAGGTCTTAGTAGGGAAGCATCAAAATTGGAAGGCAAAAAGTGAGTCATCCAGGGATTCCATATATTGTCAAAGTTGGTTTTTTTATCTTGAGTTCTAGCCTGTGTTTTGGCATGGATCATTGCTTGATTGACTCTATTTTTACTTTCAGCAATTATTAAGAATGGGGATTTCCAAGCTTTGGCAATTGTTTGTTTCGCGGATGTTGTGATCTGTAATAGGAGTTTGAATTGGTGGTAAGAGAGAGTGGCCGGTTTTAAATTTAAAAGTGCTATTGTGGGATCATTGATAGGGATTTCAAACAGTGTTTTCACTATGATTTGAATACTCTGAGCTTTAGTTTGGCATATAAACTATGAACAGAGAAGACAGAACAAGAAATCTAATTTATGACTATGAGCTGTTACTTCTCAAATGCCTGAATTTATCAGTCTGTGTATTTGTGGTGTTTTTCAGGGGAGAAGTCATTGCTAAGGCTGGGGCAGATGAAGCCATCATTTCCACAGATATAGGTAAAGAATGTTCTTGGTGTGTTCAGTGTGAGATATCGGGATCCTCCATGATGATGCACGTTTACAGACTCACTTCTGCCAAAGTATTAATCTACCATTTTACCAGTGACACATATATGAAATATTCCTGATAGCCCCTCACTGTCATAATCGAGGTAAAGTGTACCCGAAACATTCACATTAAAGGGGTATTAAACCCCAAACCAAAAATGTAATATAATGCAGCCTAGAGCTGCACGATTAATCATTAAGAGTCAAAATTGTGATCTTTTTCTATTCCCGATCTTCAAAACAGCATGTCACAACAAGTGCAGAGAGTTCTCACAGCTGGGGAAAAAAATAAAAATCCAGGCAGCCTGCCAAGTTTAATCACAACACACCAATAAGTAGAAATAAAGTATCTTTTTGTTCTTTTATCAAAGGAAAGAACTCCTGTGTGTAAATGAGGGAAGTTTAACCATTTAAAGACCAAACCCTTTCTGACATTTGTTGATTACAAGTAAAAATCATTATTTTCTGCTAGAAAATTACTTGGAACACCCAAAAATGATATATTTTTTATTTTTGCAGAGACCCTATAGAGTAAAATGGTGGTTGTTGCATATTTTATGTCACACCGTATTTGCACAGCGGTCTTTCAAACGCCTTTTTGTTCTTTTTAAATACACTTTAATGACTTTTAAATAAAAACGTAATAGTAAAGTTAGCCCAATTTATTTGTATAATGTGAAAGATGTTACACCGAGAGAATCGTGATCTTTATTCTAAGCAAAAAGATTGTGATTCTCATTTTGGCCAAAATCGTGTAGCTCTAATGCAGCCTACCAATCATTAGATGTGGTGGCTACATCAGTTTTCTTTTATTTGGCTTTTCTCCCCTCTGTTTTAACCTGGTGATCTGACCAGTAACACACCTCCTGTATTAGTGTGATACAACTCTGCAGGTATGTGCACAGTAGGCACAACTGACAGCATCATCGTCAGTCAGGGGGAGGGCAGTGTTAAATTTATTAGTAGATTTAAATACACTAAACAAATTGAAGCCAAACGTCAGCTCACACTTCATATTCATTTACAGCAAACATTTTTTTTTTTCCTTTTTGGGATAAAGGCTTTGCATGAATAAATAAAAGCTGATCGTTTTAATCACCTCTGCCAGTGTTAAGTGGGTTGTCTTATCCATGTATACTGAATCATTGTGTTGGAGAATCTAAAAGAAAAAGTGCAGCGTGTTTGAATTTGGTATCACAAATTTTAGTGTCAGCAGCTCACATATATTACTCCCGAGCACAGAGATTCTCCCTTCATTATATCCTGCTGGAGAGCTTGAGCTTCTGAAAAACAATAGACTTGCTGACTGGATCACCAGATGAAAGGAGAAAGAAAGCTCATCTAAGAAATGGTAAGCTGCAAAATACTAAAGGATTGCTTTTGGGTTTAATACCTCTTTACATAGAAGACCTCCTAAAATGATACAACGTTGGACTTCAAAAATACGTATATGTTCGTCTTCAGAATAATATATATGATTGATGGATAATCATAGGCCCCACATTTCTTATATCCTTATATAAAGGAACAAATTCTACTTTTGGTGTAGACTGTGGGACTTTTTTTAACATAAATGAAAAATATATATTATTACATTGTCAAGATAATATTTATCATTCTTGACCCATGTAGTAATACATTTATTATTTTTTATAAAAAATGTTGCCATTTGTGTTTGGCACCGCAAAAATCTCAAAAGGAAAATGTGTTCCTTTTTTCATTTGTCACCTAATTCCTTTTTATCATTTAGACCCGGTTCACACAGGGGCAAATTGTGAGGCGACTTAGCCGCCTAACAAATCACGCTCCTTTCTGTACAATGGAACTGTTCTAATAGGAGCGACTCAAGTCGCTCCAACTTAGAAAAAGGTTCCTGTACTTCTTTGGGGCGATTTCAGAGTACCTTGCATTGACTTCTATGCAGAAGTCATTTTGCAAGCCACGCTGAAGTCGCACTGTACGGGGCGACTTCAGAGTTGGGCGACTTTGAAACCGCCCCTGTGTGAACCGGGTCTTAAAGTGGATCTCCAAATCTGTTGAGAAAAAAAAATCGCCTCCATGATGAATTATACAGTGGAACCTTGGTTTACGAGTAACGCGGTTAACAAGCGTTTTGAAAGATGAGCAACTTTTATTTTTTCTTTATTCTGACCCGGTTTGCAAGTGTTGTCTCACAAAATGAGCAGAATTCAAGCTAATGGGGTGTGCAGTACCGCATCTGGCCAGAGGTGCGGGGTTGCCAGGGACACTCGGAGCGGTTCGGAGCCATTTGGAAATACTGTTTCCAAGCCTTTCCGAGTTCAGCCGAGCTGTCCCCGAATATTTCTGAGGCTCTCCGGCACCCCCCACCTCTGGCCACATGTGGTATTGCATGTAATAGAAGTTAATGAACTAATTATCTTTGACTTCTATGGGGAAACTCACTTTGATATGCGAGTCCTTTGGATTACAAGCATTCTCCTGGAATGGATTATGCTTGTAATCCAAGGTTCCACTGTACACTGCAAGGATTTTGGTAAACTTAATTGCAAAACTTCACCTTGCTTCTGTTCTGAAAATATTAAGATATGTCTGCTAACTGAAAGGGTCTACCTAAAAAACTGATCTGCAGGTACAGAAACCTACATTTAAATGTATTCCATACTAGCCACAAAGGATAAAAATCAAAGTCTGTGTGCAGCAAATGCTTTTACAAAACTGATATTACCTTGTTAAAGTAGCAAATGCATAAGCTGTGCTGTACATAGCCTGTGCAGAAAGCAGAGCTGTCAGAGGGACCCAACAACTTCACTCGCTACAGGCTGCCTACAGAAAACCACAGGAGGGGGCGAAGACCAGACCAGCTACCCTGCACAAGGAGAGAGACCAGCAGTGACCCGTCTGCATTACAGGAAGCTCCTGCACATAAGATAACGTTCACGCTGGATAACAACACAGAGCTAGAAGAAATACACAAAGAACACCAGATAAGATTACAACAAGCATTTTGTATTTATATATAAGCGGTGGAGGCGATCGCGTCTTGTCTCCTGCTTGGTATGGAGACGAGTGAGGGGAAGATGGCCCCCACCCGTCTCCATACAATTGCTGGGCGGAAGTGACGTCAAAATGTCACAGCTCTTACATTTTTTTAAATTACAATTTTTTTTTTTTTTTTTTTTTATTGCATTTTAGTGTAAATGTTAGATCTGAGGACTTTTGACCCCAGATCTCATATTTAAGAGGACCTGTCCTGCTTTTTCCTATTACATTCCTTGTAATAAGAATAAAAGTGACATTTTTAATTTTTTTTGAAACAGTGTAATAATAAAAAATAACAGGTAAAATAAATAAATAATTTTTTTTTTTTTAAACGTGCCCTGTCCCGCCGAGCTCACGCGCAGACGCGAATGCATAAGTGAGTAGCGCACCCATATGAAACCAGTGTTCAAACCACACATGTGAGGTATCGCCACGATCGGTAGAGCGAGAGCAATAATTCTACCCCTCTGTAACACAAAACATGCAACATGTAGAATTTTTTTAAACGTCACCTATGGAGATTTTTAAGGGTAAAAGTTTTTCGCCATTCCATGAGAGGGCGCAATTTTCAAAACGTGACATGTTGATTATCAATTTACTCTGCGTCACATTATCTTTCACAATATAAAAAAAATTGGGCTAATTTTAATGTTGTCTTTTTTTTTTTTTTTTTTATTCAAAAAAATTACTTTTTTCCAAAGAAAGTGCGCTTGTAAGACCGCTGCGCAAATACAGTGTGAAAAAAAGTATTGCAGTGACTGCCATTTTATTCTCTAGGGTGTTAGAACCCCTAAATATTATATATGTTTTTTTTATAAGTAATTTTCTAGCACAAAAAAACATGTAAACACCAAAATCTCAAAACAAGGCTGGTCCTTAAGTGGTTAAAAGAGACCCTGTCAGCAATTGCATTGCAGTGCATTCATCAGACCCTTCAGATTTCAACACTTCTTGTAATAATGTATGCCTGTGTCCCCTGCCATGAGGTGTGGCTTCTTCTATTGACCCATACACAACTGCTGAGTCCTGATGATGTGGAGGCCAGAAGAATGTGTCACAGTGCTCAGCTGGGGACAATGTCATCTGTCAGTCCAAAGGTGTTAAATTCAGAACTGATTGACAGATAATTGTACTAAAAGTTCTCTTTAACAATACAAGGCTGACTGCCATTTAATCATTACAGTACTGTGTATTTCATCTTCTACTATATATTTATTTATTTTTTTTCAGACTTGCAATACCTCGCTGATATCCGTCAGCAAATACCAATTCATAACCAACGTCGCCATGATCTCTACAGTGTGGAAGAGAAGCCCAAATAAACTCCTTGGATGTCGTTTTTCCTTTACACAAATTGTATTCCCGGTCAGATCAGTGATTATTTATAAGGAGTATATAGGTCATTGGAAAATATATGTGTGATTTAAATGTGAATTCTCTCACCGGTTAAAGAGGAGCTCCAGAGTTGCCATACCTACAGTACCTTGATCATCCAGAAGAGGGCTACAGTCATAATGCATCCCCGGAGTGTTGGGAGATATTCTAATCTAATTCATCACTGTAATGCAGTGGGAAACTTTGTACTGCGTCCTCACAACCATGTTACAGACTAGCGAAAGGGCTTATTTAGTACAACAGAGAGGAATATGAAAAGCACATTATTTAATATCAACTAATGAGCATTAATATTTCTGGCTACTTGAACTGAAGAAAGGAAGAATACGATTGGTTGGTATGGTTCTTTGCATATTTGCCATATGCGACTTTTTCTTCCAGTCAATGCTAGTTCTCATTTCCTCCAATAGATAGAATACAGCCTTTTCTTTCACATTTCGTTGTCCATGATGCTCTTTTTTCCCATACATTTCATGTTCAATGAAAATACAAGTATGTTAAGTGCCTTTTATACAGTGGATGATTTTTTTATACACCTGGTTGTATTATTTCTCTTCACCTCTGAAAGTCTTCTCTGAATAGATGGCAAGTTGTGTGACAACATAACCTCTGTATTCTCTGATTACCAACTGTTACTATTAAAATGTATATTTTGTGCTGAGGATCTCCTTATTTCCCATTAAGTTACATGTGCAGGATCATTTATCAACACGTCAAAACCTCATAGGCTCTATTTTTTGAAGGTACAAATACAGGGAAACTAGTGATATCCACCAAACCCTATTTAGTTAGAAATCGCCTAATAAAACAACTGAACAACTCATGCCGTCATCTGTGGTGATGTAAGGGGTCAGCGCCATGTCTTCAGTTGTTTCACCATCCATTACTACAGTCTGGAAATAAATTCCAAATGGAGTTCATATAAATGTATATCCACCAGTTGGAAGATGATTACTTGGTTGCATAAAATTTAGATCCACCATGTGACAGCTTCTTGGACATGAAAGGTGGAGACTGGTGGACTTCATAGCTTTTCAGCCTTCAGAAGTGATATCTTCATTCCATCACATCAACTCTGTTCCTGTACACCTTACTGTCTTAAGCTTGACATACATGACCCCGATTTTGGACATGGAAATTTGAGAAATGGGTGGCCCTGTTGACCCATTAACCACTTCAATACCAGGCACTTTCGCCCCTTCCTGCCCAGGACAATTTTCAGCTTTCAGCGCTATTGCACTTTGAATGACAATTGCGCGGTCATGCAATTCTGTACCCAAACTACGTTTTTATCATTTTCTTCCCACAAATAGAGCTTTCTTTTGGTGGTATTTGATCACCTCTGGGGTGTTTTATTTTTTGCTAAACAAACTAAACACTGATGGGCACTGATATGTAGCATTGATGGGCACTGATAGGTGGCACTGATGGGCACCAATAAGTGGCACTGATATGCAGCACTGATGGGCACTGACAAGCTGTTGTGATTGGCACTGACAGGAGGCACTGATAGGTGGTACTGATTGGCACTGACAGGAGTCACCGATGGGCAGCACTGATGAGGTTCTGACAGGTGTTACTGTAGGTCACTGATTGGGATTGTGGTGGGCACTAATTGGCACTGATGGACACCTACAGCTGTTTCTGATGGGGCACTGACTGTCAGCTGATGGGCACCTTTTTTGGCAGCTGTGGGGGCATATCTGATAGGGCTGTGCTGATAATCAATGTTCTGTATCAGCACAGACCCCCTTCTGACAGGGAGAGCCACTGAACATTTACTGCCACTTCTTGGTTCACGCGATAATCAGCTGTGATTGGTCACAGCTGATCACATGGTAAGAAGCCACTGTCAAAGGCTTCTTACCACGATCAGAGATGCGGCTTGTCAGACTGACACGCTGCACTCAAGATTGCCGCGCTGCATGTAATCCTGCTGGACGTCATATGACGCCCAGTCAGGATAGCAGAATGATTGAAAAAAATTAACAGGCACACTTAAAGCGGACCTTTAGTCATTTTTTCAACTTTCCATCTATTAAATCTTCTGCCCTTGTTGTTTTAACTTTTGGATAGTAAAACATTTTTTTCTGCCAGTAAATACCTTATACAGCCCACTTCCTGTTTCTTGTCTGGTCATCAGCCTAGGCTTATGACATCATGCACAGCTCTCTCTCTCACTCTCCCGATTGTTTGCCTGCCAGGAAGGGAGGGGGATGAGTCATAAGAGGGCCAATGAGAGCTGCAGGGCTTCAGAGCTGGAGGTGTGTCTGTGTAAATCCAGGAAGTGAACAGGCGGCAGCTTCAGCTGCCCACAGTTAAAATGGATCCCGCCAGACTCGGTGGAGGGAGATTTCTGCAACATATTTGGCAAGTACAGAATCACAGTATATAAAAAATAATATGCAAAGTGGTTGGAGGGAAGCTTCAGAATGGCAAAGATGTTTTTATTACAAATTATGGGAGCAGGCTGCAATTCCTCTTTAAGACGCCCCACAAAGCATGGTTCCCATTTTTGTGCATCTGTGGTACTTCTGTGTCAGCTGTTGACCATGGATAATTTGAATTTCAGCCGATTCCTGTTGAATTGGCCAAAATTTGAATCTTGCAAGAGCCACCTAGCTTGACCAAAGTCATTTTAAAAATAGACCAAACCAGATGAATAATTTGTGACCAAACAGTGACTGCATCCTCTCAGATGCAGCCACTGTTTGGCGGCGAGATTGGCATGTCGCTGGCCCCGTCATCTGGTATGGACTTAAAGTGTAAGCCCTATTCCCCAAAAAACGGCGTGGGGGTTCCCTGCAGAGTCCATATCAGACCCTTATCCGAGCACGCAGCCCGACCGGTCAGGAAAGGGGGTGGGGACGAGCGAGTGCCCCCCCTCCTGAGCCATACCAAGCCGCGTGCCCTCAACATGGGGGGGTGCGGCCCCTCCAAACCAAAGCACCTTGTCCCCATGTTGATGAGGACAAGGGCCTTTTCCCGACAACCCTGGCCGTTGGTTGTCGTGGTCTGCGGTCAGGGGGCTTATTGGAATCCGGGAGCCCCCTTTTAATACCGGCCCCCCACCCTATGGGAATGAGTATGGGGTACAATGTACCCCTACCCATTCACCTGTGAACAAAATGGAAAAAAAAAAAACACAACACAAGGGTTTAAAATAATTTATTGCACAGCTGGCAAGAAGAGGCGGCGGCAGCGACAGAAGACCGGGCCACCGCTAGTAAAAGAGCTAAAGGAAGAAAGCGGAGGCCCAGCAAGAAGAACCGAAGAGGGAGACAAGACCCCTGAAGTCGGAAGAAGACCCCCGGGCGGTGATGAAGAAGAAAGCCGGGCTCCTCCGCTAGTAAAAGAGCTAGCAGAAGATAGCGGAGGAGTCCAGCGAGAAGACCCCCCCCAAGACGGAAGAAGAGGCAGCGGCGCCAGAAGACTGGGCCACCGCTAGTAAAAGAGCTAAAGGAAGAAAGCGGAGGCCCGGCAAGAAGAACCGAAGAGGGGAGGGGAACAAGACCCCCCAAGAGGGGGACAAGACCTTTTTAAGTTGGAAGAAGACCCCCG
The DNA here is from genome assembly GCF_037356315.1 of Lithobates pipiens. Taxonomy (NCBI): domain Eukaryota; kingdom Metazoa; phylum Chordata; class Amphibia; order Anura; family Ranidae; genus Lithobates; species Lithobates pipiens. Next base: position 105,377,299 of record NW_027507748.1, read on the forward strand.
GGCGGCGATGAAGAAGAAAGCCGGACTCCTCCGCTAGTAAAAGATCTAGCAGAAGATAGCGGAGGAGTCCAGCGAGAAGACCCCCCAAGACGGAAGTAGATCCCTGGAGCTGTGCAATAAATAATTTTAAACCCTTGTGTTGTTTTTTTAAATATTTTTTTCACTGGTGAATCGGTAGGGGTACTTTGGAGCCCATACTCATTCTTATAGGGTAGGGGGCTGGTAATAAGGGGGCTCCCGGATTCCGATAAGCCCCCCGCCCGCACACCTCGACAACCAACGGTCAGGATTGTCGGGAAGAGGCCCTTGTCCTCATCAACATGGGGACAAGGTGCTTTGGGGTGGGGCCCCCCCTTCCCCAAAGCCCCCCCCATGTTGAGGGCACGCGGCCTGGTATGGCTCAGGAGGGGGGCGCTCATCCCCACCCCCTTTCCTGACCGGCCAGGCTGCATGCTCGGATAAGGGGCTGATATGGACTCTGCGGGGGACCCCCACTCTGTTTTTTTCGGCGTAGGGCTTCCCCTTTAAGTCCATATTAGCTGATCACATATTAAAGGGCCGCTGTGATTGGCCCTATACCATGATCAGCTGTGTTTGAAGGACACAGCAGTCACAGAGCGTGCTGGATGCCTGCTTCAGGGGGCATGCAGGAGGCAGGGCTCTGGGAGTATGTCCATGGAAAACTTCCTAGAACTGGAAGCCCCGTCACCTGGAGCCGCGTTCAAAATGTAGGCCCTAGGAAAGACATATCCAGATGAAAGACATGTCCACATTCCCATGGAACATGTGTATAAAGTGTGTAGGCTGAAGGCCAAAGTTTCTAAGTTTGTCCCATTCCCATTCTTCCCACTGACCACTAATGTAAGGAGCACTGTTTTTTCTGACAACAAGTATAAAGGAGCCTTTCTCTAAGCAACCACCATTGCATGAGGGGTTCTTCTCCCACTGACCTCCAATGTAAGGGGTTCCTTCTCCCATTGACCACCAACCCAAAAGGGTCCTTTTACCTCTGGCCACCTATGTAAAGGAGTCCTTCCCCCACTGCCCACCAGTGTAAAATTATCCTTTTATCATTGACCACCAATGTTAAAGGGACACTTCTCCACTGACCTCCAATGTAAAGGGGTCCTACTTCCACTGAGCATCAGTGTAAGAGGGTCCTTCTCCCACTGACCACCTACATAAGAGGATTTATTTACCTCTCACCACCTATGTAAGGGGGTTCTTCTCCCACTGAACACCAGTGTAAAAGGATCCTTTTATCACTGACCACCAATGTAAGAGGACACTTCTCTGACCACCAATGTGAAGGAACACAACAAATTATTTTGATATATAGGACAGCTCTGGGTGTGAAATGCATTAAAGCGGGAGTCCCACTTTTTTAAAAAAGTCAGCAGCTGCAAATACTGCAGCTGCTGACTTTTAAAATAAGGACACTCACCTGTCCCAGGGTCCAGCGATGTCGGCACCCAAGGCCGAACCCTCCCTCAGATTCTGCCGCCGACATCTTCGGTAAGGGAATCGGGAAATGAAGCCTTGCGGCTTCACTTCCCGGTTCCCTACTGCGCATGCGCGAGTCACGCAGCACAATCCGAATGGTCCCTTCTGTCTCTGTGCGTCACAGCAGACAGCACGGCAGGACAGGAAGAGGCATAGACTTTCGTGGGAGTCTATGCCCGGAAGTGGGTGCAGATACTGTCTTAGACAGGTATCTGCACCCCCCTCCCCACTGAAAGGTGTCAAATGTGACACCGGAGGTGGGGGGGTTCTGAAAAGCGGAGGTACTTTGGCACATTTGTCATATGTAGGGGAGTCCATAGAAATGAATAGGCTGTCCTATGCTTGTAGCTCAAAAACATGCATTCACTCACGAAAGCCAGGTGTGAACCTAGCCTCAGTGATCCCTCTCCTTCCTCACTGGACCCCTGTCCTTAAAGTGGTTGTAGACCCTTACAAACCACTTTGACCTACAGGTAAGCCTAGATTAAGGACCTGTAGGTCCAAGAAATATCTCCTAAACCTATACGGTTTAGGAGATATTTGCCCAAATACAGGCACCGTTGTCTACAGCGCATGCGCCGTAGACAGTGGCGTGCAGGCGCACTGAGCGCAACTTTTTCAACGACTGAGCTGCCGCGCGTGTCGGCTCCCGTGCGCATGCGCGGGAGTAACTTCACCGTGGCTTCGCCGAATGACAGCGGCTCAGCTGCGAGACCCCACCGAGAGGATGGACGCTCGGAACTACAGGGGACATCAGTGACTTCGCTGGCTCCTGTGTCAGGTAAGTGACACATAATGGACTTTAGTCCATTATGCTTTACCTTTGCAGGGAATCAAAGAGGAAGTAAACTCATCAGGGTTTACTTCCTCTTTAATGAAGTCTTATAAGAACTCACCCAGCCTATAGTCAGCACTTTATACTGAAGCTGAGTGCATTATGGATATAATATGGAGCTGGGGAGGGTGGGAGCGAGGATCTAAAAATAAGGCCAGGCAAGGTTTACAGAGGAATTTGTAGTACCCTTGGGGGGGCATTAGGCATTCTTCTCCAAAGTTTTGTAGAATCCTGGAGCACACCGCCTAGAATAAGTATAGGCAGACCCCCTCCCCCGCTTTGTGTGTGGTCCTCCACCATATTTATATAATCCCTTCATTTAAAAAACATACAGCCGGCACGTGTGCTACAAGAGAACACGCCAGACAGAAGGGACTCGAGAGGTGACGCAGCTTTGATCCCGAGTGCAGGGAATAGAGACAATGCAGTTTCATCTGCTTATAGTTTTCCTTCTCGTGTTCATCCCTTCATCAACATGTTAATGCCATTTTAAATGACCTCGGTCACTGTGCTTCTCTATGCAATGCAGGCAGATCATGCCTGGTGGGAGGGGCCGGCAGGATGCTGTACATCTTCCAGAAAACATCACAGCACCCGGCCTCAGTACCCTTCTACAGATCCCTCAGCCCTGATGCAAGCAGTGGGATTTCTCTTGGGAAGAGTTATGCAAATGTCAAAATACCTTTATGGGTGAATGTCAGTCTGGAGGAATGGGAGTTATATTGCATGCAGACTGCCCTAGTGACCCCCACACGTGATTCTGAGCCTCTATGGTTGAAGGAACTGAAATCATAGACTTTAATAGGATTCACCGCTAAGTTTGGGTTTGCCAAATTGGAAACATAATTTCCTGGACCCTCAATGATTTTAACCAAATTTTGTTCTTAATCTGCACTAATAGGTTATGAATACGGGATGCTATGGTGGGAAGGGTCATGACCCCCTGCACTCACAGTATGTGCTCAGTCTTCTGTGTAGTGTCAACGGGGTTTAATTTAACCCAGAAGACTGAGGGCATCTTGTGGTGAAGAAAAGGTACTGTGGGAGGCAGTATTTAACCCAGAAGACTGAGGACATCTTGTGGTGAAGAAAAGGTACTGTGGGAGACAGTATTTAACCCAGAAGACTGAGGACATCTTGTGGTGAAGAAAAGGTACTGTGGGAGGCAGTATTTAACCCAGAAGACTGAGGACATCTTATGGTGAAGAAGAGGTACTGCGGGAGACAGTATTTAACCCAGAAGACTGAGGATATCTTATGGTGAAGAATAGGTACTGCGGGAGACAGTATTTAAGCCAGAAAACTGAGGACATCTTGTGGTGAAGACTAGGTACTGCGGGAGACAGTATTTAAGCCAGAAAACTGAGGACATCTTGTGGTGAAGACTAGGTACTTCGGGAGACAGTATTTAAAGCGGAGTTCCACTGATTGTTGAGTTTATTAAAAGTCAGCAGCTTCCGTTCTCTCCCCCTCCTCTTCGCGGCGCCGACATTGTAAGTGTGGGTGCCCGGCTGTGACAGTTTGCAGCTTCACAGCCGGGCGTGCACTGTGCATGTGCAAGTCACGCTGTGCTCTGTCATTGGCCAGGCAATCCTCTGGGACCTATGACGTGTCCTAGAAGGAGGGGGGGCAGCCTAGGGGGAGAGGAGGAGTCACCTAGGTGGCAAGAAGTCGGAAGGAGGAAGTGGGACAGCAAGTCCCACTCCAAAGCAGGTACCCAGGCCCCCCCACCCCCAAAAAAATAACATGCCAATTTTGGCATGTCAGGGGGCGAGGCGTACTTAAAGGGGAAGTTCCACCTTTGGGTGGAAATCCGCTTTAGCCCAGAAGACTGAGGACATCTTGTGGTGAAGAAGAGGTACTGCAGGTGACAATAGTTAGCCCAGAAGACTAAGGACATCTTGTGGTGAAAAAGAGGTACTGCGGGAGACAGTAGTTAACCCAGAAGACTGAGGACATCTTGTGGTGAAGAAGAGGAACTGCGGGAGACAGTATTTAACCCAGAAGACTGAAGACATCTTGTGGCGAAGAAGAGGTACTGCAGGAGACAGTATTTAACCCAGAAGACTGAGGACTTCTTGTGGCGAAGAAGAGGTATTGCGGGAAACAGTCGTTAGCCCAGAAGACTGAGGACATCTTGTGGCGAAGAAGAGGTACTGCGGGAGACAGTATTTAACCCAGAAGACTGAGGACATCTTGTGGTGAAGAAGAGGTACTGCGGGAGACAGTAGTTAGCCTGGAAGACTGAGGACATCTTGTGGTGAAGAAGAGGTACTGCGGGAGACAGTATTTAACCCAGAAGATTGAGGACATCTTGTGGCATAGAAGAGGTACTGTGGGAGACAGCATTTAACCCAGAAGACTGAGAACATCTTGAAGTGAAAAAGAAATACTGGGGAAGACAGTATTTGAACCAGAAGACTGAGGACAACTTATGTTGAAGAAGAGGTACTGCGGGAGACAGTATTAAAGGTGAATATTGTAGCCTGAGCTTTTTTTGTTTTTCGTGCATTTGGGGAACCTTTTCAACAACTTTATAAAATCGTTATGCATAGTTGTGTCAGCACCACAGGTGTGACTTTCTGGAGCTCACTCATTCGGCACCCCAGGAGGATACTGAGGATCAGGAGCTGGTAGGACATGCTCCTGGTTACATCATCACTGTGCAGCCAATCACAGTGAATGAATAAATAGTAAACCCCTCCTACAGTGGCAAGGGTTAAAAAATAAAAGTTTAGCTGTAGTTGGACTTTAGTGTTAGTAGCCTTATCAATGTGTTGTTTAAAAAAAATATCTGGCTTACATTTAATGCTCCTAATTATATATGTCCTGTCCAGTCCACGGCAGAAGTCATGAGCAGGTTCTGTGCTAAAACGCATGTGCATTGTTGGGGTGTCATTCAAAAATGAATCACTGCACTTAGTTTTGTGTGTTAACATGCATTGTGGTCATGTGCGGTAAAACATGCATTTTTACCTTGGTTAATGCAACACACAAATGTGAATAAGAGATTAAGTCCTTGTACACACGGTCGGAGATTCCGACAACCAAATCCGTCGGATTTTGTCCGATGGATTTTGTCCAAAACTGTTGCATACACACGGTCGGACAAAGTTGTCGGAAAATCCGACGTGATTACATTATTTCATTACAACGGGACTACGTTCAGGCTAGTAGCCAATGCTTTGGTGTAGGAATTTGATCTGAGCATGCGTGGCACTTTTTCAGATCGGAATTCTCTACACATGATCGGAGTATGTCCGATCGGAGCATTTTGTCGGAAAATATTTCCGTCAAGTTGGAAAAGTTGGTCCGTCGGATATTCCAAAGGAAACAGTCCGATGCAGACCACACACAGTCGGAATATCCGACAAAACGCTCCGATCGGACACATTCCGTCAGAATCTCCGACCGTGTGTACAAGGGCTAAGGCTAGAGCCACATATATGCAAATCTGATGCATTTTTACCAAATCCGATTGGCATAGCATGTAATTTGGACTGGCTTTCAATGAAGTCACACATGTCCTGGGTGGCCGCTGTCCATCACTGAAAATGGTCCTGTGTGATTTTAGATTTTGGGTCCAGTCTAGGTGCAAATTCAAGTAAAAATTCACATCTGAATTACACATGAACCAGTGAACAAAACTGCACCAGACTCCGAACTGCAAATTGCAGCTGCACATGGTGTCTAATTGTTTTTTCTGTTGTAAAATACCACATTTGACCACTAGATGGTGCTAAATATTATAGAACATTCCTATTGTACTCAGCATCATCTAGTGGCCAAAAGTGGTATTTGCCCTTTTAAGTGAATGGAAAACATATGACCAGTGCAGGAAATAGACAAACATAATTTTTTGCCACCATTTGCACAGAACAATTGTACATGCACTTTCATTGGGTAAACTGTTATGCAACTTTTTTTTTTCTTTATAAATAGGCCCTAATGTGTATGTAAAATATTTTTCTTTTTAAATGACCCCTCTGTAGGCTCCTGCACAGCTGATTGATAGAAGGAGAGAGCGCAGTGATGACCGCAACAGTGCACTGTTCCTTCACTAGCCAATCACAGGCCAGGACTGGCTTTTTGACCAAGTGGTCTTGCCATAACTTCAGTGAAGGGAAGTGAGGTCAGGCAGCTGGCTGTGCTGCCTGGCAGGGGTGACTGAATCCGAAGATGAATGGAATTAGGATCTTTCAGTAGGTAAAATTATTTGGACCCATGTCCTTCAATTCAGCGGCTTGCCTATGGCTCTTTAAATTCGTTGTAGAAAAGCACGCAATAATTTTGTGTAGAAAGTACAATTGCATCATCTTCTACAGAAAAAAGAAAAATGCCGTTCAAAGCGTAGGATAGGAATTGGAATGACACATCCGCTATAATAGAGACATTTAGCGCACCAGGCTATTGTGTAGCAGACAGAGATCTGTCATTTTTCTGAATCATGTCTTCTACCCTAGCACACAAGTTGAATGATGAGAACAGTGAGTTGTCCTTCGTAACAGAACAGTGTGTTTAATTTAAACGCTGTGTAGGATGCACACCTGACCTTTACTTATTTGGACTTTTGCAATTGTAGCCTACAAAAAATAAATAAAAAATTACATGTTTGAAAAGAACCAACTTTCTGAAATCCAAGCAATCCAGTTGCAATTTTTTATTTTTTTTGCTAAATACATGAAAGCAGATTTGTGCAATCTGCTAAGAACCACGCAATTCCCAAACCGCGATTGCCTGGATTTCTCAATGGTGTGGTGCTCTGCAGATTAGAAAAATATGCATGATAATGTTTAGGAGAATTAATATGTAACTAAACCCAAGAACAAAGATGATATATTTTAGCTTACCTATTTCTTAGATGTTGTGGCTGCATTAGCCTTCTTTTTTTTTTTTAAACTTATTTTTCTTTTTTAAGCGGTATTGAACCCAAAGCCTAAAATGTAATATATTACAGATTACCAATCATTAGATGTGGTGGCTGCATCACATGGGGGATACAAATCAATGATTTTTTTCCAGTGCCCACACAGTGCCATGAATCAGTGCATAAGTGCCAGCAGTCAGTGCCACCTGTCAGTGCTCACGAGTGCCACTTATCAATGCCCACCAGTGGTGCCAATCAGTGCCTCATCAGTACCACCTAGCAGTGCTGACTATCAGTGTCACCTACCAATGCCAATCAGTGCCAATCACTACCATCCATCAGTGCCAGCTATCAGTGCCACCTATTAGTGCTCTTCAGTGTCACCTATCAATGTTCTTCAGTGTCGCCCATCAGTGCCTACCAGTGCCGCCTATTAGTGGCCATCAGTGCTGTCTATTAGTGCCCATCAGTGCCACCTTAGCAGTACTCACGAGTGCCACCTATCGATGCCCACCAGTGGTGCAATCAGTGCCTCATCAGTGCCACCTAGCAGTGCTGCCTGTCAGTGTCACTTACCAGTGCCAATCAGTGCCAATTACTACCACCCATCAGTGCCCATCAGTGCCAGCTATCAGTGCCAATGAGTGGGGGTCCTCAGTGTCACCTATCAATGTTCTTCAGTGTCACCCATCAGTGCTCACCAATGCCACCTCATCAGTGTCCAAAAGTGCCGTCTATTAGTGCCCACCAGTGCCGCTTATTAGTGCCCATCAGTGCCACCTTAGCAGTGCTCATCCATGCAGCCTATCGGTGCCCATCAGTGCAACCTCATCAGCGTACATCAATGAAGGAGAAAAATTACCTGTTTGCAAAATTTATTAACAAAATATAAAACGGTTTTGTATTTAAAAAAAAAAATTTTAATTTTTTTAACAAAAAACAACAACTCAGAGTTGATCAAATACCACTAAAAGAAAGCTCTTTCTGTGGGAAAAAAAATTATAAAAATTTCATTTGGGTACAGTGTTGTATGACCGTGCAATTGTCATTCAAAGAGTGACAGCGCTAAAAGCGCTAGGTGCCCAGTAAGCAAGTGCCCAGTAAGCAAGTGGTTAAAAAGGCTTTTTGAAATAATATCACATTGTATCTAATCACAAAAATAAACCTGTATTATATAACATCTTCCCCGCCCTTAGAGGAGTGGGCTGCTTTATTTATTTATTTATTTTTTATGGCTTCTCCTTGGTTTTCACCTGGCGATCCTGCCAGTAATTCACTTCCTGTCCTGGGGTGACTATGATGGCTGGACTGTATTTATTCCCATTCAGATTCAGAATACTTGAATAATCCCAAAGGGAAATTATTGCGATACAGCTACTTTCTACAAAGACAACACAAAATACCAACAATGAACAGTACAAAGCACAAAGACACAATACAATTACCAATAACAGCAATTAGTAACAATAAAACGAATTAAAACTGTACTCTAATAAAACATCCATACTATTAAAATGCAACATAGAATAAATATCCTAGATTGAAAACAAAAAAAATCATAATTAACATAATATCAACATACTATAAAAACTGCATAAAAATCCTGATCATAAACCAGATTAATGGAGTAGCAGCATTGTCACCGTAGGGCAGGACTACAGAACACCTCCCACTATCCACTTAACATAACAGGTATTGTTTTGCACTTATCCAGTAGATATAGAAAAACACTTTTTCAATGGTATATTTAACAGACCAAAAGGAAGGAAATAATTATTTTTATATACATTTAAAAAAATGTTTAATTGGTGATTTGCATTCAATCTTTACTTTACAAATACATATTTAATGAAGGGTGCAGCCATAACAGTTTGTCCACCATAGTATGCTTGGCTTTCTTTTAACCACTTCAGCTCTGGAAGATTTGACATCTCAATGACCAGGACAATTTTTGCAATTCAGCAATGCGTCGCTTTAACTGACAATTGCACGGTCGTGCGACATTGTACCCAGGGGCGGACTGACAACTCATGGGGCCCCTGGGCATTAGAAGAAGATTATGGGGCCCCTGGGCAATAGGAGAATATGGGGCCTCCAGGCAATAGATTATGGGGCCATACAGTATACACACACATACACACACAGAATACACATACACACACTGAAAAGGTACTGTAGAGGCGGGCAGCTATAATCTTGGGATTTTAAAAAAAAACTGATTTTTACAGACTGTCCCTGGTTATATTGAGGCTGGCAACCCTGATGGGGCCCCTTAGTGGCATGGGGCCCTCGGCAGTGCTCGAGTGCCCGAATGGTCAGTCCACCCCTGGTTGTACCCAAACAAAATTGACGTCCTTTTCCCCCCACAAATTGAGCTTTCTTTTGTTGGTATTTGATCACCTCTGTGGTTTTTGTTTTTTGCGCTATAAACAAAAAAAGAGCGACAATTAAAAAAAAAAAAAAAACAATATTTTGTCCTTTTTGCTATAATAAATATCCCCAATTTTTTTTAAAAAAAAGCAAACTTTTTCCTCAATTTAGGCTGATATTTATTCTTATACATATTACATATTTACATATACATACACCTTACATGTTTTTGGTAATAAAAATCGCAAAAAGCGTATATTGATTGGTTTGCACAAAAGTTATAGTGTCTACAAAACAGGGGATAGATTTATGGAATTTTTATTATTATTTTTTTTTTTACTAGTAATGGCGGCGATCAGCGATTTTTATGGTTACTGCGACATTATGGAGGACACATCGGACACTTTTGACACATTTTTGGAACCATTGACAATTATATAGCGATCAGTGCTATAAAAATGCACTGATTACTGTGTAAATGTCACTGGCACGGAAGGGGTTAACACTAGGGGGCAATCAAGGGGTTAATTGTGTTCCCTGACTGTGTGTTCTAACTGTGGGGGGGTGGGAGTGACTGGAGGAAATGATAGATTGTTGTTCATAGCTAGTAGGAATTCACGATCTGTCTCTCCTCTCCTCAAAGAACAGGCATTTGTGTGTTTACACACACACGTCCCTGTTCTGGGTCTCATACCTGCGATCGCTCGTGGCTGGCGGTCATCGCAACCGCCGGTCACATGCATCAGCACCCCCACTGTGCAGCGGGCGTGCGCGCCTGCTATTTTGCTTAAAGGGACTGACATACAGCTACAGCGGTTTGCAGGATCATGCCGACCTGCTGCAGTATAACGACGGCGGCTGGTCGGCAAGCGGTTAACTTCTTCTAGACAGCCCCACACAAATATACTATGGCAGGGCGGCCCTCCTGGGCAAAACCATGTACCTGTTCGTGATTTCAAGTTCCGGGTCTGGATCGTGGGGTGCTGGTGAACATCGCATCCGCCGGGCCCACTGCTTGGCTCCCACTGTGTCCAATCACAGCGGGAGCCAATCAGCGGGTCCGGCGGAACCCAATGTTCACCGCCACCCTGCGATCATTCCCAAGAGAGGAAGAACGACTGTCTGCCTATGTAAAAAAGGCAGGTCGCCGTTCTGTGAGAGGGGAAGAGGGTTATCTTTTGTTTCTGCTAAGCAGAAACACAATCTCTGTTTTTCTTTAGCCAAAGCACCTCCCCCACAGTTAGAAAGCACTCCCATGGAACACACTTAACCCTTTGATTGCCCCTAATGTTAACCCCTTCCCCACCCATGTCATTAGTACAGTGTCAGTGTTTTTTTTTTGAGCACTGATCACTGTATTGGTGTCACTGGTCCCCAAAAAGTGTCACTTTTTGTCAGATTTGTGTGCCGCAAAATCTCTGATCGCCGACATTGCTAGTGTAAAAAAAAAATTTTTTCCACATAAGTTTGAGATGTTCACTTTTTGTCATCAACAATTTCTGAATGAATGGGATTGGCTGTCCTTAAACAGATCTATGATGGAAAACAAGCAGCATAGTAAGTGTATGCAATATGTTACACATATACAATAGGCATACTGTATATTTGCTCATATATACATTACTAAGTATACTAAACTATGCCATTATACAAAAAAGTAAATTTTCTGTCCCCCAAAAGCAGAAAAATTACTACAACATGTGCAAATGTCCGGAGCCAAGGATTCAACTGTAAGAGATGACGTGCCAACAGGATCCCCTCTTAAAGTGTCATTAAGTCCAGACTATGAAAATCTCTCATTACATGATATATAACAGGGTGTTCATACTCAGAAAGCCACCAAAGCACTTGTTTTGTGTAGAGTGAAATATACCTGGTTGAGATTGTGTAGTCTAGCTGGTGTCCTCTACGGAGCATGCTCAATTTAATCTTCTAAGCTCTTAATTTCCTCCTTTTTCCTCCTTTTTCTTATCCATGCAGCCATCATGAGTTTAGAGGGTGTGGGTGCATACAAAGTGGTAAATTACACTCCCTTCCCTCTACATGCAAAATAAAAGAAGAAGAAGAAAATATATATATATCTATATATATATATATATATATATATATATATATATATATATAACACAAAGAAGATTTAACAAGAGAAACAAAAAACAAGATCACATAATACCAGCAAAATGCTTGAGAAAGGGAGAAAAAAGTGAAACAAACTAACAAAAACAAAATGAAATAATAAAATTAAAATACTTAAAGCGGGAGTCCACCGGGACTCCGCGTTTTTTTTTTTTTTTTTAAAAGCCAGCAGCTACAAATACTGCAGCTGCTGACTTTTAAATAGTGACACTTACCTGTCCAGAGCGCCCGCGATGTCGGCACCCAAAGCCGATCGCTCGCTCGTGCCGCCGCCATCTTGGGTATGGGAATCAGGAAATGGAGCCTTTCGGCTTCATTTCCCGGTTCCCTACTGCGCATGCGCGAGCCGCGCGGCGCAATCCGGACGGTCCCCGCTGCCTCTGGGAGCTGTGTGTTTCCCAGCAGGCAGCGGGGCACTTGCTGAAGGGGGCGGGCGCTTGCGGAACGGGGCGTAACGTACGCCCCGTTCCGCAGAGAGCTAGCCCGGAAGTGGGTGCAGTTACCTGGATTATCCAGGTAACTGCACCCCCCTCCCCCCTGAAAGGTGCCGATTGTGGCGCCGGAGGGGGGGGGGATTCCGATGAGCGGAGGTCCATTTTAGGGTGGACCTCCGCTTTAACAAAACAAGAAAATTGAGAAGAAAAAAAAGAACACTTAGGGGAACTCACATCTTAATAAATAATATATTAACATTGTTATACAGTATGTACCATATTATTCCACTTCTTATTTCCTGTCAATCTCAGTAAAATAGGACAAGATGGGTTATTGCATTTATGTATCAGCCGTATACTACAGTTTTATAGAAATTACGTAAAACTACATTCATTTATAAACCTGGACTTGCAGTTGCTTTTAACTAATAAATCCACTTAGTTTCAACTAATATATATGTATATATATATATATATATATATATTGTAAGGGATCTTCCCGGGGTAGGGTGAGTTTGGACACAGTTCACATCAGACTTGGAATTTATAAAGCAGACCTTGGCGTTTATTCGTGGTACAAACAGTCCAACAAAAAATATACAGCAACTCCGTGCTTCTTGTGTATAACAGGAACAGAATAATAATAAAACAAAACAACCTAGCCCGGCTGGGCGCTTACTAACAGGTTCTTCTCACCTATCTGACACTTATAAACACAGCGTCTTTCGCCTGGACATCGCAGGGTGGGTTTTAGCTCCAGCAGTGGCTGTGCTTGCAGCTTCCTCCAACACACAGACTGTTCATTCCCTGGCTGAGAGCAATCACCTGCAGGCCCAGCGGAGCCTTTACCTTCCCAGGCTAATTAGGATCAAAGCTCACCTGATCCAAAACCCAGAACTGGATCGGGGGGGTGTGGAATGACAGGTCCCTCTACCAAACCTACCTGCCATTCCATATAAACCCAGGCCCGGCAAGATTAAATAACAACTTAGCAGCATATCGCTGCTGAGAAACTGATCCATCCTGGACTTACCATCTCACACTGTGTAGCAACCTAAGTGAGATGTACACCCCCTCGATCACTTCTCCCGTGACATGTCTACATATCCCCCCCCTCTTTTTCAGACCGGAGGGCTGAGCCTTTTGTCCCCACAGACAACTTACCCTCGACAATGCATCAGCATTTGCCTGTAATTTCCCTGGCCTGTGTTCCACAGTGAAATTAAAGTTTTGTAGGGACAGAAACCATCTAGTCACTCTTGCATTTCTCTCCTTGTTTAACTTCATCCATGTTAGGGGGGCATGGTCTGTCACCAACTTGAATTTCCTGCCTAGCAAGTAATACTTTAAAGATTCTAGGGCCCACTTCACTGCCCGCATTCTCCACCAACTGTAAGGGATCTTCCCGGGGTAGGGTGAGTTTGGACACAGTTCACATCAGACTTGGAATTTATAAAGCAGACCTTGGCGTTTATTCGTGGTACAAACAGTCCAACAAAAAATATACAGCAACTCCGTGCTTCTTGTGTATAACAGGAACAAAATAATAATAAAACAAAACAACCTAGCCCGGCTGGGCGCTTACTAACAGGTTCTTCTCACCTATCTGACACTTATAAACACAGCGTCTTTCGCCTGGACATCGCAGGGTGGGTTTTAGCTCCAGCAGTGGCTGTGCTTGCAGCTTCCTCCAACACACAGACTGTTCATTCCCTGGCTGAGAGCAATCACCTGCAGGCCCAGCAGAGCCTTTACCTTCCCAGGCTAATTAGGATCAAAGCTCACCTGATCCAAAACCCAGAACTGGATCGGGGGGGTGTGGAATGACAGGTCCCTCTACCAAACCTACCTGCCATTCCATATAAACCCAGGCCCGGCAAGATTAAATAACAACTCAGCAGCATATCGCTGCTGAGAAACTGATCCATCCTGGACTTACCATCTCACACTGTGTAGCAACCTAAGTGAGATGTACACCCCCTCGACCACTTCTCCAGTGACATGTCTACAATATATATATATATTTTATCAGTCACCTCCCCTAGGAATTACAGTGCCTTGAAAAAGAATTCATACCCCTTGAAATGTTCCACATTGTCATGTTACAACCAAAAACGTAAATGTATTTTATGTGATAGACCAACACAAATTGGCACATAATTGTGAAGTGGAAGGAAAATTATAAATGGTTTTACTTTTTTTTTTTACAAATAAATATGTGAAAAGTGTGGAGTGCATCTGTATAGCGCCCCCCTGAGTCAATACTTTGTAGAACCACCTTTCACTGCAATTACAGCTGCAAATCTGTTTTGGGGATGTCTCTACCAGATTTTCACATCTAGTGAGTGACATTTTTGCCCATTCTTCTTTGCAAAATAGCTCAAGCTCTGTCATATTGGATGGAGAGCGTCTGTGAACAGCAATTTTCAAGTCTCATAGATTCTCAATTGGATTTAGGTCTGGACTTTGACTGGGCCATTCTAACACATGAATATGCTTTTATATAAATAATTACATTGTAACTCTGGCTGTATGTTTAGGGTCGTTGTCCTGCTGGAAGGTGAACCTCCACCCCAGTCTCAAGTATTTTACAGACTCTAATGCCACGCACACACGACCGTTTTTTTCCATCAGAATAAAATCTGACGGTTTTTCCGCTGAAACGGACTTGCCTACACACGATCACACCAAAGTCCGATTGCCTAGAACACGGTGATGTACAACACGTACGACGGGACCAGAAAAAGGAAGTTCAATAGCCAGTAGTCAATAGCTGACCTTGCGTCGTTTTTGGACTGTCGGAACAGCATACAGACACGGTTTTCCCGATAGGGATTGATTCCGTCAGAAAGATTTAAAACATGTTCTATTTCTAGGTCCGCCAGAATAAAAAAAAAAAAAAAGTCAGACGAGGGGATCACACGCGATCGGAATTTCCAATGAAAGGATTCCGTCTGACTTTTTCTGCTGGAAAGTCCAACCGTGTGTATACGGCATAACAGGTTTTTGTCTAAGATTGCCCTGTATTTGGCTCCATCCATCTTCCCATCAACTCTTCCCTGTCCCTGCTGAAGAAAAGCATCCCCACAACATGATGCTACCACCACCATGTTTCATGGTGGGGTGGGTGTGTTCAGGGTGATGTGTAATGCCGCGTACACACGTCCAGACTTATGTCCGAAAGACTTTCGAAGGAGTTCTGCCGGAGTTCTGACAGAGTTCTGACGGACTTTCCGAATGAGCGGACTTGGCCACATACAATCACACCAAACTCCGATGGTTTTGAACGTGATGACGTACGACTGGACTCGAATAAGGAAGTTCATAGCCAGTAGCCAATAGCTGCCCTAGCGTCGGTTTTAGTCCATCGGAATAGCATACACACGAGCGAATTTTTCGGTAGGAACTGGGTCTGGCAGAGTTCTGGCGGAAAAATTTGAAGCATGTTCCATTTCTAAAGTCTGTCAGACTTTTGCGAATCAAAAGTCCGTTGCAGCCCACACACGATCAAATAGTCTGCCGGAATCATTCCGTCAGACTTTGGATGTTGAAAAGTCCGCTTGTGTGTACGGGGCTTTAGTTTTCCACCACACATAGCGTTTGGCTTTTAGGCCAAAACGTTAGAGTTTGGTCTAATCTGCCCAAAGCACCTTCTTCCACATGTTTGCAGTGTCCCCTACATGGCTTCTCACTGACTTCTTATGGCTTTCTTTCAACAATGGCTTTCTTCTTGACACTCTTCCATAAGATCCCTTTCACACCACACCGCCCTTTGCGTCGGCGGTAAAACGCCGCTATTTTTAGCTGTGTTTTAACGCCGCGAATTGCATTTCGGCTGCTAGCGGGGTGCTTTTACCCCCCGTTAGCGGCCACGAAAGGGTTAAAACCGCCGGCAATACGCCGCAATAGCGGCATTTTGCTGGCGGCATTACAGCGCTGCCCCATTGATTTCAATGGGGAGCAGCGGTGGAGGAGCGCTAAACACACCGCTCCTTCACCGCTCCAAAGAAGCTGCTGGCAGGACTGTTCACTAAGGTCCTCTAACAAACCTCTGAGGGCTTCGAAGAACAGCTGTATTTATACTGAGATTAAATTACACACAGGTGGACTCTATTTACTAATTTGGTGACTTCTGAAGGCAATTGGTTCCACTAGATTTTAGTTAGGGGTATCAGAGTAAAGGGGGCTGAATAGAAATGCACGCCACACTTTTCACATATTATTTGTAAAAATGTTGAAAATCATATATCATATATGTGTCCCAGCAGACAGCGGGCGCCGGGACAGGAAACAGCATAGACTCCCGTGGAAGTCTATGCCCGGAAGTGGGTGCAAATACCTGTCTTAGACAGGTATCTGCACCCCCCCTCCCCCCTGAAAGGTGCCAAATGTGACACCGGAGGGGAGGAGGGTTCTTATGAGTGGAAGTTCCACTTTAGGGTGGAACCCCGCTTTAAATCCAATTGAGATGCTGTATCATGACCTTACACAGGCCGTTCAATACACAGGTCGACAATAGAGAATTAATATTCGCTATTGTCTTCCTGATCCTCCTCCCGGCCAATCAGGAAGCGGCCGCGGGACCTTAGACCCGACTGGCCAGGGAGTCTCAGCACCCAGATTCTGTTCGGCCAGGAGGAGAAAGACCGAGCCCGGAGCGAGGTTTCCATGAATGGGTCACCCACAGCCATATCCAGCACTCCGGGCTCGGACAGTGGAGGGAGAAGGAGGGGAGATTACAGTGTCCTCCCGATTGGACTCGTCATCTGCCTCCAAAGGTAAGGAGGCCCTCTGACTAAAAATCACTGATCGCCATCGTTATTAGTAAAAAAATAAATAAATAACAATTCAATAAATGTATCCCATAGTTTGTAGACGCTATAACTTTTTTTCAAACCAATCAATATACGCTTATTGGGATTTTCTTTACCAAAAATGTGTAGCAGAATACATATTGGCCTAAACTGATGAAGAAATTCGATTTTTTAAATTTTTTACTGGATGTGTTTTATAGCAGAAAGTAAAAAATTTTTTTTTTTTTCAAAATTGTCAGTCTTTTTTTGTTTCTAACGTAGAAAAACAAAAATACCACCAAGAGAAAGATCTATTTGTGGGGAAAAAAAGGACACAGACATATTTGGGTACAGCGTTGTACGACCACGCAATTGTCAGTTAAAGTGGAGTTCCACCCAAAAGTGTAACTTCCTCTCATTTGTCTACTCTCCCCCACTGGTGCCACAATTGGCACCTTTCGGGGGGAGGGGGAAGTATACCTGTCAAAGACAGATATCCTGTTCCCACTTCCAGGAGTTCAGGCTGATGCCAGGCCAGGAGGAGAGAGGAGCCGGGCCTCATGCATGCGCAGTAGGGTTAAAATGCCGGGTACCCCTACCCGCAATGGCAGCGGCAGCATCCGACAGCTGATGGAAACATCAGCTGTGGTGCCGACATCGTGGGAATCCAGGACAGGTAAGTGTCCTGTATTGTTAAAAGCCAGCAGCTGCAGTATGTGTAGCTGCTGGCTTTTAATTATTTTTTTGGGCAGAACACCGCTTTAAAGTAACGCAGGGTCATATCCAGTGATGTAAGTAGTAAGTAAGTAGTTAAAATAAACAGAGTTACTTAATGCAGTTACTTTAGAGGGTAACGAGTAATTTAACTAATTACTCTTCCCCTCATGGTAACTCAGTTCCCATTACTTGTGCGGAGTTACCGCAATTACATCTACCGCTCGGGAGGGCCGCAGGGAGGGGGGCTTTCACCCCCTGAGCTGAGAAGAGGCTGAGACTCAGAGAGACTGACTGGACCACCCCATCCTGCCCCACCTATCCAGAGAGAGAGAATGTAGGGAGGCGGGGCGGACACTGAAAAATGAAGTCACCTGACACCAATCGAGTGAAGGGGAGGGTCTCTCTCTCTCTCCATGAGGAAAGGCATCCCTGGAGGCATTCAAGTAAGTGACTGTCTGACTATTCGAATTGCAGTGCAATCGATCCATCACAAGTCCTCCACCACCTCTGCTTCTAACTGATCCCCTCCCTACCCACCCACCATCACTTCTACAACAGAGGTGATTGGGGGAGGGGGGATATGGTAGGGATGAGATCAGTGGTGGTGGAGGATAGGATCAGTAAGAGGCAGAGGTGGTGGTGGGAGAGGATGGCACCACCACCGCTGCCACCCTCCCAAGTACACCACCGCTGCCACCCCCCCAAGTACACCACCACCACTGCCACCCCCCAAGTACCACCACTGCCTGCCACCCCCCCAAGTACACCACCGCTGCCACCCCCCCAAGTACACCACCACCACTGCCACCCCCCAAGTACCACCACTGCCACCCCCCCAAGTACCACCGATGCCACCCCCTCAAGTACCACCGCTGCCACCCATTTCTTTTCTCTTGTAATTTATGTTGATTTTTTTTTTCAGCTTTAGTCACTTAAAAAAATGTAATTCTGGCCAATGTTTGGGAAATATGTTGGGAAACCAATCACACACAACTCAAAAGAGAAGAGGTCCACATGCTCCACATTTATTTATTCCCTCCGATGTCATATAAAATAGTCCTGTATTTCTGAATGGGTGTTGTATATACTGTAGCCCCCATTTTCCTCTTCCTCCTGATATTACACAGCCCTCTCCGGTTGCTTCAACGGCCCCATAAATAAAAGGCTTAGCATAGTAGTCTGGCCCCGATGTAATGGAACCACACACAATTGGTATAGGAGATTCCGGAACATAAAGTGTCCAGGCAGTGAAGGGCCCTGGGAGATTAGTGCGGGGTGCCAAGTACAAATTCTTTGAGTTTTTTTTTTCCTGCAAATTAAAGCTTATTTCTGTAGAATTTCTATGGATTATTATAGCACCCAAGATTTGCTACAAATGCCAGACCAGCTCACCGCAGCTATTAAGCTGTCTGCCATGTGGAAAGGGCCTGGCCTAGAACATTGCACTCCAAGAAAAAGGAGGAAGCAACGTATTGAAAAGTGTCTTACTATTGAACTCTGTGGGGACTGTATAAAACTTATATAGCCTAGAGCTGCACTCCATTGTAAAATGTCTATTGGAAGGATATACTGGCCACATGTCCGGGGGGACCTTAAAGCTGAGCTCCAGGCAAACAGCTAAATACACTGATACAAAAAAAAATAACAGCGAGCTGTTTTTCCTGCGAAAGGATTTGTATTTCATGTCCCACAGATAGAAAGCCCTTTCGATGATTTTTGGGCTTTTCATTTTTTCTATACTGGGTCTCTATAGGGTGATGGCGGTTTCCCGTGGCCACTGTGTTGCTTTTGATACTGTTTTTAATTCTATAGAGTGTGCTATAAGCATCTGATTGCTGCAATTAGTTTCTATCTACCCCTGAGGAAGGAGTATCTCTAGTAGACCCAGAAATACGTCAGGTGAAGGATCAATTTCACTTACCATCTACCTCAACTATTGGCAATATCAGTTAAGGTTGATACGTACACTCCATGATCTATGTTTTTATCTATGTATTTTCAATAAATATTAGACATGTGCACTCGTTTTCGTCCGAATGCATTTTCGTCCGAATTTCAGGTATTTTTGTTTTCGTTTTGACAAACGATAACGAAATAGCATAGGGAAGTTAGCTACACCCCACAATGAGCCAGAACAGCTTTAATTGAAGACATGTCATCCTCCTACAACTATTCCTGGCATCCTTTCCCATGTTGCCCACAAAGCCTACACACTCCAGGATGATTGTGTGGTGACCTCTTCGGTAGGAACCAAGCCCTTAGATTTATAAGCCTAATGGTTAGCTGGAATGACCCATCCAGCATAAATTGTGGATGACATCTCCGTCCCGCAGATTTTGCTAGAGAATGTGACAAATATGTCCTAAAAAACTGAGCACAGCTGTAGCTTGAGAGCAAGCTAGAAGTATCCCAATATCCATGGCATGGAACCAGTTATTCTTGGTGGTCCTGCATATGGGAGGAACAAATCTTTTGAATGCCAAAGCCACCTCAGATTGCCGCCCAGTATGGCTACAAACACTACCCTTACTGGGCAGAAAGCCACAAGGATCCCTCTAGGCACAGGGCCCAGATCCCAGCAAACCTCCTGACTGAGGAAAAAGAACCCATAGAAAGGCTGCCTTCATGACTGAGATTCCATTTGCAGGAGCAAGCTGTCAAGAGACCTTAAAGACCCTGATTCCGGGCAAGCTTCCCGCTGAGGATGTAGCCCTAGAGAGATGGACATTATGGCTAAATCCTTACTCCAACTGGACTGGAGGAGATCCTATCTGGAGCTGTAAATCACCAAAGGATCCTTCCTAGCCTAAAGCTATGATCTTGGAAAACATCCTCACTACACAAGTAATTTTATTAGACAGAGCCTCCAACACAGAAAAAAAAAAACAAACAGATATCTGTTCAGGACAGAAAGTAAACTTTAATAAAAATGCTGCAATGCACATCAGAGCATAGACATCTCCATATGTTTTCTATTTATTTTATTTTTTTTAAACATAAGTGGAGTGTATCCTGGACCTCTTCCACAGGGAAATCAATGCATCCGTAGGGCGACTAGGATCACAGGAACAGCAAGCACATCGTCATGCGTGGCACACTTTAGAAGTCACCCGCTGTTAGCAGGGCATCCGACCTGGTGCAACTGCTCGCCATTGGCAGAGTTTACATTATTACAGGTGTCACTCTTCTGCGTATGTGTGTCATTCACCACCCTGCTGTTAGCCAGGTACTCAGTGACTGCTGGAGCCATCCTGGGAACTTCTAGACACCACAGGACACTCCCAATAGCAGCACAGCAATCCCGCGTGAAATCCAGGTCACCACGTCTTCCAAAAGGTAGGAAACTTCATACACAATGGTTCTAGAGTGAGAAGGACAAAAAAGGAACGCAACCTCTGGCTCAGCCTGAAATAGTAGAGTGGCCAGACGGAAGCCACTCCTCAGTAAAAGGCACGTTGTGACAGCCCGCCTGAAATTTGCCAAAGGGCACCTGAAGAACTCTCAGACCATGAGAAACAAAGTTCTCTGGTCTGATGATGAAACAAAGATTGAATGCTTTGACCACTCATCACCTGGACAATACCATCCCTACAGTGAAGCATGGTGGTGGCAGCATCATGCTGCGGGGAGTGCTCTGGACCTCAGACTGGGGCGAAGGTTCATCTTCCAACAGGACAACGACCCTAAGCACACAGCCAAGATAACTAAGGAGTAAATATGGGACAACTCTGTGAATGTCTTTGAGTGGACCAGCCAGAGCCCAGACTTGAACATCTCTGGAGAGATCTGAAAATGGCTGTGCACCGACGCTCCCCATCCAACCTGATGGAGCTTGAGAGGTCCTGCAAAGACGAATGAGAGAAACTGCCCAAAAATAGGTTTGACAAGCTTGTAGTATCATAGTCAAAAAAGACTTGAGGCTGTAATTGGTGCCAAAGGTGCTTCAAGAAAGTATTGAGCAAAGGCTGTGAATATTTATGTACATGCGATTTTTTTTCGTTTTCTATTTTTAATAAATTTGCAAAGATTTCAAATGAACTTCTTTAGCCAATGTGAAATTGGCCAATCACAGCCCATCTGTACCCCATGTTCTGTGCATGTCCATGCACTGTGTTTATGGCCTTTTGTCAGTTGCATTTTGTGAGTACCCACTTTTATACAAAAAAATTCTTCTGTACCATGTGATTAGCTTTGGCCAATCACAGCTAATCACAACAAAGAACATTGAATGAATCAGTTTCATTCAGTAAAAAATGGTTGCTTATACTAATGAAATTCATTGGTATAAGCAATCATAATGTGTAAAAAAAAAAAAGAAATGAGACAGTATGATGGGACTGATCAATTTTTAGATATATATTTTTATACCATAGTTTGTGGACTCTATAACTTTCCTGCAGACTAAATAATATACACTGATTTGGGTTATTTTCATCAAGGAAATTTAGTAGAATACATTTTAATTTGACCAAAATTTATAAAGAAAGATTATTTATTTGCAAAATTTTATAACAGAAACAAAGAAAATCAGTTTTTCCCCCAATTTTTTTGTCCTTTTTTTTGTTAATTTAGCAAAAAAAAAAAACAACCCAGCGGTGATAAACCACTTTAGCCCTGGAAGATTGGACTGCTGAATGACCAGCCCATTTTTTGCGGTTTGGCACTGCGTTGCTTTAACTGACAATTGCACGGTCATGCGACGTTGCACCCAAACAAATTTGACGTCCTTTTTTACCCACAAATAGAGCTTTCTTTGGTTGTATTTGATCGTATTTTGTACTTTTTGCTATAATAAATATCCAATTTTTTTTTAAAAAAAGCTAATTTTTCCTAAATTTTTTCTCAATATGTATTCTACATATTTTTGTTAAAAAAAAAAAAATCACAATAAGCGTATATTGATTGGTTTGAGCAAAAGTTGTAGCGTCTACAAAATAGGAGATAGATTTATAGCATTTTTATTATTATTATTTTTTTGTTACTAGTAATGGCGGCGATATGCAATTTTTTACGGGATTGCGACATTATGGCGGACACATCGGACACTTTTGACACATTTTTGGAACCATTGTCATTTATACAGCAATCGGTGCTATAAAAATGCACTGATTACTGTAAAAATGCCACTGGCAGGGAAGAGGGTAACACTAGGGGGCGATCAAGGGGTTAACTGTGTTCCGTCTTTGTGTGTCTAACTGAAGGGGGAGGGGACTGACTACAGCAAGTGATGGATCGTGGTTCCTAGCTAATAGGAACACGTGATCTGTCACTTCTCTCAGAACAGGGAAGTGTGTGTTTACACACAGTCGTCCCTGTTCTGCCTCTCGTGCTCGCTCATGGCCGGCGGTCATCGCGAATATCGGTCACGCGCATCATCACCCTTGCTGTTCAGGGGGGCGGCGCGCGCTCGCCTGATATCCCGATCCCACGAGCCAACATATAGGTTCGGTTCGCGGGATCGTGCCGACCTGCCGCCGTATAATGACGGCGGCTGGTCAGCAAGCGGTTAAATACCACCAAAAGAAAGCTCTATTTGTGTGGAAAAAAAATGTCTTATGGGTACAGTGTACTGCGCAATTGAAGTGTGAAAGTGCAGAAAGCTGAAAATCGGCCTGGGCAGGAAGGGGGTAAATGTGCCCAAGTATTCAAGTGGTTAATGATGAACTAATTATTACAGAGCTTGAACTTCAAATTAACTCAATGAACTGAAATTCCAGTGGTGAGATTTTTTTTTTTTTATGAATGTGTAACAAAATAAATTCATCAATATCACTTATAACATTACCAGGCAGAAACCTGATTTTGAAGAACAAAACTTTATCCCTGACAAGGTGACCATTCACGCAGCAGACCCAGCTGTTCCTGTTCCCTCTTAGAAAGCATGGTGGGAGTTTGCTCTTGGCAATGCAGTGACAATGGGTAATCTAAGAAGCTGCCATGTTCAAATGTAACAAAGCCATCCAATAAAACAGCTGCAGCTTTCTCTTCATATCCAAACAAGTTTTCTGTTCTTGATTATGTCCTGACGATGTTGACACCAAGCCAAGATTAAAGTGGAAGCCTGGAACAATCTAATTTACGGGCTTTTTACAAAGGCCAGGTATACATGACTGTTCACCTCAGAGGCGGCTGACCAAGTCAACATGGAGGGCAAACATAAACATAAGCACACAGGTTGGTTAGTGAAGATGCCAAAATGCAGCAGCAGAAAGAATTGCAGACCTTAGAACGTGTGATGGATGCAAACCATATTTCTTAAACGCACTAAACAACATCAGATCATCATCCACAGCCAGCTTTACAAAAAAAAAAAAATGGATCCAGCTATTTTCCTCCATTGAAGTTATCAAATGAGTCAGGCACTGTGCACACAGGCGCAAAATATCTGCAATTCCATTATATCTGAACAGAAGTGAGGCAGACAGATCTCTAAAAAGAAAAATGCCCAAATTCTACGTTCAGAAAGGAGTTTTCTTTTTGGCACAGCAGAATCAGGTGGTTGAGCTGTGGTTTTACCCCCCACCCCCGTGCATCCCACCGACTGAATACCTGAACACATAGGATGGCTTCACACTGATCCACTGGACTTTGGCAGCAGCACAGTGTATCCATGGTTTTTGTGCAGGTTAGCTTCACTATCCCATAGACTTTTTTTATGTCTTTATTGTGTGCAACAAATTTGGCAAACCATTACACACACTCCATAGCAGACAATGAGACTTCAGATCAACACAGTTTTGTCACCCTGTTCCTTAGACACTGTCTCACTCACTTAGCCTACCATTGAGCATTGTCATACCATTGTCAGGGCTGGGCTCAGCCTTTCCTTCCTGTTGGCTAATTGCCAGCTCCTATCTCTCCACAGGTACTCACTTGTTGATGATATCCTGCTCATCAGTCCTGCCTACTTAAGCCATCCAGCCCAGAAAATCTCTACCTTCACCTTGGTCAACATCACAGAGATGATCTCCTGCAGTCCTGTTTAAAGACTTGCTTGGCCAATATCCCTTCTGGCTCCAGATCCTGCTTGCTGTTCCACTACACTGATTCCTGACCTTCTGGCCTGTTACCGAACTTTGGCTATGTTTTGACTACATTTGTTCTATTTTACTTTTATTATTAAACAAGTGTGATTTAACTGTACTTCTGTCTCTGTCTGGTTTCATGGTTTCTGACAACAATCTACACAGGATTACCTGCACTAATTCAGAACTAATTTAATTTCTCCAACTTGTTTGATGTTCTTTTTCACTACCATTTAAGTTCTTCTGCAAGTTATTTTCAACAAACCACTCCTTAAACTTCTTTCCTTTTGAGGCCACTAAACATCACCATTGGTGCACCACCGTAAGGGCCCCAACAAAGCCGGCAGAAATAACTATTCTTTTTCAGACTATTCCATTCTGTCTCATAGTACCTTACATAGACTTTGTCAACTTCTACTACCTTGCATAGTGAAGTCCTGTAGGCAGACTTGTACCTAGAAAGTCTATGTGAAAAAGAAAACTCACAGCACCTAGGATATTAGTGGAAAAGGGAAAATGTAACAACCGCTGCCACTCAAATTCTGGTGATGTAACATAAAACAGATACTGAGAAAATCATTTTTTTCCGGCACTGGTCTATAATCTGTTCTATGCTTAATCTGGTTGGTATGAGTAGTGTAAATATAAGTAAATTAAAAATAATTCTAATCCATCATAGACATGTGCAACAATAAACATATGTGTATCATATAATAAAAATCTGATTGAAGTATGTATCAAATAATGTAAACAGTGACCTTAATAGCAACGTGCAAATTAATTAATAATGCAATGCATGAAGTGCAAATGCTGTAAAAAAAAAAAAAAAGTGCAAGAAAATAAAGTGCTGAAAATGCAAAAAAACATGCAAAGTGCAAAAATAAATGTCCAATCAAAAAAACAAAGTTAATTTGTGATCCAGAGAAGAGGGTCCCAGAAAGCCACTGTAAGCCCCTGTACACACGGTCGGAGATTTCGACAACCAAATCCGTCGGATTTTGTCCGTCGGATCTTGTCCAAAACTGTTGCATACACGCGGTCGGACTAAGTTGTCGAAAAATCCGATCATTCAGAACGTGATGACATAATTTCGTTACGATGGGACTACGTTCAGGCTAGTAGCCAATAGCTTTGATGTAGGAATTTGATCTGAGCATGCGTGGCACTTGGTCCGATCAAAATTCTCTACACATGATCGGAGTATGTCCAATCGAACCAGTTGGTCGGGAAATATTTCCAACATGTTGGAAAATTGGGTCCGACAGATATTCCGACGGAATCAGTCCGATGCATACCACACACAGTCGGATTATCCGACAACACGGTCCGATAGGACACATTCGGACGGATTCTCCGACCGTGTGTACAAGGGCTAAGTCTTATTAAGGAATAAGGATAATAATTCAAAGCACTATAGGTGACACCCAGTGCAAATCCCTCACCATCTGCACTAAATTAACTCACCAGAAATAATGGATGATCACACCATAGACCAACTACTGCGCTCCACAATAGACCCAAAGGGGTTAATCTCCACGACCCTAGTTCTCACTATGGTTTCTCACATTTGAGCTAACTCAGGCATGTCCCGACCATATATCTTTTTTACCAGTCATACTAAGCATAGGAGGGATTAGAGAACAGCATAGCCTCTGGGAGATAACACTATCAGTTTTCTGTCTGCCCTTATGACACTCTAGGTCTAGGTAACCCTGTTACACTGTTTAGGGTGCATGTTAAAATCTGGGCCCAATAACTCTTGGTGTTCCTCAGAAGTTTGGTATAGAAGTACTCTCTAGGAATTGGCGTTATCTCACTCTGGTCACAATTTGCATTACCGTGCTTTAATTGACCAATTTATTTCTAATACACACAGTGTTCATTCAATCTGGTGTTGTTCATTCAATTGAGTACGGGTATCTCAGAATGGTAAGGGCAGTAGCCCTACTAACCTGAGAAGGAAACTAGTTCCAGAGTGCCTAATAAAATAGCAGCTCCTTGGGGTGTGCTACATGGGTGTAACATGTAACGTGCTTCTAAAGGTGAACTTATCCTATAAAATAACCACAAGAAACCAACAGAGTAACATAAGCAGGTGATGCAACAAAGATGCACAACGATGGCTCATTTCAGCTTGGAGCTAAAAGCATAAGCATGAAAGATAACTTTTGTCTCAGCATCAGAAAACATAAAATCAAGTTAAAGTCAACATTTCCTAAAAGAAATACAGAGGCTACTATTGCTAACCCCCCTGTTGCCTGGATGTTATACTGACTTTAAATAGTAACTCCACTTTTGTTGAGAAAAAAAACATTCCCCTTTGAGTGACAGTGCCACCCCCTTATATGGGGCGCTGCCCCCCTAATCTATATGCAGAGCGCCGGATGCATGGATTTCAATAGGGTTTTTTTTTGTTTTTCTTTAAGCACATGATTAGAGCCAGAGGCTCTAATAGGCTTCAAAAAAGGGTGGGCTCGGGGTGCAGAGCACTGCGCCCGAGCCCACCCAGTTGTGTGATCCTAGCAAATTAATATTCACTATTGTCTTCCTGCTTATCTTCCTGGCCTGTCAGGAAGTAGGAGGAGGGTGATTAGCTGAGAGGAGATGCAATCTTATTGTCTGGAACTGAATGGTATTGGCTGGTTTCAATGGGATGGCCCTCAAATGTCGACATCTAAGTGTCCTGAAGTGATGAGTAGAGTGGCAAACTCAGCTTGGACTCCAACCAGGCCACGCCCCAACACATTTCACTCCGCCCCCAGAGCTTAGTCATGGTATTGGCTAGTACCAGGGCACCCTTATCTCTCTGCACTGCATCGCCGCCCAGAGCAATCTCTCTGCTCTGCATCGCCACCCGGAGCGATCTCTCTGCTCTGCATCGCCACCCAGAGCAATCTCTCTGCTCTGCATCCCCGCCCAGAGCGATCTCTCTGCTCTGCTTAGCCACCCGGAGTGATCTCTCTGATCTGCATCCCTGCCCAAAGCATTCTCTCTGCTCTGCATCCCCACCCAGAGCAATTTCTCTGCTCTGCATCGCCACCCGGAGTGATTTCTCTGCTCTGCATCCTCACCTGGAGCGATCTCTCTGCTCTGCATCGCCACCGGATCGATCTCTCTGCTCTGCATCGCCACCTGGAGCGATCTCTCTGCTCCACATCAACACACGGATCGACTGCTTTGCTCTGCATCGCCGTCCTGAGCAATCTCTCTGCTCTGCATTCCTGCCCGGAGTGATCTCTCTGCTCTGCATCGAAACCCGGAGCGATCTCTCTCCTCTGCATCGAAACCCGGAGCGATCTCTCTGCTCTGCATCGAAACCCGGAGAGATTTCTGCTCTGCATCGAAACCCGGAGCGATTTCTCTGCTCTTCATCACTGTCCAAAGCAATCTTTCTGCTGTGCATCGCCGTCCGGAGTGTTCTCTCTGCTCTGCATCGCCACCCAGAGTGATCTCTCATCGCCGCCCGGAGTGATCTCTCTGCTCTGCATCGAAACCCGGAGCGATCTCTCTGATCTGCATCGCCACCCTGAACGATCTCTCTGCTGTGCATTGCTGCCCAGAGCGATCTCTCTGGTCTGCATCCCCACCCGGAGCGATCTCTCTGCTCTGCATCACTGCCCAGATCGATCTTTCTGCTCTACATTGCTGCCCAGATCGGTCTCTCTGCTCTGCATCGCCACCCGGATCGATCTTTCTGCTCTGCATCGACACCCGGATCAATCTCTCTGCTCTGCATCGCCACCCGGATCGGTCTCTCTGCTCTGCATCGCCGGCCAGAGCGATCTCTCTGCTCTGCATTGCCGCCTGGGAGGTTTGTTTGCGCCCCCGCCCTGCTGGAGCACCAGCTGGCACTGCTGAGTGATCTGTGTACATTACAAGGATTTTTGACAAATTTTGTTGCAGATTGCAGATTTGTTGCAGATTCCTGCCTTTTGTTATTCTGAAGAAATCCCTGTGTGTTCATCTGTCTTCTTTACAGAAGTGAGTCTAATGGGAGTGTTTTCTTATGTATCAATTAGCTGCTGCACCTGCATAAGCTCTAAAGAGGGGCTCTTTAGATGTGATATCCTATTGGGAGTATCTCACCAAAATGACATTTGTGCTGCAGGGGGTGCCTGAAATCTGACTTGCATCTTAGTGCAGATTTCTGGGAAAATCAGTGAGCCAATCACACAATTAGCAACAATGTCTAGGGAATGCCCAGGAAAAAACCAAAGCCTACTTACCACCAGCTCGCAGACAACCAAATTGACCTGTCTAACAGTATGCATTAAAAACAGGGGTTTAGTCCCAAACTCATGCGTGAGCCACAGAGCCACGATTAGCCAATCACACAAACAGAAAATGACATTTCTGGGGGGCATTCTGTGCACATTCTATGTACAGAACACCTCCATGTAGCCATATTGCAGTTCACAGAAAATTATAGTACTGCAGATTGAAAAGAAAAGGTAATTTTTATAACAATAAATTACAATATGACTCTTGTCACAATTGGTATATGGCTATATTATTATTTTTTTAATTTACTATTTTTTTTCCACAAAAGTGGAGTTACTCTTTAAGTCACAGACCCAAAACAAGTCTTCAGATCTGGAAAGTGAGTGTAAACTCAGAAGTTCTTTTCTGCAAAGGACTTGTAATACATTCCAAATTACCATTCCTTAGGTACAGTGGCTGCATTTGTTTACTTTTTTTCAGGCCTTTTTACTTAAAGCCCCATACACACTATCAGATTTTCTGCTGCTTTTTTCCTTCAGATTTACCAAAACCATATAATATGAGGTCAAACATTAGGAATTTCAATTTGTATGCAATCAGGCAGGCCCTTGCACTACATTGTTTTGGTAAATCTACATTTATTATCCCATTGTGTTTTGCTGGTTACTGGGCATGGAGGGGGAGGAGGGAGGTAGTGGGCTGTCATTTACCATTGTGTATACGCCCACATGTGTGACTCTATAGTCACATGGGCTGCTCAGATGTGATAGGGAGGAAATGCTCAGCATAGAAACTCACTGAAAACTGAGCATGTGCAGAGTTGCCACCACAGCTGAAAAATCCCTAGCTGAATTGGGGAAATGGACAGAACTGGGAGATAGAGAGCAACAGGATTGACCAGATGGTTTGCAGAATACAGAAAACAAATCTTATACAGTAGTGACTGAGTGAGTATGAACAGCATGTAATACACCATGTATTGATAGTTTTTTATGATGTGGGTCAGCTACTCATCTGGCCAGTAAGATTTTCTATCCAGGGTGACAACATTCAATTACCATACTGTATCTATGGAGGATCATTGTTGTCACCCTAGGCTAAGGTGACCAGATTTTTAAAATGAAATCCAGGGACATATATATTTTTTTTTATTAGTAAAGGCAGCAATCAGCGACTCATAGCAGGACTGCGATATTGCGGTGGACCAGCACATCATCCTCAGAAAGGGACACAGATAATGGAAAAAATACACCCCCCTAAGCTAGTAGGAGCGGGTATGTGAAATTTAGATTTTTCTTTTATTCTGCACTGTCTTTGAAAATTGCCCCAGCTCCTGTTGAAGTCAAATCCGGGGTCAAAACCAGGGACAGACTTGGTCCGGGGACAGTGTCCTCAATCCGGGGACTGTCCCCTGAAACCGGGGACATCTGGTCACCTTACCCTAGGCTGGTCTTCTGATTTGGATTATAAAATGCCCCCTGCCCTCACCTTCATTCATATAGGGGAGTTGTTTTGCATTTCACAGAAGATAGCTGGGAAAGCTGATAACATAGTTTGAGGATACAGTCCAATATACAGGGATTTATAAAGACTCTGGAAATCTTACAGGATCAGTGGCTAGTTTTCTGTACTTTCAGAAGATGTTCTCAGCCTGAAAATAATTAATGCAGCCATCACATTGAAGGACTGATAAGACTGTTAAAGTGGTTGTAAACCCTTACAAACCACTTTGGCCTACAGGTAAGCCTAGATTAAGGCTTACCCGTAGGTCCAAGAAATATCTCCTGAACCTATACGGTTTAGGAGATATTTGCCCGAAGACAGGCACCGCTGTCTACGGCGCATGCGCACTGAGCGCGGCATTGTCAATGACGAAGTTGCCGCGCGACGGCTCCCGTGCGCATGCGCAGGAGTGACGTCATCGCGGCTTCGCCGAATGACAGCGGCGGGGCTGCGAGACTCCACCGAGAAGATGGATGCGCCGGACTACAGGGGACAGCGGTGACATCGCTGGCTCCTGTGTCAGGTAAGTGACACATAATGGACTACTATGTGATGCATAGTAGTCCATTATGCTTTGCCTTTGCAGGGAATGAAAGAGGAAGTAAACCCATCAGGGTTTACTTCCTCTTTAAGGCCCACACACTATCAGATTTTCTTCTGATTTTTGTCTTCAGATTTACCAAAACCATATACCCGTATTTATCTGCGTATAACACGCGCCGGCATATAACACGCACCCCAAGTTTAGGGGGAAATTTTAAGGAAAAAAACTTACATTTAAATGCCCATCAATGCAGCCTTATCAGTATCCATCTGCATGCTTGTCAGTGTCATTTGCATCCTTGCATCCTTGTCAGTGTCATTTGCAGCTTTGCATTCTTGTCAGTGTCATTTGCAGCCTTGCAGCGTCCATCTGCAGCCTCCTCAGTGTCATTTGCAGCCTTGCCCAGGCTGCAGTTAAACTGCAGTGACATGTCAGTGTCACTGCAGTTTGAAAATGGCGCCACCGAGATACACAGAGCCGGTCCTGTGTATCTCGGCTCTTCTGGGCTCCTCTCGGAGCGGAGAAGCGAGCATCGCTGATAGCTATACATAGCCGAGTGTGCTCGGCTATCCTTGGCTAGTTCCGCTCAGTCACACCCAGTCCTGCCCTATGATGGACATAATGCAGGGACTGGGCGTGACTGTGAGCAGAGCCGAGCGCTGCTCATATACATGCATAGACGAGTGTACTCGGCTAGGCTAGCTCCACTCACAGTCACGCCCAGTCCCTGCGTTATGTCCATCATAAGGCGGGACTGAGCGGAAATAGCCGAGTACACTCAGCTATGTATAGATATCAGCGTTGCTCTATCCTCAGCTCACAATCGGCGGGGGATTGGCAGGGATCGGCGTATAACACTCACCCACGATTTCCCCCTGATTTTAAGGGAAAAAAAGTGCGTGTTATACGCCGATAAATACGGTAATATGAGGTCAAACCTTAGGAGTTTCAATTTGTATGTAATCAGGCAGGCCCTTGCACTACATGGTTTTGGTAAATCTGATGGAAAAAAATCAGCAGAAAATCTGATAGTGTGTATGGGGCTTTAGGGTTAGATATACTTGAAGCTAAAAACAAGAACGCTTTGGCCACATTATGATTAGACAGGATCTAATGGTAAAGAGAGCGATGTGATGAAATATTGACGGGTAAGATGGACAGATAGAGCTGCTGTAGAAAAAAAACAAAAGCTTGTTGGAGCCATTGCCTAATAGGCCTGCCATGCTAAAATCAATGAGGCCATTAAGTTTCATATTCTACAGAACACGCCCAAACTAAAATCTGGGACCCCAAGCTGACTACGAAGCCTATCTCCCGTCTAAGTTGGTGTCCTCTATCATTTTTCCACACAATTGCAATTTTTTGGCTTGTTTGCTTCATCAGTTCCTGCCTCACCATTACCGTGAAGGCAGCGCTACAGCTTACAGTATGATGGAACCAAATGAAGGACTAGAGGCTTGGGACAGTCAAAGTATGTTATAACCCACATGTACAGTGCCTTGAAAAAGTATTCATACCCCTTGAAATTTTCCAATTTTTTTTCAAGTTACAACCAAAAACGTAAATGTATTTTATTGGGTGATAGACCAACACAAAGCGGCACATAATTATGAAGTGGAAGGAAAATGATAAATGGTTTTCAATTTTTTTATAAACAAATATCTGAAAAGTGTGACGTACATTTGTTTTCAGCCCCCTTTACTCTGATCCCCCTAACTAAAATCTAGTGGAACCAATTGCCTTCAGAAGTCACCAAATTAGCCCACCTGTGTGTAATTTAATCTCAGTATAAATACAGCTGTTCTGTGAAGGCCTCTGAGGTTTTTTAGATACCTTAGCATGAAGGCCAAGGGAACACACCAGACAGGTCAGTGATAAAGTTTAGGAAAAGTTTAAAGCAGGGTTAAGTTATAAAAAAAAAATATGCCAAGCTTTGAACATCCCACGGAGCACTGTTCAATCCATCAACTGAAAATGGAAAGAGTACGGCACAACTGCAAACCTACCAAGACATAGCCGTCTACCTAAACTGACAGGTCGGGCAAGGAGAGCATTAATCAGAGAAGCAGCCAAGAGGTCTGTGGTAACTCTGGAGGAGCTGCAGAGATCCACAGCTCAGGTGGGAGAATCTGTCCACAGGACAACTATTAGCCCTTGTACACATGGTCGGAGAATCCGTCGGAATGTGTTCTATCGGACCGTGTTGTCGGATAATCCGACTGTGTGTGGTATGCATCAGACTGATTCCGTCGGAATATCCGTCGGCCCAATTTTCCAACTTGTTGGAAATATTTTCCGACAAACTGGTCCGATAGGACATACTCCGATCATGTGTAGAGAATTTTGATCGGACAAAGTGCCACGCATGCTCAGATCAAATTCCTACATCAAAGCTATTGGCTACTAGCCTGAACGCAGTCCCGTCGTAACGAAATAACGTCATCACGTTCTGAATGATCGGATTTTCCGACAACTTGGTCCGACCGTGTGTATGCAACAGTTTCTGACAAAATCCAACGGATTTGGTTGGCAGAATGTCCGACCGTGTGTACAAGGGCTTAGTTGTGCTCTCCACAAATCTGGCCTTTATAGAAGAGTGGCAAGAAGAAAGCCGTTGTTGAAAGAAAGCCAAAAGAAGTCCCATTTGCAGTTTGCGAGAAGCCATGTGGGGGACACAGCAAACATGTGGAAGAAGGTGCTCTGGTCAGATAAGACAAAAATTTTACTTTTTGGCCTAAAAGCAAAACGCTATGTGTGGCCGAAACTAACACTGCAAATTACCCTGAACACACCATCCCCACCATGAAACATGGTGGTGGCAGCATCATGTTGCGTGGATGATTTTCTTCAGCAGGGACAGGGAAGCTGGTCAGAGTTGATGGGAAGATGGATGGAGCAAAATACAGGACAATCTGAGAAGAAAACCTGTTAGAGTCTTCAAAAGACTTGAGACTGGGGCAGGGGTTCACCTTCCAGCAGGACAACGACCCTAAACATACAGCCAGAGCTACAATGGAATGCTTTAGATCAAAGCATATTCATGTGTTAGAATGGCCCAGTCAAAGTCCAGACCTAAATCCTATTGAGAAACATGAGACATGAAAATTTGTGTTCACAGATGCTTTCCATCCAATCTAACAGATCTTGAGCTATTTTACAAAGAAGAATGTGCAAAAATGTCACTCTCTAGATGTGCAAAACTGGTAGACATCCCCAAAAAGACTTGCAGCTGTAATTGCAGTGAAAGGAGGTTCTACAAACGATTCACTCAGGGGGCTGAATACGAATGCACGCCAGACTTTTCACATACAGTACTTATTTGTAAAAAACAAAAAACACGTTGTGTTGGTCTATCACATAAAGTACCAATAAAATAAATTATCGTTTTTGGTTGTAACATGACAAAATGGAAAAATTTCTAGGGGTATGAATACCTCAACATACAAGGGACAGTGAAAATAGAGATTTTAATGTGCCAGAAATACCACCAAAAAAAACACAAGAAAAAAATACAAAAAAATATATATATATATATATATATATATACATAAAAATAGAGTTTTATTCTTGCATTAAAAAGAATTCCCTCTTAAAGGGGATGTAAAGTCAGAAGATTTTTTATCTTAATGCATTCCATGTGCAGCAGCTGCCCCAGCACCCCCTAATACTTACCTGAGCCCCATCTTTTTCCAGCGATGTCCACGAGTGTCTCGGCCGTCTGAGACTCCCCTTATTGGCTGAGATACAGCAGTGATGCCACTGGCTCCCTCTACTGCCAATCAACGTCAGTCAGCCAATCAGGAGAGAGAGGGGACAGGGCCACACTGCAGCTCCGTGTCTGAATGGACACGGAGCTGTGACTCAGTTTGGGTGCCCCCATAGCAAGCTGCTTGCTGTGGGGGCACTTGATAGTAGAGAGGGGCCAGGAGCACAGAAGAGGGACCTTAAGAAGAGGAGGATGTGGACTGCTCTGTGCAAATCCACTGCACAGAGTAGGTAAGAAGTAGGTAAAAAAAAAAAACGAGACTTTACAATCACTTTAAGTATAAAAACAGTTATCAACAGCTGCATGTATAATTGTGCATTTAAGTGCATAGAAGTGAAGAAATTATGAATCGACTTGTTTTGCCCGATAAAAGCTTCCTCAGGATCCCCTTCATCTTGTAATCTTTATAACAAAGCAGCTGACCCAAAAGACATTCTTTAATCCTTTAAAATGCAATATATGAGGAACTAACAACGGACGGTTAACACCATTCAGGCACTCTCATAGATAGTTTTGGTGATGTCGC
Source organism: Lithobates pipiens (assembly GCF_037356315.1). Taxonomy (NCBI): domain Eukaryota; kingdom Metazoa; phylum Chordata; class Amphibia; order Anura; family Ranidae; genus Lithobates; species Lithobates pipiens. The sequence continues at coordinate 105,412,539 of NW_027507748.1, forward strand.
CCTTAACCACAAAGGTAATCAATCAGAGAAGAGTCTCCTGGATGGATCCCACTAACTTGATCCACAGAACATAAACTAAAAAATGTAGACTATCAAGGACGGTGGTGATGACATTAAATCTACCTTCACCTGTCATAATGGCATGGTGACACACAGAAATATATAGAGATACAAGGACCTCAACCCTCACACAAAAGTTGACCAACCGCAAAAGTCCCTAATTCACACTCTGCAAAATGGCAGCAGTAACGAGGACAAGGATATAGAACTGCCCCCCTCTCCCTTTGCTAATGCATGTTGTAGAATGGGTGTACCGCCCTGCAACCTTTCTCTGCCGCCTTGCTTCAGTTGTCCATGGTTGGCAGGAGTTTGCACTGCACATGCATGGCCAATTGCTTGCTTTCTAGCAGCTCTAAAGTAGTTGAGCATACATGGTGTGTTTTTTATGTCACCTGTGGGTGTATGGAGTGGAGAGTGGGCATGCTAGAGCATAGTGTGACAGTAGTAGCAGTCAGAGCAGACATGAAGCCACAATCTACTGGTTGCCAACCACTGATCTAGAGCATGCATGTGGTGATGGGGTGAGTTGTAATGCAAACTAAAAGTAATGCAAAAGTGGGCATAACTTTTTAAAATAACTTACATAGGTCAAATTTTACATGTTGTTTGTAGAGTAATGCTCCATACACATGGTCGGACATTCCGACCACAAAATCCGTCTGATTTTTTCCGACGGATTTTGGCCAAAACTTGTCTTGCATTCACACGGTTGCACAAAGTTGTCGGAAAATCCGATCGTTCAGAACGAGGTGACATACAGAATGTACGAAGGGACTACGAAGAGGCCAGTAGCCAATAGCTTTCGTCTCCAAATTTTTTCTGAGCATGCGTGGCACTTTGTACTTCGAAATTCTCTACACAAAATCGGAAAAAGTCTGATCGGATTTTGTAAAATTTTAGATCCAGGTCTAAACCTTTTTCCATCGGAAATTCCGACAGAAAAAGTCAGATAGAACCCACGCACGATTGGATTTTCCAACAACATAATACGATCTGACTTTTTCTGTCAGAATTTCCGACCGTGTGTATGGGGCATAACTCTTCTATAGTAACTTTTCATTGCAGGTAAATAATGGATTCCAAGCAGAAGCATTGTGCTGTCATTAAGTTCTTGACAAAGGATGGGTTCAGGCTGTCTAACATCCACAGAAGGTTATAGAGTTGACAAGATGGACAGAAGCAATGTCTTGTTATTTAGTTACTCTTGTCAATGATGTCATCTCCATAAACAGTCTGTAGCCTTCTGTGGATGTTGGACAGTCTGCTCCCCTCTTTCATCAAGAACTGAATGACAGCTTGTTGCTTGTTTGCTTGGAAGAAGAAAGAAGAAAAAGGAAATGAAGGAGAAAGAAGTAGGAAGAAAAGAAAGAAGACCGAAGAAGAAGAAAGAGGAAGAAGGAGAAAGAGAAAGAAGAAGAGGAAAGAAGAAGAGGGAAGAAAAAGAAGGAAGACGAAGAAGAGGAAGGAAGAAAAAGAAGAAACAAGGAGGAAAAAATGAGGAAGAAGAAGGAGGAAAAAAATAAGGAAGAAGAGGAAGGAAGATGGAAGAAGAAGAAGGAATAAGAAGGAAAAGAACAAGGAAGAAGAAGAGTTACTATAGAGGAAGAGTAATGCCACATACACATGACCGGACTAGGTAGTGCGTCGGACAATCCGATCGTGTGTGGGTGTTTTTATTATAAAAATCAGACAGACCTAGAAATAGAATATGTTTCAAAACTATCCGACGGTCTCAAGTCCGACGGACTAAAAATCGGGAAAACCATTTGTCTGTATGCTGGTCCGACGGACCAAATACGACGCAAGGGCAGCTATTGGCTACTGGCTATTGAACTTCCTTGTCTTATGGCATCACGCTCCAAACTGATGGACTTTCGAATGGACTTAGTCCGTTTGTGTGTGGCCAAGTCCGTTTGTTCAGAAAGTCCGTCAGTCCTCTGCCGAAAGTCCGTCGGGAAGACCATTGGACCTAGTCCGTCGAAAAGCCCGGTCGTGTGTATGCGGCATTACTCCATCAACATGTGAAATTTGAATGACCTATGTAAGTTAATAAAAGAAAGTTATGCCCACTTTTGCATTACTTTCAGTTCAGCCCTGCACATCTGTGGCCATTATGAGTGGTTCCCGCTATGCTTGTTGGATATTTAATATAGAGAATCCAACAGGAGGAGCTGAAATATGGACAGCTGGGCAGGAAGAGAGTCAAACAATGAAAGGGAGATCCAAATTGTGGAGTATCAAGGATATACAGTATTGACATAGCCCTTCGAGCTCCACCTATATTGACAGCATCCCTTTTGCATGCCATTATTAGTAACCTTTAGGTTCCTTTCACACATGTGGACAGTATGACCGTATTTCATCCATCTGTTTGCGGATGAAATACGGACATACATGCATTCCTATGCGATAGCGGGTGTCTGCGGATGAACATCCACAGACACCCGCTATCGTCCATCTCCGCTATTGTCCGATTCTGCAGACGGAGAAAAATCATATTTTTCTATCCGTCTGCAGAGCGGATCGGATGAACACGGACAGATGGTCCGTGTTCATCCGATCCCCATAGAGGGGAGCGGAGAGCTGATAGGGCGGTTCCTGCACAGTGTGCCGGGACCGCCCTGTCATCTGCCGGCTCAGCGGGGACAAACGGAGCGATCCCCGTTGAGCAAGCGGATCATCACGGGCCAGATCATTACGGATCCATCCCGTGTGAAAGGGGCCTTAACCACTTGACCACTGGGCACTTAAACACCCTTAATAACCAGACCAATTTTCAGCTTTCGGTGCTCTCGCATTTTGAATGACAATTACTCAGTCATGCAACACTGGACTTATATGAAATTTTTGTCCTTTTTTCACACAAATAGAGCTTTCTTTTGGTAGTATTTAATCACCACTCGGTTTTTTTTTTTTTTTTTGTGCTATAAAAGAAAAAAGACTGAAAATTCTGTAAAAAAAATAATTTTTCTTAGTTTCTGTTATAAAATTTAGCAGATTAGTAATTTTTCTTCATAAATTTTCACCAAAATTTATACTACTACATATCTTTGGTAAAAATAAGTACAAATTGGTGGATATTATTTGGTCTTTGTGAAAGTTATAGAGTCCACAAGCTATGGTGCCAATATCTGAAAACTGATCACACCTGAAGTATTGACGGCCTATTTCAATTCTTCAGACCCTGCCAGAAAAGTACAAATACCCCCCAAATGACCCCTTTTTGGAAAGAAGTAATTCCAAGGTATTTAGTAAGAGGCATGATGAGTTTTTTGAAGTTGTCATTTTTTCCCACAATTCTTTGCAAAATCAAGAATTTTTTTACTTTTTTTTTCCCCCAAAATTGTCATCTTATCAGTTTATTTCTCACACACAGCATATACATACCACAAATTACACCCCAAAACACATTCTGCTATTACTCCCGAGTACGGCGATACCACATGTGTGAGACTTTTACACAGTGTGGCCACATACAGAGGCCCAACATGCAGGGAGCGCCATCAGGCGTTCTGGAGCACCCAGGACAATTCTGACATTTCTCTCCTACATGTAAAAATCATCATTTATTTGCTATAAAATTACATAGAACCCCAAAACATTATATATGTTTTTTAGCAAACACCCTGGAGAATACAATGGTGGTCGTTGCCACTTTTTATCTCGCACGGTATTTGCGCAGGAATTTTTCTAATGCTTTTTTTGGAAAAAAAAATGTTTTGTGCTTAAAAAAAAAACACAGCAAAGTTAGCCCAATTTTTGCATAATGTGAAAGATGAAGTTACGCCAAGTAAATAGATACCTAACATGTCACTCTTCAAAATTGCACATGCTCGTGGAATGGCGCCAAACGTCGCTACTTAAAAATCCCCATAGGCGACGCCTTAATTTTTTTTACTGGTTACATGTTTTGAGTTACAGAGGAAGTCTAGGGCTAGAATTATTTTTATTTTTTTATTGTTCATTTTACTTTATTTATTTTAGTTTGACATTTTTTTCCCCAAAAATACATTTTTTGATCACTTTTATTCCTATTACAAGGAATGTAAACATCCCTTGTAATAGGAATATGGCATGACAGGTCCTCTTTACAGTGAGATATGGGGTCAATAAGACCCCACATCTCACCTCTAAGCTGGAAAGCCTGAAATAAAAAATAAAAAAATAATATTCTGGCTTTGATCGTATTGGCGAGGTGGTAGAAGCACCGGAGGGCGGCGGGAGGGGATGTCTATGGCTGGGTATTGCAGGGTATCTCCGAGTATGGCTGGGTATCTCCGAGTATGGCTGGGTATCTCCTGGTATGGCAATTTATGGCAGGGTATTGCAGAGTATTGGCTGGAATTGTACTGCAGAGTATTGGTGGGTACTGCAGAGTATTGGTGGGTACTGCAGAGTATTAGCGGGTATTGCAGAGTATTGGCGGGTATTGCAGAGTATTAGCTGGTATTGCAGAGTATTGGCTGGTATTGCAGAGTATTGGCGGGTATTGCAGAGTATTGGCAGTTATTGCAGTGTATTAGCGGGTATTGCAGAGTATTGGCGGGTATTGCAGAGTTTTAGCTGGTATTGCAGAGTATTGGCGGGTATTGCAGAGTATTAGCAGGTATTGCAGAGTATTGGCGGGTATTGCAGAGTACTGGCGGGTATTGCAGAGTATTGGCTGGTATTGCAGCGTATTGGCAGGGAATTGAGGGGTTAAATTTCGGTGAGTAGCGATGTGGGCACTGCAGATGCAGCCCACAGCGCTGCTGACACCGATCTCTTCCCCCTCCGCTGTACCGATCGGTACAGAGAGGGGGAGGGAGGAACCGGCGTCATAACATGAGGCCGGTTTGTTTACAAGTGATCACTCAGTCGTTACCCTGATCCGTGATGCACCGGTGTCCCATCATATAAGGTCCCCCATCAGATAGTGTCCGCAGCAACACAGATTCTGAAAATAGCCGAGGATGAACGGCGTGAGTCCAGGTTCTACCCCACCATCCAAGTGGACATAGAGTAGGAATAAAAAAGAGCCGAGCGCAGCAAGGCCGAGCCCCAAGCGTGGCGAGCGAAGCTCGCCCGCGAGGGGCCCTCTAATTTTCACAACCCTATGTCCGCTTGGATGGTGGGGCTACCTCTGCCTCTCTCCTTCACAAGTCAACGGTGGTTTCTCTGCACAGCTCTGACACACACCCTGCTGAGTCGGAGCTAAAATTCACTAACCTGCAGAAGATACTTATGGGGTGCTCTTGCACTACATTTAAGTCATCTGGAATACACTGTTAACTATGTAAGAATGTTGTTCATTGTCTATAGCCTGGCTTTCAACACCATTGTCCCAGATTTATTGGTGGAGAAGATGTTGAAGCTGAATTTGTCCCCATCCCTTTGCTGTTGGATAAAGAACTTCCTGGTTGACCACCTACAGGTGATCAGCCCGGGCAACCATGTTTCTTCCCAGTGAGTAGTTAGCATAGGAGTACCACAAGGTTGTGTACCCTTCTTTACTATCTATACACTTGTGATTTTACTCCTTGCCTTTCTACAAATAGCTTTATCAAATTTGCAGATGATACCACCATAGTAGGTTGCATCATAAGAGGGGATGATAATAATTACAAGGAACAGGTGAATGATCTAGTAGAGTGGTTTGAGGCAAATGATTTGTCCCTAAGCAAGGGGTGCCCAAACTTTTGAGGAGCAAGGGTCACTTTAGCAACTCGGTAACCGGTCATGTGCCACAATGAGTGGAGCGGGCAGATGATAGGTCCGTGTCCACGCTGCATATGCAGAACAGTCACGGACACAGCCTGCTCTACTCTATGGGCCCTCTGGTCCCCCCAGACAGAAGTGGACTGACCCCCTTCTGTTTTTTTTAGGTGGATCGGATTGAAAATAGGCGGGTGTAAATGGACACAAGTCTGTTTACATCTGCCACTCTATAGATGTGACTGGAGGGTCCGACTGGGTCCGCTGGAAAAACAGACAGACGTACTCAATAGGATCAATCGTGTGAAAGGGGCCTAAGGCTGCTTTTGCACTGATGCACTTCAGCTTACCTGCACCCAGGGCCAGATTAAGAGCATCATGGACCTGGTGCTAAGGATTTTGGTGGGCGGCCTTTTTATGAAAATAGATAAAATTTAAATGCAAACAATTTTTTGTTAAATTAAATTAAAGAGGGGGGGGGGGTGATGCCGAGATAGGGGGCTGAAAGAGAGGGGATAAGAGGGATGGGAAAAGAGAAAGGGGGTGAAAGAGAGAGAGGGGACAAGAGAGAGGGGGTGAGAAAAAGGGGAATACAGAGAGGGTAAAAGAGAGAGAGGGTGGTGGGAAAGAGGGGGTTGAAGGGGGCGAGAGAGAGAGAGAGAGAGAGAATGAGGGATAAAGGTGATGAGAGAGAGAGAACAGAGTGAAAGAGAAGGGATGAGAGATAGAGGGGGTGAGGGGGTAAAAGAGAGAAAGAGAGGGGGGTGAGAGTGAGGGGGTGAGTCTGTGGGGGGGGGGGGGGCAGCGCAGCATAGTACATTACATGGAGGGGATAGCACAGTACATTACATGGTTGGCACAATACATTACATGGTGGATACATGGATACAGCACATTTACTGGTGGGCAAAGCACAGCAAATTACATAGTGGGCACAGCACATAACATGGTTGGCACTTCCCAATACAGCACATTACAAGCACATTACACGTGACATGGTTGGCACAGCACTTGACATGGTTGGTACTGCACAACACATCACATTGCATGGTGGGCACAACACAGCACATGCACAAGGTGGGCACAGGACCTTATATGGCGGGCACAGCCTCCATGATGTCATCATGGAGGAGTGGAAGGGGACTCCAGTGGCAACATGTGAAGCTCTGGTGGCCTCCTTGCCCAAGAGGATTAAGGCAGTGCTGAAAAATAATGGTGGCCACACAGAATATTGACACTTTGGGACCAATTTGGACATTTTCACTTAGGGGTGTACTCACTTTTGTTGCCAGTGGTTTAGACATTAATGGCTGTGTGTTGAGTTATTTTGAGGAGACAGCAAATTTACACTGTTATACAAGCTGTACACTCGTTACTTTACATTGTAGCAAAGTGTCACTTCTTCAGTGTCACATGAAAAGATATAATGAAATAATATAAGATATGAGGGGTGTGCACACTTTTGTGAGATACTGTATATGTAGCACTAACCCCCGAAGGAGCTGCTGGTTTTATTCGGGCTTACCGTTACCTCTTCTGCTCGCCTCTTCATCTTGGGGGGGGGGGGGGGGTCCCCGTGGAAAGTAGCCCAAATGAAGATATATCAGACACGTGATCCTTTTTTGAAGATTTATTTAGAGGTAATACCAAAGAAAGACACAAGACACAGTCCTTCAATAGAGGGATAGAGGATAAGGGAGAGTTCAGGCACCTAGTAATTGCAGGTTAGAGGTATCAGTCAGATCCAGAGGACAAACAGAAATCTCTCACCATCACCTGTTAGCGCGCTTAAAAAGAAATGCATATACAGGAGCGATGTAAATATCATGCAAAGCAAAAAAGGAGCAGAATAAAATGTACTTATTTGCAATTACACAATCAAAGCGGAAACCATTACGCATGGTAAAGAAGCACTATTCGCATGAAAAGGGAAATGACTTGTGATTTTTGAATTTCAAGAAAAAAGGATTTTCCAAGGTAAATAAATCCAGCCTACAAGAACCCAGAATACAGCAATAAAGTGGAGTCATTTCTGACCAAGTCGGGGGGAAAAAAAAGTTCAAGTTCCAGGTAATGGATCTACCTTTTGAGTGCAAACCGTGGATCGTGAACGACAGACGATTGAAAGGGAATACTCCTGAGGAGAGACATCACCAAGTTGGAAGTTCACTTGCCTTGCCCATCGTAGCCGTTTTGAGCTTGACCAGTGTAGTTCAGAGGTACCCAACCTGCCTCTTACTGCTATACCACTTGTACTCCAACATCCCCATTTCTTACCCTTCTAAAATGAAGAGACCACACCTTAATTTTGGAGCATAAATGGCCATAGCAGCCTATTTATTATTCACCATATAAATAACTCCAGTATCACATATATACCAAAATTATCACATCCGTAACAACTTGTTTTACTCCAGTCTGTTGGTCTTTGACGGCACCCCCGAACTCCAACACATATTTCATCAATACACTGCGGGACCTTTTCCACATGATAGGCCTTCAGCGGATAATCAGCTTGGAGACAACCCCCTTCCCGCAGTGCAACCATTACAGTATTCCAGTTAACCTTTTGCTGGAATACACCAGAGGGGCACATACTACCGATGAGCCCCCCACCCCTTTCCATCACATATGTTTACTGCCACCGTCAAAGACCAACAAAACACCGCCGATCCACAGCTGCCATGACGACCATCTGCCATGTTTCTGAAAGAAAGAAAACACATAAACCAACAAACACAGACAACATATAGGGAGGGTGGGTGGAAAAACTGCCTTCTCTTGTCTTTCTCCAGCACTTTCTGTCCCCAGCTCAGTCCCGCCTCCTCCTTATATCTTACCACTCCCCCCTGGATTATTCTCACTGTCCCCTCCCCTCTTAGCTATCTTATTAACCCATGCCTTGTCTCCCCTAAACACACGGTCATACCCGGACCTACACTATTTTCCTTTCTTTCTTTTCCGTTCCGGCCTCACTTTCATTACACACTGCTATAGGGTAGATGTGTCCAACATATCTGGTAAGAGTACCTATTCCTCTCAGATATAGTCCAGTAGTCGGTTGCGAGATTTGCTGTGCCTTTTGAGGTCTAAAGATTTGAGTCCCAGGATTCTAATCGACATTATATTTATATATTTTTTTATTATTTTTTGGGACTTTTAGCCACTGTCATATATTTTGACTCACGTTTATTCATTTTCTGTTTCACTTACACCAATTCTTATATATAGGTGTACTATAGCGCTGCACTTTCTATACACTGTACTTTTGAATAAAGTAAACGATGTTGTCCTTATCAGGCCGGCAAATAACTATTTTGTCCGCATGGATGTGTCTCCCATAACCAGGGCCAGATTAAGAGCATCATGGACCTGGTGCTAAGGAGTTTGGTGGGCGCCCTTTTTATGAAAATAAATAAAAATGAAAATGCAAACAATATTTTGTTAAATTAAATGAAAGAGAGGGGGGAGGAGTATTACCGAGATAGGGGGCTGAAAGAGAGGGGATGAGAGAGAGGGGAAAAGAGAGAGAAAGGGGATGAAAGAGAGAGAGGGGACAAGAGAGAGGGTAAAAGAGAGAGAGGGTGGTAGAAAAGAGGGGGTTGAAGGGGGCGAGAGAGAGAGAATGGGGGATGAAGGTGATGAGAGAGAAAGAACAGGGTGAAAGAAAGGGGATGAGAGATAGAGGGGGTGAGAGGGTAAAAGGGAGAAAGAGAGGGGGCTGAGAGTGAGGGGGTGAGTCTGTGGGGGCGGGGGGGATAGCACAATACATTACATGGTTGGCACAACACATTACATGGTGGATACATGGATACAGAACTTTTAATGTTGGGCAAAGCACAGCAAATTACATAGTGGGCTTAGCACATTACATTACATGGTTGCCACTTCCCAATACAGCACATTACAAGGACCTAATGGATAAGGAATGCAAATACTCTGGACAGCCGCACTCCGGATTGAGTAAAAAATAAATGGTGCCTTTATTTTCTCAAGTAAAAGACTTCACATCACACAAATCACAGCAATGAGGGAAAAAAGTTATAGAACAAACATTTCTGACGTGTTTCACACTAAAACTAGCACTTACTCATTACAAGGACCTGCATGGTCTGGGGTAAGGATCCGACTCGAACCTGCTGGTCCGAGGCGCATTAACTGAGGGAGGATTCAAAGTGTCCGGGTGTGCTCTTGGCTTAGAGAGGCATCACAGCTCGTGGAAGTGACTGGGGGAGGACTCTTCAGAGGAGGGCCGACAAGTGGCATCCTGAGAAGTGCCTGGTTACTGAGTTGGGAAGGACATTGAGGAATTTACACTTTTTCAGTACCATTGAGGAGACGGGAAACGTTCCAGGTACAAAAGAAAAAGGTTCCTGTTCACCCTTAGTTGACTGATCAAGTTTTAAGTCAACGTGCTGACTGCCATGATCTCTGGCTAGAGCTCTGTTCAGCCTTGAAGTACCCAGCTGGGTGGAAATAGAGAGTCTGCTAGACCTGCAGTTCAAAGTGCCTGAGTTCTTCATCTGTACCCTCTGTTCCCTAAGAGACTGTGTTATTTGAAAGTTGTTGCTGCAAAATAAAACCTTTTAAAGAGGACTTCATCTGTGTCAGTGTTCAAGTCGTTGGGTATCAACCCTGGGAACCCCTAGACGTGGAAGAGCAGGCCGAGAGAAGGTAACTGGTAAGCCCAATAATTCAAGGCCGCACAGCAAAGGTTTTGGCCGCTACACTTATGTCAACAGCATGGGAGATGTCCTTCCTCCCGGGCTCTTGCTGGTTAGGACAACATCAGCACCCCTCCCCCAGACAGCTCCCAGACACAGAGGATCTGTGTGAGTGTAACAGATCCTGTGATAGGGGTCAGACATCTGCACAGACAAGCCTTGGCTGCAGTGACTAACATTTATCTCCTCCATGTGTGCAGTGCACAGAGGGCTCCTCTTCCTTCAAGAAGGCACACAGATATTGATAAGCCACTGGCATGGGCCTATATTGAGGGAGGGGCCTGGAGCTGCAGCTCCACAAGCCCCTATGTTAATCCGGCCCTGGCCTTCGGCTGCTCAATATCTTGCCTGAAGGCCTTCTCTACTCTGGAGGCAAAGCAATCCAGGTCCTCCCTTGTGGGGAGGGACCAGATGTGCTGCTTCAGGTCCCAGTCACCCACCAGCTCTGAAATATCAGAGCCCCATTCTTGGGAGGCTGAGGAGCCAGGAGATTCAGGGGGCGGGGGGGGGGGGCAATGTCCCTTACCAGCTGAGGCGAGAATATGGGGGACACAGCAGGATGCTCAGAAGCTCTGGTCACTGCTGCAGCGTCCGCCCCACGGCCTTTCCTGGATGCCATCTTGGAAGTCCCACCACGCGGCTGGGGACATCACAGTGGGCTCCGTGTAAGTGCGATATTCCCTCCGGTGTATGCTGATGAAGCTGCAGATCGTGAGGAGCTCTGGAGATCTGCTTCTTCACTTGACCATGTCCAAGCCTCATCCACACATGCCTATACATGCGTACATATAAGGGCAGTGACATACATGTCCATGTATGTGTAGCGCCGGTACTCCTAATGAGTACGTGCTATGTCTGTAAATTTAGTTTTTGCCCAAAATTATAGTTAAGTTTTGGGGTTAATTGTTCTAAATTATGCTTTGGTATCAGTTTGGCTGGGCTGTATTGAGGTTCTGCCTGGTCATAGGTGGGGTTTGCACCTGTGAGAGGCCTTAGAACACAGGCTGGTTGGACGCATTGGGTACCAATCTCTCTCTCAAAGCCAATCAGTGGGCGTTTGTCTCGCTGTGTATTCCGGGACAGGGTGCTTAAGCTGCTGAAGTCATGTGGTTGTGGGTTCCGGTCCAGAAGTTGTTGCTGACTCCATGGTCCTGGTCCTCCTGACCAGCCCCCAGAGGACCTCATTGCCTGGGGTGCGGATCCATCCGTTTCTGGCTAGTTTGAGGCGCAGTAACTGGAAGGAGGATTCTAAGGTGTTCCGGTGCCGTCTCGAGTTTGGAGAGGCCCAGCAACTCTACATGCGACCGGGGGAGGACTCTTCAGTAAGAGGGCTACGCACGAGGCTGGCTGCTTGGTAAGAGCCTGGAAGCTGAGCTGCCATGGACATTGATTGAATCCACATTTCTTATGGTATCGCTGGACCGGCTGCAAGATTCTGGTAGAGTAAGAAAAGTTCCTACCTCTATCCTTCCGGTTACAACTAAGTTTTTCAACCAAGTCTGTATGAGAGACTGTGCAAGGCTAGACTTACCTGTTGGCTGCTAGATCCAAGGTCAAGGATTTATCCAACAGTTAGAGTCCAGTTGTGAGTGGTTATTCCCTGGATTATGTACAGAGAGAGACTTTTATTGAAGCCAGCAGTTCCAAGCACCTGAGCTAAACTTTATCCTGATACCCTCTATTCCCAACTTAGAGACTGAGTTTGTTCAACTGTTTTATGCAAAATAAAAATCCTAACAAGGAACCCAAGTGTCGGTTTCTACAGTTACTGGGTCATCAACCCTGGGAACCTCTAGACAAGGACAACGAGTTACGAGCTGGTGGAGGTAATCGGTAAGCCCAGAAAAATTCAGCCGCTCTTTTGGGGGTAAGTGCTACATATGCATGATTGGGGGTACATCTACATCCTGCTGTTTTAGCACAAATTGATGAGCTTAGGCCTCGTGCACACTGGACATTTTTACAGCTGCCCCTAGGGGCATCAGGCTTTTTTTTTTTTTTTTTACAGCTTAAAAACCCTGTGTCCATGTTATTCTATGTGTCTAAATTTACTAAAACCGGAGCACTTAGAATTTAGTGCAGCTGTGCATGGTAGCCAATTATCTTCTAACTTTAGTTTGCTCAAATAAGCTTTGGCAATAAAACTTGGAAGCTGATCAGCTTTTATGCAGACTTGCACCAGATTTTGCCTGCTTCAGCTTTAGAGCATAACCCCCATAGAGTTTTAGGAATTGTAAGTGGCATAGGCGTTTTCAAGCTGCAAAAAAAAAAAAAAAAACAGGTCCAGGGCATTCTGGAGCAGCAGCGTTACAACTGTAAAAACGCCTGATGCGGCTAAACGCGTGTTAACGCTATATACAGCGTTAAGCTGCATCAAGCATTTTTAAGCTGTAGTAATTGGATTTGTTGTGGAAAATAGAAGAGGGCAGAGAAACATGGCTAAACGCGCATTAACGCCAATGCATTGGCATTAATGCGCAAATAATGGAATAATGCATTATAATAATGCATAACACTTCTAAAAGCACGTTTTTACAGCTGCTTTTTTACTGGTGTTGGTAATGGCTTTGCAGCTAGTTTTTTTTTTTTTAACTCCCTGTGTGCATAGGCTACAACACTCACATGGAAGTCTAAATGTTGCCTACTCTTGAATTTGATTTAGTACCCATTCACACTACTGTGTTGTAGTAATATGTGAACTCTAGTGCGATGTGTTGTTATTAATTTTGAATACATTTGATAAAAATCTGATTTAAATAAAAAAATAATTTTTTTGGATTATTTTTTTTTTTTTAAATCATTGATTTTTATCCACCCTGCTCTTAGACCCCTTTCACGCGTTTTTTAGGCATTTTTCAGGTGCTTTAGCGTTAAAAAGCGCCTGTAAAGCGCTTGAAAGAAGCTTCATCTGCAATCCCAATGTGAAAGCCTGAGTGCTTTAAGAGCCCTTTCACACTGCCAGTGCCAGAAAAATGCTTGGAAAGCGCCACTTAAACTAACGGCGCTTTACCAGCGTTTTTTGAGTGCTAGTGGGGCGCTTTTAACCCCCGCTAATGGCCAAATAAAGGGTTAAAAGCGCCCACAAAGCGCTGCTGCCAAAAGCACTTTGCAGGCGCTTCCCATTGATTTCAATGGGAAGGGGCGCTTTAGGAGTGGTGTATTCACTGCTCCAAAAGCGCTGCAAAGAAGCTGCTTGCAGGACTTTTTTTTGACACTCCGCCAGCGCAGCACTTCAGCGTGAAAGCACTTGAAAACCTCCCCAGTGTGAAAGGGGTCTAAAGCATGTCTTATTTAATTCAGTATTTCCTATACGCCAAGCAATCCTTGTTTTGTACATTCCCACACAAGTGGCATTGTTGAGATACTAATGCCTCCGCCTGTGTGTAAGTGAGATCACCTGCACTGCTGAATGGGGGAAGTACTCATTGAATTAACCAGCCACAGGTGTATTTACCTAGATATAAGCAGCATGTGGAAAGTGTAGTCTGTTCTACTCCTGTGCAAGTTTCTCTGAGTTTAGCTGGCTTTGGGTGAGTAGATGCTGCGTTTGGTTATTTAGTGCTATATGGTACAATTTTCTTGTGCAATTTCCTTTAGGGCCAGTTCACACCAGATGCAGTTCTGTTTGCCTTTTTTTTTTATTTCCCTGCACTAAAAATGCATTCACAGTGTTTTCCATGTATTCCAATGGCTCTAATTCACACCATGCAGTCAGTTTCCAGTGCAGAAACTGACTGGAACTGACTGTATTGGTTCAGAAAAAATGGAGCTGCATCTGGTCTGAACTGGCCCTTAGTGTTACTTTCAACTATGTATTACCAGGGCTTGCCTGATTGCATATGAATTGAAGATGTATGTGTCTTTAGTAAATCTAAAGGAAAATTGTATAATGTCTTATACAACTTGTGGTAAGATTTTCTATTTAATGCTATTTTGGGGGCTGCTGATTGACTCCCCTAGTCTGATGATCCTCTGTATCTGTTCAAGTCTGATTTCTTCCATAGCCCCTTATCCTAATCTACCCCCTGACTTGGGCAGGTGGCTTTTAGGTAGCTTAGGCCTGTTTCACAGGGACTTCAGCTTGTGTAAGAGCAGTGTGAACAGCATGCTGCATTTGCAGAGGTTTTGCCAAACTGTAGAAGCTTTTAAAGTACCATTCAGCTCTAGTTTGCAAATGTTGACCACAAATCCTAATGGGGGGTGCTTATTGTCACTTTTAAACTGTTAGCTTCAGCATTTCATGAAGCTTGTTAGGCTTTTAACGGCTTTGTTTTAGCCTCCTGTACATATAAGTTGGCAGTTTGAAGATGGATATATCAGTAATGGCGGCTGCTGCCACAACCAAGCTATCCATCTTTTCAGGAGCTGGTCCTCTTTGCGATAATGGTGGGCTCTGCGGTGGATTCACTGTTTATTGGTGGTGGGAGAGGTGCCACTGCTCTCCTGCTCCCTCTGTGCTTAACTGAGCTGTCGGTAGTGGCAGAGGCGATCTGGTGCTTGGTATGGAGATGAGTGAGGCTTAGATGGCCCCCACCCATCTCCATACATGGCAGGGCTGAAGCGACATCAAAATGTCACTTCCACCCATAGCTCTTAAAGATGTGTTGGGGGGGGGGGGGGGGGGGGGTTGTGCCCTGTCCTGACTCTCATATGAAAACGGTGGTCAAACCACACATGTGAGGGATTGGTAGAACAATAATTCCATCCCTAGACCTCCTCTGTAATTCAGAACATGCAACCTATAGACTTTTTTTTTTTATTTATTTTTTTAACCAAAAAGTTTGACAGCATTCCACAAGCGGGTGCAATTTTGAAGTGTGACATGTTGGGTATCAATTTACTCCCCCCCCCATGTATTTGAGAGCTGCTCAAAGCTTACTGAAATGTTCAAACCTCCTGTTCTCGCTGCTTTTATACAAGCTGAAGTCCATGGAAAAATGCCCAAGCGGTGTACCTTGGATTAACTGATGCCCTAATCTTTCTGATGTGGCAATGTTGCAATGCAAAAATTTGCTCTAAGTTGTCAAACATGTTTGGAAATGGAGGCTCCTTGCATGTCCTGTGCCATGCAACTGTGCTGCTCTTCACTGGTAGAATATTCTGAGGGACATTTAGCAGGTATAACTAAAGTTCTTTATTGCCCATCACAAAACTACTGCAGCACCCAGCTGATCTATCAAACTATCATCAGTGGGGTTTTTTGTATCTCAAAAGCTTGCTAGGAGGTCCTAACCCTTCTCTAATGATCCATTCATGTTACAACTGGAGGTTTTATTCAGCCGGTACAAACTTGCTGTAGTGTTTCTGGTCCGCTAAACCCATGACATTTTGCTTGTATTGAAGCCCAGCACTAGGCAGATCTGATTATTGGTTAGGATTAGAATGGCTTGGCTTTTGCTGTCATTGTGAAGACTTGTCGTCTTGGCACAAGAGATTAGGTGACTAGGAGGCACCCACAGAAATTAAAACCTAAGGTTCTAACCCCCGCCCCCCAATTCATTAAAAGGAACTTGGCAAAATCTCTCCAATGGGAGCCCTCACTTGCCATATAATTTTGCCTGGTGTTTGAGGTATGTACTACAGCTGTTTTGGGGGGGGGGGGGAAGAGAGAGGGGTCCCTTGCAGAAATGTATATATTTCAGCCATAAGCTCCAAAGGTTGAGGGTCTCTAATCACTAAGGACAGTTTTGTCATATTCTCATTGCGTTTGAATGAAACTTGTATAGTTAAGTTCTTAAATTATTATTTTTTTTATTTATTTTTTTTCCCCTCATTGACAAAAAATACTATCTGACAGGTGATCTTCATAATGTCTGGTCGTGGCAAGAAGGTTCAGAAGCCTGCAACTGGTGTCAAGGCTTCCAGGTCAGCTAAAGCAGGTCTCCAGTTCCCAGTAGGCCGCATCCACCGCTTTCTGAGGAAGGGAAACTATGCAGAGAGGATTGGCTCTGGATCCAGCATCTACATGGCAGCCACTCTTGAATATCTGTGTGCGGAGGTCCTGGAGCTGGCAGGAAACGCAGCCAGAGACAACAAGAAATCCCGCATCATGCCCAGACACATCCAGCTGGCTGTCAGGAATGATGAGGAACTGGCTAAGCTGTTTGCTGGTGTTACCATTGCAGATGGGGGAGTCTTGCCCAATATTCAATCTGTTCTCTTGCCAAAGAAGACTGCAAAAGGCTCCTCACAGGAGCCCAAAGCTGCTGAGTCTCAGGAGTTTTGAATAAACAAATATTTAACTTCATGTACTTGCAATTTAACTTGATAATGCACTTGTAATTTTTATCTGTTTTGGTTTAAAATTGTTTACATGTTTCCATTAAATTAATTTTTAATGTATTTGATTGTTTAGTTGCTATGTGTGCAAGCAGTGAAAAATAGGTGAGTGCTGGGGCTTTTTCCTAAATTGTAAAGCTGGGGCCCCAACCAAGTCTGCATTTCCATTAGCTTTGTGTTCCCACTTAAGGCCTAACATTGGCTTTTAACACTAAATGGTCCTAGCTTTAAGGACGTGTGTTCTATGAAAGTTGGTGCATAGGCTGTCCACTCAGATGATTTTTACTATGAAAGCTAACGTGTCTGTGGTGGTCTTGGGTGCTGAATGAAGCTGGAACAAGTTGTGGTGTTTGATAAACAAATGTGGGGCAGTGTGCAAAGAAATGTAAGTAAATTTAGGCCTAATCCACTTCATAGCATCTTTTCTTCACTCTACCTCAGTGGTCATCAACCCTGTCCTCAGGGCCCACTAACAGGCCAGATTTGCAAGATAACTGAAATGCATCACAGGTGATATCATTTGCTGCTCAGTGATTGCAGTATTCTAGTCTCCATCTCCCCAAGGTAATACATAAAACCTGGCCTGTAAGTGGGCCCTGAGGACAGGGTTGATGACCACTGCTCTACCTGATTACCTTGTAAGCTACGCCCCCCCCCGTTGATGGCCTGCAAGGCTAACAGGTATAAGCATGACTCATAGGCATTAAGGTACTTGAAGTTTTCTAACAGCCGGAGGGCCACAGGTTGAGGCCAATGTTCTCCAGCAGTGTTTCTCACATCTAGTCCTCCAAAGTGCACAAACAGGTCATGTTTTCAGGCTCTCCATTACCTTGCACAGGTGACTTGCTCAGTTTCACTGCCTTAGCAATTTCCACAGCTGTTTCATATGTGGGAAATCCTGAAAACATGACCTGTTGGTGCACATTGAGGACTGCTATTGAGAAACGCTGATCTACAGACTAGATTGGGTTTAATTGCTGCTTTCCTGTTATGAAAATGCTGGCTGTCCAAGTAATTCTAATGTTGATACTTCTGTTCCCATTATAAACCTTCATTATCCCTTGGACAAATTGTCTGTCCCCCCCCCCCCCCCCCCTTAGCTCATTATGAATTTTCTGTATCTTCACATTTGGGCAGCCATGCTGTACTAACTTGGCTATGGTCCTCACAGGCAATTTTCATATTTCCAAACTTTATAAATATGGTGGAAGCCATGCAAATGAAGGCTGAGTGAATAACAACATTTACATGCTCCATAAACTCAGTAGCAGCCCATCTACCAGGAAGAATAAGACCTTTGCCTGGTTCAGTGAGTGTTTCCCTCCTGTAAGAGGAAATTCTCAAAGGTGATACAATGGTGTATCTTATGTGCTAGGCATGAGTGATACAACAGGGAAAAAATGTCACAGGACTGGATGGACCCACTTGGTTCTAGCATAGGGAAGCTGGTGTTTGTAAAACTTCTAATTTATATGCCTGTCTTATTGAAACTAAGGGTCCTTTCACACGGGGCGGATCAGTTCTGATCCGCTCCGTCTCTGCACACTGCGCAGGGACGGACCTGTCACAGCGCCGCTCTCCCCTATGGGAGATCGGATGACGACGGACCGCAGTGCCCGTCGTCACCCGATCCGCAGACGGATGGAAAAATAGCTTTTTCCTCCGTTACACTTTTTCGGAGCGGGTCGGATGTCAGCGGACATGTCACCGCTGACATCCGACGCTCCATAGAGCTCTATGGAGCACCCGTTCAGGTCCGCCTGAAAAACTGACAGGCGGGCCTGAACGGGACGTCAGTGTGAAAGAGGGCAGCTAGGAAGACCATTTCCCTAATTATGGGGCTAGGCACAAGCTCTAAATGTGGGAGTATGGTGTTGCTACTTCTAGGCTAGCATCAGATGGCTAAATGTAGCAGCTTGTGTACTCCTATAGGCTTATAAGGAGAAAAGCTATTCTGACTTGTGCAAATGCCTGTGCCCACAAACCCTTGTGCTGCCCACAATCCTGATCAATGGCTTAATTGTCTTCATACTGCACAATATACTTTACAGGATGCACAAAACTGTAATTGTATTAAAGTTCAGATTTGAACGTTTTTTTTTTTTTTTTTTTTTTTTGGGGGGCGGGCTGCTATAATGCAATTGGTGGTCAATTTAGTGCAATTTTTCCCTGGAGGTTAAATCTTCTTCATTGGACAATGTTTGCACTATTACTGTGTGTGGAGAAGAAAAAAAAAAAAAAAAATGGGCTTTGCGATATATCAAACACTAAAGGGACAGGTTAGAATATAAATGTTAACCTGTGTTGGCCAACTCTAATAGTAACAAAGGGCAGGTGCCAATTTCAAGGCAGATGACAGCTGGCATTACAATGGTGGTAATCAGAGCAGCTTTTGTTCCAAGTCAGGGAAAGTCTGTAGGCAAGACTGACTTTATTAGTACAAACACTGGTAAATCCCTAACGGTTTCTGCCATTGTTGGCTAAAAGTGGTAAAGGGTTGGGACTTTAGCTCCCTCACTTTGTTTTATTTTGATGGTTTGTGACGTGAGGGGGGAAATCACCAATGGGCAACAGATTATGAAACACCTGTCAAAATAAAAAAAACTTTATATAAATTATAAAAGGGTGTCAGATCAGAAGAATATAGGAATTTCCTTTAAACACAGGCTGCCTTTTTATAGTTGTTGCAAATCCTACCAGCGCCATAGTTCTTTATCTTGTTTAGTATACATGATTAGGAGATTTACTAAAACTGGAGCAGTTGTGCATGATGGCCAATCAGCTTCTAACGTCAGCTGGTTTAAGATTTGACATGACAACCGGGAAGCTGATTGGTTTCTATGCAGAGCTGCACTAGTCTTTGCACATTACAGTCTTGGTAAACCACCTCCCACTTTTTTTTGTCAAAATGCTCTACTTGCCACCTACATGATTATAATGTCAGTATTGCATTGTATATCCCTGTATGTTGTAGTCGTTCAGGTGTCTTTTTTTTTTTTTTTTTTTTTTTTTTTACTATCGGACACCACCGCCTGTGGAAGGGAATTCCACATCCTTGCCGCTCTTACAGTAAAGAACCCTTTGTAGTTTAAGGTTAAACCTTTCTTCTAATTTTAATGAGGTGCCACTTGTCTTATTAAACTCCTCTTCACGGAAATGTTTTATCCCTATTGGGGGGTAACCAGTGTGGTGTATGTAATTTTTTTTTTTTTTTTTCATTGCATAGTTCTCCTTAAGGGGGTGTGGCAAGGGATTTTTTTTATTTTTTATATATGCTAGCTTACATTTGCTAAAAGGTGTACCTCGTTCCCACCTCAAAAACTTGAGAGGTGTGCAAATATGAGAGAAATAAACTATAAGTATCAAGATGGTGTGTGTGTGTGTGTGTATATATAGAAAACACCTGTTACAGCACATAAATATCAATCTGAAAAATCACTGCTCTGCTGGAGAGGATGTGGGAATTACAGAAATTTTGGCAGAAAGGTTTATACAACTGATCCAGGAAATATTGCCACGAATCTTAAGTCTCATGTATAATGTAGCCATGTGTGTCTTAAGAGAGCGTACAATCGGGTTAAAGCTAAGGATATGAACGCTTTAATTTTTTCCTCAAAATCACGCAGGAAAAGCAATACAGTTTGAGTGATTACAAGATACTCTAATCAGCATAATATCTTTAGAGATATTTTGGGACAATTTTGGCCGCTACTACAAGCTGATCCGGTTGCAAATAAATATATAAAAGACTTTCCAGAAATTATTATAAGCGGGTTCATTCCCTTAGGGATCGTCTAGTCCGCAGCCACTTCTCAAACACTGAACCAACTGTTAATCCCAAAAAATTTGGGACTATTTCCTGTGGACATTGTGATGTATGTCCCTATATTAATAATTCGTCCAAATTTAAGATACCTAATGGAAAATGGCATTTCCCTAAATCTTATGTAACTTGCTCTACACCTAGTATTGTTTATCTTGCGCAGTGCTCATGTGGGGGTCTCTACGTGGGCAAAACGAAGAGACCATTTTTTAAGCGCATAAGAGATCATATTAAACCAATATATAACAAAAAAAAAATGGTTACAGCCATTAGCAGACATGTAGGTGTACACTATGCTTTTAACTCTGTCATCCTGTTTTTGGCTTTGGAGCATGTTCCGCTGAACTTAAGAGGGGGCACTGTTGATAAAACTCTGCTCCAACTTGAGGCTAGGTGGATCTTCACTCTCAAAGCCACTACATTTCCTGGATTCAATGAAATTTTAAGTTACAGATCCTTTTTATGAACAAATGAATTGGTATAATAACTTTCTGTAGCTCCCATTTTTCCTCTTTAATCCACTGGTTTGGAGTTTTTTTTAATATATATTAGGTAAACTTTAATATTATTGTATATAACGTATGTAATTGTATATGTGCAACATCAATTGACCTAACATTCAATATTTATCCATTATTTTATTGCTTAGTGTCTCTTCTTTTTTTATATAGGCATCTTGTGCTTGGCCTCAGGGCACTCTCCATGGATTTGGCACCTCTGGGTCCTCCGTGTCACCCTGGAGTGTTGCTATTAGGTAGTGCTTCCTCCCCTTTTGACCCCCATCAATGTATTTCCCATTATTTATTCCCGCTCCAGCATGCTTAACTTTTAATAGGAGGTCATACGGACACCCCGGGCAATTCCATGGGTGGAGTTTCACCAGGACATACGCTTTTTGGCAGCCCTAGTGCTCTAATTCATCCCGGTAATTTTTTACACTCTGTGGTTTGGAATTTGGTTCTGCACTCCCTCCTTCCTGTACTTGAGCTTCCGAGTGATATGGTGTCGCTGTTTACGCTTGAGGTTCCAGTTTTGGAACTCTGGTATTATGGGAAATGTAGTTCCCTTCCTTTCCTTGTTCCCTCCGGGCATGTGCAGTGCTGCCTATAATGCCCGCATCGAGCCGGTGACGTCAGACGCCGGCTTGATCGACGGAGGAAACATAAGGCAGGTTCTACCTCATTTATCTTTCTGTATGGTGGTTACTGCAGCTATATTCAAAGGTCGAATTTGTATTGGTAAGCCAATTAGGTTATGCACCACCTTCTATACTTAGTCCGCATATATTTCTATGGGACTCTGCATGGTGTGTTGATTAATAAGTGGGTTTCTCACTGTAATACCAGCTTTACTTGCTTCATATCTGCAGTTCAGCTGCAAATTGTCTGCGTTATACAATTTTCGACGATAGCCGCTTCAGCAATTTGGATATTTTTGATTTTAGTGCAGTAAGTATTGTTGCGATGTAAGTTAATTACTCCCAAATATTTAATAATTACAACCTGGGGTTGCCCCATTTATTCACAAAACTGAATATATCTAGATGTTAGTTGTATTTCTATATTCTATCTTTGGCTGTTTAGCAGGGTGCATAATTCCATCTACTATATTAATGGAGGCTATGTGCCCCTTTTTCAATAATTGAGGTAATTATATTTGAAACTTTAGTTTATTCAAATATATAGATGACTTGAGCCAATATCAGTACGTTTTATTCCTTGTGTTTTACAGCTTAGCCTTACCTCTGTCTATGCCAGTGATGGTGAACCTTGGCACCCCAGATGTTTTGGAACTACATTTCCCTAGGATGCTCTTGCACTCTGCAGTGTAGTGGAGCATCATGGGAAATGTAGTTTCAAAACATCTGGAGTGCCAAGGTTTGCCATCACTGGTCTATGCCCTCCTAAGTTGAGCGGTCGGCTGTGGGTTTTAGGGCAATGTGTAGCAAGTACCTCAGCTTCCTGTCGCTAGTACCCTCACAGTTCTAATCAGTCCACGCACATTGTTGGAAATTGTTTTGTTTGTGATATTTTAACTGTAGTCTTAATAAATGAATGTATTTTATCTTATGAATTTATCCTGTATTGATTACATATAAGCACCGTTAAAATCCCATCTTCGCTATCTCTGTATTTATAAATCAGAATGTAGATTATTCACAGTGAAGTCAGAATCTGGACCTGTACACATGTTGTAGGTCAGCGAGAGTATTAAAGCCAATGCATCAGCATTATAGGCAGGTAGCCTGCATTTTCAAAAGCAGGTTGAGCAATGACAGCCTCTATATGCTCTCAGCACAGTATATCAAAAATGTATGTGTGTGTGTGTGTGTATGTGTATATATATATATATATATATATATATATATATATATATATATATAAATATAATTTTTTTTGTTTTAAACAAAAACCTTATGTAGCTTTGGCTGGAGTGGCAAGGGACTATATCCTGTTGAGTTTTTATAGCTGTGCCTCTGCTGGGAGATCTAATCTCTGTATTTGTACCGGTGACCATTGTCCCCAGGGCTGAAATTTAGGAGAAAATCCAAATGTTTGAGTTGGCACCAGAACAGAAATAGAGAAGGAATGTTACAATGGGACACTACTTAAGAGATAACTTTCTAAAGGCCCATACACACGATCAGACTTTTTGACAACAAACATGCAAATTAGCTGTTTTGGAGCAACATCCGACTGTGTGTACGCTCCATCGGACAAACTTTTCTCAAATCGCCTTTCAGGACAACCCCGGAGAGAGTGTAGCTCCACCTTGTAATTAGGAAACACATGCCCACTTTAAAAACACCTCCTCTTCCTCCATGGCTTCAGTTATTGTGTTTCCTCCTTGGAGGAAGCATGTGCCTGAACCAGGGAGAGCTACACTCTCTGCAGGGGAGTAAGGCTTACCTTTCGTTGCAGGTTGTTTCTTTTTGACCCCCAGCAGCATCTCCACGGGGAGAGGACTCCTGGAGCTCCTGGTCCCGCCATCTCACGGGAGTAAGGACCCTCGGAGTGCCGGCGTCGGGTGCCCGGTGTCCGCTGGTTAGCGCAGGGAGGGCTCTGTTGCTGGCGGAGGCCGCTGCAGGTCAGCGGCATGGCTCCGTTTTCGGCGCCGGGTCCCGGGCGGCGACGGCGTCGTTCACGGTGACGCGCGGGCGCTCTGAGGGGGCGTGGCGCCGTGGTTCAAGCGCCTGGAACGCAGGGATCATGGGGCGGGTCAGGTGACCGCGTGCTTCCGCTTCCGGCCGGCCCTGATGACGCGGCGGCCGGGAAAATTTAAAACGACAGAGCTGTTTGTGATAGCTGCCTCACTCAAACGATGGAAGAGTGTAAGCCAGCTATGGCGGAGACAGGCGCCCCTAGCACCGGTCCAGCCCAGGTACGTAAGGTGCACTGGCACCCTCTGCTTTACTGTTGGGCTATGTCTTTGTCTGTTCCCCCCTCTTGGGGGCCTGTCGCTGCAGGTCAGAGGTGGACTTCGCTCTGACCTTTTGCAGCCTAGTTCTGGGGTCTCACTAGTGGTCTGTTTGGTGGTGGGTCTCTGCACTGGCTTGGTGTTAAGCAACTGGTTGTTGAGAGCTTTTAGTGAGTTAAACCTGTATGTCGTTTCAGGAAAAATCACTAGGAAAAGCTAGACCAGGTCAGAGAAAATGTCCTTCTTGCAAGACCCCCCTCAGAGATTCATGGCAGAAGGCAATGTGCAGAAATTGTATCAGAGAATTGGTGGAAGAGGAAACATCTCAACAATATAAGGATTTGTTTTCTTCGGTTAAAGAGCTGACAAACTCCTTGAGTTCAGTCAGGTCCATCCTGATACAAAAACCCTCCCGCACAGACCGAGCCTCAGAACTTACCGCCCAGCCCCAGGGCGTCGTCATCCAGACAGGTGGAAACTGAAGAGTCTGGAGACGAAGGGGGTAGTACTCTCATCTCCTTCAGGGATTCTGAGGAGGAGGAAGAGGAAGAAGATAGCAGGGGCTCCAAATTCAAGCTATCACTAGAGGAAGTAGATTATATTCTAAAAGCAATCTACACTACTCTAGAAATTCAAGAAGAAAAAGTACAACTGTCAGTTCATGACAAAATGTACCAGGGGTTGGACGAAACAAAACGGAGAGTTTTTCCAGTCCACAGGGTCCTCTCAGACTCAGTGAGAAAGGAGTGGAAGGACCCAGAAAAAGCCCCTTTCTTCTCTAAAGCTCTCAAGAGAAGGTTTCCCTTCGAAGATAAGGACTCAGAGGTTTGGAACAAAAAACCCAGAGTCGATGCAGCTTTCTCGCAGGTATCCAGACGAACGGATCTAGCCTTTGAGGATATGGGGATCCTTAAAGACCCAATGGACAAAAAAGCTGACTCCATCCTTAAAAAAGCTTGGGATGCTGCGTCAGTCAGTCTAAAACCAGCAATGGCAGCTACGGTGGTGGCCAGGAATCTGGAATGTTGGGTAGAGAAGCTGAAGAGCCATATTGAGGCGGGGACACCCTGCAAGGATCTCTTAGAGTCCTTTCCACTGATCCTGAATGCAGTCAAATACATGGCGGATGCATCAGCAGAATCGGTTAAACTGGCCGCTAGGTCTTCGGCTCTTGTAAATTCAGCCAGGAGAGCAGTTTGGCTGAAAACATGGTCTGGGGACACTGCTTCTAAGGTCAAGCTGTGTGGTCTTCCCTTCTCGGGTGACTTGCTCTTTGGTCCCGATTTAGAGTCTGTGCTGGATAGAACAGCCGATAAAAAGAAGGCTTTTCCAGTTAAGAAAAAGCAGATTGCCAAAAAGAATTTTCGTGCTTTTCAGCAGTCCCATAAAAAAGACCAGGAGCGCAAGAGCAGATGGGGTTCACAGAAGGGCAAAGGCAAGGGTGGAGTCCTCTTTAGATCTCCCCCAGAGCAGTCCCCTAAGAGCAAGTGACAATATCTCCCCAGTGGGGGGGAGACTGTCAGCTTTTCGCGAACAATGGGACAGGCTGTCTCCAAATCTGTTCGTGAAGAGCGTTGTCGATCAGGGGTACAGGTTGGAGTTTTCAGAACTACCCCCGAGCAGGTTTTACGTGACAACATTGCCAAGGGATCAGGAGAAGGCCTCTGCAATGAAGCTTTTGTTACAGGAGCTGATACAGCAAGAGGTTCTGATTCAAGTCCCAGTAAACCAGCAGGGCGGGGGTTTTTATTCACATATTTTTCTGGTGAAAAAACCCTCAGGGAAGTACCGTCTAATCCTGAATCTGAAATTTCTGAACAGGTTCATTCGGTACAAACATTTCAGGATGGATACATTTTTCTCCATCACAAAGCTGTTGACCCCAGAATGCTTCATGGCGTCCCTGGATCTAAGGGATGCCTACCTTCATATACCAATTCATCAGGCATCGCAGCAGTTCCTGCGCCTGGCATTGAAGGTGGGGAGTTCGGTATGGCACCTCCAATTCAGGGCTCTGCCATTCGGACTCTCGTCCTCTCCCAGGGTCTTTACGAAGATCATGGCAGAGGCTTTGGAGCCCCTGAAATTGAAGGGGATTCCAGTCGTCCCTTACCTGGACGACCTTTTGTTTTTTGCAGACTCCAGGGAGCAGGTCCTAGTCAATCTCCAGAGGGCCCAGTCTCACCTCGAGGGCCTGGGATGGCTTCTAAATCTAGAGAAGTCAATCCTGACCCCCTCACAGGAAATGAAATTTCTGGGGTATACATTAAATTCGATTCTCCAGAAAGTTTTCCTGCCGTTGGAAAAACAGGAAAAGTTGCAGCTAGCTGTACAGCGGATACAGAGCAACCAGACAGTCTCAGTCAGGACGGCTATGGCAGTTCTGGGCCTGCTTACGGCAGCAATCCCGGCTGTTCAGTGGGCCAGGTTCCATTCCAGACCCCTTCAGAGGGAGGTTCTGTCAAGCTGGTCCCATCAGGATGCTTTGGAAAAACAGCTAAAAATTTCGTCAAGGACGAAAAGGGCTCTTTGGTGGTGGAGAGACCAGGCAAACCTCTCAAGGGGCCTGGTGTGGACCTTTCCTGTGGACAAGCGCCTTACTACAGACACAAGTGCCTGGGGCTGGGGAGCCCATCTGGATGGTCAGACATCTCAGGGGGTCTGGTCCAAACGGGAAGCTCAAAGATCATCCAACTGGAGGGAGTTGAAGGCGATCTTTCTGGGTTTAGTGGCCTTTCAGCAGAGTTTGAGAGGCCACCACGTCCAGGTGTTGTCAGACAACACGACAGCGGTTACCTACATTATGAAGCAGGGGGGAACCAGAAGCAGGAGCTTGATGGAGCTGGCCAATCTGTTGTTAGCCTGGGCAGAGCAGAACACAGCCTCACTATCGGCAGTGCATCTGAAGGGCTCTCAGAATTTGTTTGCGGACCTCCTAAGCAGGCGCAAATTGCTGGAGGCAGAATGGAGTCTGAATCAGGAAGTGTTCCTGATGATCTCCGAGGCCTGGGGGGTTCCACAGGTAGACCTTTTTGCCAGCCAGCAGAACTCAAAGGTGGACAGATTCTTTTCTCTTCACCGAGGAGATGCAGCAATAGGGTTGGACGCATTTGCTCACCCCTGGCATTACCAGCTGTGCTACGCCTTTCCCCCCCTTTCCTCTAATTCCACTAGTACTGAGGAAATTCAGGGAAGAAAGGACAGACTTAATACTAGTCACTCCTTTTTGGCCAAAAAGGCCCTGGTTCGCGGGTCTTCGAAACCTAGCCTCGAAGCCCCCATGGAGGTTACCACTCAGAAAAGATCTGTTATCCCAGGGGACAGTAAGTCATCCAGAGGTGGAACTCCTACAGCTAACCGCCTGGTTTCTGAGGAGGACCTATTAAAAGCCAAAGGTCTCTCAGATAAAGTAGTAAAGACCCTGCTGTCTAGTAGGAAGGCAGTTACACAGGCAATTTACATGAAGGTCTGGGAAAAGTTCAACTCCTGGTGCAGTTCTAGAGAACTCAAGGTCAAGAGCACGGTGTCCGTCTTGGAGTTTCTCCATGAAGGAATGGAGAAGGGTCTCGCAGCCAGTACCCTGAAGACTCAGGTGGCTGCCTTATCAGTTTTCTTTGAAAAGACTTTATCTAAAGAAACTTTAATTTCTAGATTTTTTAGGGCTCTTGCTCGAAATAGACCAGTAGCCCTTAAAGACTTTCCCAGTTGGGATTTGTCTACAGTTTTACAGGGTCTCTCGGGAGCACCGTTTGAACCCTTACAGGAAGCTTCTTTACAGAAGGTGGTTTTAAAAACAATCTTTTTGGTGGCCATCACCTCGGCCAGGAGAGTCAGCGAGCTCCAAGCTCTAGCTATTACAGAACCCTTCCTTAGAATTTATCAGGACAGGGTGGTACTGAGGACGGATCCAGCATTCCTACCGAAAGTATCCTCAACTTTCCATCGATCACAGGAAATAGTGTTACCTACATTCTCTGCAACCCCAGAAAATGCAGGAGAGGAAGTTTTTCCACACATTGGATGTGAGAAGGTGTCTATTACAGTTTCTGAAAGTTACTAAAGATTTTAGAAAATCAAACGCCCTCTTCGTGATATTTTCTGGATCACGCAAGGGGGAGAAAGCTTCTAAAAGTACGCTGGGTAGGTGGCTTAAGTTGGCTATAACAGAAGCCTATAAAGCAAAAGGAGAAATACCTCCCTCAGGTATTGCTGCCCACTCTACTAGATCCACGGCAGTTTCCTGGGCTGAAAGGGCCGGTGCAACGCCTGAACAAATCTGCAAGGCTGCCACTTGGTCCAGTTATTCGACATTTCTCCGGCACTACCGGTTAGATCTACTGTCTGCAGCAGATCAGGCCTTCGGCAGGAAGGTACTGCAGGCAGTAGTCCCGCCCTAGGGTAAGTTTCTCGGTTATCCTCTCCGGGGTTGTCCTGAAAGGCGATTTGAGAAAGACTCAGTTAGACTTACCGGTGACGGTATTTCTAAGAGCCTTTCAGGACAACCGTTACTTCCCTCCCTAGGTTATGCTTAGTAAATGTATTAAGTTCTACCATGGTGTTGTGCTTTCTGTGCTTTGTTTTCCAGCGTCGGAAGGCCACAATAACTGAAGCCATGGAGGAAGAGGAGGTGTTTTTAAAGTGGGCATGTGTTTCCTAATTACAAGGTGGAGCTACACTCTCTCCGGGGTTGTCCTGAAAGGCTCTTAGAAATACCGTCACCGGTAAGTCTAACTGAGTCTTTTTGGTTTTCATTAGACTTTTGTTGGCTGTGCGAACGGACAAACTTTCTGGCAACAAAAGTCCGATGGAGCAAAGTCCGATCGTGTGTACAGAAAACCATAGGACTTTTGTACAAGGTACAAACACCCATGCTCAGAACCAATGCAAAAGATCAGACAACAATACAGAAGTTGACCAAAGGTGGCGGTAAAGAGCAGAAAAACCACATGATTTGGTGAAAGTTGGTTGAAAAAGTCCTGCTGTGTGTATGCAATACAAGTTCAGGGCCGACACCCTTTGTACAAAAATCCAAGGGAAAGTTTGTACAAAGTCCTATCGTGTGTATGAGGCTTAAGAATCAATTCTACTTACCTTCTCTGTGGGGCAGGAAGTGAAGGTTGTTCTCCCCAAAAGGAACAATGATGGCAAAAATAAACCTGATAGTTTTTGTTTTAACCCTTTCCTACTCTAAACAATACAAAAACATTCTGGCTTACTTTAAAGCTGAACACCAACTTGCATTACCTTCAGTCTTGCACAGATGGACATGCTCTGATTTCACTGCACACTGTGAGCATTCATAGGAAGCTGCTGCAAGTTGGACATAACTTGCCTAATTTCCTGGCCATCATTTAAAGCAGTTGTATACCTGTACGGTTTAAGAGATATTCACTGTGCATGCATGCTGACATCAGCAGCACATACGCAGTGAAGGTCCGGCAGACGCTGACGGACCCTGCTGCATTTTTGGCCACTCAGAGCGGAGTCGTGAACTGGGAAGAAACACCGATGGCCAAATGTCAGCTCCCTCAGCGTGGACCGGGCTGCGATACAAGGACCTCATTCTAAGGTAAGTATTTCATAATGAGCTAGTATGCACTGAATAACATAGAGGTGAGTGAGCCCTAACTTCTACAATGTGTTTACCACCAGTCTAATCACTCATAAAAAAATGCGGGGGGGGGCGGAGGGGTGAAACTACATGTGAAAAAGTGACAAGAGCAACAGTGACATTTAAACAAATCATGGCTTGTAAAAGTCCATATGATATTTTGGGAGAATAGCAGCTATTGAAGGCAGCCCCGTTTGAAGAATAGGAAGCAGCAATCTTGTGAAGACACTGGAAATGGAGGTGCCACTCAAAGTGTAGTATTAAAAAATGTACTTTAATAAAAGCTGAACATGTGGTACTCACAAAAGTACACTAGCAACAAGCGTGTAGGCAGAGACTGCCAGGGGTCCATGGAGTGGATCCATTCAAGGAACTTGATGACAGCAGTGTCCAGTGGAACAAGAGTGGCGCCTCCGTTTCCATTTCCTATGCACTGAATACTAGCTCATTATAACTTTGCTTTACAGGGTTTTTTTTTTTTTTTTTTTTTACATGTGTGGGCATACAACCACTTTAAATGTTTCTTCTCCCGATTTCCTATCCCAGGCCTGCCCTTTCATGCATTGTATTTCAGTTCTTGAATTGTGGCGGTTTAGAAGCACATTGTTGGTAATACCCATGACAGTCCACCTGAAAATACAATCGTGGACAAAAGTTTTGAGAATGACACAAATATTAAATTTTGTAAAATGTCTGCTGCCTTGGGTATTGATGGCAATATGTATATACTCCAGAATATGATGAAGAGAGATCAGATGAATTACAAAATCCCTCTTTGCCATGAAAATGAACTTAATCCCCCAAAATAAACATTTCAGCCCTGCCACAAAAGGACCAGCTGATATGTCAGTGACTCTCTCAGGTGTCACTGGTGACGAGGACAAGGCTCAAAACCACTCTGTAATTCTCACTGAGTTAGAACAGACTAGAGGCTTTAAAAAGGAGAGTGGTGCTTGAAATCATTGTTCTTCCTCTGTTAACCATGGTTACCAGCAAGGAAGCACATGCAACCACCATCAGTTTACACAAAAAAGGGATTCACAGGCAAGGCTATTGCGGCTACTAAGATTGCACCTAAATTAGGCATTTATGGGATTATCAAGAACTTCAATGAGAGCAGTTCAATTTTTGTGAAGAAGGCTTCGGGGCAGCCAAGAAAGTCCAGCAAGTGCCAGGCCCATCTCCTACAGTTGATTCAGCCACGGAATCGGGGCACCACCAGTGCAGAGCTTGCTTAGGAACGGCAGGAGGCAAGTGTGAGTGCATCTGTACGCACAGAGAGACAAAGACTTTTGGATGATGGTCTGGTGTCAATAAGGGCAGCAAAGAATCCCACATCTCTCAAAGAAAACCATCAGGGACAGGCTGATATTCTGCAAAAGGTACAGGGATTGGACTGATGAGGACTGGAGTAAAGACATTTTCTAGGATTAATCCGCTTTTCGATTTTTTTTTTTCCCCCCCCCAATGCCCCAAAAAAACCTTTAACCATCAGTCTTGTGTCTTGCCCACAGTAAAGCATCCTGAGACCATTCATGTGTTGGGTTGCTTTTTAGCCAAGGGAGTGGGCTTACAATTTTGCCTAACAAAAAAACACAGCCATGAATAAAGAATGGTACAAAAACATCCTCTGAGAGAAACTTCTCCCAAACATCAAAGAACAGTTTGGCGATGAACAATGCCTTTACCAGCATGACTGAGCACCTTGCCATAAGGCAAAAGTAACAAACCAAGTGGCTTGGGGAACAAAAGAAATCAAATATTTGGGGCCAAGGAACTCCCCAGACCTTAATCCCATTGATAATTTATGGTCAATCCGCAAGAGGTGGGTGAACAAAAAACCCACAAATTCTGAAAAACTCCAAGCATTTTTTTTTTTATGCAAGAATGGGCTGCCATCAGTTAGGATGTGACCCAGAAGTGGATTCGACAGCATGCCAGGGCAAATTGCAGAGGTCTTGAAAAAGAAGGGTAAATATTGACTCTGCATAAACTTAATGCAATTGTCAAGAAAAGCCTTTACTACTTATCAAATGCTTAAAATTCTTCTTCAGTATCCCATGGTGACATCTGACAAAGAGATCTAAAAACACTGAAGCAGCAGACTTTGTGAAAATTAATATTTATTTAATTCTCAAAACTTTTGGCCACAGCTGTACAGCCTGCCTAGGATCTCCTACTCTCAGACTTGCATACACTCTAAGGCATTTGCATAACTCCTCCAAAGAGCCAGCCCACTGCTTGCACCATGACTAAGTGCCAGTTCATACCACATGCAGTCCACTGGGTTTGTTTTTCCTGCCTCAAAAACACATGGAAAGTAGGTTATATATTGTTTCCAATAGCATAGTTCACACCAGTGCAGCCTGTTCCAAAAGAGTAGAACATTTTTCCTGGACTGGAGTGTAATGCAGTAAAGCAGGGAATAAAAAGCATCCGTAAACACACCAAAACGGCTCGAGTGCATTTTTTTTATGGTGTGAACCAGCCCTGAGATAGCGATGTTTTCAAGAAGCTCGGTACAGGACCTCTCCCAAGCAATGCTCTGCCCGCATTTTATAGAGAAGCACAGAGACGCAGTGATGACATCACTGGGAATAAAATAAGGTATGTCATGAAGATGGAAATATTTTGTTAGAAAATATCAGTAAGCCATTGAGGGGGAGGAAGGATGGCAAGCATAAGCAAATTAAACGCCAGCTTTAGGCAGCGTTCAACACTTCCAAACTGGAGCTGTAGTGCGATTTAAAAGTGAAACAATTATAGTAGCTTTTTAGGAATATACATGAAAAACTAACCAACTAAACAATTTTTTTTTTGATGGATTTATTTTTTTTAAACCTATTTTTCTTAATGCCAATTTCAACATTATGGCTGTACAAGGCGTCAAAAAAGAAAATTTCTGCAATTTTTTTAATATTCAGTAGAGTTAAAACAAAAAGAAAAAACAGGTGCGGAAACTTTTTGAAGAACCCTTGTACATTTTTTTTGGGCAGCCATATTTGCTCATTACATATGCAGGCTCTGCTTCCTGCATTGCAGCACTACACCATGATTTGTTTTTACTACTTCCTTTCACAATGGAAGCCTAAGCTCAACAAAACCACTGAAAACAATGCTCTTTTAGTGGTTGATATCATAAAGAGAAATGCGTAGGTCGACAATGCCTATAGTACACCATTATGCAAAAGAAAAAACACCACAACTATACACTATGCTATTCCATATAGGTATAATAGCATAGTTTACTATGCCTACCTTCCAGGCAGAGCCCACTTTCTTTTCAAATAATTGTAGGCCATAATCAAATTTTAAAAAACAGCCTTCTTAAAATCTTCTATAGGCTGTGATGGCCCACTCCAGTTATTTAGGGACAAAGCAGTTATTGGGGACCAAAACCCACTGATGCCATGGGAGGGCACACCATCCTGTTCTTACAGGCCATGCTTGCACAGCAAGTACTCTCTCCTGCCACAGCTACTGAACTCATCATAGGCAACTGGACAAAGAACAAACTATACATGGGCAGTCAGAAGGCACAAGACTCCTTCTGCTGGCATTAGAGGATGCTAATTCCAACAGCTGCTCCACCTTTACAATAACTGAGGATGGAGTGATCATTGGAAGATTTGAAAGAATAAGTTCACCTTTTTAAAAATAAAATGCACTTTGTTGCAGGTTTAAAAAAAAAAAAAAAAAAAAAAAAAAAAGCGCATCGCACCCGTTATCAGCACATCACAGGTGCAATCTCAGTCTCTTGTAGACTTTCAGCAAAGCTGTCTGCCTGTATCTCGTATGGGCAGGCAGGTACCCGAGAGCAGGGAGAATGCATGGACTACCAGAGCACTCACCAACACCCATTGAGGACTACAAACCATCAGCCTGAACTTGTCGGCATTCATTCACAGGAAACTGAGAGAAGCACCCGTGTGGGTGGAGCCACACACAGCCATGTTCTTTTCAAATTGTGACACTGGACATGGGAAGAAGAACCCCCACCCACCGTCACAGGGAGAAGGCTGTAAGGTGGGAGAGTGGCAGGAGTGGGAACATGTTAAATGTTCCAGCCTAAAAACAGGAGGAACATTTAACATGTTCCAAAAGTGAACTTATCCTTTAAAAGGGCTTCTCTTTAATGCAGTTTTGCCATACATTGGCTAAAAGGTAGGTTCAGCAGTCTGCCTATCCATATGGGACAGCATGGTGTTTTTTTTTTTTTTTGGTAAAGGTAACCAAGTTCTTCTGAAAACACCATTTGCATGGTTGTTATGCATGCAGTATTATTACCAAGCAACTAGCATTTTCATAAAGACTTCTAATATTTCAAGCAAAAACCCCACAAAATACCCCTGTGTATTGAACTGAGAGGTCAACTTGTTATGGGTTACTGTACTTTTCACAGCACTGCACCTTCTTGCGTTAGCTCCATAATAATGCTGAAAAACCCTAACAGTATCAAAATTTGCATGCTATGAAAGAATTTTTCACCTTTACTGTATAGGCCAGGGCTGTGGAGTCTTTTGTAACAAACAATGAAAATGAAAAGTAGGATTTCTTCTGTTCAGAATGGAATGTGAAGCATGTGCATGCTAAGTATCTATTTATTTTCAAAGCTGGTAACTTAAAAAATAATAGTTACTTTTCACTACTAAAAAGGAAGAAATCAGCCTTTTGTGATCAAATATGTACAAGGAAATCATGACAGACAGGATTGAACTGAAGTACTCAACGGGAAAAATTAAACTGTAAAAAGTACCAGACATATATATAAAAAATGAAATTTAAGAAAAAATTGCTCACACATTAACCATCCATTCCCAGACAAAACTCAAAGAAACACAATGCTGCAGTTTTATTTGCACAGCCAACTGTGTCCTCCTGTTCTCATGCAAAAAGGTGCCTTTATTGTTCCCTCGCGGAGTCCGAGGGAAAGGTGACGCAGTATCCCA
Organism: Lithobates pipiens; assembly: GCF_037356315.1. NCBI lineage: Eukaryota > Metazoa > Chordata > Amphibia > Anura > Ranidae > Lithobates > Lithobates pipiens. The sequence continues at coordinate 105,447,096 of NW_027507748.1, forward strand.
GACACCCAATCCCACAATACCAAGAACATCTAACAGAAGGGATGAATGACAACACCACAAGCAGAGAAACAAGGGTCCGCCATTCCACATTTTTTGATGTGTGCCTCTCCTCACAGGAAAGACTTGTCTTCAATGACAATAACTTCTCAGCTTTAATTTGCTCATCAGCTGGGAGTCCATTTTACAGTGTTGGTGGCTTCAAGCCGTACTTCCTGGCAACCTCTGTCTGAGCGTATGCGGCATCACATAGTGAGTAGAGGTGGGCCATTTCCATTTCAGATTTAGCCAGGTTAATGGCCTTGTTGAACATGTCAATGGCTTTGTCCAGATTTCCCCTGAAATAGAAAAAGTTGTTTATTAATTTATGTGCCAGGTTATTACAGTCAGTGACTACCAAGAAACCCCCTATTTCACATTCCCATAAAACATTTATTGCCAATATCCACTGATTGAGGCGCTAGAGGGCAGAAGAGGAGCCACATGGCAGCCATTTTGGGTGAGCTCAGGTTTTAATTTAGATTTGTGCAGACGTTTCTAGTTCTGTGGCACTGGGGAGGGGGCATGGGAAGTTTGGCTAAGTACAGGTAGGGTGGGGAGGAATGATGGTTTCAATGGTGGACCATAAACAAAGTTTCAAAACTACTGCAATAAAGGAAAATTCTAAAGGATCACTGCAATAAGTGGCAGATTAGTAATAAAACTATTGCTTTAACTTACCTCTGAACTTCTATTGTCCCCATGGTCTCGTAGGCAAAGTCACATTTGTTGTCTATTTCAATGGCTTTGCCAATGAGTTCTAGCCCTTTATCTAGATCTTGCTTCCACTGAAGCTGAAGTAAACTGTAATAAAGACAAGAATATATTTTACCCAACATGATAAATACATGAAATACCTTCTTTCTAGTCTGAACCAAGATTTTAGCCAATAATGCTTTTGTTGAAGGACAATTAATTTTTTTTTTACATTTAAAAGATCAACCTGTACAAAACTTAAATACTGATTTCTTCAGGTTTTTCAATATTGTTCTGGGACTTGGACTTTTCCCAGATGGAAGTCCCATTTTTGCATCCTAAATGATGAGCGTCTCACTCATTGCGGACAGTAAAAAGTAGTTTCTGTTATTCCACCTGATCCTTCCTATAGTAACATTTATTTGGAACAAGCTGGAAGTACAGCGATACACACCCCCCCCCCCCATTTGATGACTAATACAGATGGGTGGAGCTGGGAACTCACATTTAGTAGTCCCACTGCCAAGAGTGCCTGCACTTAAAAGGAATTAGCTGCTAATTCAAGCAGCCAAGACATATTCAAAAATTAAATACCACTTCTGAGCCGGTTGACATTTATGTTTACAGGAAATCATTTTTTTTTCCCCCCATACTTATGGATCATTATTTCTACGTACAGTTCATGATTATCTACCTAAAGGAGATGGCTTTTTACAGTAGGGTGCAGGACCCATGTGTGCATTGGTGTGTATTTTCAGTAGTGCTTTTACAGTTAATTTTTTATTAAAATTAGTTTTTTTAAATAATATTAATTTGACTGTATTGTCATCACCAGGGGGCTAATAAGTCCCAATATTAAAGCTTTGGTCAGGTGACAGGTACTCTTTATGAAGACATCAGGGGTCTATTAGACCCCGATATCTCCCGTGCCCTCCAAAAGCAGATAAGCAAGCACGGAGTGTGCTAGATTAGCTGCTTTTCTGGCTGCAACAGCCAGGTAGTGACAACTGTCATCATCACTTCCGACTTCATTAATCAGAGAAATGGGGGAATGGATATTGGATCTTCCCTGTGTTAATTTAATTTGTGCTATTCAACCACTTGCCGACCAGCCGCCGTCATACTGTGGCAGGTCAGCATAATCCCGTGAACCATAGTCGCTGTAAGTCGGTTCCTTAAATGGGATAGCAGGAGCATGCTGCACAGCGGGGGGAGAGAGAGATGCTCGTGACCCCCAGCCACGAGCAATCACAGGCACGAGAGGCAGAACAGGGACATGCGTGTGTAAATAATGCACACATCCCAGCTCTGGGGGGGAAGAGAGAGAGTTCCTATGAGCTGGGAACCACAATCTCATCTCCTATAGTCAGTCCCACCCCCCCCCCCCCCCCCGCCCCAGTTAGAACACACACATAGGGAACAGTTAACCCCTTCCCTGCAAGTGACATAGTATATAGTCGCTTTTTTTGTTTATTGCGCAAAATATTGTGGGGAAAAAAAAAAGGACATCAATTTTGTTTGAGTGCAGCGTCGCACGACAGCGCAATTGTCAAAGCAATGCCTGATAACTCCTGACAAGTCCTCCTGCACATATGATAAAAGCCGCCTGAGTTTTGTGTTGGGGAGGATGCTATAGATTAGCAGAGCCCTGAACTATTCAAGGGACAGAGCTGAAAGTCTCTACCTATGAAAGGGGGTGTGCTTTTCCTCCAATCAGCTGTCTTGGTTGTATTCCCAGACTTCACTGCAGTGCTAACCAGGAAGAGAACATCTAAAACATGATGTGCACTTTCTAAACAGTATATAAAGCTGAAGACAGCAGATATACATGTACAACTTATATGGGGAGATTTATTTCATCCCTGTGTATTATCTGAGACTGAGACTGTTCACTTCACTGGGTATATGCGAGGGTTTACATCCACTTTAAGGCAGGAGGAACAAAAGAGCATGGGAACCCATCATGAGTGGTGGCCCTTCTCAGTACTGTAAAACAGATGGATCATTTTTACTAGACAACCAATTGCTGACTATAAAATAACCATATACCAAGCTCATAGCTACCAAGCATTTTGCAACTTATATGGGTATGCTTCTTAGTGCATATCAGGCATGAAAAACAATGTAACCATACATTTTCATCAGAAATAGTCACTTTCTTTTATAGGGGAAAACTAAAATCAGAAGGCACTTACCCTTTGTGAACATATGTTGTGGCATTATCTGGCTCTAACTCTATGCACTGGTCATACATCTCATCAGCCTTTCCAAATTGTTGCTGATCTGTTAGTGCCTGCAAACAGGAAACTGCCAAGGTTAGCAGAATGGCCATTGTTATTCAATGCAAATGTATACATATCTTTATGTTTTTAAGCAATAACTGCAGAATTTTAGGAGGATTAAACTGCCACATTTAAAATATGACTTGTAAGATACAAAGAACTGGCAAGAGGTAAAAATATTCAAACGTAAGTACATAAAAAGAGTGTAAGTATCCAGGGAAACCACGTCTCTTCTCAGATTCAGACTTTGACGAAGATGTCACTCAGTAGATAAAGCCTGGCAGCCTCCTCCTTCCAAACATATGTCTGACTAAAGACAGAAAATGAACCAAAAAGCTGTTTAACCACTTTCAGACCGGACCATTTTGCTGGTAAATGACCAGAGGTCTTTTTACAATTTCGCACTGCACTGCTTTAACTGGTAATTGCGCGGTCATGCAATGTTGTACCCAAACAAAATTTGCGTCCTTTTCTTCCCACAAATAGAGCTTTCTTTTGATGGTATTTGATTGCCTCTGCGATTTTTATTTTTTGCGATATAAATGGAAAAAGACCGCAAATTTTGAAAAAAAATGATATTTTCTACTTTTTGTTATTAGAAAAATCCAATAAACTCAATTTGAGTCATACATTTAGGCCAAAATGTATTCAGCCACATGTCTTTGGTAAAAAAAAAGTCAATAACTGTATATTTATTGTTTGCGCAAAAGTTGTCACATCTACAAACTAAGGTACGTTTTCTGGAATTCACGCAGCTTTTAGTTTACGACTGCCTATCTCAGTTCTTGAGGTGCTAAAATGGCAGGGCAGTACAAACCCCCCCCAAATGACCCCATTTTGTAAAGTAGACCCCCTAAGGAAATTGATAAGTGGCATGTTGAGCCCATTGAATATTTTATTTTTTTGCCTCAAGCGATTGAATAATGACAAAAAAATTTTTTTTTTTTTTACACAAAGTTGTCACTAAATGATATATTGCTCACACATGCTATGGGCATATGTGAAATGACACCCCAAAATAAATTCTGCTGCTTCTCCTGAGTACGGGGATACCACATGTGTGGGATTTTTTGGGAGCCTAGCCGCGTACGGGGCCCCGAAAGCCAAGAACCGCCTTCAGGTTTTCTAAGGGTGTAAATATTTGACTTCACTCCTCACTACCTATTACAGTTTTGAAGGCCATAAAATGCCAAGATGGCACAAAACCCCCACAAATGACCCCATTTTAGAAAGTAGACACCCCAAGCTATTTGCTGAGAGGCATGTTGAGTCCATGGAATATTTTATATTTTGCCACAAATTGTGGGAAAATTACAAACTTTAATTTTTTTTTTCACAAAGTTGTCACTAAATGATATATTGCTCACACATGCCATGGGCATATGTGAAATGACACCCCAAAATAAGTTCTGCTGCTTCTCCTGAGTACGGGGATACCACATATGTGGGACTTTTTGGGAGCCTAGCCGCGTACGGGCCCCAAAAACCAAGCACCGCCTTCAGGCTTTCTAAGGGCGTTACAGTTTTGAAGGCCATAAAATGCCAAGATGGCACAAACGCCCCCCAAATGACCCCATTTTGGAAAGTAGACACCCCTAAATTTAGGGGTACACTAGTGAGACTAGGTAATAAATGGCGGGTGCCCTGAAACTATAAAAAAATAACTAACCAACCAGCGTCACCTGTAACCGTTATATGGTGATCACTGGTGAAAGGGTTAACTAGGGGGCAATCAGGGGGCTTTATGCGGTAGTATATGGGGGTCCCTGGCGCTATAAAAAGCTGCGGCGAACCTAAATACCTACCTGCCTAACTAGCGTCACCTGTGACACTAATACAGCGATCAGAAAAACGATCGCTTATTAGGCTGGGTTCACACTGGAGCGATGCAGGAACGCCACAAATCCGCGGCGGGTTCCCGCATCGTATGCCTCCCGGCGGCAGTTCACACTGCCCTATGCGAACTGCTGGGAGTGTCAGTGAAATGTTAATGACACCCCCAGATCAGTTCGCATATCGCAGTGCGATCTGCAAACTCGGATCGCATGGTGTGAACACCCATGCAATCCGATTCTGCTGCGGACCAAAAAAAGGGTCCCGTGCGAATTTGCGGCGGGTGCGGCGCGAATTCAGCCATACTATCTGTATGGCTGAACTCGAATCGCACAGAGATCGGATGTGATTTGCACTGCAGTGCGGTGCGAATCACATTCGTTCTCATAAACCGCTGCAATGTGAACCCAGCCTTAGTGACACTGGCGACGGGGGGTGATCACGGGGTTAAACCTTTATTGGGGGGGTTAGGGGGGCACATTAGAACTAAAGGGGGCTAACCCTAACTGCCCTAACAGTTATTACAGTCACAAATGACACCAATGCAAAAAAAAAAAAAAAAAAATGCAATTGGTGTCACTGTGACGGGGGGGGGGGGGGGGGCGTGAGTGTGCCTGGCATGTTCTACTGTACGTGTGGTGTGTTGGTGCAACTCACCGATCCTCTCTCCTCGGTGCCGGAACGAAAAATACCGACACGGAGGAGAGATTACATCACTTCCTCTCCTGTGAGGAGAGGAAGTGATGTCACGGAGCATTTCTATTCGTCGGGAGCGATCGCGAGGGGGTGGCCATGAATGAATGGCCGCCCCCTCATCCCGGATAGCTCCCGAACAAATGCCGACCGCCGCAGGCACCAGGGGGGGGCCCGATCGGGAAGGCAGGGACTTATATATACGCCCATATGCCTGCCCGTGCCATTCTGCCGACGTATATCGTTGTGCGGCGGTCGGCAAGTGGTTAATCTGTTATATGAAAGAACTGGGCACCCCCCTCAGATATTACAGCGATACACAGAAAAAGTTATATACTATATGGCTAAATGTCCTTTGACCTTAGGTCAAAAAAATGTAGACACCCCACCCAATTGATTTAAAGCGATATTAAAGTCTTTTTTTTAAAGTTAATAACAAACATGTTATACTTATGTGCCCTGTGAATTGGTTTTGCACATAGCAGCCCAGATTCTCCTCTTCCCGTGTCCCTCTTTGGTGCTCCTGCCCCCCCCCCCTCCTGTTGAGTGCCCCCACAGCAAGCAGCTTGCTATGGGGGCACCAGAGCTGAGCCACAGCTCCCTTTCAGCTTTCAGTGCTCTCACAGTTTGAATGACAATTACTCAGTCATGCAACACTGTACCCATATGAAACATGCATCCTTTTTTCCACACAAATAGAGCTTTCTTTTAGTGGTATTTAATCACTAGTGGGTTTTTTATTTTTTGTGCTATAAATTAAAAAAAAAAAAAATTTTGTGCAAAAAAAAAAAAGCCTTTTCTTTGTTTCTGTCATAAAATTTTGCTAATTAGTCATTTTTCTTCATAAATTTTGGCCAAAATTTATACGGCTACATATCTTTTGGTAAAAATAACCCACATTAGTGTATATTTGGTCTTTGTGAAAGTTATACACTCTACAAACTATGGTGCCAATCACTGAAAATGGATCACATCTGATCAGACCATCAGTACAAGATACGGGTGTATCTCATTTCTTCAGACACTAAACAAGTCAGGAATATATAAATACCCCCCAAATGACCCCTTTTTACAAAGTAGACATTCCAAGGTATTAAGTAGGTAGCATGGTGAGTTTTTTTAAGTTGTCATTTCCCACAATTCTTTGCAAAATGAAGACTTTATTTTTTACATAATTGTCATATCAGGTTATTTCTCACACACAGCATATGCATACAACAAATTACACCCCGAAATACATTCTGCTACTCTTCCCGAGTACGGTGATACCACATGTGTGAGACTTTTACACAGCCTGGCCACATTCAGAACACCAACATTGAAGGGACACCTTCAGGCGTTCTACGAGCAAAAATGACATCTCATTTCACAGCCATCTATTATGCTTTTGAAGGCCCTGGAGTACCAGGACAATGGAATTGCCCATAAAATGACCCCATTTTGAAAAGCAAACACCCCAACGTATAATCTGAGAGGCATAATGAGTCTTTTGAACTGTTCCTTTTTTTCCCCAGACGTTTTTGGGAAATGTGGGGGGAAAAAAATGAAAACGCTTTTTTTTTTTTTTTTTTACACACAAAGTTGTCAATTTATAAGATATCTAACACATAGCATGTATATAGCAAAAATTACACTGCAAAACACATTCCTCTACTCCTCCTGAGTAGGACGATACCACATGTGTAGGACTTTTACACAGCCTGGCCACATACAGAGGCCGAACATTGAAGTAGTACCTTCAGGCATTCTAGGAGCATAAAACGACACATCTCATTTAATTCCTACCTATCACACTTTTGAAGGTCCTAGAGCACCAGGACAGTGAAATCGCTTTCCAAAATGGGGTCATTTTGTGGATAAACACTCCAACGTACATTTTATGAGGCATGGGCTGCAAATAGGTACTCGGATACTCCGACGGCCTGGTGAAGGGTACTCTGATGGACTGCACTTGAATGGTTTAAGGGGAAACATTTAAATGTGTTGGAATGGCCAAGTCAAAGCCCAGACCTCAATCCAATAGAAAATCTGTGGTCAGACTTAAAGATTGCAGTTCACAAGCGTGAACCATCCAACTTGAAGGAGCTGGAGCAATGGAATGGACAAAAATCCCAGTGGTAAGATGGGGCAAGCTCAGAGACTTATCCAAAGAGACTTGGAGCTATGATAGCTGCAAAAGGTGGCTCTACAAAGTATTGATTTTAGGGGGGTGAATAGTTATGCACATTTACTTTTTCTGTTATTTTGTCCTATCTCTGCCTGTCATTGATTTAAACAGACTGACTGCGCAGATCTACTCAAACACCTGTGCATCCCATGTTGGTGAAGACGGCCCCTTTGTGCAGATCTGAATGCTCATTTGAATGATACAGAACTGTCCCACCTACAGCACCGCTCTCCCCACTTCCTGGTCTCACAGAAGATAGGAGGTGAGAGATTGCTCTGTACAATAAGATTTTTTTTTTTTTTTTTTTTTTTAAATGAAGGCTAAACCGTAGCCATTTCAAAGACTGCATGCTTCTACACCCAAATATATAATGAAATGTTATCATATAGTCTCCTTAGCTGATAGAAGGGGTTATAGTTACGCTTACTCTTCTGTCTTCGCATAGCAGAAGCGGCAACTAAAGATTGACTAAACTCAACTTATGTTAGATATCGGTAGAATGAGAGGTTGTGCCACATTCCTAGTATTACAATACAGACTGCTGTTTATAGAATAGAATGACAGGTGAATTTTATGCAAAACTTAAGTTGAAAAGAAAAAAGAAAAAAACAAAAACAAAGACAAAGCTAAAGATAAAAAGGAAGTGCAGTGTACCTGGGCATAAAGGGCATAACCTTCTGCACATTTTGGAAACTTCTTAATAACATCTTCAAAACCTTTCATGGAGGATTTGATCTGTAGTGGATTGCTGCCTGTATAAGCTTTTCGGTACTATAGCAAAGAAGGTAGTGGGAAAAGAATAAACTGTGAGATACCAGAGCAAGGTTGAAATACCATGACATGCTAAAAAGACAGATAGACAATGATATAACACAACACATCATAAAATAAACCTATCATAAGTGAAAAGTAAATCTATGAAAAGTGATATGGTGAACAAACTGCAGCTACCCAGAAAACAAAAAAAAAAAAAAAAAACTTAACAGATTAAAGGACCCCATAAACGAGGGCACTACTGGTGAATAAAGCTGCTCATCAATTAAAGCAGGGGTAGGGAACCTCGGCTTCTCCAGCTGTTTTGAAACTACAAATCCCATCATGCCTCTGCCTCTAGGAGTCATGCCTGTGTCTCATGGGACTTGTAGTTTCAAAACAGCTGAAGAACCTGGAAAGCCGAGGTTCCCTAACCCTGATTTAAAGGATCAACAGAAGTGTGATGGGCTAAAGATGACATTATTGCACATTAAAAACATTTGAAGTGTTCAGGAACCTACTGAAAGGTATTTTAGGGCACCTGCATTTCATCCACATTGCTTACCTTATATACTCTTCGTGAAATACAGATTTACTTTAGGATGTATGATCAGGGAACATTGTGGGACTATTAGCATGTGCTGTCACTGGCTGCATGGTACACGTTTAGGAGATATTTTCACTTCCTATAAGCAAGCCTCATGGTAAGCCTCAGGCTTACCTAAAGGTAAAATGTAAGCAGAGGAAGTTTACTTCCTCTTTAAAGCAGAGTTCCATCCAAAAATGGAACTTCAGCTTTAAGTGCAGGTGACCCCCTGACATGCCACATTTATTTTTGGGGGCGGAGCGGGTACCCTGTTTTTACAGGCACTCAGCTTCCACTTCCTCCTCACCTCTCCCCCCTCCCTCCCTGCAATCTTCGGGAAAACGTCACAGGTCCCAGAAGATTGCTTGGCCAATCACAGTGCGCAGCCGGGCGCCCACAGTTACAATGCAAGCGCCGCAGAGAGGAGTGGGGCTTTGTACACCCGCATCGCTGGACTGAGGGACAGGCGAGTGTCTGATTATTAAAAATCAGCAGCGACACTTTTTGTAGCAGCTGACTTTTAAATGGGTGGAACTCTGCTTTAAGGAGCATCAAAAAATCTGTAATTAGCAAGTATGGAGTGGCTCCAGAGAATTTATAATATTTTCAGGACTTACTAGTGCAAAGCATTTCTGTGCTTGAGCCAGAGCAGAATCCGGCCGCAATCTAATACATTCATCAAAATCTGCTACAGCTTCCTCCACTTGGTCAAGCAGGATTTTTAGCTGCAAATAAAAAAAGCCAGTTGAGTATTTCAAAAGCAGTGACACAAACCAAAAACATTAAATGTAGTATTTAAATAGTAAATGGGGAGGATATGAAATTCGGTTCAGCCAGTCTTTGGAACCAGGCCTCTCCCACTGGACAACACAGCCCGGCTCTAGAATTCACACTATAGACAAAGCAGGGGGGCCAGCACCCATCCCAGCCTGTGAATGGACACCCTGTGCTACCTTGTTTGGTAAGCATGTTTACGGTGTTAGACTAACAGCACTATACAAAGCAATATAAAAGTGCACCGTGTAGCTCCTTCTCCTATTGCTGGCGTATAGAGTATTGAAGAGGACAGATTTGGGCTTCTATGCTTGCTGTATTTAAAATTATTCTTAATGCACTGTTATTTTAAAATTAACTTTCATATTGTAACAAACTTTCTTTTCCACCCTTCACCCAAACCAGTTATCGCAAAAAGCAAGCCTTGTATCTCACCTGCCCTCTATGATGATAAACATCAGCATTTTGGGGGTCGATGTCAGCAGCCATGTTAAAGTCTTGAGTTGACAGCATAGGTTGTTGTTGCTGCATGTACATGCTCCCTCGTTTGATCAGGGCATTAGCTCTTAACTAGAAAAAGCAAAAAAAAAAAAAAAAAAAAACACACATTAGAAAGAATTTTGCAGATGCACAAGATGCTAACCAGCAGTGTCAAAATATGCAAAGTTTACCCTGGACAGAGCTACACACACACACAAAACATGCTTCTATGTTCAGCAACTTTGGCCTCAAATCTCAAACAGATTGTGGATTTTTAAAAAGGAACCTGTTAGATAAACTGAATTGGATTTCCATTTTTCATCAGGTATCCAAACTGCCCACACCTACTTTTACTGTGCATGTGAGAAGCTCCTCTTCCAGTGTGTGCATGCTCTTTGTAAGGACTTCTCTACTAAAACACACATTTCAAGTCTTTTTATATATGGGCAGAAACAGTAAAAACTACACAGGTGTTGTAACACTTTCATGCACCAAAGCCAACAGTACTGAATGCATTTGGGCTTTATAAAAAAGGACTGAAACTAACACCCTTTAGAAGGAAAAAGTACCTAGTTCAGAAATAGACATTTAACTCGTCATTTATAAAATAAAATGCACATTTATGGGAACATTGCACAACAGTCCAGCTGCCATCACAGCCTACCTTCACATTGGAGTCTTCCATGCTAATAACCTGATCTAGGTCAGGTTTAGCAGATGCAGAGTTTCCAATGAGCAGGAAGAAGGTGGCCCTCAGTATTAAAGCTTCTGCAATGTACTTTCCTTTGGCTTCAACTTCCTTTGTACACTCACTTATGATCTTGTCATAATTCTCTTCTTCCATGTATTGTTTTGCCTTTAAATAACCAAATCTGCAAAAAATAAAATGATGCAACTTTACAATGGCTTTCATGAACTTCAGCATACGATGTGCATGGAAACAAATGGAGGGCATCGAAAAATATAAGGAAATGCTTACTCACTTCTCCTTTACCACAGCCTGCTCTCCCTCCTTATCCTTGTCTTCATCTGACTTCTCTCCTTTGTGCAGTGGTTGGGAGATAATGTCATCTGTGAATGAGCTGAAGTAGGATTTGATGAACTGAGGTGAAGGCATTAGTGGCTCCCTGTTCTAGAACAGAAAAGATGGTTTGCGGTTTAACATCTTGCATATTAAAGCATATGCAAAGGCTCGTTATAAAAACGAAACAAAACAAAAAACATGTCATACTTACCTCCTCTGTGCAGTTGGTTTTGCACAAAGTGGCCCTGATCCTCCTCTTCTGGGGTCCCTCAGCGGCGCTCCTGGCTCCTCCTCTGCTCGAGAGCCCTGTTGGAGAGCCTCTCTCCCTCTGAGCACTCATGCAGGTGCATGCCCGCGTCCCACTGCTGCATCCATGGACACAGACAGCCGACTCGGCCCCGCCCCCCACATCATTGGTTTTGATTGACAACTGCGGGAGCCATTGGCTGCGCTGTTATCAATCTATCCAATCAGGACCTGAGACACCAGGTGAAGCTGGTGTGCTCGTCCCCATCGCTGGAAAGACCAGGTTAAGGTAAGTAAAAGAGGGGCTCTGGGGGGCTGCTGCATCACATGAGTAGGGTTTTTTCACCTTAATGCATAAAGGTGAAAAACCTTGAGGGTTTACAACCCCTTTAAGAAAAAACATTTAAAAATTAACTCCATCTTTTTCCCATTCGATCAGTGCCTTGGGAAGTCATACCCATGGCCAGGATACAATACCTTATTGCAGGGGTTGACAAATTTGCTTGGAATCTAGGAGCCAGCTTAAAAAGTTAGGAGCCAGGTCCGTGACGGCGATCCGGACCTGTCCCTGGCCTGACATGGAGACGAGTGAGGGGAAGATAGCAGCGCCGTCGCCGCCCCCCCCCCCCGTCTCCAAGTCATTGCCCATAGCTCTTAGAGGGACATTTTATTTATTTTTTTCAAATGACAATTTTTTTTTCAATTGCATTTTAGTGTAAATATGAGATGTGAGGTCTCTCTGACCTCAGATCTCATATTTAAGAGGACCTGTCATGCTTTTTCTATTACAAGGGATTTTTACATTCCTTGTAATAAGAATAAAAGTGACACAACATTTTTTTTAAAAGAACAGTGGAAAAAAAAAAAGTTAAAATAAGCAGAAAAAATAATAATTTTTAAACGCGCCCTGTCCTGCCCGCATATAAAATCGGTGTTCGAACCACACATAGGAGGTAGCGCCGTGATCGGTAGAGCGAGAGCAATAATTCTAGCCCCAGACCTCCTCTGTAACTCAAAACGTGCAACCTGTAGAATTTTTTTAAACGTCGCCTATGGAGATTTTAAAGGGTAAAAGTTTGTCGCCATTCCATGAGCGGGTGCAATTTTGAAGCGTGACATGTTGGGTATCAATTTACTTGGCGTAACATTATCTTTCACAATATAAAAAAAAATTGGGCTAACTTTACTGTTGTCTTATTTTTTTATTAACTAAATTATTTTTCCCAACAAAAGTGCGCTTGTAAGTCCGCTGCACAAATACGGTGTGACAGACAGTATTGCAACAACCACCATTTTATTCTCTAGGGTGTTAGAATAGGGGGTTCTAAATAAAGGGAAGAAGATGCAGGTAATATAAAAGAGGCAGAGGAAACTTTGCAGAGGAAATTAGCATTGCTGGTTTGTCATACCAACAACGACCACAAGAGGGCGCCAGATTCCATAAGGAATCATAGGACCGCAGAAGGCCTCAAAGCCGCGGCCTAAATTTTCGGCCGCCGGCGGAACGGCCCGACGCGATCACGCTGGGGGGGTCCACAGAGACAGGATACCCCCAGCTGTGCTGCCCCAGGCGCGAGGTCGCTATTTCTAGTCGCCAATGCGACCTGGCGACCGGGTTTTGTCGAGCCCTGCCTTATTGGGAACGATTCCCCTATTTACACGTGCACCTCGGTTTACATTCCGGCACACTGCCTGTGTGCCAGGATGACTGCACTCGCTCAAGAGACATCATCCCACACCGGCTCATCAACACAGCCGGAGACTATCACCTGGAAGAAGCCAGGCAGAAGATGCCAGTGAAGGGCCTCACAGGCACTGTAACAGAGGTATTACTGCCTTTAGTTCTGTTTTAGGGCTTGTTTACACTTGCTTCAAAACATGACTTTGCACAGGCCTTGTTAAAGCTCTCTGAATGCTAGTCAAAGCTCCAGTCACTAAATAAAATGGTTAGCTTACTGTCCTGTTTACACCTTGCTTTTGCTTGGTGCTTTGATGAAGCTTCGGGTGAGCTTTGCCATAGACTTCGATGGAGGCAATGAAGCTTTGAAGCACCACTAAAGCTACATGGGGTAAAAAAAAAATAAAAAATTAAATAAAAACAACTTAAGCAAAGCCGAAGCAAAAGCAGGCAAAGTGTAAACAGAACTGTAAGCTAACCATTTTATTTAGTGACAGAGGCTTTGACTAGGATTCAGGGAGCTTTAACAAAGCCTATCCGAAGCCTTGTTTTGAAGCAAGTGTAAACTAGCCTTTAATGTGTGTTGAAGCTGAATCCAGTGTTAATGAGCCGTTAAAGTTTAAAGACAAATGCTTGTGTGATGTTTTAGATAAAGATTTAACCCGTTCCAACTATATCAGGTTTTTGCCTGTGTCCCACTTCACTTCACGTAAATGCAAGAGAAAATAAGAAAAAAATCTCTCCAAAAGTGAACAAAATTCTCCTCTCAGCAAGTCGATATTGGAACAGGTTTCTCAATTGGAGGATTTTTCATCACTTCTTCTGGCGATAACTACAATGAATTTCAAATAGCTTCTGTCTCAGCAACAATAGAAAGGAGGACAAATAGAGAGGTGAAACTCCATAGTGGGGGCAAAGACAGTATTTAAAACCTGACAGGGAATCTAACCCCTCCCTAAAAAACAAAACAAAAAAAAACAACCCTATCTACACTTTAAGGCGTTTTTTACAAACCATTCAAGAGGCGGAGTAAAAACGAACAATCTTATAGACAAAACATGTGATTGGACACTGGCTCACAAAAAATGTAAACTGAATCCTCTACAAGTACACAATGTAAAACATAATTTATAATATATAGAAAGGAGATTTTAATAAAGCTCAACCTTCTGAAGAGACCAGCAGCTTACACATCAATACCTTGTATTTATCTTTGGCTTTCTCTTTTCCAAGCAGCTTTAGTACTTTATCTGCAAGCAGCATGCTGGCCTGGTTCTGGAAGCCCTCCAAGATACAAACTGCCGTAACATCTACATCAAAATAAAAAGAAGCAGATTAAAATTCTGATCTCACAGAACTTTTAACAGAAGACAAGGACATATAGCAAAAATGATAACGGAAAGTCTCAGAAATGAAGCCCTAGCAGCCAATATCTCTTCAACTGCAAAATCATATTCCTTAAAGCTTTTAGGCTGTATGGGCCAGTTCACACCATAGAAACGCAGTCCGGATGTGTTCCAGGTGCTTTTCTGCATGCGCATTTTTGATATGTTTCAATGCTCTTTTTTCCACTCCTCTTTTTTCATAACCTTAAGAGCCAGTTCACACCAGATGCAGTCCAGTTTTTTTTCTGCATCAAAAAAATGCGTGGAAAGTAGGTTATATGGTTTTCAATGGCATAGTTCACACTAGTGCTTCCAGTTACAAAAAAAAAAAAAAAAAAGGTAGAACTTGCTGCATTTTTTCTGCACTGGACTGTACTGGAATGCTGTAAAACGCATCTAAATGCACCAAAAATGCACTGCAACACACTTGTCCTTACTTAACCACTTCCCGACCAGCGCACGACGATGTACGTCGACAGAATGGCACGGGCAGGCATATTGGCGTACAGGTACGTCCAATATTCGATGCCGCCGTGCCATCGGGAGCGCGCCGCCAGCGGCGCGCTCCCGCGCTGGTCGGGACCCCCGTGAGTCCGGTCGCGGGACCCGCGGACTCGATCGCCGCGGGCATCCCCGCGATCGTCTCACGGAGCGGCCGAATGGAGGAAATGCTGTGTAAACAACATTTTTCCATTCTGCCTAGCAACTAGTGACGCTGATCTCTGCTCCATGTGATTGGAGCAGAGATCAGTGTACACTAAATGAAAGCCCAACCCCCCCACAGTTAGTAACACACCCCTAGGAACACTTAACCCCTACACTGCCACCCATTGGTTAACCCTTTCACTGCCAGTGTCATTTACACAGGAATCACTGCATTTATATAGCAGTGATTACTGTATAAATGACAATGGTCCCAAAAATGTGTCAAAAATGTCCGATGGGTCCCCCACAATGTCGCAGTCACAATAAAAAATAAAAAATAAAAATCGCAGATCGCCGCCATTACTAGTAAAAAAAAAAAATAATAAAAAATTATTAATAAAAATGCTATAAAACTATCCCTATTTTGTAAACGCTATAACTTTTGCGCAAACCAATCAATAATCGCTTATTGCGATTTTTTTACCAAAAATATGTAGAAGAATACGTATCGGCCTAAACTGAGGGAAAAAAATGTTTTTTTTATATATTTTTGGGGGATATTTATTATAACAAAAAGTAAAAAATAATGCGTTTTTTTCAAAATTATCGCTCTATTTTTGTTTATAGCGCAAAAAATAAAAACCGCAGGGGTGATCAAATACCACCAAAAGAAAGCTCTATTTGTGGGAAAAAAAGGACGTCAATTTTGTTTGGGAGCCACGTCGCACGACCGCGCAATTGTCAGTTAAAGCGACGCAGTGCCGAATCGCAAAAAGTGGTCTGGTCTTTGACCAGCAAATTGGTCCGGTCTGAAAGTGGTTAAGGTTAAGAAAATAAGGGGGGGGGGGGGGGGAGAGGGGGAAGCACTGGACTGCATCAAAAATGCACCAAAACTGCACTGGAACATATCAACATCGCGCATGCAGAAAAGAACCTGGAACGCATCCAGGCTGCTTTTTCTATGGTGTGAACTAGCCCTAAATAAGGACAAGTGTGTTGCAGCGCATTTTTGGTGCATTTAAGAGCGTTCCAGCTGTGTTTTATAGCTTTCCAATACAGTCCAGTGCAGAAAAAATGCAGCATGTTCTACTTTTTTTTGTGGAACTGTAAGCACTGGTGTGAACTATACCATTGAAAACCATTTTACCTACTTTCCATGCATTTTTGATGCAGAAAAAAAAAAAAAAAAAAAACACACTGGACTGCATGTGGTGTGAATTGGCCCTAAACGTTTTAGCAAAGGGTAAATAGTTTGATTGGACCAAGCTGGTCCAAATGAACTATTTACTTCACTAACAGATGCTGCACTCTATAAACTGTTCGCACCCCAGCTGCATACAGTGAAATGCTCAGGCAGTTCCTGTCCTGCTCCTGGAACAAGATTGAGTCAGGCTGAGTGCTGCTCAGCCATTCACAGTGAGCTTTGTATACTAGAATGAATACAAGGCTTCCTCTGATTGGATGAGATGGAGAGGTCCTTTGCTGTGATGTGGTCACTAATAAAAGTGTCGGACCCTTTGATTACAAAGGATGTGTCACCAGCACACCAGGGAGCTTCATCAGTCATCCTGGTCTCTAGAGGGTATTCGCTTCGGCACCTATTTACGCTACAACCACTTACAGGAACATACGTGTTGGGAATATTGATCAGAACAAAACAGAGTTGGGCATTGCTCATTCTCAGTGAGCTTTGTATTTTAGAATGAATACAAGGTTTCCTCTGATTGGCCGAGGCGGGCAGATGATGTAACAATCTTCACCTCAGCCAATCAGAAGAAGCTTTGTATTCATTCATAGAATACAAAAAGCTCCCTGTGAATGTCTGAGCAGCAGAATAAGTTCCCATCCAATTGCCACAACAGCACTGTACACGTAGATGATGCTACATACAGTTTATGCAGCACACACAGCAGCTGGATCCGTTAGTGTAGTAAATTGATTGTTTGGACGAGCTTGGTCTAAAATGAACCATTTAAAACTTCACTGGAGTTAGGCTTTAACCTTTTTGTTGCCAGGACCTGCGCTCCACTCTTAAATTCAGGTTGTCAAACCCTTTTTGCAATTCTTTAGTTTGTGTCACTCACAGCTTTCAGAGATTGTTAAACATAAAAAATCTGGAGGTTAATTTCTAGGGATGCGCCGATATATTGTCTGAAAATAGGGTTATCAGCGTTTTGCAAATAGAAAACAAAAACAAGGTGCCAATAAAGGCCACTGAAAAACGAACACGATTTTCATAGGTCATGTGACTCAAACTGCATCAAAAACACAATACGGGTATGTTTTTGCCACGTTTTCAATGTATTTCATTGGGGAGGTGCATTACACCGCAATAGAGCAGTGTGAAGGCATACATAGAATTTAAAGGGATGCATTTTTCTTGTGCTTTTTTTTTTTTAATGCAAAAGCACACTTCAAAAACGACTAAATTAAAAAGTTGAATATAATACAAATCTATCAATAGTTGAATACAAATTAAAGCTGCACGATTAATCGAAAATGGCGATCTTTTTGCCTTCCCGATCTTCAAAATAGCATGTCACCATTCTTTCTAACAAGTAAAGAGTTCTCACAGCTGGGAAAAAAATAAATAAAAATCCAGGCAGCCTATCAAGTTTTATTACAAATAAGTAGAAACCAAAGTGTCCATTTATGAAACTGTGAATAGCAGTGATCCCGAGGATTGCCGCTGATCTCAGCTCATAAACGGTTTATGAAACAGAGATAATCGGGGGAGAACAAGTTTGATCATGATCTCTGCACACTAAGAATCCTCATTGACCGACACAGAAACGGCCAGTTTATGAAGCTCCGATCTCAGCACTTCACTGGCGATCCGAGTCAGAATTCACCCTCCCCAACTCACCAGTTCAGAGGTGGAGAATGGGGGAGTGAAGAGAGAATCCTGGGGGATCTGAGAGGGAAGGAGAAAGATATTTTTTTTTTTTACTTTTTACCTCGTTTAGACCCCCCCAAGCCAGTATGTATGTATATGTATATGTAATATATATATATATATATATATATATATATATATATATATATATATATATATATATATATATATATATATATATATATATATATATATATATATATATATATATAATGTCGCTGACAGGCGTTTTTCCTCCTTAATGCATAGGATGCATTAAGGTGAAAAACCACAAACCTTTACAACCCCTTTAAATCAAATCCACCCTGAACCGCAGGAAACCATAACCATGAATGTCAACAGAATAAGAAGTGAGGGGAAATTGCCCGAGTTCTAAATCCTAACAAACAATTCCCTTTAATAAATTCTACTTGCTATTCTATTCCAAGCCATTTCCAAGTGTAGTTCCTTTTTTGCTTGGGATGTAACTACTACATAGTCACAATCAAAGCTCAATCACACCACTTCCCTACCTATCAAAGCAGGTATGGCTGCCTGAAGATTATCAAAGAAAGATACAGGTCAGACACTAGTCACCACAAATTTGTGTGTACCTTCAAGGCATTCTTTCTTGTTGTCAAGTCTTTCATGTGCTTTGGCCCGTCGGAAGAGTGCCTTCACATACTTGGGATTCAGTTCCACTGCTTTTGTACAGTCTTGAACCACTTCTTTCCACGTTTGCTAGAAAAAGGCATAAACAATACTGCCTCAACAAGCCGCATTTCTTGATAAAACAATCACATTTATTGAACTTCATTAGGGAGGACTGGCTGATTATTATAGGGATGCTCCAACCCCCACACCTCTAAACCTGGGATACAACAGATTGTATCGGCGGTATGACTGTTTATAAACCATGAAAAAAAAAAAATGGTATTTACCATGCATTAATTTATTCATAAAATGTTTTGTGTGTGTTTTTTTTAAACCTGTATGGCATGATTGACAGTTCAACAAAAAGGCAACATTTTTGATAGGGAGAGGGAGTTTTTTTCCCCACATCTTTGCCGTTAGGTCACCCTATCTGTCCTGTTTAGCATTATCATTGAAAGGAAAAGTAAGCCCCCGTTCACACTGGAATAACCTGTCATGCGATTTGACAGGTCAAATCACACGCCATTGTTGGCAATGGCACTGTTCAAATTGGTGCGACGCGGACTTTGCGGTGCCGCATCTATTTGAAAAAGTAGTTCCTGCACCACTTTTGGGGATTTCATTTGTAACTTGCATAGACATCTATGCATGAATTTTTGTATGTCTTCCAAAACACACTGACATGGCAGCTTTGAAATAGTGCGACTTCATCTAAAGACGCATTCAATGTGAAGAGGGCTAAAAGAAAATCCCAAATTTGGAGTTGTCCACAGAAAAGTAAGAGGGGAAATGTTCCAATGGGAACACTAGTTCCTGGTGACATGGGGGGGGGGGGGGGGCCCCAAGGGATTTACTCTCACTTCCTATGTTAGCTATGGAACAGGAAGCGAGGGGAAATCTCTAGAATGGGAAAGAACCCACAGAGGGGGGGGGGGAAAGGTTTTGCTTATAGTTCTATTTTAGGGGTTCAGATCCACTATAATTCACAAGGCCCTTACTCTAGGCCAGGGGTAGGCAACCTGGGGCGACAGCTGTTGCAGAACTGCAAGTCCCATCATCCCTCTGGACTACCAGCCTTTCAATGTCTAATGGGAACTGTAGTTCCAAAACAGCTGGAAGGCCCCAGGTTGCATACGCCTGCTCTAAGCTATGTCTGAAACATTGCACACTGAAAAAAAAAAAAAAAAAAAAAAAACTACATTTACTTTTTGTAGTAAATAAATTGTGTGACATCGCATGTTATATTCTGACATAAATCCATACGGCAATTGAAGATGATAGCCCAATACCCTAGACATTTAATATCAGCTGTTATCACATACAGGTTCCTTTATCAAAAATCTCAGGTGAATTCAGAGCCAGTAACCTTTCTCTATGCATTATGAGGTTAATCAAACATGGTGTTCCTCAGTATAAAGATGCAGTGCAAACAAGCAAAACTGCAATAGAATATTAGGACTATCATATAATGTGATCATAGTATGAGGTACTCTATAGTCTCATCTCGGATCTGAAGAAACAGTTTCCTAGCCGGAATACCCAGTGTTTACTCACAAGCTGCTCATGCGCTGCCGCTCGGTTCTGGTAGAAGGTAGACAAATCCACTTTCTTCTCCGGTGGACAAAGACTGATGGCTTCAGTGTAACACTGGATGGCTTGATCGTATTTGCCAGCTTTAAAATATTTGTTACCCTTGTTCTTTGCTGCTTGTGCTTTTTCCAAAGGGCTCTAGAAAAACAGAGGAAAATACAAGTAAATACATGATGCACCAGCCTATAGGACACTCATTTTATTTATAGGGACAGTTTCCTTAGCAGGGCAGTAATTAAAAAGACGATGGCTGCACACTGGTTACTATAGCACACCTGATATTCTTGACACTACACACAGTTTTATCACACAATCCTCTTTACATTTACCAATAATAATGGAGACTGTCTAATTGACATTACATAATCTGGTTGGATTGTTTTGTTAGGTGGTTATACTACAAAGTTGTATTTAAAATTAAACACGATTCTAGTCTGTGGATAGAAGAACATGAATGATGAGAGATGTGGAGATTAAACCTGAATACAAAAGATGGATAATGAGAGTTTGCAGCTGAAATTAAAATGTCTTTAAAACATTGAAAGATTAAAAGTAATATTTAAGGTTCCTTTTTATTTCTACTAAACTCGTTATAATTACCTGCTTTGTGCACAGTGCAGCCTCGATCCTCCTTTACTACGCTTGCCCCCATAGGAAGCTGCTTCATACCTCTATTGACAGACTGGGTGGCTCGACCCCCGTCCTCTCGTCACTGGATTTGATTGCCAGCAATGGTAGCCAATGGCTCCTACTACTATCAATCTGCCCAGTGAGGAGGGACAGAGTCCGGAGAGCCTTGGCTCTTGTGCACATTGCTGGATCGGTAATGGGCTCAGGTAGTTAACAAGTGGATGGGGGAATCTGTTACAAAATTTTTACGCTATTCTGCCTCTCTGTATCGTGATCGCAGGAAGCCAGACATCGAGTCGGCCGAACCCGCAAGCCCACAGTATCCATTACACAAAACGACATACAGATACATTGCATCACACAATAGAGCCGACTTGCCGCAGTATATATACTGTAGTTGGTTGGCAAGTGGTTAATGCAAAGAATAGGGTAAAAAAAAAAAAAACTTTTTGGCATTAAAACCACTTTAATAGAAAGTGCTTCACCAGCTCACTGTTGTGGACTAACAATCAGCTAATTCTGTAAAACCCATGCACTAGAAAGTGGGAACCTGAAATGACAGAACAGGCCAGTATACTATACACCTTTACAGCACCATAAAAATCCATAAATCATTGCCATGTGGCTGGCCACAGACACTAGAAGAATATACCCAGACATTTTTCCTGGCCAGTGTTTCCCAAACATGGAAGGTTGACTGGTCATGTCTAGACCCAAGGAGAGAGTTGAGAGTTGCAAACTGCAGACATTTGCAGTGCCAGCTGATCAAAAATGTAAATGCCTGGATAAGGTTTTCCAACCCAGTGTACCAGATGATCCTCGGCTGTCACTACCTGCAGGTGGCCCAGAGACATCAGATTGTCCCCCAAGATGGTCAAATGGGGGAACTACAATCTTAACATACACAAGGTTAAAATGTTTATTTCCTGTAAGAGTGAGGCTATATCTTTAAAATAATTACTATCCATTCATGTGACTCTGGTGTAAAAGGACTAAACCTATTACCCATATATTTGTCATCTTAAACTAGGCAGGGTTGCCCCATATGGCCACTTTTATTTGCTTTGGCCATTGAACCCCTTGTGAAGTAGTGTACAAGTGGGTTCTTTAGAAGAATCTCTTTGTTCCTCCATTGCTGACAAATACCAAGTTTTATTGAATTAAACTCATTCCCATAGTCAGTACTGAAGTCCATACATGTTCCCCAAGACAGTCACCATCTATCAGTGAATGTATTGCAGGTAACCTCACTCATCCATGAGCCGAGTCTCAGCAATGCAGTTTAACTACCTGCACATGTGAGAATAACATGACTTGCTGTTGTAACGTGAGGACAGGATTGGGAAACAATACAGATTTCACATAAAATAGTGGACATTCCTTTGTAGACCTGAAGGCACAGACTGGATAGGCCAGTACTGGAGGAGGGGTCACACAAACAGATCCAATTGTTTTATAACCTTCTACTCAAGTCTTTCCTGTTCAAAAGCTTTGGGACACAATAGCAAATTATGTATATTTCTACAATACACAAAAGTTTGCTTCCAACACTGGTTAAAGCAAACCTGTCTCTACAGTAAAATTTAACACAAAAGGTACAATTGTAAAAGAGGTGTGTGCCCAACTTTTCTTTCCACCTGTACTGCTGAATTCCCCTCGGCTACTGAAGGACGTCTGCTAGGAAACCGACACTTCCGGGGGGTGTGGGTCCCCAAATTCTCTGCAGCTCTGACTGGTTACTCCTACTGATCTCCATGTCACTATTGTCTTCTGTAATGATGTTGGGGTAGCATTTCCAAGCAATGGAGCAGATGTTCAAGTAATGCACGGGGCAGAAAATGTATACTGTAAAGGCCCTTTGGGACAGAGGCAAGACTAATTTCCCAATAATGTGATTACTGTAATTGCCGGTCACATGATCCAATCCTGCCAGCTCCGTGACAGCTTGGTCACTGTACTGGGAGCGCTCACTCACAGAAACCTCAGACGCCATGGACGCATGTGGGCAACAGATATGCCCTCCTTGCCACCACACGTTACGTGGTTGGGAAGAGGTTAAATGTTGAAGCACCTGACTCTAAGAAGAGAGCCTTTCACCTAAATACCACTCAGCATTTATTTCCAGTGTAGCTTATGAAGCCTGAAAGCCACGGATGTTTACACATGCCAATTTGTAGTCGTCACAGTAAAATATTTTTCAAAAGTGTAACTTTAACGTGAAAGAAAAAAAAAAGAAAAAATAATAGTAAAACAGCAATATTGGAAAGGAGGGAGGACCACCACCCCTTTGTTGAAACAAGCTTTGACTGTGAACAAAAATGTTGAAGACATCAAGCAACAAAACTGTAAATTCATCCATTCTAATAGTTTCAACTAATACAGCCATCACAGGTTTATGCTTTGGACGTAAACGGCAGGTTAAAGCGGGATTCCACCCTAAAGTGGAACCTCTGCTGATTGGATCCCTCCCCCCCTCCGGTGTCACAATTGACACCTTTCAGGGGGGTGGAGATACCTGTCAAAGACAGGTATTTACACCCACTTCCGGGCATAGACTCCCGTGGGAGTCTACGCCATTTCTGCTGGGACACACACGGGTCCCAGTGACAGCGCAGAGATTTCCTATTGCGCGGCGCAACTCGCGCATGCGCAGTAGGGAACCGGGAGGTGAAGCCGATTCGCTTCACTCCCTTATTCCCTCACCTAGAATGGTGGCGGCAGCAGCCGAGGGCCGAGCGATCGATCGGCCTCGGCTGCCGGCATCGCTGTAACCCGGGACAGGTGAGTGTCCATTTATTAAAAGTCAGCAGCTGTAGTATTTATAGCTGCTGGCTTTTAATATTTTTTTTTGGTGGAATCCCTCTTTAACTTTAACGCTGAATTCACCTGAGCGTTTTTCAACTCATAAAATGCCTGAAAAACACCCAACAAGAAAAATGGCACCTGTTCACATCTGAGTGTTCTGTCACCTGAAGCAAAACGTCTGAAAAAATTATAGGCGTTTTTCTGCCTTTTATATTGGTGACCTGAACAAAATCACAGAAAAATTGCGGTAAAAATGCGCGACTTTGAAACGCTCAGATGTGAATGCAGGCTAAAGGATAAGTTCACCTTTGTAAAAAAAAAAAAATAAAAAAAATAAATGCAAGTAAAAAAAATATAAAAAAAATCAAAGTGAACGTACTGCTTTGCCCTGCTTGTCAAAGCACTGGTTAATGTTAAACTAATGAAGGAACGTGTCACTGACTACCAGGCAACTAGCATTTTCAGAAAAAATGAGAGATTTTAATTAGACGCAAATGTCTCATAGGAAGTAAGGCCACACCTTGCAGAATAGATAGAGATCCTGCAGAAAAAAGTTGATGCCACTAAAGAGTTATCAGACAATTTGATTTTTTGATTTTAAGCCTAGTACACACAATGTGTGGCCAAATGCTGGGCGTTTCAATAAAAAACAGCCATTTTTGGCCTGTTTGTCCCACTGTTAGATTGCTCACCGGGAGATCGCTGTACTAACATGGGATTGTTAGTACAGGGGCTCTGACCAGAGCTTAGTATCTAATGGTGTGTACCAGGCTTTACTGAAGTCTCTAACAGCATAAAAGGCACATTGGTATCGGTTTTCTCTTTAAAGAGGAAGTAAACCCTGATGAGTTTACTTCCTCTTTCATTCCCTGCAAAGGCAAAGCATAATGGACTACTATGCATCACTTACCTGACACAGGAGCCAGCGAAGTCGCCGCTGTCCCCTGTAGTCCGCCGCATCCATCTTGTTGGTGGGGTCTCGCAGCTCTGCCGCTGTCATTCGGCGAAGCCGCGACGAAGTCGACACGCGTGGCAGCGCCATTCTTGGAAATGCCGCGCTCAGTGCGCCTGCACGCCGCTGTTTTCGGGCAAATATCTCCTAAACCTATATTGCTTGGACCTACAGGTAAGCCTTAATCTAGGCTTACCTGTAGGTCAAAGTGGTTTGTAAGGGCTTACAACCACTTTAACAAGACACTGCAGTATCCTCCAATTCAACATGGCAGCCGACAATGTGTGTTTATTCTAATCTTCTCGTGATCACTGAGAGATCTGGAACCGCTGAGTACACAAGTGTCTTTCTGTAGGTGACAGATTCTCTTATGTGCTATAAATATTATACAATATTATACACTAATGAGCAGGAAAGCATGTACACGGGGAGACCAGAGACACCGCATTCACACAAACAACCATCAGTGGACTTTGTAATAGGCACAAACCACCCTGTATTCTTCTGGCATGGAAAGTACGATAAATCTAGAGACAGCTACTGCATCAATTACCAGCGAATGGAGTATAACCATCAGATATAAGAGACTGCAAGAAGAACGTTCCATTAGCTAGGCACACAGGCCAAAAAAAAAAAAAAAAAACCTAATAAAGAAGCATTGCATGGATGATGGAAAACAAGTTACACCTAGCCCGTAGGCTTAAATTACTTAAGAAAGACTGACACCAAGCAGTTACCTAATTGGCTCAGCAATACCGGTTATCACTAAAACATTGCTCAGATTTTTATTCATTAAGCAATGTTTAATTAAACGCCAATAATCCTCTGCAGTGTACAGCAATAGAGACGTGCTGAGAGGAACCATCTACTCTATGCAGCATTCTGCTATGCAGGTACAATACAAACTGAACCTGTGAGAATAGACATATGGGGGCTGCCACTGTTAAAACATTTAAAGCGGAGGTCCACCCTAAAGTGGACCTTCCGCTCATTGGAATCCTCCCCCCCCCCCCCCTCCGGCACCACAATTGGCACCTTTCAGGGGGGAGGGGGGTGCAGGTACCTGTACACTACAGGTATCTGCACCCACTTCCGGCGTAGATTCTGCAGAAGGTACGCCCCTTTCCGCAGAATCTACGCCCCTTTCCGAAAGTCCCCCGCTGCCTGCTGGGAAACACACGGATCCCAGAGACAGCGGGGACCATCCTTATTGCGCAGAGCGACTTGCACATGCGCAGTAGGGAACCTGGAAATGAAGCCGAAAGGCTCCACTTCCTGATTCCCATACCCAAGATGGCGGCGGCAGCACCCGAGAGACGATCGAGAGATCGGCTTCGGGTGCCGACATCGCAGGCACGCTGGGCGGGTAAGTGTCATTATTTTAAAAGTCAGCAGCTGCAGTATTTGTAGCTGCTGGCTTTAAAAAAAAAAAAAAAAAAAAAAAAACGGCGGAATTCCTGCCAGACTCCCGCTTTAAGTGCAGACTCCAGAGATATCATTTGATCCTGGCTTCACTGCCCACTGAGCCACTAACCCAGAACAAGCATGCAACCAGCGAAATCTTAACTTTAGTCCTGCATGCTTGTTCTGGGTCAGTGACTCACGTGGTGAAGACAGGATCAGGATGACAGACCTGGAATCTTCCCACTCTATTAAAGTGGTTGTAAACCCTTACAAACCACTTTGACCTACAGGTAAGCCTAGATTAAGGCTTACCTGTAGGTCCAAGAAATATATGTCCTAAACCTACACGGTTAAGGAGATATTTGCCAAAGTACAGGCACCGCTGTCTACGGCGCATGCGCCGTAGACAGCGGCGCGCAGGCGCACTGAGCGTGCCGCTGTCAACGGCGATATGCAGCTCGCACACGCGCGGGAGTGACATCGCGGCTTCGCCGAATGACAGCGGCGGAGCTGCGAGACCCACAAGAAGATGGATGCTTCGGACTACAGGGGACAGCGGTGACATCGCTGGCTCCTGTGTAAAGTAAGCTTTACCTTTGCAGAGAATCAAAGAGGAAGTAAACCCATCAGGGTTTACTTCCTCTTTAGCTCTATTAAAGTATGTAGCAACAGATCCTATGTGCCCCTTCTACTATTTGTTTATTTTAAATAGAAGGCATAGCTACCGCAATACAATTACAAAAAAGCCAGTGTTCTAACAGCTAGCCGCTACCCGGCCTACTGCGCATGCGAGATGTGCAGCCAAAGTGACTTTGCCTTGCGGCCATCTTGATACACCCGCACTTGTCCGCCGTAAGCCTGCAAGTGGACATCCTTATACACCCAGTCTTTACTTTCAGTTTTTAACAGTAAACTCATCTTATATAATGAAACACAGTATTTAGAGGTCACTGTTTTGATGTTTAATTTTAAAAGCAGTGGTGTTCGGTCACACTAGCAAACCTGTGAGATCAGCAGGCTTTCCGATGCTTTTAAAAATTCAACATCAAAACAGCGTTACGGAATTCTAAATACTGCATTTCACTATAGAAGCTGAGTTTATTGTT
The DNA here is from genome assembly GCF_037356315.1 of Lithobates pipiens. Classification (NCBI taxonomy): domain Eukaryota; kingdom Metazoa; phylum Chordata; class Amphibia; order Anura; family Ranidae; genus Lithobates; species Lithobates pipiens. Next base: position 105,474,390 of record NW_027507748.1, read on the forward strand.
AAAGATAACCATGAAAAGCAAGACTCCTGTGGGTGTATAAAGATGTCCACTTGCCGACTTCTAACTAGTCTTACTGCGGATGAGTGCGGGGGTATCAAGATGGCCACGTCGCAGTAGACCGGGTAGGGGCTGATAGAACACCAGCAATACTTGCCCATGCTGCAGAGGATACCATCAACATTTTACAGCAGCCAGTCACATCACCAAAGCCTGGTTAGAAGAAAGTGATCTTTGTAACGATATCACGTACTGGGCACACAAAAAGCTGTAGCTAGTGGCCATGTTGTTTGAGAACCTTAGGGCAGCCATGACAGCTTGGCTAATAGTTTAACATAGTTTAACATTAAAAATCTGATCTCCCTCCCTTATGTTCAGGAATTCATAGGCTTATACTTTAAAAGAGCTGTTATCTCAACATAGAGAAGCAGACCCAGAGAGAGGTCTGTAAAAACAGCTAATGTGGTCCTGGCAGAATGTCCATCGTAAAACTGTCACCCTTTCAATTCAGAGAACCGACAGATACCGGTCGCAAATACTTTAGTGCACATAAAGCTTAAACAGTGGAATGAAATTTCAGCACGTTTCATAACTTCCAAAGTAATAATAGCACAGTCATAATAAGGACATATTTAGTTTCCTTGGATGATTTGTAACATTTCAAGTCCAGACACCCCTATGTCAGGTCATATGGGGAAACTACTGGTACCCCTTATTCTTCCTAGGTAAACTAGACCTTGAAGATCTGGCATGTGTATTCATTTTTAAGCAAATGTTACACTGAACAATAATATGGATATTAAGTCTGTAAACAGTAGATATATGAATATGTATTACAATATGTACCTGGGACATGGTCATGTGTCTAGACACCCCCCAGCAACCAACCCCTAAACAAGATGACCAGACAATTGGTCGCTGTCAACACCCCTTTGATCTGACATAAAAGAGGAGATGCCAAGACAAGGCTCAGTTCTCCTTTTACTACTCAAGCAGGAACATCTGCCAAGCTTGAGAACCGATTACCCAGCTCATCGATCGAATTCTGATCAACCCTCAGACATTAATTGCAAGTATTCTTCCTCCCCAATTCTACCTTATTTCTTTGTGGCTGTATATTGTCATTAGCTTTTTGGAATATTTTTTTTTCTGTAAATGTTTTATTTGCACCAACTTTGACCTTTTCATAATAAACCTATATGTTGAAAAGTGTTAACCTCGTCTCTAAAGCTCTTAATGCAAACTATAAACGAACCTGCCTCTTGAAGAGCGCTATTGTTTTAGAGTAAGGCCTCTGAGCAGACCTGTCTGTGGTGGCAGTGCGTGTTGCAGACACTTATTTTTAAAATCATAATTGGTATTGACGGAAGTCCTGACCCTTCCTAAACAAAATGTAATTGGTGACAATTAAAAGGTTAATTGCGAAATTAGCCCAATGACAATCCCTCTCAGGCTGCTGGCACCTAGATTGTGGTACTGTAAGCTGGAAAATCTTTGTGCAGCTGAGAGTGGCACTGTTACGCAAGGGACAGCATGGTGTGAGGTTGGCCGGTCCTTCGTCTTGATTTAGCGAGGAGGGCGGGGATCTGACACCCGCTTTTGTCACAATCTTCACTTGCAGGACAGCTTCATTAAAAGCCTTGTTTACATGTGTGCCGGGGAGCAGAGGTAGTAAAAATAGGCAGTTGAGCCAAAATGTTTTAATGCCTCCCAAAGCCCAACAAGCTGGTTGCACAAATGCCATGGCAAAAAATTATATCCCTCTATGTGAATGGGGCCATGTCAGTTACCCTTTGAAGGCTGCTGCTAATGTAAATGAGGCCTAAAAAGGAAATAGTTTACACCCCATGCAGGAGCACGATGACTTAGTGGTTACCAAGTCTGCACCTTGGGCACTCAGGTCTTTGCAATGAAAAGCAATCTATGAATGAAGGACAAACAGATTAATGAATGGTCCGCCTCCTTTTCATGGCAGAAAGCTATAGTACAGGTTCTATGAATGGAGGAGAGAAAATGTTAGGCATAATTCTTAATGAGTGCCTATGACAGGTCTAGAAACTTGTAGTAACCCCTGCTGCAGCAGTAATCATCAAGTGCCGTAGGGGTTCAGTCCTCGGAAAACTGCCCACCCTTTGCTCTCCCCCTGCTCCTTTCATAGAAGCTGGGGCAGAGGTCTGAAGATTTGGCTGCATTCACACCTGAGCGTAGCGTTTTCAAGCAGAAAAGCGCACGAATTTACCACGATTTGCCACGATTCTGTGCAGTGCAAAAGGTCACCAATGTTAAAAGAAGAAAAACGCCCAAATCTGCTCAATTTGAGTGACAAAAAAGGGTCCAGAACTTGTTTGAGCTTCAGGCGACATGGAGTGGAGATGTGAACCATCTCCATTGAGAATAATAGATTTTTTTCCCCTCTAGCGTTTTGTAGCTTCAGGCTTCAAGCTACAAAACGCTCAGGTGTGAATGGGGTCTTAAACAGAGAACAGCCACCAGCACAAGAGATGACACTTCTCATTCAATTTAAAAGGGGGGAGGGGGGTTGTGGGAGCAGATACCTAGTTTAGACCGGTACCGACTTCCTTTTGGATCACCTAGGTCAGTGATGGCGAACCTTGGCACTCCTGATGTTTTGAAACTACATTTCCCATGATGCTCAACTACATTGCAGAGTGCATGAGCATCATGGGAAATGTAGTTCCAAAACATCTGGGGTGCCAAGGTTCGCCATCACTGACCTAGGTGATCCGAACGGAAGTTCTCCGCTCCCCCTCCCTCCCCGCAGTCTTCTAGGACACATTACAGGTCCCAGAAGGCTGCAGTGCCATTCACAAAGTGTAGAGCAACTCATGCATGCCCAGCTGGCTGTGAAGTCGAAAGCCGCAAAGCCAGATGCGCACAGTAAGGATGCTGGCACCGAGAACCCGAAGGCTAGTGAAGAAGTAGCCCGGGCGCGGATGATGTTGGATCCGTGGACAGGTAAGGGTCCTTTTATTAAAAGTAAACTTTTTTTTTTCTATCCAGTAAACCTCCTCTTTATGTACAGTCCTTTGTGCCCAAGTTTAAGCCCTGGTACACACTGGTGTGACTTTGAAATCGTGCTACTTCAGCGTGATTTCACAGCCGCCGATTAGTGTGATTTGCACCTGTGATTTCATTGCAGCTTGCAAATTCGTTTAACGGAAGTCTAAGCAAGTCGCAATGAAATCAGCGAAAAGTAGCCCAGGAACCTTTTTTTAAGTTGCTGCGACATGAGGTCATTTAAATGGTTCCATTGCCGACAATGGGGTGCGACTTATGCGATTTGGAACTGTCAAATTGCATGACATATCGCACTGGTATGAACGGGGGCTTAAAGAGGAAGTAAACCCTGATGAGTTTACTTCCTCTTTCATTCCCTGCAAAGGGAAAGAATAATGGACTACTATGCATCGCATAGTAGTCCATTATGTGTCACTTACCTGACACAGGAGCCAGCAAAGTCAACAAAGATTGTTATGGAGACAAATCGGTACCACGAACAACAAGCTGCTACGCATCAGAGGTTTGCAAGGAGCAGAAAGTGGGAACCAGTAACCAAGGAGGACATCTGGAAGTTTCTGGGCCTCATAATTCTACAGGGAGTGGTTGGGAAAACCCTGCAGAAGTGGTACTAGACCACCAACAAATTGCTAGCAACTCCTTTTTTTGGCACCGTCATGTCGGAGTACAAATTTTCCCTTATTATGAAGTATCTGCACTTTGAGAATAATGAGGAATTCAACGAGACTTCTCATCCAGCACCAAAACTAAAAAAAAAAAAAAAAAAAAAAAAAAGATTTGGGGGCTTTACCAAATGATTCAGCAAAATTTCCAGAAGACCTATGTACCCGATAGAGACATCAGTATCGACGAAAGTCTGATGGCCTACAAAGGAAGACTCAGCTGGATACAGTTCATTGCGTCCAAGAGGGCACACTTTGGAATAAAATCGTTCATGCTCTGTGAATCCAGCACTGGGTACATATGGAATTCCATACTTTACAACGGGAAAGGAACCAAGTTCAATGAGAGATTCGGTAACTATGGACTGGCAACCGCTTCTGTGCTTACTCTGATTGAACCGCTGCTGAATCAGGGCTACTGTGTAACCACAGAAAATTTTGACAGTTCTCCAGAACTCCGAGTTCCTTTTGCAGCATAAAACAGATGCATACAAGACCGTTAGAGCTAACCGGCGTGACTTGCCACCAACCTTTGGCAATAAAAAAGCTCAAGGCAGGAGAAATAGTTGCCTGGCAAAAAGGAAAAATTATGGGACTGAGATGTCGCGACAAAAAAGACGTGTGCCTAATGAGTACTATTCACAACACCTCTACTGTCATGGTACAAACAAAAAGGTGGAAAAGACATCATGAAGCACCAAGTTGTGATGGACTACAACCATACTATGGGAGGTGTTGACCGAGCTGACCAGGCCATGACTTTTTACCCAGCCATGAGGAAGCAACAGAAAAAATGTTATTAAAAAAAAAAAAAAAAAAAAAAAAAAAATCTTCAGGCAGCTTCTGGAGCAGTGCCTGTGGAAAAAAAAAAGTGTGACAGGCCTGTTGTTCATGCGGACTTTGTTTGGAAAGTTGCCAAACTTATTTTCCTCAGGCACCAAACACCAACGACAGTAAACAGATCTGGCCGTCGTGCTGCTGGCGTTGTGAACCCGGAACCCCTGACTGGTCAGCACTTTATGGACCACGTTCCACCAACAGAAAAGAAGGCAGCACCCACAAGGATGTGTGTCGTTTGCTGCTCTAAGCGTGACAACACTGGAAGGAAAATTAGAAAAGAAACAAGGTTCTACTGTCCTCACTGTGATGTTGGACTTTGTGCTGTACCATGTTTTAAAATTTTCCATACCAAAGACGTTTTCTGAAGCAATATGACTACCAATATCGCACCCTTGTTTGACAAAAAAAAAAAAAAAAGTCAGTGTTTTTTATATTTACTAAAATTTATTGAATAAAAAGTATGATTATTATATATTATTTGTTATTATTTACAGTTATTTATTATAATTTATGATTTTGTGTTTCAAACTTTATCCTACCCGGGTTGTCCACTAGACTTTGGTTTAAACAGATTTCAGTGAGTTATTCCTAAGAATTGCAGGCTTACAATATAAAAACGCCAAACTTCAATTCAAAATAATGGTACCGCTTTCAGCACCTAAAATCCGAAATAATCATACCGCCAGGGAGCTTAAGAGAAATTTTCCCTTTAGTGATGAAGCCAGCCAGTGAAGTAAGCCAACCTGCAGGATGGAAAAGGTTGTGGTGAATTAGTGAACAGGCCTAATACAGAACCTTCTGCAGTATCCCTGAAGCCAAGATTAAATAGCAGACATCAGTCTACAGAATGACATCAGAGACAAAGAAAGAAGAAGGGTTTATTGAGTTTTATATCTCTTGAATCAATACCAGAGTCTCATTTATTTTGTGTTCCCTGACCTCTGCTCAATCAGCTTCCACCTGAAAGTGGATTCTGTCCATTTCTATTTCTCATCACATTGTCCCTCGCCTTCAGAGACAGCATTACATATGTACCTTTTACACATACAGTAAAGTAAACAATTATGGGGCCTGATCAATACTTTAGACCTGATTCACACTTGTGCAGGCTGCAGTTTGCATATTCCAGGTGAATTTTGCGTTTTTCAATACATGTTTTTCATCCATTAAAGTCTATGGAGCTAAAAAGAAAAAAGTCCTTGGCCCTTTCCATAAAATGCAGATGTGAACTACATCCATAGGAAACCATGTTAAATGGCCTGTTTATTTTTGCAAAACTGAAAACACACTAGAAAAAAATAAAGAAAAAAGGGGGTGTATAGGCGTGAACCAGGCCTCAGTGACTGCAGCCTGTCAGTTCACTTAGATCTAGTGCCAGATTAACTACTTGCCGACCATCTGCCATCATTGTACGGCGGCAGGCTGGCTCCCCTGTGCAAATCTGCGCAGCAGTATGACAAGCTCTTTAAGGGGTATAGGGGGTGCACACACCTGTCGTATGATGTAGGAGCTGATGCACGTGCCTGGAGGCTGCGATGTCCGCGGGGCACCCACGATCACCCCTAAGAGACAGAATGGAGATCTGTCAATGTAAATAGACAGATCTCCGTTCTGCCAGAAGAGAGAAGACAGTTCTGTTGTTCCTACTGATTAGGATCAGCGATCGGTCTCCTCCTCCAGTTAGAAACACTGCCTAGGACACATGTTTAACCCCTTGATTGCCCCCTAGTGTTAACCCCTTCCCTGCCAACAATATTTATACAGTAATCAGTGGCTACTTTTATCTTTGATTGCTGTATATAGCTTTATTTGTGTGTTTGTATTAGTCCAGCAATGCACCAACACCTTTGCAGCCATTGTGCTATCGCTGGGTGTTTGGTGTCCTCCTGTACCTTTAAGGTGGGGTGGCTCCCCTTCAGTCCACCTGCTCTCATCTATCCATCAGAATGCATGTGCCTCCACTGTGGGTGTTAAGACCAGATACCTGGGTGCCGTGACGTGGCTCACACATGTTTACAAATGCGTGCGGACTAAACCCCTGTTTTAACGCATACTGTTAGGTCAATTTGGTTGCCTGCTAGCTGGTGGTAATTAGGCTTTGGTTTTTTCCTGGGCATTCCCCAGACTTTGTTGATATATGTCAATGATCCCAAAAAATCTGTGTGCCACAGTGTCGCAGTCCCACCAAAAAATAAAATAAATTAAAATCTTAGATAGCCGATATTACTATTAAAAATAAAATAAATAAATCTATCCCCTATTTTGTAGACGCTAGAACTTTTGCGGACACAACAATCCATATACAGGGGGTCCCCAAGTTCCGAACCTCCGACTTGCGAAATCCTACTAACGAATGGCAAGCGGCACCGGCGCGCACATTGGAAAACACTATTCTGTGCATGCACGTCAAAATTACGAACAAATCCGATTTAAGAACAAACAGGCAGTCCCTAACCTGTTCGTAACTCGGGGACTGCCTGTACACTTATTGCGATTTTTGATTTTGCTTACCAAAAATATGTAGAATACATATCAGCCTAAACTGATGAAGAAATTTGTTTTAAATTATTTTGATATTATTATAGCAAAGATTTTTTTTTTTCAAAATTGTTGCTATTTTTTGTTCATGGTGCAAAAAAAAAAAAAAACAAAAAAAAAAAAAAAACACAGAGGTGATCAAATACCACCAACAGAAAGCTCTATTTGTGGGGGACGGGACATCAATTTTGTTTGTGTACAGCGTCGCATGACCGCGCAATGGTCAGTTAAAGCGAGGCAGTGCTGTACCACAAAAAATGACCTGATCAGGAAGGGGGGTAAATCCTACCGAGGCTGAATTGGTTAAAGTAAACCTACTGTCAATCACTGATCCGTAACAGAGGGGGTAAAACTCTCTGCTGGAGAAAATGCTGCTTGATGCTCCCTTCAGCTTTAGGCCCCTTTCACAATGGGGCGGTGAGGGCACTGGTGTTCTGACAAAAAGTGTCCGCCTATCGAATAGTGTCCGGGCCCGTACTGCACAGTCGCAGCCGTTGCGCAGTACGGAGGACAAGGAGACTCTGAAGGTCTCCAAAGAGTCCAGGTTGAAGCCCCACCACCCAAGTGGACATACGGTTGCTCATAGTAACAGGGCCCCTCGCGGGCTCGCTTGGCTATTTTGTATTCTAACTTTGTGTCCACTTGGGTGGTGGGGCTTGAACCTGGACTCACTGCGCAGGCGCCATTTATCTTCGGAGATGTTCACCTTCTTGTCCCCCAGTACAGGGATGACACTATGTGATGGGGGGACACTATCTGATACATTACTGGCGGTAAAACTGTGCTTTTAGCGGCGGTATTCGGCCGCTAACGGGGGTGTTTACCCAGCACTAGCAGCCGAAAAAGGGGTAAAAGTGTGGGGAGCGGCTCTTTCAGGGCGCTTTGCATGCGCTATTTTTAGTGCTAAGTGCCCCACTGTGAAAGGGGTCTTATTCTGATTATTTGATCTCTACTGAAGGAAGATTAGCCAATCTGAACGCTTATATTTAGACGGTTCTTATCCTGGAATTCAGCTATGATGGTTTTCACTGTACACGTTGGCCTGAAGATAAGCTGCTATATAAAAGAATGTCTTCTATGGCATGTAAATGGGTGTGCTCAGATACAATCAAGGTTTAGAAATGAAAGTACAGTATTCGATTTTGAAAGGCTATGGGTGGCTCCGCCCACACAGCAACATCATTCATTCACAGAGATCTGTAAATGAGCAAAGTACAAGTCCTGTCTGCCACATTGATATAGGGACTTTTAGTGATTAATGGAACACAAGGGCGGTGATCACCACACTCCTAGTCCATTGAGCCCCCCTCTGGACATGAAGCTGGAGCAGTGCGCAGGAGCCTCTGCATTGCACCCTTGATCAACTGTTGGCAGTTTCAATGCTTTGCAGGCTCATATGCAATAATAATACTCAGTAAATGCATTTTTTTTATTTTTTGAAAATGCATGCATTGTTTTGGCTGAAAAAGGTGGACTGAACGTTCAAGTGGATTAGTCAGACATTGCTTGACCTATGAAATTCAGCAAAAAAAAATGATATTCTCTATTATGAGATTTCAGTGTTTTTGAATGCCACCATGTTGTAGCTCCAAATAAAATACCATACAGATAGAAATCCATCACCCTGCAACGCCTGCTCAACAAATGAATCTGCAGAAATGTATCATGTGATGGGGCTATTGATATATTAGACAATATCCATTAACCACACGGACTCTTTCACAACACGGCCTCTTTAATGAGTATGTTTCCGTTTTATCAGTTAATGGATTTCTGAATCCACTCAAGGAAACCAAAAAGGATGCTTCTGGTGAGTTAATGGCAATATCCCACAAAGTAAAGTAATAAAAAAAAAAAAAAAAAAAAAAAAAAGGGGGGGGGGGGGTGGAATCCTCTAGTCTAAATAAATCTATCAATGTCTATAAATATAACACCCCCCCCTCCCTGTACTATACAATATCGCGCCCATCTCCCCCCCCCCCCCCAAGCACACTACGCCTTTAACCCTTTCACTTTCTTTTTTGCAAAAGTTATAAAGCACATTTTAGGCCTTAAAGGGTTAGTTTACCATTAAGAAAATACTCTATGCAATCTAAGGCCTCATGTACACTGCTGCTGGTAAACAGACGTTCACAGGCAGTTGGCTGCTTTTTTCAGCTGCCCCTGAACTCATCCAATGTTATGTGTACCTGTACACAGGTTAATTTAATGTTGTTTTTAGGCAGTTGCGTTTATAGGCTTCTCTTTGAAAGCAAAAAAAAAATGGGTTCAGACGCCGAATTTTCCAACGCCAAACGCATTTAGCTGCGTTTTCCAAAGGTGCCCTTTTTTTCTACATTACAAAACTTAAAAATAAGAGCAAATGCTGAAAAACCACTAAAAAAATATTTTAAAAACTTGTACGAGTAAAATTTAAAACTGTATCAGGGAAAGTATACAGCTGTACATACATGCTGGAAAAATATCCTACAGACATACGCTGCACAATCAATGGAGGAGTCCAGTAGCGACAAACTCTGGTCCTCGCACGCAGCCTCATCAACAGCAACGTCAGGAGCATTTCCTCATGTATGCTCATTGTGGGATCCATAGTAAAAGCACTGAAATTGAGGTAGATACAAGTACAATGCTCTCTCAGCTGCTGCTACTCACTCTGGTCTCACAGAATGGCTGAAATAGTTAAATACTGTGCTTTGGGAGGGTCTGATATTATCTTAATTAAATGCTCCTAGACACGAATGCGCCAAAAAACGCTGCATGCAAATGTGGCTAAACGGGTGTTTTTAAATGTCGGTTTCAAGTGGGGTTGTCCCGATACCAATACTGAGCATTTGCCTGAGTACTTGGGCAAATGCTCCAATACTTAACCCGATACTTGGGCAGTCAGTGGAATCAGTGCGGTGGTAGAGTTACAAGCACTGATCACCCTGTAAAGATTTCAAAGTCTGACAGCCGGCCCATTTCTCCGCTTTCAGCTGCTTTAGTACTTCATGTGATTGTAGTCGTATTAGTGCAATAGTGACAGAGAAAATTGAGTGCTGCCCGTGATACTTTTTTTTTTATTTGCACCAACATACAATTTTTCAGGACAAGCTTTCGGGGTATGTCCCCTTCTTCAAGGTCCAAGCAGTACTGATTCACACATTTTTAAGCAGAATGTTAAAAAACAGAGAGAGTGAGAGTGAAAAAAAAAAAGAAAAAGAAAACAAACACATACAAATCAATGGTAATAAAGATAGGAGCAGAGTTAGTGAGATAAGATAGAGGGAGAGCTGTAGAATGGAGGGGGGGGGGGATGCTAGTCACACAGAGGTCGTAAAACTTTAATATAATATATATATATATATATATATATATATATATATATATATATAACCAATATCTATATCTGACACAAAAAATGATCGCCTGAATTTAGATATTGGTTTCCTTACCCATTATACTAAAGTTTTACGTCCCACTCTGTGACTAGCACCCCCCCCCCCCCCCAATCCATTCTATAGCTCTCCCTCCGTCTTATCTCACTAACTCTGCTGCGATCTTTATTACCATTCATTTGTATGCGTTTGTTTTTCTCTCTCTCTCTTTTCCTCAGAGATGTGGGGTTTTTTTTTTTAACATTCTGCTTAAAAATTTGTGAATCAGTACTGCTTGGACCTTGAAGAAGGGGGCATATCCCGAAAGCTTGCCCTGGAAAATTGTATGTTAGTCCACCCCGTCAGGATGCAGAGCGTAGGTAGGAGCTGGTAAATCCGGCTCCTTACTTTTCCAAATGGACAGTCAGTACTGAGTCTGTCCATTCACATACAAACATTGTAAATTGTGTTTACAATGTTTCAGTTTGTGAATGGAGAGGAGCCGCTGTCTCCATTTATTTTCAGCGCAGGTTGCTGAGAAAGGGACTGGGGAATCTGTGTCCATAGTCTCTTTTTGATATCTCACCAAAGTCACCCAACAGGGCTGATAAAAAAAAAAAAAAAAAAAAAAAGAATTGCAATAAATAATAAAAAAAAAAAAATTGTAAAAAATAAAATACAGACACTGTTCACCCCCCCCCCCCCCTTAAAAATAAAGCATTGTAAAAAAATTATGCGCAAGTACTTGGAAATAAAAAGTATCGGGACAGCACTAGTTTCAAGATGTCAAAATTTTATTTATTTTTTTAAATCGTTCAGAAGAGGTTCAGCGCCCCGTGTCCATGAGGCCCAAGAACACTATTGCATAATTTTTAACATATCTGTTTTTGAGACTACCCGTTTCTGCTCCCCTTATACCCGCAGGTCTTTTTTGCCCAGAGTGAATCCTGCCCCAAACAGCACTGTCCTCGTCTCCAAGATGGAGTGGCCATTAGTATGAGCATCCCCCAGTAGTACAATATTTTTTAAATCAGAACAGTCTAAAGTTATGAAAAGTGTTTATGGACTGCATAGAGTATTTTTTTTAAGGGTGACTTCATCAGTGTGCTATTGTCCAATCAGCAACCTGGTGGAGGTATTGCATCTTAGATTCTAAGAAGGATAAATCTATCCCTTATGCCATGTACACATGATCAGAATTTTGGTCAGAAAAAGCTCTGATGATTTTCCTGACAGAATTTCGCTCAAGCTGTCTCGCATGCACATGGTCACACCAAATTCTGACCGTCAAGAACACGATAATGTACAACACCTACGACAGGACTAGAAAAAGGAAGTTCAGTAGCCAATAGCTTCCCTCTCCTACTTGATTCCAATCATGCGTGGGTGTTTTGCACGTCAGAATTGCCACAGACGATCGAATTTTCGGACAGGAACTTTTCCAGACCGAAAAATTGAGAATACGATCTCAATCTTTTGCTGCCTGGACTTCGGCAAGCAAAAGGACGATGGAGCATACACACGGTCGCATTTGCTGACGAAAAACTCTCATCGGGCCGAAATTCTGATTGTGTGTACGCGGCATTACAATGAGAGGTCGCAATTGGCGTACAGCTATGGCATTTAAACCATAGCACCAACTGTTGATGCTGCATAGTATTTTTTAAAAGTACTTAAACAAAAAAAATGCAGATCAAAAATATCAGAAGTGCTTATTATCTTTCCGGATTAATGACAAGCTACTGAAGCAAAAGGGTCGGAAAGGCAGCTAGGTAACTGGTATTAAAAGGAGAGATCAACACTGGCAGCCTCTGTTTCTTGAAAGACGAGTTTCCTTAAAATCACACCTCAATTTTATCACCACCGTAACTACGAAGAGAAAACACTCACTGTGTAATAGAAGAGCTCCACGCTGCCTCAGGCTGTAGGTAGACTGATGTAGCAACAAGACATGTGCTCTGTCACAGGGTGGAGTTCAGGCAGAGACAGCTCCTGTGACAGTAACCACGTGCTCTATACCTACAACTCTGTTCAGGGAGCAGCAGGAAGCGGGAATCCGCAGCGATCGGCAGGTATGGTATTAGGACCATGTCAGATGTCCAATTCAGTCATTGGGGACTCTATACCATCTCTAAAACTGCTGAAATTTAAGGTGATACTAAAGTTTATTTTTCTTTGGTTAAAAATAAACATGTAATAATTTCCTGTTCTGTGTAGTGGTTTTGCACAGAGCAGCCCTGATCCTCCTCTTTTCAAGTCCCTCTTTGGCTCTCCTGGCCCCTCCCTCCTAAAGGAGTGCCCCCACAGCAAGCAGCTTGTTATGTGGTACTCGACCGGAGCCACTGCTCCTTGTGTCCTTTCAGAGCCAGCGACGCGGCCTGTACCCCCTTTTCTCCCCTAATTGGCTGACTTTGACAGCGGCGGGAGCCAATGGTGCCACGCCACTGTTTCAGCCAACGAGGAGGGGAGTCACGGGCAGCCAAGACACTCCTTGTCTTCTCTCCTGCACTGAAATGACTCACTCTGATTTCACTGCACACTGCGAGCTTCTCGCCATGTGCATTAGCAGCTCCAGCAAGTCGGGTAGAGCCTGCCTCATTTCCTGGCTGGAGGATGTCCCGCATCATCTATCCCCCTCCCATTTTACTATCCCTGGCCAACACCTTTCATTGACTGGATTTCAGTTCTTTCAAACACAGAGGCTCAGCATCACATGTGCCCATTAGCTAGGGTGGTCTGCATGCACATGCAGCCTGCCTAAGAATACCCATCTCCTCCAGACTGACATCCACACATCAAGGAATTCTGATAATTTCATAACCCTTCCCAATAGACCTCCAACTGCTTGCATCAGAGCTAAGGGATCCTGAGAGGAGTACTGAGGTAGGGTTTGAAGTTCAGCGATTGATGTGAACAGCACCCTGCGGGCCTTTCCCACCAGAAATGTTCAGCCTGCATTGCACAGAAAAGCACAGGGACCAAGCAATAAGATCACTGGGTTTAAAGTGGCTGTATACCCTTGTCTTAACTTATTATAGGCTTACCTGTAGGTAAAATGAATATCTCCTAAACCTGTAAAGTTTAGGAGATATTCACTTTGCATGCAGCTGCTGACGTCAGTGGTGCATGCGCTGTGAAGGCCTGGCTGAAGGTCCAGCAGATGCTACTGGACCTTGCCAGGAAGAAGTCTCCCACACGCATGCGTGGGAGTGACGTAATCGTGGCTCTGGCCACTCACAGCGCTGGAGCTGCAAACCTGGAAAGAAACGCAGAGGGCAAAATGTTAGCTCCCTCGGCATGGATCGGGATCAGATGCCAATGCCTTGTTCTAAGGTGAGCGTTTCATAATGAGCTAGTATGCGCTGCATACTAGCTCATTACGCCTTTGCCTTACAGGTTTAAAAAATAAAAAAAAATCTGCTTAACGCTTTAAAATAAGGTAAGAAAATGGAAAGCTTATATTTGAAAACCTCATTAATATGTCAATAAAGGGGAAGGGATGAATCAAGGAAGGCAAAATATAAGCAGATTACACTTCAACATTTCCCAAATTCTGACACCATCAGTGACCCGGCCACAAGTGGACTCTCGTGACACGGGCCTCACACTGAATTCTGAGGGAATAAATGCAGATCAGCCGAATCATGATGTCACTGTGCATGAATGAACAGTAATATAGTAGCACTTATCTGAAATCTGATCCCCAATCATTTAGGGAATGGGCAAATGTCTGCTATTCAGAGACTCATTTTAGGGTATATTTATTAAGGCAATGCCCACATTCAGGTTTACTGAAAAAAGAGCTGACAGATTTCACTGGTTGGTGAACTTACATGCAGAATATGTGTAATTGTATATGCCTAACATTGCCCACATTCCTATCATCTTCCGGGTCATAGTTCACCAGCACAATCATCGCTGTAGGATGGAGTGACCTTTGAAGGTCGCAGTGAAGAGACAAATCAGATAACGGCTCAGTCCTGTCAATATTTGCAGATTCCCATATCACAGCACAAAGGCGGACAACACATCTGTGACTATATAGTTCCACAATACACGGAGTGCAGCAAATTCTCTAAATAAAAGCCTACTCATTACAATCATGAAAAGTGTTGCAGCACATAAACATATATTGCTGCCATACAGAATGTTCTTCAAACACCACAATGCGGGTTTTAATGGGCCTGCAAAATATTTTTTTTTTTAACACGGTGCACCACGACACACAGATTCGGTGTGCTGAAACGCATGCATGGTGTGATCTGCAGGGAAGGTGCACTGAAAAGTCATTTAAAATGAATGGAACCACAACACACTGCAGTGAGGTTTGCAGTGACAACGCAGGTCTGAATAGAGCCAAAGGGAAGGAGTCAGGGTAGGACACAGAAGGTGCCTTTACAGAGGTGATCAGAGGGTCAGCAGATAGCTGCTATCCTACCAGTGACTTCATACACAATGCAGGCGATTTAATAAGGCACTTGTAAGCCCTTGTACACACAGTCGGACATTCCGACGAAAAATGCCAGATCGGACCGTGTTGTCGGATAATGTGTGGGCTTCATCAGACTTTTTCCATCGGAATGTCCGACCAACAAAGTTTGAGAGCTGGATATAAAAATTTTCCCACAACATGATCCGATTGGACTTTGTCCGATCGTCTGCAGAGAATTCCGATCGGACAAAGTGCCACGCATGCTCACATCAAATTACGAGACCAAAGCTATTGGCTACTAGCCGCAACGTAGTCCTGTCGTAACGAATGAGCGTCATCACGTTCCGAACGATCGGATTTTCCGACAACTTTGTCCGACCGTGTGTATGCAACACCAGTTTCGGACAAAATGCAACGGATTTTGTTGTCGCAATGTCCGACCGTGTGTACAAGGGCTAACACATCATCGGTGGCATTTTCACTGTTGGTACCAATGCAAGCAACAAATTCAACGTATTCCTATTTGTGTTCTGCAGCCGCTGATCATTGCTGCCGTCAGAATAAAATATCCTGACGGCTGGGATTCCTCCAACCACCCCTTATGTGTGGATGGGCGAATCATGTTTATTTTCTGTCCAGCCAGTTGGCTAAATAAAATAAAATGACAGTGTATGGCCAGCTTTAGGCTACAATCACACTTCTGGCAGGGTGCTGCAAGTCTGAGCTGAGAGAACGCTCCATAGAACTTGTTTTGGAGCCTGCACACTGCAGGAGAATGCATGGCTTAAAAGGCTCGTTTACATTGTCTGCACCTATCATTGCAGCCGCTAGCAATAATCGCATGTAAATTCCAGCAGGCTGCTAGTACCAAAGCTGAGCAATCAACTTGGATACATTCTGCCTGCCAATACGTGGTTCGAAGCTCAGTCGGTTCCTGCTGAACCAGCCGCGTTTTGAACAGTCTAGGGCCGGCTTATGGCTTCCACTCAAAAAAAAAAAAAAAAAAAAAAAGTCAGCAGCTACAAAAAGTATACTGACTTTTATTAAATGGGACACTCACCTGTCCCACGGTCCAGCATTGCGGGCAACCGAAGCCCTGCTCCGCTCTCCGGTGCTGGCATTGTCACTGCGGGCACACACTTGCTTCTTCTGCTGCGGTACCCCGGGAGAAAGTGGGAGCTGGATCCCTCTAAAAAGAGGGTACCCCCCCAAATAAAATAACATGCAGAGTGGACACAGATACTCTCCTCTATGAGCGGTTGTCATGCTGCAGCCCCCCCCCCCCTTTACTTACCTGAACCCGGTCTTTTTCTCCACGGGGAAAAGCACACCAGCTTTAGCTGGTGTCTTGTGTCCTGATTGGATAGATTAATAGCAGTGCAGCCAAATTCAATGACATGGGCTCCAGGGCCAAGTCCTGCTTTCTCTGTCAATAGAGGCAGGACTTAGGAGCGCACCCTCATCGGTGTCCCAAAGGAGAACGCTTCTCTGATGAGGCACTTGGGGAGAAGAGGAGGAACTACAAGCGCCACTGAGGGAGCCCAGAAGAGGAGGATTGGGCCACTCTGTGCTTAAAGTGGCATTCTGCTCAAAAAAAAATAAAAAAATTTAAAAGCCAGCAGCTACGCATACTGCAGGCTTTTAACAATAGGACACTTACCTGTCCTGGAGTCCAGCGATGTCGGCACCGCAGCTGTTTCCATCAGCCGTTGGGTGCTGCCATTGCGGGTAAGGGTACCCTGCAAGTGTAGCCTTACGGCTTCACGCCGGTAACCCTACTGCGCATGCGTGAGGCCCTGCTCCCCTCTCCTACTGGCCCAGGGGAGAAGCGCCGTGTTGATGTCAAAGACAGGTATCATGTCCCCCCTCCCCCCAAAAGGTGTCAATTGTGGCACCGGAGGGGGAGAGGAGACAAAGGAGTGGAAGTTCCACTTATACCCAACTGCACAGTGGAAGTATGACATTTTTTATTTTTATATATTTTATAACACCCCCCCCCCCCCCCCCACACACACACACACACACACACACACACCAGTTTAGTAACTCATGCAGAATGTTTTCACTCTTTGTGAGAACAACACAGAGGAGGAATCTCCAGAAACAGCAAGAACAGCCTGTCCGGGGCTCTCATCCCTCCCCCACCCCCCCATCCACACCTACAGACAAAGCAGCTGCCTTCATTGTAAACACCAAGGAGTAGAGGAGCCAGGAAATGCTCTCCATACACTCCTCATATACAGACATGACATGTATTCCTATCACTGCCACACACAGGTGTGATCACCACAAGGACACAACACTGCACACACTCCATGCAGTCAGGGTCATCCTATGGCCATGTCTCTCCCCCCCCCGGCTCTCACCATCTCCGGCGGGGGATTGGCCTCGGGATTGGCGGTGCTCCCCCCTCCTCCTCCGCTGGGTACCGGGCTGGCCCTCCCCTCCGGTGTCCTCCTCTGGCTGTCCTTCTTGTTGGACCTGTGCCGGCTCCATAGATACACTGCCCCGGCTCCCAGCAGCAGCGGAGCCCCCACGGCCAGCGCCAGCTTCCAGTGCGGGATCCCGGGCCCTCCTTGCGGCTCCACAGGCTTGGAGGCGGCCATGATGAATCCGTCCCTGCAGCTGCGGACACACGGGGGAGAGACGAGGGGGGCGGGGCGCCGGAAACGCGGGGAGAGCTGGGAGCCGGCACGTGGGAGGGGCGCACTTCCCTACAGCGGTCACTACGAGAGGCGATCGCCCCCTGCTGTCCAAACTTCCTCACTGCACCGACCTCAGCCCTACTGCAGAGCGGTGTGTGTGACCCCGGAGCGCTCACACCTTTCATTTGTTCTTTATTTTGTCATTATAGATAATAGGCCCAGAGTACAATTTGGAGTAAAAGACTCAATCATTTAAATATCTTGGGGTGTTTAAATTGGTCCCAATACTATATATACAAAAAATTGGTCCCAATACTATATATATATATATATATATATATATATATATATATCTATATATCTATATCTATCTATCTATCTATCTATCTATCTATCTATATATATCTATATATCTATATCTATATATCTATATCTATCTATATATATATATATATATATATATATATATATATATATATATATATATAAAATCAGTGATGGCGAACCTTGGCACCCCAGATGTTTTGGAACTACATTTCCCATGATGCTCAACTACACTGCAGAGTGGATGAGCATCATGGGAAATGTAGTTCCAAAACATCTGGGGTGCCAAAATTCGCCATCACTGATATCAGGGGTCAAGTGCTGGGGAAAAAAATGTGGGAACTCCCACCCAAGATCCACTCACCCACCCAAAAAAAAAAAATGATACGCTCATATGCATGAATGCTTCAAAAGTGGTATTTTTCATCCAATTTTCGTATTGCGTGTATGAAGCTTAACTGTTAGTACATAAAAAAAACAATGCTCAATAAACATAAATACGGTAATTCTCTGAATAATCAGCATTCATTCAATTGTGCATCATGTTCTGATCTTTATTGGGAATGTTATTTTGTATATAGAGTGTTTATGTGGTGAGTTTACACTTTTCATTGAACAGAGTTTGGATAACACAGGGTTAAACGGAAAAGTCATACATTAACTGCACATTATCTAGACAGAATGCTTGGGGAGATAGTGATGTGTTCCTGCTTAGGAGATGTATGTTAGCTTGGGGGGGG
This sequence comes from Lithobates pipiens, assembly GCF_037356315.1. NCBI lineage: Eukaryota > Metazoa > Chordata > Amphibia > Anura > Ranidae > Lithobates > Lithobates pipiens. The sequence continues at coordinate 105,492,963 of NW_027507748.1, forward strand.
GAGGGGGGTGCAAACTCTGCAGGGCTCCAACACACACTCGCTGCTATTCCAACCCTTCCCATATTTCCACATAAACTTCCCTCCGGGCATTAAACTTTGCCAGGTATTGTGCTCAGCTTACCACCCCAAACTGATGTTCCTCCCTCAGCTCACCTCTCTCCCTGCATGTCCTGTGAGCAGAATAGCTGTGCTCCTCCTCTGTGTTCTCTCATCATATGACACTGAAGATAGAGGAGGGGGGGATTCAGAGGGACACACAGAGCAAGTATGCAGGAGACTGGGGGGGGGGGTGAGGAGACAGAAAATCAGGAGGGGCCGGTGGGGAGGAGCGCATCACGAGAGGTCTGACTAAATACAATCTCTTAGCAGCAGGGACCTGATCTACCCTTCAGCTAGCTATGATTGACAGGTAGATCAAAGCGGAAGCTGTCATGGGGCCCCCTACTGGCAATGCCTGATGGTCAGGTGTGCGGCACTTACTATTGCGAGCTGTGTCGGTAGCTGCTGGTGTAGCACCTGCCACACAGCTCGCATACTTCAAAGTCTTGCAGGACACGGCTGCTAATGGGAACTGAGTTCCTGTTGTGGAAAAAGTACAGGAACTCCGTTCCCATGCGTTCCCGCAGGACTTGAGCCCTGACTGATATATATATATCTATCTATATATATATAGATATATATATATATCTATATATCTATCTATCTATCTATCTATCTATCTATCTATCTATCTATCTATCTATCTATCTATCTATCTATCTATATAGTGTATTGGGACCAATTTTTTGTTTTCAGTGCTGTTGCATTTTGAATGAATTTGGCAGTCATGTAACACTGCACCCAAATTAAATTTTTATGTTTTTTCCCCCCACAAATAGAGCTTTCGTTTGGTGTTATTTGATCATTTCTGTGGTTTTTATTTTTTGCGCTATAAACAAAAGAAGAGCAACAATTTTGAAAAAAAAACACAATTTTTTTTACTTTTTGCTATAATATCCCAATTTAAAAAAAATAAAAATTCCTCAGTTTAGGCCGATGTGTATTCTTCTACATATGTTTGGTAAAAAAACAATCGCAATGAGCGTATTTTGATTGGCTTGCGCAAAAGTTATAGCGTCTACAAACTAGGGTACATTTTCTGGAATTTACGCAGCTTTTAGTTTATGACTACCTATCTCATTTATTGAGGTGCTAAAATGGCAGGGCAGTACAACCCCCCCCTCCCCAAATGACCTCATTTTGGAAAGTAGACACCCTAAGGAAATTGCTGAGAGGCATGTTGAGCCTATTGAATATTTTTTTGTCACAAGTGATTGAAAAATGACAAGAAAAAAAAAGAAGAAGAAATTAACGCAAAGTTGTTACTAAATAATATGTTGCTCACATATACCATGGTTATATGTGGAATTATACCCCAAATACATTCTACTGCTTCTCCTGAGTACGGGGATACCTCATATGTGGGACTTTATGGGAGTCTAGCCGCGTACAGCCCTCCGAAAACCAATCACTGCCTTCAGGCTTTCTAAGGGTGTAAAATTGTGATTTCACTTCCTCACTACCTATCACAGTTTCGGAGTCCATGAAATGTCAAGATAGCACAAAACCCCCCCCAAATGACCCCATTTTGGAAAGAAGACACTTTTAGCTATTTGCCGAGATGCATGTTGTGTCCATGGACTATTTTATATTTTGCCACAAGTTCCCGGAAAAATAGATTTTTTCTTTTTATTTTTTTTTACACAAAGTTGTCACTAAATGATATATTGATCAAACATGCCATGGTTATATGTGGAATTACACCCCAATTACACCCCAAAAATACATTCTGCTTCTTCTCCTGAGTATGTGGATACCACATGTGTGAGACGTTTTGGCAGTCTAACCAGGCACAGGACACCAAAATCCAATCACGGCCTTCAGGCTTTCTAAGGGCCATGAAATGTCAAGATAGCACAAAATGCCCCCAAATGACCCCATTTTGGAAATTAGACACCCCAAGGTATTTCTAGATAGGTCCTCAGACAGCCTAGCAGCTAGATGTCCCTGGGATAGACCCAAGGCTTATGGCCTAGCAGCCCGGAGCATTACAACACATGTCCACCTAGACAGCCATCCAAGTGGCACAGAACCCAGATAACCTGACTCCACCCAAAGAAATAGCAGGCCAAGGGACCAGAGAAAATCCCTGCCCAGTGGCTGAGACACCCCTTTCATTCCTAATCTGTCCTTGCAATGCCCTTGTCTTATCTAATGCCACCAGCTACCTGGCCATCTAGTGAAAGAAGAGAAAAGTGTAGCAATTCCAGAATTAGAGTGAAATCAATTGACCACTATCAATTGGCCAAGGCAACTATCACTTGAGAGATACATTTAGTAGCCACTCTGCCTAAACATCAGCTACACTTCTTTGTTTTAACATTTTAACTTTTTTTTTTTTTTTGGAAGTACATATTTACAACTATCGTGTTTTTAATATGGGCGGTGCATATTGGGTACCCTGAGTTTGCTGTTTTTTAAATGACAGACCTGTCTGTGGTCTAGGTGCAGCATTGAGTGGTGCTGTAAACACACAGGGGGAAACTTACTTAGGCCTGGTTCACAGCTATGCATTTTTTAGTGCATTGTCATTTTTTCAGAAACACACTACAGTCCATTTAACATGGTTTCCTATGGATGTAGTTCACATATGTGCATTTTATGTAAAGGGCCAGGGATTTTTTTAAATTTTTTGGTTCCATAGAGTTCAAAGGATCAAAAATGTGTATTGAAAAACGCAAAATGCACCTGGAATATACAAACTGTAACCTGCATAGGTGTGAATCAGGCCTAAGCTCCAGTTTTATTAAATCTCCCCCACAGAGTCCAAGTTTGGTAATAACAATATATCATAGAAAAGTTCAGCAAGTACAAACAGGCCCAGTGGGAAAGTACACCTGACTAGAACCACTTACAACTATGACAGCAGTTGAAGAAGGAGAGATGCTGACAGCATCTGCCATGAGGAGCAGAATGTAGTCTGTCAGGTCCACACCCAAAAGAGGAGACTTCCTAGAAGAGGTAGACGTGGCCCCTGCACTGTCCCTACTCCTTTCCCTATATCTAAGCACTGTCTCTGTCACAGGGGATCCTATCCCTACACTAGCCACTCACATAAAGCACACCAATTCCAGGAGCCAAAGTCTTAAATAGGCTCTGTCTGACCCAAGATGGCTGTCAAAGTCACATCGGGTACTAGCATTACTAGTACTGGTACTAGTACATAGCCAATTGAATAGTGTCCCCCGTGACAGAGGAAATCATAGAGGAACAAAGTTCCCTTCAACTTCCTCCCCCATCTGCATTGCTTCTGTGGTTGGGTGCCACCTGCAGTGGAGAATACAGAATGCACCTGCCTACATGTCTAACATAAACGTTCAAGAGTTTGAGAAAAAAGTGATATTCAAGTATGTATTCTTAGCTCAAAAAAGTACCCTCTATTGAGCTCAACCTCCTCCAAATCTGTAGTTTTTTTTTCTGTCTGTGACTCAACCTCATGTTAGAAGGTGGTTTTCCACGCTGTATGTAGGAACATACACAACTCTGCTTTCTCCCGAGATGAACTATGGACTATGGATTGAACACAGTGCTGATTATTGCAAAACAAATGGGGGTGAGGGGAAAAGGAGAGGTTAAGGAGCTCATAGAGGATGTTCCAAAAGAAATAAACAGTAAGAAACAATTTCATGAAAAAAAGATTATAGGGCTAACCGCTTCAGGCCCAGAGGATTTTACCTCCTTCCTGACCAGAGCATTTTTTGCAATTCAGCACTGCATTGCTTTAACTGACAATTGCGCAGTCGTGCGACATTGTACCCAAACAAAATTGACGTTCTTTTTTCCCCACAAATAGAGCTTTCTTTTGGTGGTATTTGATCATCTCTGCAGTTTTTATTTTTTGCGCTATACACAAAAAAAGAGCGACAATTTTGAAAAAAACACAATATTTTGTACTTTTTGCTATAATAAATATCCCCATTTTTTTCTTTTTTAAAAGCACATTTTTTCTCAGCTTAGGCCAATACGTATTCTTCTACATATTTTTGATAATAAAAATCGCAATAAGCTTATATTGATTGGTTTGTGCAAAAGTTATAGCGTCTACAAAATAGTGAATAGATTTATAGCATTTTTATTATTATTATTTTTTTTTCTAGTAATGGCAGCGATCTGCGATTTTTTTATCGTGACTGCAACATTATGGCGGACACATTGGACAATTTTGACACATTTTTGGTACCATAGGCATTAATGTGCTATAAAAGTACATTGATTATTGTAAAAATTTCACTGGCAGTATAGGGGTTAACACTGGGGGGCGATCAAGGGGTCAATTGTGTTCCCTAGTGTGTGTTATAACTGAAGGGGGGATGGGACTGACTAGGGGAGATGACAGATAGCTGGTCATACTTTGTATGAACAGACGGTCTGTCACTTCTCCCCTCAGAGAACTGTGATCTTTGTGTTTACACACAGGGATCCTGGTTCTCGCAGTGTTACGAGTGATCGTGGGAGCCCGGCAGTCATCGAGACCGCCGGGCTCTCACATCGGCTCCGGGGGCGAGCTGCGGTCGTGCCTCCAGCGGAGCACGTGCACCCCTAGTGGGTTTGCCTGCCGGTGCCATTCTGCTGCAGTATAACTGTGGCGGCTGGTCGGCAAGTGGTTAAAGTGTTAGTAAACATTCATATTGTAAAACAACCCATTCAGTCTAAAATAGAAATGAAATGCAAAACATTTGTGTATATATACAGAAAAAAAAACATTAGAAATACCTCTTATTTTCCTTTTTTTATAAGTGATCACATTTTCTCTGTTCTCAGGTGTATAATAGCCAGGGGAGGAGAAACAGCAGTACACTGATCTTCCCAGTGAATAACTGTGCAAGGGAAGTGTTTCAGGACAAATCTGACCATTGGATGAGACAGCACAGCTAGAGAACTGACCACGATGTGTTCTACTGCTCAGTGTGGTCAGTTTCTAATGGGAAAGTATAGGGACTGGCAGGATCACCAAGGATTTCACACAGAGGAAGCAATACAAAGAGAACAGAAGACTTTTTCATACAAGTACATGGTACAACAGCCACATATCAGGGATATGAAATGTTGGGGTAACAAATGCTTTAGGTAGTGGATGTGTATGGATTTGGAGAAGGTGGATATCATTCAGTGTGACTTTAAAGAGGTTGTAAACCTCCCTGTATAAGTTGTACCTATAGTTAAGCCTACAATAAGGAGATATTTACTGTATACTGCGCTTGTGATGTAATCGGTGCATGCGCTCTGAAGGAACGGCTGTCTGTGCCTTTTCTTCAGGAGAGTGTGCCATGGTGGCTCCCATGCGCATGGGCAGGAGTGACGTCACCCGGCCAGTCACACAGCTGGAGTCCGCAGTTCTGGAAGGAAGATGGGCGAAGATGGATGCGGCCTGCAGCAGGGACAACGCATTCTACATTTGCAGGTAAGTGTCACACAATGTGCTAGTATGCAGTGGCGGGACAAGGTCATCCAGCGCCCAGGGCAAAGATGCCAAACTGCGCTCCCCCGTTTCCCTTAGGGTTAGGGTCAGGGTGCCCCCTACCCCTGCAATAAACCATTGCGCCAGGGGCAGCCGTCCCTCCTGCCTACCCCTTGTCCCGGCCCTGCTAGTATGCAATGCATACTAGCACATTATGCCTTTACTTTGCAGGGAAGAAGAAAAGAAGAAAAACTCACCAGGGTTTACTTCTGTTTAAAGTGTTAAATAGACCATTCTTTCCCTATAAGGAGCAAACAGTATTTCCATCATTCTTGTACTAAGAGATGTATGCAATGCAGTATGTTAATGTGTTTGTGAAATTAGTTGTGTAATTGGTATTCTTCAATAGTCCGTGCAAAGCAGATGACAGACTTTCACATATCTTCATCTTATGTAATCCTGTTAATGTTAAGACTAAGCAGCTTTTTTGAGCTGTCCAGTTACATAACACAGTTACTGAGGTGTCTCCTCTGCCTCTTACAGCTACTGCCACACTTACAATCCACTTGTTGGAAGCTAATGACAGAAAGCATGTGTATGACCCCGCACCGCGTATGCAAATTCTAGCTCAAGATTGGACAGATGGATGAGATTTGTAGTAAAGTAATGCAAGGATTTACACGTATGATGAGGGCAAATAAGGATTGTGCGTCATCAGCATCCAAACAATGGGCTGCATATGTCTGAAAGAACTTATTTCTTTATTTATATTAAGGTCCACAGCAGGGTTTCTCAACCAGGCTTCCATGGAACCCTAGGGTTCCTTCAGATGTTGCTAGGGGTTCCTTGAGCAATGAGCAATTTCTGCCTCTCAGATAAGTTCCCACTGACACCATTGATATTTTTAACTATCTGTAAGGGGGTAATTCTTAAGTGTAAGCAGCATTCTTCTCACTGATCATCACACTAAGGTATCATGTGTAGCATTGCCCCCTTGTAGGCTGCTTGGATTTACCTGCACTGCCATGACCCAATGAACCTTCCAACCCACCTGACACTCTGGGTTCAGACATTGCTGCATGCACCTTTAACCACCTTCAGACCGGACCATTTTGCTGGTAAATGACCAGAGGTCTTTTTACAATTTGGCACTGCGCTGCTTTAACTGGTAATTGCGCGGTCATGCAATGTTGTACCCAAACACAATTTGCGTCCTTTTCTTCCCACAAATAGAGCTTTCTTTTGATGGTATTTGATTGCCTCTGCGATTTTTATTTTTTGCGATATAAACGTAAAAAGACCGCAAATTTTGAAAAAAAATGATATTTTCTAATTTTTGTTATTAGAAAAATCCAATAAACTGAATTTTAGTCATACATTTAGGCCAAAATGTATTCAGCCACATGTCTTTGGTAAAAAAAAAGTCAATAATTGTATATTTATTGGTTTGCGCAAAAGTTGTCACATCTACAAACTAAGGTACGTTTTCTGGAATTTACGCAGCTTTTAGTTTACGACTGCCTATCTCATTTCTTGAGGTGCTAAAATGGCAGGGCTGTACAAAACCCCCCCAAATGACCCCATTTTGGAAAGTAGACACCCTAAGGAAATTGATAAGTGGCATGTTGAGCCCATTGAATATTTTATTTTTTTGCCTCAAGCGATTGAATAATGACAAAAAAAAAATTTTTTTTTTTTTTACACAAAGTTGTCACTAAATGATATATTGCTCACACATGCTATGGGCATATGTGAAATGACACCCCAAAATAAATTCTGCTGCTTCTCCTGAGTACGGGGATACCACATATGTCGGACTTTTTGGGAGCCTAGCCGCCCCGAAAAGTACGGGGCCCCGAAAAACCAAGCACCGCCTTCAGGCTTTCTAAGGGCGTAAATTTTTGATTTCACTTCTCACTACCTATTACAGTTTTGAAGGCCATAAAATGCCAAGATGGCACAAAACCCCCACAAATGACCCCATTTTAGAAAGTAGACACCCCAAGCTATTTGCTGAGAGGCATGTTGAGTCCATGGAATATTTTATATTTTGCCACAAGTTGCGGGAAAATTACAAACTTTAATTTTTTTTTATTTTTTTTTCACAAAGTTGTCACTAAATGATATATTGCTCACACATGCTATGGGCATATGTGAAATGACACCCCAAAATAAATTCTGCTGCTTCTCCTGAGTACGGGGATACCACATATGTGGGATTTTTTGGGAGCCTAGCCGCGTACGGGGCCCCGAAAACCAAGAACCGCCTTCAGGTTTTCTAAGGGCGTAAATATTTGACTTCACTCCTCACTACCTATTACAGTTTTGAAGGCCATAAAATGCCAAGATGGCACAAAACCCCCACAAATGACCCCATTTTAGAAAGTAGACACCCCAAGCTATTTGCTGAGAGGCATGTTGAGTCCATGGAATATTTTATATTTTGCCACAAGTTGCGGGAAAATTACAAACTTTTTTTTTTTTTTTTTTCACTAAGTTGTCACTAAATGATATATTGCTCACGCATGCCATGGGCATATGTGAAATGACACCCCAAAATAAATTCTGCTGCTTCTCCTGAGTACGGGGATACCACATATGTGGGACTTTTTGGGAGCCTAGCCACGTACAGGGCCCCGAAAACCAAGCACCGCCTTCAGGCTTTCTAAGGGCGTTACAGTTTTGAAGGCCATAAAATGCCAAGATGGCACAAACCCCCCCCAAATGACCCCATTTTGGAAAGTAGACACCCCTAAATTTAGGGGTACACTAGTGAGACTAGGTAATAAATGGCGGGTGCCCTGAAACTATAAAAAAAATAACTAACCAACCAGCGTCACCTGTAACAGTTATATGGTGATCACTGGTGAAAGGGTTAACTAGGGGGCAATCAGGGGGCTTTATGCGGTAGTATATGGGGGTCCCTGGCGCTATAAAAAGCTGCGGCGAACCTAAATACCTACCTGCCTAACTAGCGTCACCTGTGACACTAATACAGTGATCAGAAAAACGATCGCTTATTAGGCTGGGTTCACACTGGAGCGATGCGGGAACGCCACGAATCCGCAGCGGGTTCCCGCATCACATGCCTCCCGGCGGCAGTTCACACTGCCCTATGCGAACTGCTGGGAGTGTCAGTGAAATGTTAATGACACCCCCAGATCAGTTCGCATATCGCAGTGCGATCTGCAAACTCGGATCGCATGGTGTGAACACCCATGCGATCCGATTCTGCTGCGGACCAAAAAAAGGGTCCCGTGCGAGTTTGCGGCGGGTGCGGCGGGTGCGACACGAATTCAGCCATACTATCTGTATGGCTGAACTCGAATCGCACAGAGATCGGATGTGATTTGCACTGCAGTGCGGTGCGAATCACATCCGTTCTCATAAACCGCTGCAATGTGAACCCAGCCTTAGTGACACTGGCGACGGGGGGTGATCACGGGGTTAAACCTTTATTGGGGGGGTTAGGGGGGTACCTTAGAACTAAAGGGGGCTAACCCTAACTGCCCTAACAGTTATTACAGTCACAAATGACACCCGCCGGGTGATCAGGGGGTTAAACCTTTATTAGGTAATAAATGGCGGGTGCCCTGAAACTATAAAAAAATAACTAACCAACCAGCGTCACCTGTAAGGCCGCGTACACACGGGCGGACTGTTCGCCCAACTTTGTCCGCTGAACAGTGTTTGGGCGGACAGTCCGCTCGTGTGTGGGCTTTCAGCGGACAGTTTCAGCGGACAGTTTGACGAACAAGGTTTTTCGGAAATTCCGTAAAACTGTCCGCTGAAACCTTGTTTCAGCGAACAGTCCGCTCGTGTGTAGGCTTGTTCGTCAAACAAAGTTGCGCGCATGCTCAGAAAGGATTTTCACGCCGAAAGTTATAATGCAGTGTATAGGACGTCGTATTTTTCGTCCCGTCGTACGTGCCGTTCACGTCATCGCGCACGGTTTCAGCAAACTGTTCGTTCGTCGTGTGTGTCCATGTCCGTCCATGCTAATTTTGAGCGGACTGTTTGCCGAAACTGTTTGACGGACAAAGTTGGGCGAACAGTCCGCCCGTGTGTACGCGGCCTAACAGTTATATGGTGATCACTGGTGAAAGGGTTAACTAGGGGGCAATCAGGGGGCTTTATGCGGTAGTATATGGGGGTCCCTGGCGCTATAAAAATCTGCGGCAAACCTAAATACCTACCTGCCTAACTAGCGTCACCTGTGACACTAATACAGCGATCAGAAAAACTATCGCTTATTAGGCTGGGTTCACACTGGAGCGATGCGGGAACGCCATGAATCCGCGGCGGGTTCCCGCATCGCATGCCTCCCGGCGGCAGTTCACACTGCCCTATGCGAACTGCTGGGAGTGTCAGTGAAATGTTAATGACACCCCCAGATCAGTTCGCATATCGCAGTGCGATCTGCAAACTCGGATCGCATGGTGTGAACACCCATGCGATCCGATTCTGCTGCGGGCCAAAAAAAGGGTCCCGTGCGAATTTGCGGCGGGTGCGGCGGGTGCGACACGAATTCAGCCATACTATCTGTATGGCTGAACTCGAATCACACAGAGATTGGATGTGATTTGCACTGCAGTGCGGTGCGAATCACATTCGTTCTCATAAACCGCTGCAATGTAAACCCAGCCTTAGTGACACTGGCGACGGGGGGTGATCACGGGGTTAAACCTTTATTGGGGGGGTTAGGGGGGTACATTAGAACTAAAGGGGGCTAACCCTAACTGCCCTAACAGTTATTACAGTCACAAATGACACCAATGCAAAAAAAAAAAAAAAGCAATTGGTGTCACTGTGACTGGGGGGGCAGGGGTAATTGGGGGGTGATCGGGGGGTAAAGGGGGGCAGTGAGTGTGCCTGGCATGTTCTACTGTATGTGTGGTGTGTTGGTGCAACTCACCGAACCTCTCTCCTCGGTGCCGGAACGAAAAATACCGACACGGAGGAGAGAATACATCACTTCCTCTCCTGTGTTTACATTACAGGAGAGGAAGTGATGTCACGGGACATTTTCATTCGTCGGGAGCGATCGCGAGGGGGTGGCCATGATTGAATGGCCGTCCCCTCGTCCGGGATCGCTCCCGAACGAATACCGACCGCCGCAGGCACCGGGCGGGGGCCCGATCGGGCCCCCGACCGGCGGGCAGGCAAGGACGTACATGTAAGCCCTTATGCCTGCCCGTGCCATTCTGTCGACGTACATCGTCGTGCGGCGGTCGGCAAGTGGTTAAAGGACACTCCAACACAAGTTAGATAAAAGATTATCTTAGATTTTACTGAAACAAAGATTGGTGGGAACAGGGTATATCAGCTTTGTCATGGAAGACAGCCAAGGCTCAGATGAGAGATCCCCCCCAAAAAACACAGTGCACTTATAGTTAAGAATCACAAATGTATATATATCTACATGTTTGTACATAAGAGTAACAGTCAGAGGATAGGAGGGTAATTATAAAAGAATCCACTAGTAGCTGATATGTAATACACTCTAAAGGGGAATCCGGCCTATTAAACCCTTTATCCTAATGAGAGACCAGGTAAAATAAGAAATAGGTAAAGGGGCCCCTTGATGTAATAATAAGCAGCAAATGTCCAGCATGCACTGCCTGTAGTAATCTTCCCTGGCAGTTGGAGCTCTTTAAGTTGTATCCAAGAGAAAGCACAGTGAGCATTGAGTAAACAGGACAGCTTAACCGGCTTAGCGATATTCCTTGGAGGAATTCAGGGCACAGGTGTCTATGTACAGTGTCTTATATAATGCAGTAAAGTGATCCTATGGAAGTGATCCTGATGTAACGGAAACCTGCGTCACATCAGAGGAGGCGGGGTCACCCACACATCACTGGGGAAGCCCGGCTTTCCCCTTATGTCAGAGGGGGGCAGGGTCAGGTGACGGGTGGCCCCGTCCTCCTCAGCTAAGATGTGTCAGGATGCCGGGATTCCCGCAGTGTCTCCGGTGGAGACAGGATGGATGCGCTGCGCTGGACGGAGAGATCTCCCATCGCTGAATCAGATCACCCATCGCTGGACCCCGGAGAAGAGATCAGCCATCGCTGGATAGCAAGAGTGGATTACCACCGCTGGAATCTTTTTTTTATTTTTTTATTTTTAATAAAGGACTTTTCTCAACGGTGTGTGTGTGTGTGTTTTTAACAATTTTTTACACTTTCTTTGTGAAATGGTAGGGGTACTTTTGTACCCCCTTACCATTTCAAACAGGGGGGACAGGATCTGGGGGTCTCCTTGTTAAAGGGGGCTTCCAGATTCTGATAAGTCCCCCGCCCGCAGACCCCCACAACCACTGGCCAGGGTTGTGGGGATGAGGCCATTGTCCCCATCAACATGGGGACATGGTGCTTTGAGGGGTCACAGAGCATCCTCCCAATGTTGAGGGCGTGTGGCCTGGTACGGTTCGGGGGGAGGGGCGCTCTCTCGTCCCCCCTATTTTTTGGCAGCCTGCCAGGTTGCGTGCTCGGATAAAGGGTCTGGTATGGATTTTTGGGGGGAACTCCACACCATTTCTTTTTCAATTTGGAGTGGAGTTACCCTTTTTTTGCATTGATACATGTCCCCTGGGGCAGGACCCAGGTCCCCAAACACTTTTTAGGACAATAACTTGCATATTAGCATTTAAAATTAGCACTTTTGATTTTGAACGTTCGAGTCCCATAGACTTTAATAGGGTTCTAAAGTTCACACGAAGTTTAGGTCTGTTCGCAGGTTCTGGTGCAAACCGAACCAGGGGGTGTTTGGCTCATCCTTATCAGTCACGCACTAGAGGGACATAGGAAAAATTGGAGCATGCCAGGGGTTGTCTGCAGGATAAGGTAATGGTAGCCCACTGTCGGCTACACATGTGTTGTAAATATAGTAATTTTTAGCAGGGGTTCCTTAATACCAGAAAGACATTTCAAGGGTTTCTTTGTGCTCAAAAGGTTGAGAATGGCTGTTTGAAAACTGTCTCAAAGACTGTATTCAGAGATCAGTGGTTAAAACATAAATAAAGGCAAAACCTTTAGTTTTAGAGTGGAGAGGGATTAGAACCCCTGTCAGTTTGTATTGCTGTCTATGCCGTCTAAGGGAGATTAAACTTCTCTATTTGTCCTGTTTACCATTATCATCAAAAGTGAAAGTAAAAGAAAATCCCAAATCTTAGGTTGTCCCCAGAAAAGTAATAGGGGTAAATCTTCCAATGGGGACACTAGTTCTAGTGACCTGGGGGTCCCCAAGGTATTCCCTTAATTTGCAGAGATTTACTCCCTCTTCCTGTATGGCTATGGGACAGGAAGTAAAGGGAAATATCCGCAATGGGACAAAGATGGCGAGAAAAAAAACGGGTTAACCTTCCCTTGCTCTATTCAAAATGAAAAAAAAAATGTTGCCTATAGTTCTACTTTAATGATTCATACCCTGAATGGTCTCAGGTTAGCAGTGGTGTACCCCAAGGTTCAGTGTTGGGGGTCTTACTTTTTAATATATTTATAAATGATATAGGGTCTGGGATTAAAAGTACCATTATCTGTTTTTGGAGATGACACCAAGCTATGCAGTGGAATAACTTTCTTATCGTATATCACCAATTTACAAGCCAACCTCAATGCTCTGTTTAATTGGGCATCTACCCAGGTAGCAAGGATAACTTGTCACAAATTTGTAGCAGTGTTACATTGCAAGTCTGTTAACTTGCTGCACATTTTAACTGGCAAGTTGTACAAGAGCACAACTTGCGCAGAGCACAAGTTCTAGTTGACACTTTTCCAATTCTTAGCAAATTTGCATGGTAAGTCTCTAGCAAGAGCAAAATGACAGTGGTGAGTCTACAGCAAGTGCTCTGCAAGTCACAGTGACCCCTTGTGGTGGGATTACTATTATACAACATAACTGAACCAGAATTTGCAGCAGACATGCAGAATGTTTGCAAAGAAAGTTGATATGGAGTCATGCAATTGTGGACTTGCTGCAATTTTGTAACAAACTTGCGAAGCCTGGCAAGTCTAGCAATAGCTTAGTAAGTAATTTTCAGACATGCAGCTCAATAGCTTGCCTTGCTATCTGGGTAAGTTGCAAATGAGGTTTAATGTTATGCACTTGGGGGCTAAAAACATGCATGCATCTTACATACTAGGGGGAGAACAGCTGGGGAAGTCGATAATGGAGAAGGAACTGGGTGTTTTGATAGGTCAAAGGCTCAATAATAGAATGGAATACCAAGCTGCAGCTTCTAAAGCTAAAACTTTTCTAAATCTAAAATCTTTTCTTGTAAAAGAAGTATGGGCAGCAGAGAAAGAGATATCATATTGCCCCTGTACATATCATTAGTAAGACCTCATCTGGAATATGCAGTTCAGTTTTGGGCACCAGTTCTCAAAAAGGCTATCAGGGAACTGGAGAAAGTGCAGAGAAGAACAACAAAACTGATAAGCAGTGGTGTCCCCTACATACGGGGCGCAGGTCCCTCCTAATCCAATGCGTCTGGCCCCCTAATCTACATGCGGGTTGTCAGAAGCATGAATTCCAATGGGGTTTTTTTTTTTTTTTTTAGAAGCACATTATTAGAGCCAGAGGAAGCGGGTCCCGAGATCCGTCACCCGATTGGCCAAGAGGAGAAGCGATCCTATTGACAGAGGAGGAGGGAAGAGACACGGGGGAAGCCGCCGTAAAGCACCAGGAGGAGGAGACTAACAGCCCCCATTGCTGATAAGAGGCATGGAGGAGCTCAGCTATGAGGAAAAATTAGACAAACTGAATTTATTCTTTCTTGAGAAGAGGAGATTAACCACCTCAATACCAGGTACTTAAACACCTTCCTGCCCTGACCAATTTTGAGCTTTCAGCCCTGTCACAATTTGAATGACAATTGCGCGGTCATGCTGCACTGTACCCAAATGAAATTTTTATATTTTTTTTCCCACAAATAGAGCTTTCTTTTGGTGGTATTTGATCACCTCTACGGTTTTAATTTTTTGCTAAACAAAAATAAAAAAAGACTGAAAATTTTGAAAAAATTTTTTTTTTGTTTCAGTTTCAAAACTTTGTAAATTATTATTATTATACAGGATTTATATAGCGCCGACAGTTTATGCAGCGCTTTACAACATTAGGGTAGACATTACAATACAATACAATTCAAAACAGGGGGAATCAGAGGGCCCTGCTCGTTAGAGCTTACAATCTAGGAGTAAATAAGTACGTTTTCTCCTTCACTGATGGGCACTGATGGGGCTGCACTGAAGGGCACTGATAAGGCGGCACTGATGGGCACTGATAAGGTGGCACCAATGAAGTGGCATTGATGAGGTGGCATTGATGGGCACTGATATGTGGCACTGATAGGCGGTACTGATGGGCACTGATAGGTGGCACTGATGGGCGACACTGATAGGTGGCACAAATTGGCACTGATCGCTGACACGGATTGGCATGGATAGGCAGCACAGATGGGCATGGATAGGCGGCACTGATAGGCAGTATGGATGGGCACTGATAGTTAGCACGGATGGGCACTGATAGGTGGCACGGATGGGGACTGATAGGTGGCATGGATGGGCACTGATAGGCGGCATTGTATTGTATTGTTTTGTACTGATGGATGCCAATCAGTGCCAAACAATAATGCATGCCATCAGTGATGCCCATTGTGGGCACTGATTGGCATCCATTGTTGGCACTGATTGGCATCCATTGTGGGCACTGACTGGCATCCCTGGTGGTCTAGGGTGGCATACTTGGTGCTGGGCATCCCTGATGGCATCCCTGGTGGTCCAGAGAGGGCATCCTCGGGGGGCTGCGCTGATAATCGATCAGCACAGACACCCCCCCTGTCAGAGGAGCAGCCGATCGGCTCTCCTCTACTCGTGTCTAACAGACGCAAGTGAGAAAAAGCCGATCAACGACTCTTCCTATTTACACTGTGATCAGCCGTGATTAGACATGGCTGATCACGTGGTAAAGAGTTTCCGTCGGAGACTCTTTACCGAGATCGTAGTTGCGGGGTGTCAGACTGACACTTTGCAGCCCTTCACTCGCCTATAGGGCGGGTGGCAAGTGGTTAAGGGGGGGGGGGTATGATCAACATGTACAAATACATAAGCGGCCCATATAGTGGATATGATGGACTTGTTGTTGAGTTAGTCACTTTCAGGTCATTAGAGAGGATAAGAGGCACTCTTTAGGTCCGGTTCACACTGAGGCAGCACGTCTTACAGCGCGACTGCCTCAGGCGACCCAGACGCGACCGCTGCAGCGACATGCAAAAAGACTTCTGTATAGAAGTCAATGCAAGTCGCCCCCCAAGTCCTACAGGAACCTTTTTCTAAGTTGGAGCGACTTGTGTCGCTCCGATTAGAATGGTTCCATTGTACAGAGCGGGACGCTACTTGTCAGGCGGCTAAGTCGCCTGACAAGTCGTCCTGGTGTGAACCGACCCTTACGTATGGAGGAAAAGAGATTTAATCTCCAAATACAGAAAGTCTTCTTTACAGTAAGAGCTGTGGGAATAGACTCCCTTAAGAGCTGGTTCTGGCCAGCTTAGCAAATTGTTAAAAAAAAAATAGCTGGATGCATTCCTAAATAGACAAAATAAAACTGGATAAGAATATTTAGAGATAATAATGGCAGAGGTAGTTAATCTAGGGAATATCCAATTGTCTCCTGGGGCACTTTTTCCCTCACTGGAGCGCATTGGATCATGTTTTATTGTATTTTTTTTTCTCTGGGTCAAGTGTGGGTATAGGATAGTTAAAATGGAGTTTTTCAAATTTGTGTGTGTGTGCTTGTGTGTGTGTGTTTTTCTTTTTTATTGGTTGAACTAGATGGACTTTTTAAACCTAACTATTTAATTATGATTGCTAAACCTCTCATCAATATATTTTACATCAATATTTTGTAGCCATGCACTTGGTTAAGAATGGAGAATGAAGGAAACACTGGCTGCAGCTGCTTTCTGTAGCTGATGGCCTATGGTGTTGAACTGGATAACATCTATATCAGCAAGAGGAGTGAGCTGCTGTGCAAGAGGAGTTCAATTGACTGAGCTAAGCAGCAATGCACTGTGGGAACTTTAGTCCAGAGGAGAGAGTATTTGAACTGTATTTCCCAAAGTGAGATTGTCAGGAAGAGAGGAAAGAGCTGCATTTTCTCATGTGTACAGCGAGCATGTCCAAAGTCCAGCCCACGGGCCAATCGCGGCCCACGTTCCGGTTTTGAATGGCCTGCCTGGTTATTTTGACATATATATATATCTTTTGTGGCTCCCAACGATCTCCCAGTGCCGGGGCCACAGTAGATATATATGTTCAGATGCCTTGGAGGGGACAGGGAGGAGGCAGGACAAATGCCATGCACACAGGAGAATTTCCTGTTTACACGGCAGCCTCTGTAATAGAAAGTCCCGTCTCCGGCGCTGCCTTTGGACGACTGATCTGTTCATCAAAGGAGGCGGGACTTTCTATTAAAGAGGCCACAGAGAAAACAGGAGTTTCTCCTGTAACTAATATTTTGGCGCTCGTCCTCTTGCCGCCCCCCTCCCTGTCCCCTCCCAGAGCCTGACTGAAAAACTCTCAGAGATGCCTCCCCCTGTGCAGCCTTGGTAAGATGCTACCAGTTGTTACTGCACACCTCTGCCATCACAGGTGCAAGCTCTCAAACTCTCACACATGAGCAGTACACTATTCATATCGCTAAGCAAAGGAGGGGGGAAGGATCCAAGCAAACAGTGACCGGGAGCTGTCAGTGACAGTTCGGTCAGTGTGCTGGAAGTACGCTGTCAGTGCAGAACCTTGAAGCCCCATGGAGGCAAAAGACTAGTTCTAGAATATGTTATGTTTATATTTCAGCCCCCCTTTTTTTCATCACTTTAGGTCCTAACAACACAACAGGACATGAGAGGAAATCTGTAACTATTAGACAGTTATCACTGGAACAGGTGTCCCCTTTGGAATATTTTCATGTACTTTCTGCTCTGGCAACAACTGCAAAGTCTTGGATTTCCCTTTACTTTCTTGAAGTAAATGATCACCAGGACAAGCAGAGACTATGAATCTTCCATTAGGGAGATTTCTCTTCACTTCCTGTCCCATGGCCAAAACAGGCAGTGGGAAGAAACCCCTCAGAAGTGAGGGTATCCCTGGATGTCATTAGAATTAGTGTCCCCATTGGAAGATTTCCCCTCTCTTCATGTTCTGGTGATACCCAATAAATTGGGATTTTCTTTTGCAGATTATCTGTTGCTAACAACATGTGGAATAAAAGAAAATGACTATATACTAGAGTGGTTGAGTATTGTAATCAATCAGAATTATTTATTTATTTATTTTTTTACTAAAAATTAGGCTTGAAACCTGATTGGTTTCTACTGGCAACAACTTTACTTTTATTCTATTCTTATTTTTTCACCCACTTTAATGAATTAGCCCTAAAGCCTCTTACTCCCTTGCACAATCTATTGCACATGCTTATCTGCAGCAATAGCACTCCAATTTCTTAAAATACATCTTTTCTGTTTTATATTACTAGGCAGATAACTTTGTAGAACTTTCAATAAAAGCTGACAGTTTACATTCCCTTACAAACGACTGAAAAGTCATACAGGTAATTTATTACTGCTTGCTCTAGTTGACTTTAGATCTTTTCTCATCCTGGGCTAGGTTGCTTTTTCCCCCCAAGATAAAAAGGTTTTCCCATTAGTTGAAAGTATAAGTTTGTAATTATAGACACTAGATGGCAGTGTGGGACCCTGCACTGCAGCATAAAGTACTACATAAGCCATAAGGCATGGGCGCTCATACTGTGGCCCTCCTGCTGTTGCGAACTACAAGTCCCATCATGCCTCTGCCTATGGGAGGCATTCTTGTAACTGTCAGCCTTGCAGTGCCTCATGGGATATGTAGTTCTGCAACAGCTGGAGGGCCACAAAATGAGCACCCATGATAAAGTACCCCAAGCTGTCTGTACTTCTCTACGTTTGTGTTTTTTTCTGGAGTTCTTGGCACCAAGAACAAATATAGATTCTAAAGCTCCCCTAGCTGCCCCTCTGTTGCAAAGTGGTTCCGAATATTTTTCCAGTAACACACTTTTTGTCTTAGGGTGGCCACGCTCACTCATTGCACTGTATCTATGGAGCAGCAGCTTTGTCATTCCTTCCCCTCTCCTTCTCTTCAAAACATAGCGGTAGCGGGGAAGTGTTCTGCAGTTCACAGAGCTGACCTGGGTAGGGCTGATCACATGCAGAGAGCTCCAGAAATTACAAGCTCACTGGATTTTTGACCCGGATCAATGAGTAATTTTTGCACTTATTTTATTGCACTTATTATAACAAAATGCATTCAATGTTATATTTAAAGTAGTAGTAAACTCATGCACATAAAAAACTCTCCCTGCAAGCTACGAGCATAATGCGCTAGTATGTACTGACGCTGTAGGGGCTTCCATCTTTACCCAGTCTTCCTTCCGGGTTTGCGGGCCGCAGTCCCTTGAATGGCTGAGCCGTGATGACGTCACACCCGTGCATGTGCACAGGAGTACCAGCCATAGCACAGAGCTGTGAAGGAAAGGCATAAGTATACTGTCCCTTCAGAGTGCATAGTTACATAGTTAGTAAGGTTGAATAAAGACATCAGTCCATCCAGTTCAACCTGAGTGAGTGTCTACAATTGTCCCTATCCCTTTACATTGCACACTCACATTGGTCCCTACCCTCAAGGAGCCACAATCCAAGATCCCCAGTTGTATACTAGGGCCAATTTTAGACAGAAGCCAATAAACCTACCTGCATGTCTTTGGAGTGTGGGAGGAAACCGGAGTACCCGGAGGAAACCCACGCAGGCACAGGGAGAACATGCAAACTCCAGGCAGGTAGTGTCATGGTTGGGATTTGAACCAGTGACCTTTTTTACTGCTAGGCGAGAGTGCTAACCACTACACCACTGCGCCAGTTATGGCACCAGCTTGAATAACACGATGCATGTTTAGATGATATTCATTGTACCTACAGGTAAGACTTATTATAAACTTACCTGTAGGTACAAGTATCCCCGTGGTGTTTACTACCACTTTATGGGAACAAAGAAGAGATTTATTGTGAGGGTTTACATACACTTTAATTATTCCCCCAGTAGTTACACTAAGCCCCAAAATAAGCCCCTAAAGCTGAATTCCAGCTTGGACCAATGTAAGCATGTATGTGTTATACCCAGGGCTTTTTTTTCAGCTGGAATACGGGGGAATGCAGTGTGAGGGTCTATTGTTTCTGGGAGGTCTTATGTTGCTAGTAATAATCTACAGTTGAGGGAGAGGTCTATTGTTGCTGTATGCTGGAGGGTCTATTGATGCTGGTTGCTGGGAGGCCTGTTGTTGCTGCTGGGGGTGGTATTTTGTTGTGGGTGGTCTATTGTTGCTGTTTTTGTGTGTGGAGGGGTCTGTTGTTGAGTGGGGGAACTATTGTTGCTGGGGTGGGGGTCTATTGTTGCTGGGGTGGCGTCCATTATTGCTGGGGGTGTCTATTGTTGTGTGAGGGATCTATTGTTGCTGTAGTGAGGTCTATTGTTGCTGGGATGACCTATTGTTGCTGGGGAGGGCTCCATTGTTGCTAGGGAGTCTACTGTTGTGTTACAGATCTATTGTTACTGGGGTAGGGACCTATTTTTGCCAGGGTTGGGTCCTATTCTCACTGGGGTGGGGTCCATTGTTGCTGGGGAGAGTCTATTGTTGTGTAAAGAATCTATTGTTAGTGGGGTCTATTGTTACTGGGGGATCTATTGTTGCTGGTTCCAGGGGATCTATTTTACTGCTTTTCTTGTTTTTACACAAGAGCAAATTCCATACAATTTATTTAGCACCACAAATTGGTACTGGGAGGTGGGTAGAGGGTGGGAGCAAGAGACGGTGCTCAGAGGAGCGTAGGGCGCGTAGGAAAGGGTGAACTCAGAAGGGGGAGTTCCTGCACCTATTCTATGAGAAAAAAAGTCCAGATTATACCTGTCGGATCCCCTGGAAGCTGGAAATTACGTAGTTACATAGTTGGTAATGTTGAAAAAAGAAAATAGTCCATCCAGTTGAACCTGTGTTGGTGTGTGTGTTCATGTAGATAATTATTTCCCATATCCCCGTATATTGTGTTCGATAAGATGCACGTCCAAGAGTCTTTTAAAACTATCCATACTTTCTGCTGACACCACCGATTGTGGAAGAGGGAGTTCCCACAGGAGCGCGCCCGCAAGCTAACCCCCTTGGGAGAGTGCTTCCCAGAGGGGGGTTAGCTCTTGTGGGGAGGAGCCGAGGCAGCCGCTGAGGGACCCCAGAAGTAGAGGATCGGGGCAACTCTGTGTAAAATGAACTGCATAGTGGAGGTAAGTATGACATGTTTGTTATTAAAAAAAACAAAAAAACGAACCTATACAACCCCATTAAGGTTAAACCGCTTCTCTTCCAATCTCATCGTGTGGCTCCGTGTCCTCTTACACACCCTAAGACTGTAAGGTTTCCTACCTATGCTGAGATCACCATTGAATTTGTATATTGTTATCATATCTCCTCTTAAGCGTTTCTTCTCCAGGGAAAATAAATGTAGCGTTTGTAGACGTTCCTTGCATTTGAGGTCCTCTAGCTCCCTTATTAGATTTGTTGCCCTTCTCTGAACTTTCTCCAGCTCCAGCACATCCTTTCTGAGGATTGGTGACCAGAACTGGAAGGAATACTCCAGATGCAGCAGACACTGCTACTTATCTCTACTAGCTTCTGGGTCCAGTGTCAAGCAACTGCTGCTGCTGCTTATGGAACACAGGAGTTTGCTGGCTCGGCATGGGCGCCATTCAGGGAACACTTTGCATTTTCTCAATGAATGCAAAGTGTTCTCTGATTAGATGAGGTGCAGATTGTGACATCACCACACCACCTCTCAATTTTGTCAAGTCAGAGAATGCTTTGTATTCATCGAGAAAATGCAGTTTTCCCTGAATGGTGCCCATGCAGCAAGGCAGCTTGTAGGCCGGTGCTTGTGGGGTGTCATTAAATGTATTTCTGCTGTTGTAATTATTGCACTGTGCAGCTATGTAGTTAATTCAACTTACTTTTTCTGCCTGAAACACCAAATTTGGTGCAAGCACCCACTTACAGGAGATAGTCTCCTACCCTGACCCCGCTTACTATGGTTAGTGACAATATTGCTGCACCTAATATACAGTTGAGTTTGGATCCTTTTGTATGGGTTTATAATGTACTCATTTTTCTAAGTTGAACTGCTAGTTTATGTTTACTGTTAACTTAAAGTGGCTCTAAAGGCAGAAGGTTTTTTATATTTATGCATTCTATGCATTAACCACTTTAGCCCCGGAAGATTTTACCCCCTTCCTGATCATGGCAATTTTTTTGATTTGGCACTGTGTCACGGAGGTCCACCCAAAAAAACAAAACAAAAAAACAAAAAAAAAACAAACATAAAAATGCTCCTTTAAATACATTAAATAACATTTGAAAAAAAAAAATTTTATTTACCAGAAATGCCTGTTTCTTGGCAGATCGTCCTAATCTGCCACTTCCTATTCCGCGGTGATCTTCAGTCTTCTCCTCCCCGCATTTTTTTCTGGGAAATTTGGGCGCGGTGTCTTCTGGGACCTGTGTGTGTCACAGAAGACAGCTGCCCATTCACAAATCGCCGTGGGACTCGCACATGAGCAGTAGGAAACAGGCAGTGAAGCCGCAAGGCTCCACTGCCTGTTTCTCTTAGTGAGGATGATGGCACCGGCACACGATACAAAGGATGGATCGGACTCGAGTGGCCGACATCGTGGGTGCCCTGGACAGGTAAGTGACCTTATTAAAAGTCAGCAGCTACAGTGTTTGTAGCTGATGACTTTTAAAAACATTTTTTTACAGCTGGAACACCCCTTTAACTGACAATTGCGCAGTAGTGCGATGTTGCACCCAAACAAAATTTACGTCCTTTTTTTCTCACACATAGAGCTTTCTTTTGGTGGTATTTGATCACCTCTGCGTTTTTTATTTTTGGTGCTATAAACAAAAAAAGAGCAACAATTTTGAAAAAAACACAATATTTTTAAATTTTTGCTATAATAAATATCCCCCGAAAATATTAAAAACATATTTTTTTCCTCAGTTTAGGCCGATATGTATTCTTCTACATATGGGAGCAGTGATCTCTGTCATGACACAAGGTAGAACGGGGAAATGCCTTGTTTACGTAGGTACTACCCGTTCTGCGGCTCCATGACATGATCGCCCGGAAACCGGCGGACATCGAGTCCGCCAGTCCCGTGGGCACGGTCACGCTGTACGCGGTGAGCACGTGCCTGCTATCCCCGCCTTTTAAAGGGGATGTACAGGTACGCCCATTTGCCCACTGCTGTCATTGTGCCGACATATATCAGCATGCAGCAGTTGGCAAGTGGTTAAGATAAAAACCTTCTGTGTTTAGCAGCCACCCTAATACTTACCTGAACCCCATCTCTATCCAGCGATGTCCACGAGTCTCTCAGCCATTCGTAACTCTCCCTCCTGATTGGCTGAGACACAACAGCGGTGCCAATGGCTCCCACTGCTGTGTGGAAGAGAATGAAAACTTCTACAAGCTTTAACGAGATACTGATAGAAGTCACAAGACTGCTATATACTGCTAATGAGAAAAGGTATTTAGCAGTTTATATTTACTAAAATAAATGCATTTCCATGTACTGTGTACTGTGGGAGACCAGATATAGTAAATGCAGGCTCCTGGGATTAGTAACACTTTAACCTTTAAAACCCAATCCTCACATTAACCTAACCTTGTAGTTCATAGTCACTTTTTCCTTAACTGGTAATGATCATGCATTTTCCTTGCTGTGATCAGACCAGTTTGGGTCCCCAGAGTCAATCAACACCACCATTTTATGTTTCCCATTGCCTTATGATATAGACAAAGAAAATTGAATCTAAAGTTCAATCACTCATTTCAGTTGCCATGTGTAGGATCATCTTGAGTCTTCAGAGGATCAGATAAGCAAGATAAATAGCGAGACTTGCTGAGATTGGGCACAGATGAATCACTAAAATTGGCAGACGGTTCAAATCTCAGCAGGAACCGTTAAAGATTCTAACCATTTATGGGCAGGCTGAATTTTTACAACCAGCCTGCTGGATTTTGCACGCTAGTGGCAGGTATAGCCACTAGCAATAATCACTGTCTTCTCCTGGCGGGGTAGTGCCTATTGCGCATCGGTGCCGCGCATAATGCTGGCGAGTGATGCCCCTCTGGCACCATGGCTTCGGCGTGTTCTTTCCATTTTCTGGCTGATTCGGACGGAGCCTCCACACGTCATTGGTGGCAGGAGTTCTCCTCCCTGTTGAATCACGCCAGCAGGCAAGTTGACTATGAATATCCCCATTGGGATCAGTTCAGTCCTGCTGATCAATGGCTGCTGCTTGTGGGGCTGCTCCACATCCATCCTACTCTAGATCCTACCTCTGCACTATATTACTCAGGTACTTGTGGGATTACACTTTTATCCCAATGATATTTTGTGTTTTTTTTACTTGGTGTACAGTGCCTTGCAAAAGTATTCAACCCCCTTGGCATTTTTTGTGTTTTGTTCCCTCACAACCTGGAATTAACATGGAATATTTGAGGATTTGTATCATTTAATTTACAGAACATGTCCACAACGTTGAAGATTTTTTTTTTTTGTGAAGCAAACAACAAATAGGACAAAATAACAGTAAAAGTCAATGTGCATAACTATTCACCCCCCTAAAGTCAATACTTTGTAGAGCCACCTGTCTATCACAGCCCCAAGTCGCTTTGGATAAGTCTTTATGAGCTTGCCACATCTTACCACTGGGATGCCCATTCTTCCTTGTAAAACTGCTCCAGCTCCTTCAAGTTTGATGGTTTGTGCTTGTGAACAGCAATCTTTAAGTCTGACCACAGATTTTCTATTGGATTGAGATCTGGGCTTTGACTTGGCCATTCCAACATGTTTCCCTTTAAACCACTCAATTGTTGCTTTAGCAGTGTGTTTAGGGTCATTGTCCTGCTGGAAGGTGAACCTCCATCCTAGCCTCAAATCACACATAGAGTGGTACAGGTTTTGCTCAAGAATATCCCTGTATTTAGCACCATCCATCTCTCCCTCAACTCTGACCAGTTTCCCAGTTCCGACTGCTGAAAAACATCCCCACAGCATGATGCTGCCACCACCATGTTTCACAGTGGGGATGGTGTTCTTTGGGTGATGTGATGTGATGCGCCAGACATAGCGTTTTCTTTGATGGCCAAAAAGTTCAATTTTAGACACATCAGACCAGAGCACCTTCCTCCATACATTTTGGGAGTCTCCCACATGCCTTTTCAAAACTCAAAATGTACCATTTTGTTTTTTGCTGAAAGTAATGGCTTTCTACTGCCCACTCTGCCATAAAGCCCAACTCTATGGAGCGTACGGCTTATTGTCGTCCTATGTACAGGTACTCCAGTCTCTGCTGTGGAACTCTGCAGCTGATTAATGCCCTCCTTGCCCGGTCCATGAGTTTTGGTGTGCGGCCGTCTCTTGGCAGGTTTGCTGTTGTGCCATGTTCTTTCCATTTGGTTATGATAGATTAGATGGTGCTCCTAGGGATCATAAAAGATTTGGATATTTTTTTTAAACCTAACCCTGACTTGTACTTCTGAACAGCATTGTCCTTTGCTTGCTTGGAGAGATCCTTGGTCTTCATGGCAGGGTTTGGTTAGTGGTCCCTCTTGCTTAGGTGTTGCAGCCTCTGGGGCCTTTCAAAAAGGTGTGAATATGTAATGACAGATCATGTGACACTTAGATTACACACAGGTGAACATCATTTCACTAATTATGTGACTTCTGAAGGTAATTGGTTGTACCAGAGCTTTTTATGGGCTTCATAACAAAGGCGGTGAATACATATGCCAATTATAATTTTTTTATTTCTGAAAAATTGTTTTATATATATATTTTTCTAATTTTACTTCACCAACTCAGCCCTTGTACACACGGTCAGACATTCTGACAACCAAATCTGTTGGATTTTGTCTGATGGATTTTGTCCAAAACTGTTGCATACACACGGTCGGACAAAGTTGTCGGAAAATCCGATTGTACATAACGTGATGACGTTATTTCGTTACGACTGGACTACGTTCAGGCTAGTAGCCAATAGCTTTGGTCTAGGAATTTGATCTGAGCATGCGTGCCACTTGGAGACCACACACAGTCGGATTATCCGACAAAATGGTCCGATAGGACACATTGCGTCGGAATCTCCGGCCGTGTGTACAAGGGCTCAGACTATTGTGTTCTGATCCATCACATATAATTCAGATTAAAAAAAAACATTGAACTAAAGACTGTAATGTAACAAAATAGGTAAAAAGCCAAGGGGGTAAATACTTTTGCAAGGCACTGTATATCACCCATTTTCTTAGTATTGGGGTTTATTGCTTAGCAAGTTGCCTTTATACATTTTTGCACCAATCTGTACTTTGTTTTTCTACTTCATCCTGGGGTCGGGTGTTTTCACACCTTCTCACTTATACATACTTGTCTCTGTCACTTTTAATGCTAGGTTCACTAGTTATGGTTATTTAACCTGCACAATAGCTACACATACATATTTTACTTTATAGACACTCCGAGGCACTGTTATGCATCATCAGCAATGGCAGCATGGACGCTCTCATCTATATGGGGAGCTGTGGGCTTGCTCCATCCTGGGGGTCCTTACCACCACAGCTCCGGGGACAAACACCCAAGATTGCTTTCACCTATTCAGAACTGCATGTGGATTCCCTGTGCCTCTATGGGGATGGATAATCTCCCCCCTCCTGGCTTCTTTTGCTTTTCTCTTTTTTTCCCTGTCATTGGGGTTAATACTAGACCATGCAGGTGCTTCATACTTTCTTTGCAGATATGTCGTATGCACCAGCTCCTAATGAGGTGGCAATCTCACCGAAATGGGTCAAGCTTTACAGGATGCATACATACATGTATTTAAAATTATTATGTACCATATGTACTAATATGTAGCAATATTGGTTCATGACATCCCATACTGATTAATGTCTTGTTTTTATCGTATAGCTGTTTTACATTGGTCTGTGGCCAATATACTAGCCTATCTACCACATGGTAGCAGTACTGTACATGCCATGTGATGAATACTTGTTTACAAGTTGTGTACATTTGTCAAAATAAAGGTTTATACTTCATATCTGGCTTTGTTCAAGTGCCTCACTCAAATTCCCGACCCACTTTTTTCTCTGCCGGTAGGGACAGCTTCCCCTGCCCCCTGCCAGGAGAATACAATGGCTCAGGGGGAAGGATCGCCACCCTGCCCACACTGTCTGGGTTGATGGGGGAATCAAGCAACTTACTATGGGGGCACCTGAGCAGGCTCGCCTCCAATGCTCTGTATGTCCATTCACATCCGCAGAGTAGCTCGGCCCTGCCCCCGCTCTCTCCTCATTGGCTCACTGGCTGTGATTGACACTAGCAGGAGCCAATGGCTAATGAGGAAGGAGAGACCAGCTCTCGTGCACATTGCTGGATTGAAATGGGGCTCAGGTAAGTATTAGGGGGAGCTTAGGGGGCTACTGCATAGCTGCATAGAATGCATGAAGGTAAAAATCTTAGACCCCTTAAAACCACTTTAAGCGGTTGTATTGATTTTTATCTACAGGTGAATCCTATAACCACTTCAATACCGCACTCCGTCATATGTCGTCGTTGACTTTGTGCTACAGGCATCATTCAGATATCATTATTTGCAGGCGGTGATTCTGTGCACGATAAGAATGATCATAGTGGCAGTTCCACTGCTTGATCGTTCTTATAGGCGACGGGAGGGGATGTCCCCCCCACCTACATCCGTTGCTTCTCCGGGCTCTCCCTTGCCACCGGGGGCCCGGAGAAAGAATCGGCCGGCACTGGATGATGACCATAGAGATTTCTGGTGACCAGATGGTCACCAGTCATTTCTATTACCGTTGGAGGCCCGGGTGTGACGTTATGATGTCATGCCTGGACCCTGCATGTAAACAAAGCCGCGATCGTGGCTGTCAGCTTGAGATCGGTGAATTTTTTTTTCAATCTCATTCTTTACAGCCTGAAGGAAAGATGTGGGGTCCATAAAGAGGACCTGTCACAACAGATTCCTACAAGGGATGTTTTTACATTCTTTGTAATAGGAATAAAAGTGATAAAAAAATTAAATGTAAAAAAAAGTGTAAAAATAAAAAAAGAAAGTAAAATAATTTTTTTAATTTTTTTTAAATGCCCCTGTCCCCGGTAGCTCGCACTCAGAAGCGAACACACAGGTAAGTCCCGCCCACATATGTATTGCCACGTGCGTTAGAGCGAGAACAACAATTCTAGCACTAGACCTCCTCTGTAACGCTAAACTGGTAACCTGTAAACATTTTTAAAGCATTGTCTATGGAGATTTTTAAGTACTGAAGTTTGGCGCGATTCCATGATTGTGCGCAATTTTAAAGCGTGACATGTTGGGTAGCTATTTACTTGTTTAGATGCCTCCAAATAAAAAACTTTTTCACACCACTATTGAATACTACAACCTCACTAACTCAATTGACTAGTTTTTAAGCTATTTGTAAGAACAATCCACATATTAGAGGTACAATATCTATTTTATATACACATTTGCTGGTACATGCAACTATAGATAAACCACACTATGTCCAGAAATGGGAAAGAGACTTGGAGCAGAAACTGGATTGTTCTTAATGGAATCTAATATGGTCTACTACAAAAACAGCATCCCATAATATATTGGCGTTAGAAGCTAATTAGAAGGTGTTAACAAGATGGTACCTAGTACCAGCTAGGATAGCTAAATATGTACAAAACTATTCTGCACAATGTTTTAGGGGATGCTCTGAATTGGGAACGCAATTTCATATTTTTTCATGTCCAAAAGCTCAAACATTTTGGAAGGGTATATTTAATATTGCATCTAAACTCTTCAATAAGAAGGTTATTCTGGATCCTGCAACAGCATTAATCAACTTGAAATCTGAAAATATAACGCATACACAATTTAAACTGCTAGTGCATCTCTTTACAGCAGCTAAACAAATGTTAGCAAGTCCTAGATAGAAGCGACTATTTGAAAGAACTACATCGGATCACCGATGATAGGGAGACCTATAGTGTACTCAATAGGGATCCAGTGACCAAATACAAAAAAGTACTAACAGGAATAGTCGAGGAGGGTCTCCGTAAAGGGATCCTTACGGAGAAAGAGAAATCTTTTCTAGTACCTATTGCTCCGAGGACACCAGTCATTTACTATCTCCCCAAACTGCATAAGAGCACTACTTGCCCCCCTGGACACCCAATAGTCAGTGGTATTGACTCAGTGACGTCCAGGGTGGGCAAGTATATAGATTTTTTCCTCCAACCTCTCGTGCGAATGATCCCATCGTATGTGAGAGATACCAAACACGTCCTCAATATATTGGACACTATCAAACCGAAACAGGGCTTGTGGCTTGTGACGGCAGATGTCACATCTTTATACACTATTATCCCTCACGACCTGGGTTTCGAAGCCGTTAGATATTATTTGGAACGAGATTCCAATCTGACTCAGATTCAGATTGATTTTATTTTGGAGCTTTTAGAATTCGCTGCTAGGCACAATTATTTCTGGTTTGACAACCAGTTTTTCCGTCAGGACAAAGGAGTTGCCATGGGGGCTAAGTATGCCCCCAGTCTTGCTAATCTGTTCATGGCCAAGTGGGAGGAGGACGTGGTCGATGCCCCTAGGAGGTCGGAGATAGTGCTTTGGGCACGATACATCGACGACGTCCTCCTCCTATGGGATGGCGATGAGCAGGACCTTCGGGGATATATGGAGGAGTTGAACAATAACACCCGAGGTATTAAATTCAACTATGAAGCCAGCCAGGAAGGGGTGAATTTCCTGGATCTAAACATCAGAGTGGATAAAGATAATTTTATCACTTCCACCTACTTCAAGCTCACAGACAGGAACTCTTATATACCTTTGGGCAGCTGCCATCTGGACTCCTGGTTGAAATCGGTCCCTTTGGGGCAATACCTACGCCTTAGGAGGAATTGTACGGATATTTCTATGTTTGATGAACAAGCTAGGATCTTGTCTCAACGGTTCCGTGATAAGGGTTATGCAGCGGACCTACTATCTGAGGCATACCTCAAAGCAAGAAATAGAGAGAGATCGAGTTTGCTAACAGAGGGGGGGGGGAAATAGGGATAAGCATCAGGTGTCCCTTCCTTTTGTCACTACTTTCTCGATGCAACATCGGAAGGTCAAACAATTGATCCGTAGACATTGGCATATCTTGACAGGGGATCAAATTCTTGGGACTGTTCTACCTGAAGTCCCTAGGGTCATTTTCAAAGGGGCCTCCACATTGGGAAATAGGATTGCCCCCAGTGTACAGAATCCCCCGGTTGAGAATAGATGTTTCTTCCAGAACCTTAAAGGGTTTTACAGGTGCAAGAACTGCCAAGTCTGCTCTTACAACGTTAATAAAAACTCCAAGATTCCTGATTTTGTCTCCACCAATACCCAGAGGAGATATACAGTTGAGCCGTTCATCACCTGCTCCTCTCAAGCGGTTGTATATCTCATTCAATGTCCCTGTGGACTTCAGTACATAGGGAGAACTAAGGCCGCGTACACACGCGCGGACTGTTCGCCCAACCTTGTCCGCTGAACAGTGTTTGGGCGGACAGTCCGCTCGTGTGTGGGGCTTCAGCGGACAGTTTCAGCGGACAGTTGGACGAACAAGGTCTTACGGAAATTCCGAAAAACTGTCCGCTGAAACAAGGTTTCAGCGGACTGTTCGCTCGTGTGTAGGCTTGTTCAGCCAACTAAGTCTCGCGCATGCTCAGAAAGGATTTTCACGCCGAAAGCTATAATGCAGTGTATAGGACGTCGTATTTTTCGTCCCGTCGTACGTGCCGTTCACGTCATCGCGCACGGTTTCAGCAAACTGTTCGTCCGTCGTGTGTGGCCATGTCCGTCCATGCTAAGTTTGAGCGGACTGTTTGCCGAAACTGTTGGACGGACAAAGTTGGGCGAACAGTCCGCGCGTGTGTACGCGGCCTCAGAGAGCTCTGAAAGTTAGACTGAATGAGCATATTGCCAACATCAAACGTGGCTTTGACAAGCACCCCTTATCAAGGCACTATGATGAAAAACACTGTAGAGATCCATCCAATACACTGTATATGGGGATCGATAAGTATAAACCGCACTGGAGGGTCGGAGCTTTGGTGAGGGAGATCTCACGGTTAGAAATGTTTTGGATATATAAGTTGAAAACTTACGCACCCTTTGGTATGAATATCGACACTGACGTGAATGCCTTTATAAATAACGCATAATGTGCATTACAACCAAGCATTTTTTCTACACAATTTTTTATTTTTTTTATTTATTTTATCTTTGGCTTCATGCCATTTTAATTCACTTTTATTTCATTTTTTGATATATGCGTCTTTATATATTTTTTATGTGACCAAAAAACTTGTGTATAAGTTACCCAGTGTGGGGTGTATGATTGTTCCCCTATTTTGTTCACTATTTAGACTGTAATTAGCATACTTTGGGGAACGTATATATGGATTTAAGATCACCATATTCATGTCCTATATGTTTTTTTGGGGATGACATTTGATTTATTGTTACTGTTATCAATATTGGAACAAGTCCCCTCCTCCCCCTTGTTTCTGTCCTTTACCATGGGGGCTCGAATTTATGGACATTGGAGGTCCTGTCCGTTTAAGGGCTGGGGTGGGTTCGTACTGATCAGAGGGTCGGCAGCTCCCCTTTCCCTTCACTCCCCTTTGCCGTTTGTCGGTGGAGGGAGGAGTTTCGTATGCCCATCTCTGCTGTGTGCACCCAGTGGAGAATGAGGCTTAGTTCTGGCCGGACGAGTTTGTATGCGGTTGTTCCGCTGCCACTCTGTCCAATTAGCGAGACGAGGCTCTATCAAGGCATTGCGCATGCGTGCGCAGTTGCCTTATCTGTTCAATGAGAACGAGACCGGGCTGTGTTGAAGCGCTCACATGTCCGCGGTGGGCGGGGATGTGGTGCTTCTATCCAATCACGCCATGGGAGGGGCGGTACTAGGCTGTCGGCTGAGCATAGAGAGATGGGCAATGACGCTGTTGCGCGTCACTTCCGCCGCTCCGACCCCTGACCTCGTATCCCATTGGTGGTGATATGGAGGCTTGGTTGGACCTCGGTAACAACGAGGCTCGTCCGGACTGCTCCACAGCATATTTACAGTTAGGATATCGGCCCCACGAGGAGGACGTACGTCGTTCTCCGTTATTATCTTTATTGTTTATTTTTTGATTTATTTAGGTCCCCTTCTTTTAATGTTTACAATTGACCCGCACACGTCACTTCCGGTCTACACCCGGAAGTGCGGCTGAGTGGTCCTACGGAGGAGGTGATTTGGGCCAATATGTATGCATATATATTTGGGGCATCTTGGCGTGTCACCCATACCCCAGGACGACGTGATCTTTTCACGAAACGCGTTGGGTGGCGTGACACGCTTTCTGCCTCATTAGAAGTTGCAACTGAATAAGGATACCGTTTGGAGTTTGCGATCGGCCGACGCTTTTCCATTGACGATATGCTCTGTGTCCATTTACTTCTGTAAGTGTACTCCTTTTTATGCTCTTTTTTTAATAAACGGTGTTACACTATTTTGGATTGTTTGTTTCCTCCTTATGGTGAACATCTGCTTCTTGGTTGAAATTCGTTTGAGTCCGGCACCAGTGGTCTCTTATCCTTCGAAGATCTGAGTCTGATGCATACCTTGTCTTGACCTTTAAGATACGCACTCCTTACTGGGGCATCTGGTAAGGAGCCATTTGTTATCTACACGGTGGTGGTGCACTTTAAATTTTGCTTCACGACTACACCTGTTTTGGATTTTTGGACAAGTCACTGTGGACATTTGTTTGTTTTGAATTCACTTACCTGGACTTTTTAACAAGTTTTTTATTTTTAATATTTTTTATTTTATTTTATTTATTTTTGATTTTCATTTAGCATTTTTTGCACATATTCCTTTGAAGCACTAGTACCATTGAGATTTCTGTATTGATTTATTAGTGCTTATTTATAACAATTGGTGTTATTTTATATGTGGTCTTACTTGTACTGCATGGGTATATGTCGCTAATGCATTTTCTATGTTGGGGTTTATGTTAATACTCCGCACAATATTGAGCACACATGCACTTCATTGTTTATTCACACCTTAATTTAAATATTAAGGATTGCGCAGTTCCATTTCTCTTTTTCAAATGTTAGCAAGGGCCTGGAAATCTTCTAACTTGGTCGAAAAGAAAACATTTAATAGGATGAATAATACTATGACCAGGGCCGGACTTACCATTGGGTTTGACTAGGCTCAAGCCCATGGGCCCCGCCCAATAGGAGGCACTGCCGAGTTACATAGCTGAGCGTACTCGGCTCCGCTCATAGTCACGCCCAGTGCTGCCCTATGATGATAACACAGGGACTGGGCGTGACTGAGCCGAGCCCAGTACACTTGGCTACTCTCGGCTCTACTGGGGACTGCGAGAGGACCTGAGAGCTGCAGAGAGCCGCCGAGATGACCCGAGAGCCGCCGAGATACACAGGACTCCATTTTTAAACTTCAAAACTGCAATGACAAGGCTGCAAATGACAAGACTATACTGACAAGCCTGCAATGACACTGGACAAGGCTGCAGATGGATGGGCAAGGCTGCAGGCATACAGTGATAAGGCTGCATTGATGGGTATTTAAATGTAAGTTTTTTTCCTTAAAATTCCCTCCTAAACTTGGGGTGCGTGTTATATGCCGGCACGTGTTATACGTTGATAAATAAGGTAATGTATAGAAGGTAGGGCCCGAAAGTGACTCAAGCCCAGGGGCCCCCACCACCCTAAGTCTTGCCCTGACACATGCTAAAATGTTGGCTATTGAAATGGACATGATCCCTAAGTTTGAAAAAATGTGGAAGCCCTGGATTGCATATACCATGCCACCAACCTTTGACAACCAAGTACTACTGCCATGGTAGACGGAATAAGGAAATGTATAACATTTATTCTCTAATTGCAGTATTGGCTCATGGCCTGACCTCGCAGACTCTTCCACTTCTCCACTCTTCTTTCTCTACTTTTTCTTTCTCCTTCCTTCTCTTACGTAATTTCATTATGATTTCCATTATTTTTTGCAGTTTTAATTTTACTCACTTAAATAGTCTTTTATATAGTAAAATTTTATTTAAAAAAAAATATTATTCCTATATTAATATATAATACCTTGAATTCTATACACTTACCATTTACAGCATTGTTATTTTGCACTTGACATTATTTATTTTCCTTTAGAATATACTACGAGATTTTTTATTTCTTTTCTCTTCTCTTTGTATATTAGTGTAAGTGAGCTTCTTTTACATGAATATATTATTTCTATAATATGTTACTTGTACAATGTATTGTCTTTTCTGAACTCTACAATAAAATATTTTGACAAGGAAAAACTTATAATGATATTTCTGTAAATGAATATTAGCAGGCTGTAAATTATGGACTTTGTGTGTGACCGGGATTACATCTTCTCTTTACTGCTTACAAATCTCTGGTTATACAAGTATCTATGCCACAAATAGGATATTGTTTTCTCTTGTAGAACAATCTCATACCATCTGCTAGGTAGCATACAGAACTGGATCAGAGATGCATCAGTATATTCATCTCTTGGTGAACCAATACTTTCCGCATTATCTCTGACCCATTTTATATGAACTCTGTCTAATCAGATGGGGATAGTCTCATGGTAATATAACAAAAAAAAAAAAAAAGAAAGACAATTGGCAAAGGAATAGAGTAGAATTTGTCATTTTCAGGGCACAGCCCTAAAAATGACAGTGCTTGCAACCAATTCATGTACCTGTTATGCCCGCGTACACATGATTGGAGTTTCCAACAGACGGACTTTGCAGCGGAGGTCCGCCGGACTTTCCGAACGAGAGGACTTGCACACACGCGAACGGACTTTCCGGGGGACTAGGTCCGATGGACTTCCCGACGGACTTTTGGTGGAGGTCCGATAGACTTTCCACACACGGACTAAAGTCCCTTCATTTTGAATGTGACTCCAGGTACGACGGGACCAGAGAAGGAAGTCAATCTCGTCGCTTTCATCGGCGAGATTGACACCTTGCGAGCCCCGGCGCCTGGTATGGATTTTAAGGGTAACCCCCTACGCTGAAAAAACGGCGTGGGGGTCCCCCCAAAGTCCATACCAGACCCTTATCTGAGCACACAGCTTGAACCAGGCGGCATGCCCTCAACATGGGGGGGTGGGTGCATTGTGGAAGGGGTGGCACCTTGTGGCCCCCCCACCCCAAAGCACCTTGTCCCCATGTTGATGAGGACAAGGGCCTCTTCCCGACAACCCTGGCCATTGGTTGTCGTAGTCTGCAGGCGGGGGGCTTGTCGGAATCTGGGAGCCCCCTTTAATAAGGGGCCCCCAGATCCTGGCCCCCCACCCTATGTGAATGAGTATGGGGTACATCGTACCCCTACCCATTCAACTGGGGGAAAAAGTGTCAATAAAAAAAAAACACACTACACTACACATGTTTTTAAAGTAGTTCATTAGGCAGCTCCGGGGGTCTTCTTCTGACTTCTCCACGCTTTCCGGTTCTTCTCGCTGGGCTCCTCCACTATCTTCTGCTCTTTTGCCACTCTTTTGCTAGCGGAGGAGCCCGGCTTTCTCCTTAGTCGTCGCCGCCTTCTTCTTCCTTCTTCTGTTCTTCCGATGTTGACACGATGCTATCTCCCGCTGTAATGTCATGGACACGGTGCACAGCGACTTATATAGGCATGCCGGGACTGTGACGCCATAAGGGGCGGGGTCACTGGGTGACTTCACCTGGTGACCCTGCCCCTTATGCCTATATAAGTCACCACGCACTGTGTCCACAGCATTACAGCAGGAGAGAGCGTCGTGTCAACATCGGAAGAACAGAAGGAGGAAGAAAAAGACAGCGATGACGAAGGAGAAAGCCGGCTCTTCCGCTAGCAAAAGAGCGGCAAAAGAGCAGAAGATAGCGAAGGAGCCCAGCGAGAAGAACTGGAAAGCACAGAGAAGTCAGAAGAAGACCCCGAAGTCAGAAGAAGACCCCCCGGAGCTGCCTAAAAAAAAACTACTTTAAAAACCTGTGTAGTGTGTTTTTTTATTGACACTTTCCCCCAGGTGAATAGGTAGGGGTACGATGTACCCCATACTCATTCACATAGGGTGGGGGGCCGGGGATCTGGGGGCCCCTTATTAAAGGGGGCTCCCGGATTCCAATAAGCTCCCCAGCCGCAGCCCCCGACAACCAACGACCAGGGTTGTTGGGAAGAGGCCCTTGTCTTCATCAACATGGGGACAAGGTGCTTTGGGGTGGGGGGGACTGCAGGGCGCCCCACTTCTCCAAAGCACCCACCCCCCATGTTGAGGGCATGCGGCCTGGTACGGTTCAAGGGGGGGGGGCGCTCACTCGTCCCCACTCCCTTTCCCGACAGGCCAGGTTGCATGCTCGGATAAGGGTCTGGTATGGATTTTGGGGGGACCCCCAAGCCGTTTTCTTCGGTGTAGGGGGGTTACCCTTAAAATCCATACCAGACCTAAGGGCCTGGTGTACAGTACCCTGTAGCCGAGAAGTAGCGCGATAGGATCGCTCTGGAAACATTCTCACAGGCAGGTGCTGTTGTTGCCATTGCGTCGTAGTTGGTCCATCAGACCAGCATACAGACGAGCATACTTCCTGACAGGAACTAGGTCCGGCGGACTTTCGGCGGGAAGATTTAAAGCATGTTTTATTTCTAGGTCAGCCGGACTTTGGGGAAGAAAAGTCTGCTGGAGCCCACACACAATCGAATTGTCCGACAGACTCTGGTCCGCCGGACCAAGTCTGCCGGAAAGTCTGATCGTGTGTATGCAGCATTAGAGAATGTACACTCCTTCCTTAGTGCACTCCCTCCCTCCGTGGTTACTGCACTCATCACTGTAAGGCCGCGTACACACGCGGGGACTGTCTGCCGAAACTAAGTTCATCAAACAGTCCGCTCAAACTTTTGAATGAACGAACACGCCCACACACGGCACTTTTTGAGCGGACAAATACGGCAAACTTTGTTCATCGTACTAAGTCCGCGCAACTTTTGAAATGAATGGACTCGCCCACACACGAGGCAACAGTCCGCTCATTTGGAGCGCGTGTGCAGGTAGGCGGGGCCTGCGACGGAGACGTCGCGGGCTCCGCCGCCTGGAATGTACTTAAAGGGGAACCCCAACGCCGAAAAAAATCGGCGTGGGGGTCCCCCCAAAGTCCACAACAGACCCTTGTCCGAGCACGCTACCCGGCCGGCCAGGAAAGGGGGGCGAGCGAGCGCACCCCCCCTCCCGAGCCGTACCAGGCCGCGTGCCCTCAACATGGGGGGTGCCTTGGGGAAGGGGGGGCCGCACGGCCCCCCCACCCCAAAGCACCTTGCCCCCATGTTGATGAGGACAAGGGCCTCTTCCCGACAACCCTGGCCGTTGGTTGTCGGGGTCTGCGGGCGGGGGGCTTATCGGAATCCGGGAGCCCCCTTTAATAAGGGGGCCCCCGGATACCGGCCCCCCACCCTATGTGAATGAGTATGGGGTACAATGTACCCCTACCCATTCACCTGTAAAATAAAAGTACCCAAAAAAAAAAACACAACACACGAGATAAAATATTTTATTGCACAGCTCCGGGGGTCTTCCGTCTTCGGGGGTCTTCTCGCCGGACTCCTCCGCTATCTTCTTGTAGCTCTTTTGCTAGCGGAGGAGTCCGGCTTTCTTCCTCCCCGCCGCCGGCCTCTTCTCCCGACTTCGGGGGTCTTGTCCCCCTCTTCGGTTCTTCTGCCGGGCCACCGCGCCTTCTTATAGCTCTTTTACAGGCGGTGGCCCGGTCTTCTGTCGCCGCCGCCTTCCGTTCTTCTGCCGAGCCACCGCGCCTTCTTATAGCTCTTTTAGAGGCGGTGGCCCGGTCTTCTGTCGCCACTGTCGCCTTCCGGTCGCCTTCCGTTCTTCTTCTTGTTGTTCTTCTTCTTCTCCAGGAGATGTTGACACGTCGCTCTCTCCGGCCGGAATGCCAGAGCCGCGCTGTGCGGCCACTTATATAGTGACAATGGGGCGGTGTCACATGGTATATGTCACATGGGTTGGTCACATGGTGACCCGCCCCCTTACGATGTCATAGTCCCCATGTGACATCAACCCATGTGACCAACCCATGTGACATATACCATGTGACACCGCCCCATTGTCACTATATAAGTGGCCGCGCAGCGCGGCTCTGGCATTCCGGCCGGAGAGAGCGACGTGTCAACATCTCCTGGAGAAGAAGAAGAAGAACAAGAAGAAGAACGGAAGGCGACCGGAAGGCGACAGCGGCGACAGAAGACCGGGCCACCGCCTCTAAAAGAGCTATAAGAAGGCGCGGTGGCCCGGCAGAAGAACGGAAGGCGGCGGCGACAGAAGACCGGGCCACCGCCTGTAAAAGAGCTATAAGAAGGCGCGGTGGCCCGGCAGAAGAACCGAAGAGGGGGACAAGACCCCCGAAGTCGGGAGAAGAGGCCGGCGGCGGGGAGGAAGAAAGCCGGACTCCTCCGCTAGCAAAAGAGCTACAAGAAGATAGCGGAGGAGTCCGGCGAGAAGACCCCCGAAGACGGAAGACCCCCGGAGCTGTGCAATAAAATATTTTATCTCGTGTGTTGTGTTTTTTTTTTGGGTACTTTTATTTTACAGGTGAATGGGTAGGGGTACATTGTACCCCATACTCATTCACATAGGGTGGGGGGCCGGTATCCGGGGGCCCCCTTATTAAAGGGGGCTCCCGGATTCCGATAAGCCCCCCGCCCGCAGACCCCGACAACCAACGGCCAGGGTTGTCGGGAAGAGGCCCTTGTCCTCATCAACATGGGGACAAGGTGCTTTGGGGTGGGGGGGCCGCGCGGCCCCCCTTCCCCAAGGCACCCCCCATGTTGAGGGCACGCGGCCTGGTACGGCTCGGGAGGGGAGGCGCGCTCGCCCGCCCCCCTTTCCTGGCCGGCCGGGTAGCGTGCTCGGACAAGGGTCTGTTGTGGACTTTGGGGGGACCCCCACGCCGATTTTTTTTGGCGTTGGGGTTCCCCTTTAAGTCCATAGCAGGCGGCGGGGCCCGCGACGTCTCCTTCGCGGGCCCCGCCTACCTGGAGACGCGCTCGAAATGAGCAGACTTTCCTCCGAGCGGGAACAGTTTGCTCATTCCGAAAGTGGCCTACACACGGGCGGACTGTCCGCTCAAACCAAGTTTCAGCGGACAGTTTTTCGGAATTTCCGAAAAACTTTGTTCGTCAAACTGTCCGCTTAAACTGTCCGCTGAAGCCCCACACACGAGCGGACTGTCCGCTGAAACACTGTTCAGCGGACAAAGTTGAGCGAACAGTCCGCCCGTGTGTACGCGGCCTTAGGCCCCTTTCACACTTGTACGACTTGTTTCTACTTCAACCCATTGAATATCACTGAAATCGGATCAAAGTTGGATCACTGTCTTAACTGATCCGACTTTGGCATGCAACTTGTGCTCTAATGATCTTAAAGGGGAACTCCACACACAATGTAAAAAAGAACGTAAAAAGGAAAACAACATGGGTTCCCTCTCCAAGAGCATACCAAGCCCTTCAGTCTTGTATGGATTTTGGGGGGACCCCCACACAGTTTTTTCAGTGGGGGTTCCCCTTAAAATCCATACCAGACCGGAGGGCCTGGTATGCTCTTGGAGGAGGAACCCATTGCCATTTTCTTTTTTTTTTACATTGTGCGTGGAGTCCTCCCTAAAGATTCATAGCAGACAGTGCCTGGTATTGCCGGGGATCAAAGTCGTATCCCCGCTCATTGAAGTCAGATGCATGTCGGACTTCAAGTCGCAGGGCAAAGTCAGATCCACAGTCGTATGACTGTCATGTCGTACAAGTGTGAAAGGGGTCTTACAGCCACATGGCTGAGATCGATGTACTATAATAATGGTGGGCCAAGCCTGATGGGGGAACTGAGACATTAGTTCCCCATCAGGTTTGCTTTACTTTTGATTGACCGCATGTGGTAGTGGAAGAATCAAAAGCTGCAATTCGGTTCAATAGCAGATTTCAAATTTGCCCACTTCCATGTGCTATTAGTTGTAAATAGAGCTGCCTCTCAGTTCCCCATCAGGCTCTGCCCACCCAGTGACAAATCATTTTCCCAAATATATGCCAGGTCAAAGTTGGCCTTAATAATTAACACCAGTTTCCTTTTCCTTCCTTGAAGAATCGGTTGCTGACACAGCAAAGGGTTCTTAAAGTGGTGGCAGAATTTTCCCCTGGTTGGTTATTGTTATTGACAATGTTACAAATGCTTGCCTAAATTAGGTGTAAATAGCCCTTAAAGTAATATTAAAGGCAGATAAAAAAAAAATAACAAACATGTTATATTACCTGTTCTGTGCAATGGTTTTGCACAGAGCAGCCCCGATTCTCCTCTTCTTGGGAACCCCGCCGGCGTTCCTGGCCCCTCCCTCCTGCTTGCTATGGGGGTACCCGAGCAGGCTCGCTCCCAATGCTCTGTTTGTCCATTCACATGCGGAGCATGGCTCTACCCTGCTCCCGCTCTCTCCTCATTGGCTCACTGGCTGTGATTGACAATAGCAGGAGCCAATGGCTAATGAGCAAGGAGAGACCAGGGAGAGCTGCAGCTCTCGTGCACATCGCTGGATTGAAATGGGGCTCAGGTAAGTATTAGACGGAGCTTAGGGGGCTGCTGCATAGAATGCATGAAGGTAAAAAACTTGGAGTCCTTACAACCACTTTAAGCGGTTGTATACCCCGCTTTG
This sequence comes from Lithobates pipiens, assembly GCF_037356315.1. Classification (NCBI taxonomy): domain Eukaryota; kingdom Metazoa; phylum Chordata; class Amphibia; order Anura; family Ranidae; genus Lithobates; species Lithobates pipiens. The sequence continues at coordinate 105,533,430 of NW_027507748.1, forward strand.
TGATTTTTACATACAGATGAATCCTATAATAAGGCTTACCTGTAAGTAAAATTAATATCTCTTAAACATACACCGTTTAGGAGATATTCACCCTGCATGCAGCCGCTGACGCCAGCGGTGCATGCTTTTCAGAGCCGCTTTCCCAAACCGTAGGCTCCCGCATGCATGCATGGAAGAGACGTCATCGCGGCTTCGGCCACTCACAGGAATAATGCCGGGGGATCATGTCGGCCCCCTCAACGGTGACTGGTTGAAACTGTGGGGGCTTTGTTCTAAGGCCAACAGCTTCCGATAATGTAAAGTGCATACTATTTATCTTTCGTAAACCCTTATGCCGTGTACACACGCCCAGACTTTTCGACAGCAAAGGTCAGACGGAACAAATCCGTCGGATAATTTGACCGTGTGTGGGCTTCATTGGACCTTTGCTGTCGAAAAATCAGACGGACTTTAGATTTAGAACATGTTTCAAATCTTTCCGACGGACTTGAGTCCGGTCGAAAAATCAGTTTGTCTGTATGCTAGTCCGACAGACGAAAACTGACGTTAGGGCAGCTATTGGCTACTGGCTATGAACCTTATTCTAGTCCGGTCGTACGTCATTACTGTCAAATCAGTCTGACTTTGGTGTGATTGTGTGTGTCCAAGTCTGTTCGTTCGGAAAGTCTGTCAGAACTCTGCCGAAAGTCGTCGGACCTAGTCTGCCGGAAAGTCCAGTCCTTGGTACACGGCATTAGGTGGCCTGTTTGTTATAACTTACATTCACTGCATCACCAGTGGTAACTGTATTCAGTCTCCTTAGAAAAACTTATAATGATATTTCTGTAAATTAATATTAGCAGGCTGTAAATTATGGACTTTGTGTGTGACCGGGATTACATCTTCTCTTATCTGCTCATAAATCTCTGGTTATACAAGTATCTATGCCACAAATAGGATATTGTTTTCTCTTGTAGAACAATCTCATACCATCTGCTAGGTAGCATACAGAACTGGATCAGAGATGCATCAGTATATTCATCTCTAGGTGAACCAATACTTTCAGCATTATCTCTGACCCATTTTATATGAACTCTGTCTAATCAGATGGGGATAGTCTCATGGTAATATAACAACAACAAAAAAGACAATATGCAATGGAATAGAGTAGAATTTGTGATCATCCGCATTTAGCCATCAAGGGCTGATGGCCGCAAGTAGCAAGGAAGAGGGATGAACTTAAAGTGGAAGTAAACCCTTCTATCATTTTCAGTCAAGGAAGCTGCCATCTTGGCCTCTAATGATTCTTCAACTGCCATAATGCTGCACATGTGATCAGTTATGAAACTAGACATTGGATGGTTTGAAAGTTTGGTTGAGAGCACAACCAATGTGAAAGTTAGCATTTCCAGCATGCCGGGAATGTAAGTGTTTTTTGAAACTGGGTTTACTCCCGCTTTAAAATAACTCCTATTGCCTAAATGACATGAAATACCTATTTTATTAACAGAGGATTAAAAATGTCTACATAATGCACTGGCTTATTGCCATTTTTTGTTAAATCTTGTACAGGCATACTCCACTTTTAAGTACACAATGGAGTTTATTTACTAAAGCTGGAAAGCTGCAAAATCAGGCTCACGTCTGCATAGAAACCAACAAGCTTCCTAGTTTAATTAAAAGCTTAATTGAACAAGCTGGGTTTAGAAGCTCATTTGTTTCTATGGAGAAGTGATCCTGATTTTACACTTTCCAGCTTTAGTAAATAAACCCCATTGTGTACTTAAAAGTGGGGTATGCCTGTAGTTAAATCAGTGTGCCACCCTACAAACATTCAAAGCTGCTGCAAAAATCGATGAATTGACTTATATACTGACAATTTGTGAATTTGATGGTGTCCTGGTCTGACATTCTTTTAGTAAGATTGATAACCAGATAACTGTTGCAGTGTTATGGCAACTTAGTATCTTTAGTGGTGACTGACATACTGTACATGCTTCTGTTTTTTTTGAGTTGTCGAGTTGTTGTTGAGTTTTTTGTTGTTGGGTGACCCTATACTATAGGAAAAAAGAATGTATCCTTTTGTTCAGTATTGTGATCACATTAATTTCTTGTTTACTTCATGTCATTAATTTAAACCAAATATACAGTGCCTTGCGAAAGTATTCGGCCCCCTTGAACTTTTCAACCTTTTGCCACATTTCAGGCTTCAAACATAAAGATATAAAATTTTAATTTTTTGTGAAGAATCACCAACAAGTGGGACACAATTGTGAAGTGGAACGAAATCTATTGGATAATTTAAACTTTTTTAGCAAATAAAAAACTGAAAAGTGGTGCGTGCAAAATTATTTGGCCCCCTTTACTTTCAGTGCAGCAAACTCACTCCAGAAGTTCAGCGAGGATTTCTGAATGATCCAATGTTGTCCTAAATGACTGATGGTGATAAATAGAATCCACCTGTGTGTAATCAAGTCTCTGTATAAATGCACCTGCTCTGTGATAGTCTCAGGGTTCTGTTGAAAGCGCAGAGAGCATCATGAAGACCAAGGAACACACCAGGCAGGTCCGTAATATTGTTGTGGAGAAGTCTAAAGCCGGATTTGGATACAAAAAGATTTCCCAAGCTTTAGACATCCCAAGGAGCACTGTGCAAGCGATCATTTTGAAATGGAAGGAGTATCAGACCACTGCAAATCTACCAAGACCTGGCCGTCCCTCTAAACTTTCAGCTCAGACAAGGAGAAGACTGATCAGAGATGCAGCCAAGAGGCCCATGATCACTCTGGATGAACTGCAGAGAACTACAGCTGAGGTGGGAGAGTCTGTCCATAGGACAACAATCAGTTGTATACTGCACAAATCTGGCCTTTATGGAAGAGAGGCAAGAAGAAAGCCATTTCTCAAAGATATCCATAAAAAGTCTCGTCTAAAGTTTGCCACAAGCCACCTGGCAGACACACCAAACATGTGGAAGAAGGTGCTCTGGTCAGATGAAACCAAAATCGAACTTTTTGCCCACAATGCAAAACGATATGTTTGGCGTAAAAGCAACACAGCTCATCACCCTCAACACACCATCTCCACTGTCAAACATAGTGGTGGCAGCATCATGGTTTGGGCCTGCTTTTCTTCAGCAGGGACAGGGAAGATGGTTAAAATTGAGGGGAAGATGGATGCAGCCAAATACAGGACCATTCTGGATGAAAACCTGTTGGAGTCTGCAAAAGACCTGAAACTGGGATGGAGATTTATCTTCCAACAAGACAATGATCCCAAACATACAGCAAAATCTACAAAGGAATGGTTCACAAATAAACGTATCCAGGTGTTAGAATGGCCAAGTCAAAGTCCAGACCTGAATCCAATCGAGAATCTGTGGAAAGAGCTGAAAACTGCTGTTCACAAACGCTCTCCATCCAACCTCACTGAGCTCGAGCTGTTTTGCAAGGAAGAATGGGCAAGAATTTCAGTCTCTCGATGTGCAAAACTGATAGAGACATACCCCAAGCGACTTGCAGCTGTAATCGCAGCAAAAGGTGGCTCTACAAAGTATTAACGCAAGGGGGCCGAATAATTTTGCACACCCCACTTTTCATTTTTTTATTAGTTAAAAAAGTTTCAAAAATCCAATAGATTTCGTTCCACTTCACAATTGTGTCCCACTTGTTGGTGATTCTTCACAAAAAATAAAATTTTTATATCTTTATGTTTGAAGCCTGAAATGTGGTAAAAGGTTGAAAAGTTCAAGGGGGCGAATACTTTCGCAAGGCACTGTACATGGATTGATTTACTAAAACTGGAGATTGTAAAATCTGGTGCAACTCTGCATAGAAACAAATCAGCTTCCAGTTTTTTTTGTGAGTACACCCCCTCGTATTTTTGAAAACATTTTATTATACCTTTCAATGTGACAACACTGAAGAAATTACACTTTGCTACAATGTAAAGTAGTGAGTGTACAGCTTATATACCAGTGTAAATTTGCTGTCCCCTCAAAATAAATCAACACACAGCCATTAACCATTTAAGCCCCGGACCATTTTGCAGGCCAAAGACCAGAGCACTTTTTGCGATTCGGCACTGCGTCACTTTAACTGAAAATTGCGTGGCTCCCAAACAAAATTGACGTCCTTTTTTCCCACAAATAGAGACTTCTTTTGGTGGTATTTGATCACACCTGCATTTTAATTTTTTCCGCTATAAAAAAAAAGTGCGACAATTTTGAAAAAAAAACGCTTTTTTTTTACATTTTGCTATAATAAATATTCCCCAAAAATATATAAAAAAACATTTTTTTCCTCAGTTTAGGCTTATACGTATTCTTCTACATATATTTGGTAAAAAAAAAAAAATCGCAATAAGCGTTTATTGATTGGTCTGCGCAAAAGTTATTTTTACGTTTACAAAATAGGGGATAGTTTTATGCCATTTTTATTAATAATTTTTTTTTTTTACTAGTTATGGCTGTGATTATGGCGGACACATCGGACATTTCTGACACATTTTTAGGACCATTGTCAATTATACAGCAATCAGTGCTATAAAAAGGCACTGATTGCTGTGTAAAGGACACTGGCAGTGAAGGGGTTAACCACTAGGGGGCAGTGTAAGGGTTAAGTATGTCCTGGAGAATGATGTGGGGGAGCGTGGCTATGTGTGACACATCACTGATCTCTGCTCCCGATCACAGGGCCCCCCACCCCAAAGCACCTTGTCCCCATGTTGATGAGGACAAAGGCCTCTTCCTGACAAACCTGGCCGTTGGTTGTCGGGGTCTGCGGGCGAGGGGCTTATCGGAATCCGGGAGCCCCCTTAATAAGGGGGTCTCTAGATCCAGGCCCCTTACCCTATGTCAATAAGTATGCGGTACATTGTAACCCTACCCATTCACCTGGGGGAAAAAGTGTCAATAAAAAAACACACTACCCAAGTTTTTAAAGTAGTTTATTAGGCAGCTCCGGGGGTCTTTTTCTGACTTCGGGGGTCTCTTCCGACTTCTCTGTGCTTTCTTCTCCCACTCTCTGGTCTCTTCTGCCGCTCTCCGGTTCTTCTGCCAGGCTCCTCCGCTATCTTATGCTCTTTTGTCGCTCTTTTGCTAGCGGTAGCCCGACTTTCTCCTTCATTGTCGCCAACGTTATCTTCTTCTTCCTTCTTCTGTTCTTCCGATGTTGACATGACGCTCTCTCCCGCTGTAATGCCGTGGACACAGTGCACAACGGCTTATATAGGCATGAGGGGTGGGGTCACCCGGTGACCCCACCCCTTATGACGGTGACCCCCCCGCTTATGACACCAGCATGCCTCGGGACTGTGGCATCATAGGGGGTGGGGTCACCGGGTGACATTACCTTATGACCCCACCCCTTATGCCTATATAAGTCGTCACGCACCGTGTCCACGGCATTACAGCGGGAGAGAGAAGGAAGAAGAAGACGGTGACAACGAAGGAGAAATCCAGGCCACTACTAGCAAAAGAGCGGCAAAAGAGCAGAAGATAGCGGAGGAGCCCGGCAGAAGAACCGGAGATCAGGAGAAGAGGCTAGAGAGTGGGAGAAGAACTAGGAGTGCTTGTTATATCAGTGTTGGGCGAACCTACTCTTTAAAATATTTCTATAAAATATACAAAGTATTCAGCTTAAGAACAGTACAGTTTTAGTTTCTTTTTCATCCAACAATAGATTCTGATTATCCATACTTGTTGAATATTGGTTATCTCTTATGGGAAAAGAAGCCTCTATGGGAAATCCAACTTTAAAAAGTTTTGCTGATAAAAAATAGTTTTGCTGATCATTAGGGATGGGCGAACGATTCGGCCCGAGCATAAGTTGGGGCCGAAATTTCTTTGTTCAGTTGTTTGACGAACAGCCGAACAAACGGGTCATTTGACTGTTTGCCCCCCCCCCCCCGAGCCGACCACAATGCATTGCGGCACTGAACAGTGCATTGCAAGCTCTGATTGGCTGAAGCAGTGAAAGCTTCAGCCGATGAGGGCACAGAGCACTGTCAGAGTCATGATTTGGACACTGTCATTATGACTTTATCCAATCATGGCTCATTCCCGCCCTACAGTATAAAAATATTCTTTCAATGGCAGCCATTTTCATTGTGATTTCGCCATGGAGAGAGATAGAACAAGGCTCTGTTCAGTGCTATTAGTTAGTGTGCTATACTGTGCTATTTTGCTTCAATTGTCAGTGTAGAATATTAGTTTAGTGTCAGTCTAAGCCCTTGTACACACGGTCGGAGATTCAGACGGAATGTGTCCGATAGGACCGTTTTGTCGGATATTCCGACTGTGTGTGGTCTACATCGGACTGTTTACTCCGACAGACCAAGTTTTCCAACTTGTTGGTAAAATTTTACAACAAAATGCTCCGATCGGACATACTCATGTGTAGAGAATTCTGATCGGACAAAGTGCCACGCATGCTCAGATCAAATTCCTACACCAAAGCTATTGGCTACTAGCGTGAACGTAGTCCCGTCTTAGCGAAATAACGTAATCACGTCGGATTTTCTGACAACTTTGTCCGACCGTGTGTATGCAACCGGTTCGGACAAAATCCGGCGGATTTGGTTGTCAGAATCTCCGACCCTGTGTACAAGGGCTAAGGATAGTGTGAGTGTAGTGAGGAGGACCATCATTCAGCTTTGCATAGTGTGCAGCTAGAATAGGGACAGCTCAGATAGTTTCACTGTAGTGTAGTGAGACCGTGTCATTCATACATACTTTAGTGTGGAGTAGGGACAGCTCTTATAGTTTCAGTGTAGTGCAGTAAGACTGTGTCAGTAATCTTGACATTAGTGTACAGTATAGCTAGAGTAGGGACAGTTCAGATAGCGTCAGTGTAATGATGGTTGAACACCGTCTATTTGATTGTGTTACTGCCAGTTTAACGCTATTTACTTCTGTGTGTGTTACTGCCAGTTTAACGCTATTTACTTCTGTGTGTGTTACTGCCAGTTTAACGCAATTTACTTCTGTGTGCGTTACTGCCAGTTTAACGCCATATTGTTTTGTGTGCATTACTGCCAGTTTAATGCCATGTAGTTTTGTGCATTACTGCAAGGTTAATGCCATATAGTTCTGTGTGTGCGTTGCTGCCAGTTTAACCCCATATAGTTTTGCGTTTGTTACTGCCAGTTTAATGCCATATCGTTTTGCATGCGTTACTGCCAGTTTAAAGACGTGTAAAGGTACAAAGGAATGTTTGTGAGAATTGATTGGTTTTTATTTAGAGTGATTATGTAGGTATTAGGAGAATCTGATAGGCAGAAGTAGTTCAAAGGTATAATTGCAGTGAGTAGAAATACAATGATGGGGACACTCTGTGACTTCAGAAGAGATGTTCTGGTAGCCTACGTGGAGAGAGGTTGGTGAGGCTTTCACTAGCCCAAAGGAAGGGTAGTGAGTGGGGGCTCTGTCCGGCCCAAACAAAGGGTAGTGAGTGGGGGCTCTGTCTGGCCCAAACGAAGGATAAGAAGCGGGGCTCTGTCCAGCCCAAGCGACGAGTGGGGAGAGGGGGCTCTGTCCAGCCCAAACATAGTGTAGTAAGCAGTAAAGTGCGGATCGTGATCTTCGCCTGGTAACAGGTTCCTAGCACGAACGATGAGTAGTTGGTGGCAGCTGTTTATATAGGAACAGGAGGAGGAGTCAGGTGATGTGGCTGTGACGTCATCAATGTGCTACAGAGATCGTGGAGATGACTGAGCTCCCAGTGGCTAGATCAGACATTACAGGACCCCCCCCCCCCCCCCCGCTGGGGGACCCCTCCTGGGGGCCAAGGGAGCAGGCCTGTCAGGATTGTGAGAATGGAAGAAGCGTACAAGCTGTGGGGCATGAACCTCGGAAGTTGGTTCCCAGGAGTCATCCTGTGGACCGTAGTTTTTCCAATGAATCAAATACTGTAAATGGTTTCTATTTACTTGGGAGTCTAGGATCTGATCAATTTCGTATTCTTCCTGGCCGTTAACCTCGACTGGCGGTAGAGGGACTGGATCTCTTCCGGGGATAGTGGTAGGATGGTATGGTTTTATCAGGGAGACGTGGAAGGTCGGATGAATCCATAAGGTCAATGGTAGGTTTAGCTTTACTGCTGCTGGGTTGATTACTGAAAGAATGTGAAAAGGACCAATGAATAATCCACTGAATTTGCATGATGGCATCTGTAGGTTAAGGTGTTTGGTGGATAGCCATACTAAATCCCTATTTTGTATGAGGGTGGATCTCTCCTGTGAAGATCGTAGTAAGCCTTTTGTCTGTTTTGGGCTCTAATGATGTTCTCACGCAGGTGAGGAATGAGGTTCTTTAAGGTGTTGATAAAATCTTCAGCTGCAGGGTTGTTGGTAGGTATCTGCTAAGGAATGAAGGAGGGATGAAAACCGCAGTTAGCATAAAAGAATAACCTGTGGTAGAACTGGTATTGTTGTTATATGCAAACTCCGCTAGGGGGAGTAACTCATGCCAATTGTTTTGTAGATAAGAGCCTTCCAGAATCTGGAGATGAACTGTAGATGATTTGCGAACCTCTATCCGACACAATTCTGGAAGGGATTCCATGGAGTTTAAAAACATGCTGTGTCAAAATTTCTGCCATCTCTTTGGAGTTTGGTAGTTTCGTGAGGGGCATGAAGTGACTCATTTTGGTAAGGTAATAAACTGCGACTAGAATCATGTGGTACCCCCCTGAGCGGGGTAAATCAACAATAAAGTCAAGTGAAATGGCCTGCCATGGTTTTTCGGGTATAGGGAGACTTGTGAGGAGACCAAAAGGGGGTCGGGACTTGTGTTTACAGTGGGCACAAGTCTCACAGGAGGATACGTACTGCCTAACTGTCTCCTCCATCTTTGGCCACCAGAAGAGGCGGCGAAGGAGATAGAGGTTCCTAGTGATGCCGTGAATGCCCAGCTAGTGGAACGTCATGAGTAAGTTGAAGGAATCGAGGGTGTAGAGTAGTCGGGATGTACAACTGGTTATTCTTGAAGAGGAACCCTTCCACATCTGACTCTAACTGCATTGGGGGTTTTTCTGAGTTTAGGGCCTGTTGCAACTCCTCTTTGAGGGTCAGGATGGTGCATACATTTTTTTGCTGGGGATGATTTGGGAATGACTTTGAGTTGTAGTTTGGTGTTCTTCTAGGCGAGAAAGGGAATCTGCTTTTTGGATCGGTAGGTGATGACGAAGTGGAATCTATCAAAGAAGAGAGCCCAGCATATCTGTCTGGAGGAGAGTGTTTTGTTACGCTGAATGTATTGGAGGTTTTGATGGTATATACTATAAAGGGTAGTGAGGTACCCTCAAGTCTCCAAGGTGGTTTTGACTGCTAGCAACTCCTTTTCCCCTACAGGATAATTGATCTCAGCAGGAGTAAGGGATCGGGAATGGTAGGCGACAGGGTGAAGTGGTCCATCAATGTATGATCTTTGGGATAGGATAGCCCCTAAGGCTAAATGGGAGGCATCTACCTTTAAGATGTATTGTAGGTTAGGGTCTGGTAAGCATAGGATGGGTACAGTAGTGAACCGACATTTCAGGGTATCGAAGGCCTCCTGAGCTTGTGTGTTCCATGTATAGTTGGCATGAATACTGGTTAATTGAGTTAATGGTTTCGAAACTAAGGAAATTTTTTTATGAATTTGCGATAAAAATGTGCGAAACCTAGGAATCTTTGAAGTGCCTTCCTATTCAAGGGTCTGGGCCATTTTTGGATACAATCAACCTTATCAGGATCCATCTGAATGCCTTTCTCTGAAATGATGTAACCCAAGAAGGCGACAGTGTTGGATTCAAAAATGCACTTTTCTAATTTAACGTATAAATTATGAGTGTGCAACCTGGAAAGAACTCATCTGACATGTTTGCGATGGTCTGTGATGTTGTCAGAGTATATAAGTATGCCATCAAGATATACTACTAAACAAACATCGAGGAGGTCCCTAAAGATATCGTTCACGAAGAACTGAAAAGTGGCAGGTGCATTACACAAGCCAAAAGGCATGATCAGGTACTCAAAAAGGCCGTAACATGTGCGGAAATGGGTCTTCCATTCATCGCCCTGACGCATTCTGACCAGATAATACGCCCCCTGCAAATCAAGTTTGGTGAACAACTTCTCTGTTTGTAGATGTTCCAATAGTTCAGGGATGAGAGGAAGGGGGTATGTGTTTTTCACAGTGATTTTGTTCAATTATCTATAATCGATGATGGGGCGTAGACTTTGATCCTTGTTTCGGATAAAAAACACGCCAGCAGCTGTGGGTGAGGTGGATGGTCTTATGAAACCTTTCTTCAAATTTTCTTCTATATGTTCTTTTAGATGGGCCAGTTCGGGCTGTGATAATGATTATATATGTCCGAAAGGAATTTTGCTACATGGGAATAACTCAATTAGGCAATCATATGGTCTACGAGGGGGTAGAAGCTCTGCATTCTTTTTTTTTAAGACGTCAGCAAAATCTTGGTATGCCTTAGGAACCAGGCTGACTTCCCCTGGGGACAGTGACTGCGCCTGTGATAAAAAAAGTCTCTTTATAACAGGTCTCCTGGCCTTTTTTGTGAGTCAAGGAGCACTCTGCTGTCTTCCCAACTTAATGTGGGTTTGTGTGTATGCAGCCAGGGAAGACCTAGGATAAGAGGAAAATGGGGAGATGGTATCACATCTAGACAGATATATTCTGTGTATAGATTCTGTTACCATAAGCAGAGGTAGTGTGTTGTGAAGTAATGGGACCCAAGGTTAAAATAGTACCGTCAATTAGTCTAAGGGAGACAGATTTGCATTTAGTGTATACAGGAATTTTATTGGTTTTAACAATATGAGAGTCTATGAAATTCCCATACGCTCCGGTGTCAGTCATAGCCTTGAGAGTAATTCGGGTTTGGAGAGACAAGAATTTTGAAATAGTTAGTGTCTGGTAAGTGGGGGTTTATTAGCTTGCATAAGTAAGCTGACTTACCCAGTCTTTTTTTTCTGAGCATGGGGCAGTCTTCTGCGATGTGATGTGGCGCGCCACAATACATACAGAGCTGAAGGGACCTACACCTAGATCTCTCGGCTGAGGAAAGTGGTCCCCTAATTGCTACAATTTCCATGGGAACTACTGATTCCGAAGTATGGCCTGAGGGAACCGAATATGAGGCAGTTCAGAGTCTCTCCGCACAATATATAAAACGAGCAGCACGCTCGTGCAGGAACGTCACTTCCGGTGTCCGTATGCTTTTCCTTCACGTTACGTCACTGTCACGTGACTTCAACGGGGATGAGCCACGTGACAGTGACGTAACGCGTAGGACAAGGATACGGACACCAGAAGTGATGTTCCAGCAGGAGCGCGCTGCTCGTTTGGTATATTGTGCATTTTTATGTATGAAATGTGAGTAGTTTGATTTTTATTTTACAAATAAATGATTTGATAGAAAATACTACACCATATTAGCCTCTATTCCTCTCCTATGAGTGTTTCAAGTAGCCCCTGTGACTTACTACGAGAAGGAAAGGAAACGTTCTTTTTGGATACAAAGCCTTCTGAATAGGAGTCAGTTCATCTCAGGGGTCCTCATTCCGCTACTCCCTACATGCTGTTTGCCTTACAGCAGTAAGGTAATTATTCTGTACATCTGTGGGTGCTGTGGACATGGAAGGATCACCAGTGTTTTGAATCACACTGTCACTTGGTTGCTGTGATCACTTTTTTTCACATAAGCTGCTATTTTGAAGCACTTTATTTGCACCCTGCACTTTGGACTGTGATTAACCAACTGTTCACCTGTGTTTGTTTGGACGTTATTTTTATATTTAATATTTGTATTTAATCATTTTGGGACAAGCAGTATTTATATCAGTTTAATTTGCTGAGGATTGATACACAATTACGTGTTTATATGTGAGTTCATACTGGTTCACATATGTTTTGCATGGGATATTTGCGTATATATAGTTATTAGCACATTGGCACTTTATATTTGATAACACATTGAAGTATACACTGGTTATTTATGTCATAAATTGTATACACTATTATTTATTTGATTTATTAATATCACTGTATTGTACATATTAGGAGCACAACACCAAACTTTTTTTTAACTTTCACTTTTCTTGAGTTATGTTTGACTCAAACGGTGTGTGCAGCACTTAGTGACTATAAAATTTCTCCAGAATAGCGCAGGAGCTCTTTTCATATAAATGTATTCCCTGTAGTTTCTCCTATCGCCCGAAAAAATGTCTGGTGGGGTAATTTTTGGTTCTGGGGTGTCAGATTGTGTAACCCAAATGGGGAAGTTATCAGTAACAAAAGTTTTGAGATTCTGGTTTTCAGTAGCGAGGTCTGAGACCATCTGTGAAAGAGCGTCAAGTCTCTGATTGAATGCAGAATGCCATGTGTGTAACTACATCTGATGGATCAATTTTCCCACTTTTGGTAGGTGGTTCGTGCTATCTGTAATGCTTCAGGCAGTGTGCTAGTAGTGATTAGAGTGGATCACAGCTTTGGACTTACACGCATATTATGTTGCTAATTGGTTATGCCATATTGGCAAGTATAACAAAGGTACAAAGGAATGTTTGTGAGAATTGATTGGTTTTTATTTAGAGTGATTATATACGGAACAGGTATACTTGCAGTGAGTAGAAATACAATGATGGGGACACTCAGTGACTTCAGAAGAGATGTTCTGGTAGCCTACGTGGAGAGAGGTTGGTGAGGCTTTCACTGGCCCAAATGAAGAGTAGGAAGTGGGGGCTCTGTCCGGTCCAAACGAAGTGTAGTAAGCGGGACTCTGTCCGGCCCAAATGAAGAGTAGGAAGTGGGGGCTCTGTCCAGCCCAAACAAAGGGCAGTGAGTGGGGGCTCTGTCCGGCCCAAAAGAAGGGTAGTGAATGGGGGCTCTGTCCGGCCCAAACAAAGGGTAGTGAGTGGGGGCTCTGTCTTGCCCAAAGAAGAGTAAGAAGCAGGGCTCTGTCCAGCCCAAGTGACGAGTGGAGAGAGGGGGCTCTGTCCAGCCCAAACGTAGTGTATTAAGCGGTAATGTGCAGATTGTGATCTTCGTCTGGTAACAGGTTCCTAGCACGAACGATGAGTAATTGGCGGCAGCTGTTTAAATAGGAACAAGAGGAGGAGTCAGGTGATGTGTCTGTGACATCATCAATGTGCTACAGAGATAGTAGAGATGACTGAGCTCCCAGTGAATAGATCAGACATTACACCATCTAAGTGAGGCATTTCGGAATTTTTTTAGTCCTCGCCGCCCAGGGCTTTCAGCTTCCACATCCCATCAGCAGCATCTGCATCACATGGTAGACAATTACCTTGGGGGCCAAAACCGAGATGGAGAGCTTTCCAGCTGACAATCCACTGACTTTCTGGGTCATGAGAATAGACCACTGGCGAGAACTTGCCCAGTATGCTATTGAGTTGTTGGGCTGCCCTGCATCCAGCATGCTTTCAGAATGGGCATTCAGTGCTGCAGGAGAATTCGTTACTGGTCATAGAATGCACCTGTCCACAGACTCTGTGGACCGTTTTGACTTTTATAAAAATGAATCCGTCATGGATTACCAGCTATGAAGCCCCTGATGCTGATATCACTGATTAAGTCTTTTTGGAATTTAGAATCTCTGCAGGACTTTGAGGCTGCCTAGCTTTGAGGGTGTTCAATCAATTAATCTGGAAGAATGTTTTTGGTATAGGTTTCATGGCCACAATTAATACCCAAAGACAAACTTGTCAGTACCTGTTTGACAGGTGCATATCATTGCAATTTTTTACAGCAAGACCAATTCTTGCTTTCATTAAGATTACCTCTATAGGGTTATGGTGGGAAGGCGCCACCGACACCCAAAGGCCAATTTTTCAGCACCTGTCAAAGTGCCACCAGACTGTATCCAAAAAATCTCTAATCTTGTTCCCAGTGCACTACATTGTGGCGTCATCATATACACTGGCTCCCCAGCTGTTGCTGAGCAAAATAAAGGCAGCTTGCAGGAAAAATTCAATTCTTTGGGCTTTATGAATGTAATTATTACTGCAGCAGATTCTAGACATGGTACAGAGATCTGCCACTTTACAGGTAGACCCCAGCACTATATTGGAAGGAATTTTTCATTTTGTTGCTTTCACTTTAAAAATCAAAAAATCACTACTCATTTAAAAAAACGCTTGCAGTGTTCGAAAGTTCTGCTGCGAACCAAACAGGAGTCTGTTCGGCCCATCCCTACTGATCAGCCTTCATTAGATATTCACATTTGGAATTATTTTTCATTAGTAATACAATATAGTCCCGTCAATCAATAACGCCCTCTATAAAGCCAAAACAACTTTCAGAGCGTTTTCCCATTCACAAAATGCCTTTCTGATGTTAGTTAATTGTAGCAGACAAAAATAGACTGTCCCTAACTGCTGTCAGACAGAATAAACAGAACATGTCTGAAGCCCAGACTCCAGTGTCACAGAAATCAAATAGCACCAATGTTTTCAATAATGTGTTCATGATACGTAACTCCGTAGCCAAATGCCACAAAGTTAGCTAAAGTGTAACAGAACTTCAAGGGGGTGTCATACATTTTTCATTAGCTTAGTGTGATGAAGAAAAGAGCATACTATAGAAAGGATACAAGCATTTTCTAAAGGGGTGCATGGTAAGCATGGTGGCACCAGGTCCTTCACAATGCAAGTACGTAGAAATGAATGAAACATAATATTATATTATTTCAATAAAGCTAAAAAAAATAAAAAAAAAGAAGAAAAACAATGGTAAACAGTGAATTGCTTGTAATAAAAAACACCACACCAGGAGAACATTCTCTCCACTGCCAGCAAGAGAGGGACCTTTTCTCCCTATGGGGAAGCATCAGGGGTTTAATGTACCCCCTGCTGGGTCAGAGACAGACTTTCCAATCATCTGGGAGCATGAGTTGCAGAGAGACCACTGATTTCACCCATAGAGTAAGGGTTACAATATAGGGCTGCTGGCAGGGGATAGGCTTTTCTATTCAGGAGATGGCTGCCTTCTGAAAAAACAGCCTGTATGACACCCTTTGTTTTGATGTACCTGGAATGTACTTGAAAAAGGTACCCCAGATGTATCCTGACTCTGTATCATAAATTACTGTACCCCCATCTTATTGCCCCAACTATAATTACCAAAAAATATGCAGACACAAAGGTTGGAGTAAAATGGCCCCTTTATTCAAATTTAACAATTATTAAAAAACAATATTACCAAACAAAAACATAACAATTTTGGTTGCCAATCCTTGAAGGCACTACGTAGCACTTAAACTACTTTCACGCTCCCTGCTGCACTGCACTGCACTGACTCTAGGATGAACCACATTCTGCAGATACACCATTATAACTATCAGTTAATCCACCATAACTGGTATTCCACCGGGGTCCCATACTTTAGATGGGTCCCAATCATCTAATCACAGCAAGTTATCTAAAAATGCCCCCAACGACCACAATGCAAAGTGTGAAACATCACACCTTTGTGCCCCTTCAAAAACGCAATGCCCACTGTACCCCGCCTTGCAAACCCAGGGGCCACAGATCTGTGCCCACCGCATTTAGATGGACCACATCACTGTGGAAATATCGCCACATATCCACCTCCAGTTACTCATGCCGTACTATGAAAGCACAGATTTGTGCTATAAACCTCCCAACCTCCTTGTTAATCTTTACTCTGGTCCTGTTCAATTTTGCCACTGGCCTGGCAAAACGCCTGGTTGTGCGACCTATCATGTCAGACCACACCACCACAGTATGAGGACAGGCCAACTGAAGTCGGAGCACGTCAAAGTTGATGTCACATATGAGGTGTCAGCTGGACCAGACCCCCAGATCGTTGCCTCCAGCATGCAGGGCCAAAATGTTGGGGGGGGTCTATCCCATCTTACGACCCTATTTACTTCCGGGACCACCCTGCTCCATAACAACCCCGAAACGCCTATCCACCTAATGTTAGCCTTAGATCTGGGGAAGCCTATCTGATGATCATTAGGCCTGACATCAGCCCTCTTGGCCCTCCAATGAACAAAGGAGTGTCCCAAGATCCACACGAGGTAAGCATGATCTGAAAAGAAATATATAAAACAAAACACATAACACAGAACGTAACCACAACAAACATGACTACACATGCAATACGAATAACATCAAGACGCCCCAGTGAACCCAGGGGTATTAACCGCTTGTCGACCGTAGCCTGTATATATACATCGGCAGAATGGCACTGCTGGGCAAAGTAACATATCCGTGCGTTACTTTGAATTTCCCGATGTGCGCACTGCCGGCGACGCGCGCCTGCCGCAAGCTCCGTGATCGTGCCCGTGGGACCCACGGACTCTTTGTCTGCAGGGATACCCATGATCATGTCATGGAGCTGAAGAACAGGGAGATGCCTATGTAAACCAGCATCTCCCCATTCTGCCTAGTAACAGGACACTGATCGTCTGCTCCCTGTCATCAGGAGCAGTGATCAGTGTCGTGTCACTGCTAGCCCATCCCCCAGACAGTTAGAAACACGCCCCAGGACACACTTAACCCCTCCCCACCCCCTAGTGGTTAACCCCTTCACTGCCAGTGACATTTTTACAGTAATCAATGCAATTTTATAGCATTGATCACTGTATTAATGCCAATGGTCCCAAAAATGTGTCAAAATTGTCCAATGTGTCCGCCATAATGATAAAAAATCGCTGGTCGCCGCCATTACTAGTAAAAAATTTTTTTTATAAAAATGCCATAAATCTATCCCCTATTTTGTAGAATATGCTATAACTTTTGCACAAACCAATCAATAAACGCTTATTGCATTTTTTTTTTTTTTTACTAAACTGAGGAAAATAATGTTTTTTTATATATTTTTTGGGGATATTTATTATAGCAAAAAGTAAAAAAAAAAAGTGTTTTTCAAAATTGACGCTCTTTTTTTGTTTGTAGCGCAAAAATTAAAAACCACTAAGGTGATCAAATACCACCAAAAGAAAGCTCTATTTGTGGGAAAAAAAGGACGTCAATTTTGTTTGGGTACAACATCGCACAACCGTGCAATTGTCAGTTAAATTGACGCAGTGTCGAATCGCAAAAAGTGCTCTAATCAGGAAGGGGGTAAATCCTTCCAGGGCTGAAGTAGTTAAATAAAGTGTGGACGAACATCAATTTTGAGTCTGTCTGACTCCCACCCGCTGATATGTTTTACAACTGCGTTATCCAATCCCCACCGAGCGGCCTCAGTAGCCGCCTCGATGCGGAAAGAATGAGGAGAATAGCTACTGGCCCCAAGACCGGCAGCCGTGAGGCAGTGCTGCAAAACCGTCAGGAACTGAAAACTAGACAAAGCCGAATAATCCAAATAGACAGGAAATAAACCAGCCACTACAGGACGAAACTGTAAGTACTCCACCACCGCGGAAACAGGGCAGATGGGCTAACCCGGAATCTGTATAGCCTGGAATAGCCAGGAATCTGTATAGTCTGGAATAGCCCTTGTACACACGGTCAGAGATTCCGACGGAATGTGTCCTATTGGACCGTTTTGTCGGATATTCCGACTGTGTGTGGTCTCCATCGGACTGTTTCCGTCGGAATATCCGACGGACCAACTTTTCCAACTTGACGGTAAAATTTTCCGACAAAATGCTCCGATCAGACATACTCCGATCATGTGTAGCCTACTCCGACGGACAAAGTGCCAGGCATGCTCAGATCAAATTCCTAGACCAAAGCTATTGGCTATTAGCCTGAACGTAGTCCCGTCCTAAGGAAATAACATCATCACGTTATGTACAATCGGATTTTCCGACAACTTTGTCCGACCGTGTGTGTGCAACAGTTTCGGACAAAATCCGTCGCACAAAATCCGTCGGATTTGGTTGCCGGAATGTCCGACCGTGTGTACAAGGGCTTAGATTGACGGATAAAAAGCATGACAGAAGAGTCATTACAGCTAACTTACCCACCATGAGGGCTCCATAAAAGGCCAAAGCAAAGGCCATCCAGAATAGCACATTTTTGAAACTGGACGAACACACTGTCCTCGTCTGCAAAAACAGTGATTGCAGGATATCAAATGTGATAAGCCAGCGGCCAAAAAATCTTTGGTAAAATTGGGAATGGCCCACAATTTGAACAGGAAGGCTAGGCTGGACAATTTCCAGTTCATAGCAGAAATGGATATGCCAGATGCGAAACAGACAAACAAAATAAACCACCAGATGTCTGACCTCAGAACTGTCTATGTCAACCCCTGCCTACTGTAGTAGCTTTCCCCATTCCCTCCAGACCTTAGTGTAGAAGGACCATATCGAATTGCCCAAGGAGCTTCGAATCAAACTGGTGGCGATTCCAACGCAATCCACCACAGCCGAAGAGGACAAGGGGTTCCATGTTGCTCCACGCCAGGTGCCAACTCCCAGAACCTGTCCAACTGAAAGCGAAAGAGAGTGTCAGCCAACATATTCTCTACTCCTGGAATATGCACAGTGTACAGAAATACATTTTGCTGAAGACAACATAAAACCAGATATTGCAAAAGACGTATAACCAGGGAGAGGACCCTGACAGAGTTGATAACCTACACTACACCCAAGTTGTCGCAGTGGAGACAAACCTTTTTGTTGCAAAACTATTCTCCCGAGAGTGATATGGTGACAACTGGAAAAAGTTCAAGAAGCACCAAATTCTTTAGGAATCCCGCCATTCGGCGGGCCAGTGCCCAACACTCCACCGAACCCCCTAAGAATGCTTCATATCCAGTGGAGCCGACAGCATCCGTGAAAAGCTCAAGATCGTAGTTGCTGCCCAGCCCTTCATGCCACACCAGCAGGTTTGCCCTATGCTTCCTATTCAGCCGAATAAACTGTCTGGGTGAACTAACTCCAGCAGTGGTGGCAGATAGCCGGCGACAAAAAACTCTGGCCATCAGCATGCAAAATTGAGCTTACTGAGGAGCGACTGTAGCTCTCGGAGCTGAATCTTGTGTTTGCCAGGGGCCAAACGGACCTCTTCCTTCAGAGCATGTAACTTGTCATCAGGCAGATGACACTCCATTGCCTGGGAGTCAATCTCTATACCCAGGAACTTGATAGATGACGTGGGCCTTCTGTTTTTGTCAAGAGGAATACTAAAACGCTCTGCGAGGTGCTGCACCGTAGCCAGCAAAACACCACATAAATTCGAGGATGGAGGGCCAACACACAGAAAGTCATCCAAGTAATGAATCACTGAATTGACCCCCGCCACATCCCACACTACCCATTCGAGAAAAGAGCTAAAGGTCTCAAAAAAGGCACAAGAGATAGAGCAGCCCATAGGCAAGCAGCGATCCACATAAAAAGCACCCAACCATCTGCAACCCAAAAGATGAAAGCTGCGCGGGTGAACCAGTCGTAAACCAAAAAGCAGACTCGATATCGGTTTTAGCCATAAGGGCACCCCTACCATAGTGCCTTACCCAAAACATGGCGGAATCAGCCAAGCAAACCAAGTCCGTAAGTTTACTAGCCTCCTTCGTGGGATCCGCAGAGGCAGACACACTCGTCCCCGGAGCCGCCATATCCCCTAGAAACACTCCCGCCACCGCTCCCCTGACCAGGCACTGGCACAGAAATCGTTGAAACCTGGGTCACTGCCCTCCCCTCCCCCAGCGACTCCAGAACCCAAGCTGACACTGGCGTAGAGCTCGCCGACGCACCTGCATCAAATCGGTGAACCAAAGAACCCAGCCTGATCAAAAGGTCATGTATGTTTGCAGGATCACCTGTCACAGCAGGCCCTAGGCCAGCTGTCCGAGGTGGGAGGGGGAAGAGGCCCCTCCCACTAGGGGTGCCAGAACTAACCCCTGGTGGCCTCCTCACCCCTAGAACTCGACACAGGGGACACAGAAAGCTGCAAAAAAGAGGCAAAATTAGACAAGGACTTATCAGACCCACCAGGGCCAGAAACTACAGCCACTGTTGATGACCTCCACACAGCAACCTCATCTTCTGCACTGGACAGCTCCCCCTCAGAGCGGGAGGAACCTTGACGATGTCTGAATTCTGGAGTGGCGAGGATACCCTGCCCGCAGTAGGCCCCGGCTGCTCGCTGTCTCTCCTGCGCCTCTGTCCCTCAGGACTGCCGTGCCCGGCTGTTGTTGCGTGTCTCCTCTTCACCCCCCGCTGATGGGAGGGGCCCTGCTGCTCTGACCAGTAGTGAAGGTCTTCCGATCCCACCTGGATTTAGGGGTGATGGGGCCTCCGGCTGCTCCGACCGACTGGCCATGACCCATAAAACGACTCCTCCCGCTGCGCCTCCATTCCCGACGCAACCCTGCCAGGGAGGAGGTCACACTCTCGCGGTTCTTCCTCCTCACCGCGACCGGGAATGGTATAGGGCTGCATCCCCATCCCGCAGAGCTCCGCCCCTGACAGGGATTCCTCCCAGCATCCGCACCTGAGCTAGCCAGAGGAGGCTGAGCCGGCTGGGCTGGAGGGTTCAAGTCCGGGCTCCATGAGTGGCGCTGAGTTCGCGGGGACTGTGAGGGGCTAAAGCGCTCCGGGGGCATGCCTTCCGAGCGCGTCTCATCTGCAGATTGGCCGGAGCTGTGGTAGTTGTCCCCAGCATGGCTCTGATCTAGCTCTGCAGCCAATCTGTCCCCATTGAATCCGCCATAGAGTGGAGCTGCTCTGCCAGGTGCCGGGATTCAGCCATTAAAGCGGAGGTCCACCCT
The DNA here is from genome assembly GCF_037356315.1 of Lithobates pipiens. Taxonomy (NCBI): domain Eukaryota; kingdom Metazoa; phylum Chordata; class Amphibia; order Anura; family Ranidae; genus Lithobates; species Lithobates pipiens. The sequence goes on from NW_027507748.1 coordinate 105,554,125, forward strand.
AAAATGGACCTCCGCTCATCGGATTCCTCCCCCCCTCCGGCGCCACAATTGGCACCTTTCAGGGGGGAGGGGGGTGCAGTTACCTGGATAATCCAGGTAACTGCACCCACTTCCGGGATAGCTGTCTGCGGAAAGGGGCGTAGATTACGCCCCTTTCCGCAACTGCCCGCCCCTTTGCGCAAGTGCCCCGCTGCCTGCTGGGAAACACACAGTTCCCAGAGGCAGTGGGGACCGTCCGGATTGCGCCGCGCGGCTCGCGCATGCGCAGTAGGGAACCGGGAAATAAAGCCGAAAGGCTCCATTTCCTGATTCCCATACCCAAGATGGCGGCGGCAGGACCCGACAGACGACCTAGCGATCGGCTTCGGGTGCCGACATCGCGGGCGCGCTGGACAGGTAAGTGTCACTATTTTAAAAGTCAGCAGCTGCAGTATTTGTAGCTGCTGACTTTAAAAAAAAAAAAAAACGCGGAGTCCCGGTGGACTCCCGCTTTAAGGGGCCACAGAGGAATGGCACTGCTTACAATGCTTCTCCTCCTTGTGTACTCCCCGGATGTCCGGTTCCCCCTTGTCTTCTTGCAGTCCCTTCCCCACGCTGGTTGCCCAATGCCCTGACAACATGTATTAACCCCCACTTGCTCAGCTTCCCTATGCTCCTATTCATGTTAGCCCTATGCTATTTTTTATTTATTTTTTGCTTCGGGCTATACTTCCAGGTTACATTAACTTAAAATTCAGTTGGGCTTTCAACTATAGCCACAGTAGTTCTGTGCTCTGTCGGTGATACCAGTAAATCGGAAAAAGAGAACATTTTCTCTTTTCATTTTTGGCCATACATTTTTTCTCATCATCAACAGAAACAGTCATTTCAAAAAAGCTTATTTTACACAATATTCAAAGCCAGGTTGGGACCAGTAACATAGTAAAAGTTTATATGTGACAAAAGTGGTCCCAACAGAAGGGTTATATAGATGGCATTCGCAAACTTTTAACTGATGAAGTTACAAGTTTAGTGACAAAACACAAATTGAGGGGCTGATGATGTCAAGCCACACACCCAGAAATTTGTGAGCCGCCCTCTTGTGAGTGACTGGAGACCAGTATCCTTAAGGGGAAAGGAGCTTGTTTATGTGGTGCACAGGCAGTGTACTTTTTATTGTGAGTTTGAAATTAAATTTTAAATAAATAAATGAAGCTATGAGCATTGTATTTGGTGAAACATAAGCACTGGTTGAATACGTGGATTGCACATCAATCGGTCAATTATTTGAAAGATATTTGTCTAAAAGCATGGACCCTGATGTGCCCGCCATTCCTGGGGTGGTCTTTGGCCAGTGTATATCTGTTACTATCCTATGGAGGAGTGGAACATTACACTTTGGGATTTAATTTACTTAACTGAGTGCAGACGGGCTCCTGTATATTTGATGGAACAATGTCTTCTGTGAACATTTTTGTCTACTAGGGGGACCACGTGCAGAGGTGGCTCTCTAATTAGGCAAATAAGGCTGTCGCCTAAGGCTTCATGTACACAGGACGCTTTTACAACCTCTCCTGAACGAGTTAACTTGACAGATAGTAACCCACATTCAAAATGTCCGTTTTACTGCGTTTACATGTTGTGTTTAGCTGTGTTTTGCCACATTTGCATTTAAAAAAAAAAAATGTTTTTTTTCAAAATAGCCAAAAATGAAAAACGCCTGTAACTGAAACGCAGCTAAACACGAGTTACCATGTTTAGCCAAGTTTAGAAGCGTTAGCCCTTGTACACACGGTCGGAGATTCCGACAACCAAATCGGTCGGATTTTGCCCAACGGATTTTGTCCAAAACTGTTGCATACACACGGTCGGACAAAGTTGTCGTAAAATCCGACGTGATTACGTTATTTCGTTACGACGGGACTACGTTCATGCTAGTAGCCAATAGCTTTGGTGTAGGAATTTGATCTGAGCATGCGTGGCACTTTGTCCGATCGGAATTCTCTACACATGATCGGAGTATGTCCAATCGGAGCATTTTGTCTGAAAACTTTACCAACAAGTTGGAAAACTTGGTCCGTCGGATACTCCAACGGAAACAGTCCGATGTAGACCACACACAGTCGGAATATCCGACAAAACTGTCCGATCGGACACATTCCGTCGGAATCTTCGACCGTGTGTACAAGGGCTTTGGCAATTGAAATGCCTCTAAACTCAGCTTCTGAACCCATTTTTTTGCGTTCCAAAAAAATTCTCTAAACTCAACTGCCCAGTAACAACTGTAAACGACCCTGTGTACATGTACTGATAAGATAACATAGAGGAGAGATCAGGAGCAGTTAAAAAAAATGCCCAATTGCTCCTAAACGTCAGTGTCCCCAAGCTGGTAGGGTGAGCGGGCCGGGCTGGTAAAGGATCACTGTCTTTAGCATGCAGTGCTGCCTGCTGCCGACGAATTGTAGAGGTGGAGGAGGAGCTGCCGGCAGCTCCTGAATCCGCCAGAAGGTAGGGGCGGACTGGGCCGGGGGGCAAGGAGGCCTTGTAAAAATGCCACTTGCTCTGCACTGCTGCAGACAGCCATGACATTCGCCGGCCACCGCTACACTGTCTGTGTTATATTTGCAGCAGAGCGGTGAGTCCAACGCAGTCACTTCCCTGTCAGGCGGATCACTCAGCCTGACAGGGAAGTGACTGCGTTGGACTCATCGCTCTGCTGCAGTTTCCTAGTCCTGGCTGGTGCGATGTCATTCACAGGCCAGAAGGCGGTATGAAAGAGGAAAGTACTGCTGCCAAGACTAGCGAGGAGCCAGTGAAGCCCCATGCAACAGTGCAAGTAAGTTTGCAGAGGCTAAAAACCCTACCGAAGGCACTATTGTGTCACAGTGGCTTCCAAATTCTGAGAAGCCCCTGCCTGCATACCCTCACAGCCCAGGGTTGATGGAGACCCTTGACCCCATCAACATGGTGACAAGGTGCTTTTGGGTGGGGGGAGCATAGCCCTCCCACTCCAAAGCATCCCCTCATGTTGAAGGCACGTGGCCTGGTATGGTTTAGGGGGGGGGGCGTTTGCTCATCCCCCTTACCTGACTTACCAGGCTGCATGCTTTCATGCTCATATAAGGGTCTGGTATGGATTTTGGAGGGGACCCCTAACTGTTTTTTTTTATATGGACTGGGGGGACCCCACGCTTGTTTTTTCTTCCTTTTTTTTCTTAATAGATGGGTGCAGGCAATTGCAACCATGAGTCAATTTAAAACGTGATTGGACTCCTTTTTTTTTATTGCCATTTGTCATTTTTGCTGCCACATGTTCAAATGCACCACTTCACAGGCAGACTAAGGGGATGCTCGTGATGTACAAGTGACTTAGTTAAAGCAGGTGCACATTGTATACCACCTGTCTTAAATTGGTAAATGGCTTGGAAATGTGGTCACTCTAGTGCAGGGGTCTCAAACTGGCGGCCCTCCAGCTGTTGCGGAACTACAAGTCCCATCATGCCTATGGTAGACATGCTTTTAACTGTCAGCCTTGCTATGCCTCATGGGAATTGTAGTTCTGCAACAGCTGGAGGGCGCCAGTTTGAGACCCCTGCTCTAGTGTCTACCCTTGATTGTATGGGACCACTTTACAATTCATCACATGGAAACTTGGGTCCCTATTTTGATTTAATGCTATACCATGGTATACTATACCATTCTTCATTGATATGCAACCTGTATAATCCCCGTTACACTAGCTTGTTGACATATATTTGGTGCTTTTGGATATTGTAATCTAATGGGGGATGGTGTCAGGTTGTTTTGATTGGGATACAGTCTCTCCTCCCACTTATACTTATATTTTAGGACCCTGAGATAGTATTGGCACATTTATATGTCACTTGGAGAATTACTATTTGGTGCAATTAGTACTGGCTATTATACGAGGCATGCAAGATAAATCAATCGATTATGAGGATGTTTACTCAAAAATAAGGACACTGACAGTTATTTGCACATATATGGTTTATTTAAAGAATAAAGAATTCACGATATTGATATTCTAAATTTTTTTATTTGTATATATATATATATATATATATATATATATATATATATATATGTATATATATATATATATATATATATATATATATGTGTGTGAATATATATATATATATATATATATATATATATATGTATATATATATATGTGTGTGTGTGTGTGTGTGTGTGTATGTATATATGTATATATATATATATATATATATATATATATATATATATATATATACAGTGGTGTGAAAAAGTGTTTGCCCCCTTCCTCATTTCCTGTTCCTTTGCATGTTTGTCACACTTAAGTGTTTCGGAACATCAAACCAATTTAAACAATAGTCAAGGACAACACAAGTAAACACAAAATGCAATTTGTAAATGAAGGTGTTTATTATTAAAGGTGAAAAAAAATCCAAACCATCATGGCCCTGTGTGAAAAAGTGATTGCCCCCTAAACCTAATAACTGGTTGGGCCACCCTTAGCAGCAACAACTGCAACCAAGCGTTTGCGATAACGTGCAATGAGGCTTTTACAGCGTCCTGGAGGAATTTTGGCCCACTCATCTTTGCAGAATTGTCCTAATTCAGTTACATTAGAGGGTTTTCGAGCATGAACGGCCTTTTTAAGGTCATACCACAACATCTCAATAGGATTCAGGTCAGGACTCTGGCTAGGCCACTCCAAAGTCTTCATTTTGTTTTTCTTCAGCCATTCGGTGGTGGACTTGCTGGTGTGTTTAGGATCATTGTCCTGCTGCAGAACCCAAGTTCGTTTCAGCTTGAGTACACGAACAGATGGTCGGACATTCTCCTTCAGGATCTCTTGGTAGACAGCAGAATTCATAGTTCCTTTTATCACGGCAAGTCTTTCAGGTCCTGAAGCAGCAAAACAGCCCCAGACCATCACACTACCACCACCATATTTTACTGTTGGTATAATGTTCTTTTTATGAAATGCAGTGTTCCTTCTACGCCAGATATACTTGGACACACACCTTCCAAAGAGTTCCACTTTTGTCTCATCGGTCCACAGAATGTTGTCCCAAAAGTCTTGGGGATCATCAAGATGTGTTGTGGAGAAATTGAGACGAGCTTTGATGTTCTTTTTGCTCAGCAGTGGTTTTCTCCTTGGAACTCTGCCATGCAGGCTATTTTTGCCCAGTCTTTTCCTGATGGTGGAGGCATGAACGCTGACCTTAACTGAGGCAAGTGAGGCCTGCAGTTCCTTGGACGTTGTTGTGGGGTCTTTTGTGACCTCTTGGATGAGTCGTCGCTGCGCTCTTGGGGTAATTTTGGGCGGCCGGCCACTCCTGGGAAGGTTCACCCCTGTTCCATGTCTTCGCCATTTGTGGATAATGGCTCTCACTGTGGTTCGCTGGATTCCCAAAGCTTTGGAAATGGCTTTATAACCCTTTCCAGACTGATAGATCTCAATTACTTTCTTTCTCAATTGTTCCTGAATTTCTTTGGGTCTCGGCATGATGTGTAGCTTTTAAGGATCTTCTGGTGGACCTTACTGTGTCAAGCAGCTCCTATTTAAGTGATGCCTTGATTGTGAACAGGTGTGGCAATAATCAGGCCTGGGTGTGGCTAGAGAAATTGAACTCAGGTGTGGACAACCACAGTTATAGTATGTTTTAACAAGGGGGGCAATCACTTTTTCACACAGGGCCATGATGGTTTGGATTTTTTTTCACCTTTAATAATAAACACCTTCATTTACAAATTGCATTTTGTGTTTACTTGTGTTGTCCTTGACTATTGTTTAAATTGGTTTGATGTTCCGAAACACTTAAGTGTGACAAACATGCAAAGGAACAGGAAACGAGGAAGGGGGCAAACACTTTTTCACACCACTGTATATTGTAAGATTGGGGTGATCAGACTGAAGCGATAGGTGCGTCTCCAGTGAGTACGCCAGTCCAAAACTGTATTTTAATTATTTTAACTGTATTTTAACTGTATTATACATCAGTTGCCCATGCAGGGGTTTCTTCCACATAATATGAATTACCGAAAAAACCAAGCCACCTAGCTTACGTGTCGGCAGCACGGCTGCTCCTCTTACCAGTCCCTTGACTGTGACTTGGATCTCTAGCCTTCAGTCGCAGTTCCTTGCTGTGTTGCCCACCTCTGGCCTAAGAATTGGGTTTCTCATGACACCCCTGATAGGAGCTGACCTGACTCCTGGGACCAAGATCTGTTGTCTTGTGTCTTCTGGCTGAGCCTTCTGACCCCTCGATGAGACCTCTGTCTCACAGCTTCTGGCTGGGGCCCCCTGACCCCGGGTGAGACCTTCCGTCTCCAAATTGGAAGTTGTCTCCGAAATGAGAGCCTTGAGCAATTCCCAGACCTGACCAGGGCTGGACTGGGACAAAAATTTGGCCCTGGACTTCATCCAGACCGGCCCACTCCAATTTTGCAAACACGCACAAAAACAGTATAATGCGCACTTGCACGAGAGTGACGTCATCACGGCCCGGCTAGACACATAGCAGGAGTATGCAAACTCAGAAGCCGACAGCACACTGCTGGTGATCTTTTATTTTCCAGCCCCCCCACCCCCTGGTGTCCCCCTGTCACCTGCCCGAAGTCTGGCTCTGCATTATATATTTTAAAATAAACAACTAATGCGCACACCTATTTTTGATCAACCGCAGTAATGAGAAAGTGCCAACATCAAACAGGTTTAAGCCCCTTTCACACGGGACGGATCAGTAATGATCCGCCCCGTGATGATCCGCTCGCTCAGCGGGGATCGCTCCGTTGTCCCCGCTGAGCTGGCTGCGGACAGGGCGGTCTCCGCACACTGTGCAGGGACCGCCCTGTCAGATCTCTGCTCTCCTCTATGGGGATCGGATGCGCACGGACCGTCTGTCCATGTTCATCCGATCCGCTGTGCAGACTGTTGCGGAGGCGGATGAAATCTGGTGTCTGCGGATGTTCATCCGCAGACACCCGCTATCCCATAGGGATGAATGTATGCCCGTATTTCATCTGCAAACGGATGGATGAAATACGGACATATCATCCGCATGTGTGAAAGGGGCCTTACACAAAGCCACAGATAAATTGAATATATAGCAAAGGATGTGATGCTAACCAAAATAACATAAAAAAAATCCATTTGGTGCAAATAATGATTCAAATAATACAAAAAATCCAACATAGCTAAAAGTACATCAAACGTGTCAATTAATATTGAAATGTGCATAAAAAAAATTTCAGCAAAAAATTTGTATATAAACGATGCTTATAATTAAAACCATTTTATCCAAACTATGTCCTTGGTATTAAAGTGCAAAAAGAGTGCAAAAAAAAGGGGGGTTTTTAATTATAAGCATTTTTATATATGATTTTTTTGCTGAAAATATTTTTATGCACATTTTAATATTAATTGACAGTTTTGGTGAACTTTTAGCTATGTTGGATTTTGCATATTATTTTAACCATTATTTTCACCAAATGAATTTTTTATGTTATTTTATTTAGCACCACATCCTTTGCTATGTATATATATATATATATATATATATATATACACATACACACAGCCATATTCTGTATACAGCTATATATATATATATATATATATATATATATATACAGCCATGTGCTATATACAGTATTCAATGGGCCGGCCGGTTACCTGGATGGGTTCCTGCAGCACCGCAATCCTCCAGGCTCCCTCGTCTGCTCCAGGGACTTCTCTGCCTGTCGGCTGCTCTCATGGCGGCCCCCGGCTCATTTAAACTCACAGCGTCCGTTACCGCGGGGGCCGCCGGAGATAGCCGAGTTTTGTTCGCTGTCGGAGAGGAGCAGGGCGGGGGAAGCAGAGCAGTGGCGGAAAAGGACGACTGTGGGCCGGAGGTGGCCGAAGATGTGTTATGAGAGCGCCGAGTGGGGGCGGAAAGAGCCGAAGTGCGCCGCGCTGTTCTCGGAAGTACAGCGGTGCTCAAATGAATGGCTGTGCGAGTAGCGCAGCCATTCATTTGGCTAGGCTGTCACTGAAACCGGCCCACTGAGCCATCGGCCCACCGGGAATCTCCCGGTAGTCCCGATGGCCAGTACATGCCTGGACCTGACTATATAATGACCCTGCACACCTGTGTAGTGAGCCAGGTTGCAGGCCTCTAGCAAAACCTGGACCCTTGATTGAATGTTCTGATTCAGAACTACAGAACCTAGAGAGATGCTAATTCTGGACCTTGCATTAACCCTTAATGAGACTCCTGGGCTCCTGGGTCAACTTTTCCTATAAACTAATACCGAAAGAGCTCACTGTCACTATATATATATATATATATATATATATATATATATATATATATATATATATATATATATATATATATATAGTTTTGGTAATAATTTTGAGTCACATTGTTATTGGAAGTACAGTACTGATATAAGACTGCGCTGCACTTAGATAACATTTCATTTAGAAGCTTGTGTGGTAGATTACACCTTTGCATTGAATTACATTGGCTTCAAAAGGTAGCGGTGTCCACATATTATAAAGAAGCATTACTTGATTTGTGGGCTAAAACTGTGATGTAGCTGATCTGATACTGCTCAGCTATGTATCTACATACAAGAAATTGGCAACCAATTGTACACATATCACATATTTTTCTGAATGTATGCAGTTCTCTTTAAATCACATATACTCTGAACTTGAGGACTCAGTTATGAGATGATATTGGTTAGTTAAATAACCTGTTAGGAACTTAGGCTGCCCCAAGAACTGCTGAGGCAGCAGGTCTATGGACATTAGGGTTCATACAAACATGTATAATACAATACTGATGTAGCACCCTCTGGTGTGCTAGAAAATATATGTTGTTACTGTAGGAAAATTGTTTAGCTTGGCTGGCAGCCAAGCCTGTGTTGTTTTTCTGGATCAGGGTGAGTGACTCAAGGAGGGCTGAATGACTCGCAGGCAGCTTCTCTTACCCCCTCCCCCACTTCTGGAACTTGCTGAAAACTTCCAGAAGAATGGGAGTGGAAGTGAGGAGGAGCTGCCTGGAGTATTTCTGAGGGCCCTGACCAATCCCCAACAAATATATGGCAGTGGAGTTCAGGTGGAAGCTGGAGATGGAGTGTTAGGCTGTTGGTGGCCCTTGAGGGAAACCTCCTAGTCTGGGGGGTGACCTTGGGCCTGAGCTTGGGTGCAGAAGGGACCCTCTTCATGGCACACAGGGGATCCTGACCAGCAGGCATGGCAGCAAGTGGAGGACAGCTGGAGAACACTGCTGGGCAAATCTCCAGGGAAGAAGACAGTCAGGTGGGCTGGTGAGTGTTACAGTCAGGGAGGACTGAGAGGCATGCCTGGGGGGACAGGGTGGAAGCCGTCTGAGTTGGATGCACAGCCAGTCTGAGAGGACTATGGAAGTTTAGCCAAGAGGACTGGAGAAAGGGGCAACTGCAGCCAGGTTAGCTGGCAGTGCTTGAAGAGGTGGTGCTGGGATTAGTAGCCACAGAAGGACAGCTACACAAACAAGGGGCCAGCAGTCCCTGCCTGTAAAGGCATTTGCTACCTATTCAACAATGCCAACTGGTCCTGGGAGTTGTAGTTCTGCAAGCAAGATGTGTGCAGGAGGCAGAAGAGGAGTGTACATATGAGGACTGTATATAGTTGAATGTCTCTATCCCTACCCAAACAAAGCACTGGAGTGTTCTTCTGACTCAAGTGTGCTGTGCAGATGTGGTGTGGCTGGCTGTGCCTTTCAACTTGCGGTTCTTTAGGGGGTGCGCTACACTGACCTAATACTGACCGCAGCCACAGAATTTTCTACTTTGAATGCAGTGCAATATTACTGAACACAACACTGTCTTGCCTTAACCACTTGCTTACTGGGCACTTAAACACCCTTCCTGCCCAGACCAATTTTCAGCTTTTGGTGCTCTCACACTTTGAATGACAATTACTCAGTCATGTAACACTGTACCCAAATGAATTTTGTGTCCTTTTTTTCCCACAAATAGAGCTTTCTTTTGGTGGTATTTGACCACCTCTGAGTTTTTTATTTTTTGCGCTATAAATGATAAAAGACAGAAAATTTGGGAAAAAAAACGCATTTTTCTTAGTTTATGTGATAAAATTTTGCAAATTATTATTTTTTTTCATAAATTTTGGCCACAATTTATACTGCTACATATCTTTGGTAAAAATAACCCAAATTAGTGGGTATTATTTGGTCTTTGTGAAAGTTAGAGTCCACAAGCTGTGGTGCGAATCATAAAAAATTGATCACACCTGATATACTGGTGGCCTATCACATTTCTTGCGACCAGAACAAGCCAGGAAAGTACAAATACCCCCCAAATTACCCCTTTTTTGAAATTAGACATTCCAAGGTATTTAATAAGATGCATGGTGAGGTTTTTGATGTTGTCATTTTTTTCCCCACAATTCTTTGCAAAATGAAGATTTTTTTTTTCTCACAAAATTTTCAATGTAATAGATTATTTCTCTCACATGGCATGTATATACCACAAATGACACCCCAAAATATGTTTTGCTACTCCTTCTGAGTATTACGATACCAAATGTGTGAGACTTTTACACAGCCTGGCCACATACAGAGGCCCAATATTGAAATAGCACCATCAGGCGTTTTAGGAGCATAAATTACACATTTCTCAACCACCTATTACACCTTTGAAGGCCCTGGAGCACCAGCACAACGGAAATGCCCACAAAGTGACCCCATTTTGGAAAGCTAACACCCCAACGTATAATCAATGAGGCATAATGAGTCTTTTGAATGGTTCATTTTTTTCCAGAAGTTTGGGGAAAATGTGGAAAAAAAATGAAAACGCATTTTTTTTTACGCAAAGTTGTCCATTTATAAGATATTTCCAACACATAGCATGTACATAGCAAAAATGACACCCCAAAATACGTTCTGCTACTCCTCCTGAGTATGGCAATACCAAATGTGGGAGACTTTTACACAGCCTGGCCACATACAGAGGCCCAATATTGAAATAGCACCATCAGGCGTTCTAGGAGCATAAATTACACATCTCATTTCTCAACCACCTATTACATTTTTGAAGGCCCTGGAGCACCAGGACAATGGAAATGCCCACAAAGTGACCCCATTTTGGAAAGCTAACACCACAACCTATAATCTATGAGGCATAATGAGTCCTTTGAATGGTTAATTTTTTTCCAGAAGTTTTGGGAAAATGTGGAAAAAAATGAAAACGCATTTTTTTATGCAAAGTTGTCAATTTATAAGATATTTCCAACACATAGCATGTACATAGCAAAAATGACACCCCAAAATACGTTCTGCTACTCCCCCTGAGTATGGCAATACCAAAAGTGTGAGACTTTTACACAGCTTGGCCACATACAGAGGCCCAACATGCAAGGAACACCATCAGGTGTTCCAGGAACACATAGGATGCACATACCAAGAATTACACCCCAAAATACATTCTGCTGAGCAAAGAGTAAACAAAAGATTACCTGTGGTTTTAGCAGCGCAGTTGTCCACAGGATGATAGCACTGGTCCAGGCAGCAGGCAGGGACTTGGTCAGCAAAAGCGAACACAATTTTCCAGGCAACAGGCAGGTATACTGTCCATAGTCAATATAGGCAGCAGGCAGGGATACTGTCCATATACAGTCCAAGGTCAGTGCAGGCAGAGATTGTCAGCAGTGCCAAAATATTGGTCCTGGTAGTAGGCAGGAACATGGTCCATCCATGTGGTGTGGTCAGTTCATGCGTCAGCATGATGGTATGGGTCCTACAGGCAGCAGGCAGAAGTAGGGCCTCGTTCAGGTCAGAATGGGGATAGGGGTAGAGGCTTCTCTCACCCAAATCTCTTTGAAGCCTCCGAGTCTCCAGACCCTAATCTAGGAATGAGAAAACAAATGAAATTGTCTTCTTCATCCAGAAAAACAATTCTGGAGCCCCTCACATATGTGAGACCCCTGTTATGAATCCCACTAGTCCACTGAGAGGGTACAAGATCAGTCCAAGAGGCAGGCAAGAGGCATGGTCAAACAGTCCAGGGTCAGTTCCAGATCAGGCAGAGGTATGTACAGAATCGGTAGGCAGAAGCATGGTTGAATAACTGTCCAGGGTCAGTTCCAGATCAGGCAGAGGCATAAACAGAATTAGTAGGCAGAAGTGTGGTCGAATGACAAGCCAGGGTCAGTTACAGAGCAAGCAGAGGCATAAGGGGTGTGAAGGTAAATGGCAGGAAGTGAGGGTTATGGTTACCATACTTCACTAATAATTCACTGAAGTATGGTAACGGCGGAAACAGTCACCTATGCAGAGGCCTGGTTGGGAAGGGCATTGGGCACAATGATAAGTGGTGTCTCTTCTCAATCCTCGTTTGCTGCACACCCGACATTTTTTCTGATGTCTTCGGCCTGTTGGTCTGGGAGGGATTTTATCAGGAAAGTGGCGTTCAGAGAGTCTGCTAATTACATTGGATCGAATGTTTTCTGGTGGGCCGTTGGGGTATATAAGGGCAGTGATGATTTCCTCCTGGTAGCCAAGGAAGGGTATGGGTCTTTCTGTGGATTTTCGAAAGATTACATACGTATTGTATATGGCCAAATTAAAGAAATAAATTTAATTTTTTTTATACCACTTGTATGTTCTTCTTGTGGCAAGGTAGGGTTCGAGCATCTGGTCGTTCAAGTCGACACCCCCCATGAACATGTTGTACTCATGGATACAAGTTGGTTTTTGTATTGGGCCATTCCTCCTGGTGATCTCAACGAATGTATTGTTGTGGATCGAAGAAAGCATGTACACATCCCTTCTGTCCCTCCACTTCACAGCCAAAATGTCCTCGTTCCGTAAACTCGCCGCTTCGCCTTTTCTTAACTTTTTGTTGACGAGGCTTTGAGGAAAGCCCTTCCGGTTCATCCTTACGGTGCCACATGCTGGAGTTTTCTTTCTATGGAGGTCTTCGGAACAGGGGTAAACTTGTGTAAAAATTATCCACATAGAGATGGTAGCCTTTCTCCAGGAGTGGGTTTATGAGTTCCCAAACAACTTTCCCACTCGATCCGATGTATTCGGGGCAATTAAGGGGATGTAGCTGGGTGTCCTTCCCTTCGTATACCATGAAGGAATATGTATACCCTGTGGCTCGGTCACACAATTTATACATTTTCACCCCATAGCGGGCTCTTTTGGAGGGAATAAATTGTTTTAGGCCCAGCCTGCCAGAAAATTTGATCAGGGACTCATCCACACATATGTGTTGGTCTGGGGTAAACAAGTGGGGGAAGATCTCAGAAAAATAATTTATTAGCGGCCGAATTTTGTAAAGTTTATCAAAATTTGGGTAATTTCGGGGAAGGCACTGGGTATTGTCGTTAAAGTGTAGGAATCTCATTATCATGAGATATCTGGTCCGGGGCATTATTGAGGAAAAGATGGGCATGTGATAGATGGGGCAGGTTGACCAATATGCACGTATTCCATTTTTTCTGTTTAGTCCCATACAAAATGTGAGGCCCAAAATTTTTTTAAACTCCTCCACTGTTAGGGCTCTCCACTCGTAGGGACGGGCATAAGAGGACGTTGGGTTGCTTTCAATAAATTGTTGGGCATATAGGTTGGACTGGACCACAATCGATTCAAACATGTCCTCGGTAAAAATTAAGTGGAAAAAGTCCATCAGGGAAAAATTGTGTGTGTCCACCTGGACTCCTGGGTTGGCAGTGAAAGGGGGAACGTTAGCTTCTCCTCAGTTAGGAGGAAGCCACAAGGGGTTCTGTAGGGAATAGGGAAGGCTGGCATGGGACCTAACCCTTTGGGGCTGAGTTGACACACTGGTACTTGGCCTTTGCCGAGGTACTGTGGTGCTGGTGGATGGCACTGCGTTGCCAGTGGATGGCTCTGCAGTGCTGGTGGATGGTACCGCCTCCTCACCAGTACGCCTTCGTCTGACTGGCGGATTCTCATCTTCCTCCTCTGAGGCTGTCATTGTACCGCTGCTGAGGACAGGCTCGTAGTCCACGTCAGACTCAGAATCTGAATATGAGGAGGAATCCGAAGCGGAGAGCTCCCTGTTGCTCTCGTCGGCTGCAAGAATATTGTATGCCTCCTCGGCTGAATATAACCTTTGTGACATTTTTATTGATCACAAATGGCACTGACAGGTGACACTGATGTGGCAGATGACACTGACAGGTGACGCTGATGTGGCAGATGACACTGACAGGTGACGCTGATGTGGCAAGTGACACTAGCAGGTGACACTAACAGCACTGATCAAAGGTGACACTGACTTGGCAGGTGGCACTGACGACACGTGGCACTGATAACACGTGGTACTGGCAGATGGCACTGGAGGCAGATGGCACTGGCAGGTGGCACTGGCAGATGGCACTGGCAGATTGCGCTGGCAGTTGGCACTGGCAGATGGCGCTGACAGATGGCGCTAGCAGATGGCGCTGACAGATGGCACTGGCAGATAGCACTGGCTGTTTGCTCTGGCTAATTTCTCTGGCAGATGGGGCTGGCAGATGGCACTGGGGCTGGCAGATGACACTGGCAGATGGCACTGGCAGATGGCACTGGGGCTGACAGATGGCACTGGGGCTGACAGATTTTATACACTGTAACAATTTTACACTCACAGATCCTCTCTCTCCTCACACGCTGTCTCTGTGTGAGGAGAGAGAGACAGGGCAATGAGAGATGATCTCATATGTTTACATTTGAGATCATCTCCAATTGGCAGCTACGATCGCGCTGTAAACAGCTGCTTTGATTGGCCGTTTACAGCGATCTGTGTTTGCCTGTCTCCGAGGGACACGACAAACACAAAACTTCCCCGATGCACGCCCACGGCGGCGCGCATTGCGGAAGTAAACACGAGGACGTCCAGGGACGGCCTCCCGGACGAGGGCGTACGTTCTGTAGCCGTCATTCGGCTATAGGGCGGGAAGCGGTTATAGTGACTGGAAACTCTCACCTTGTAAAACAACCTATTCAGTTTAAAATAGAAATGAAAGGCAAAATTTTTGTGTACAGATATAAAAAAATATTATAAATACCTTTCCTTCCATTTTTTTTAAGCAGTGGCGGCTGGTGTTATTTTTATGGGGGGGGGTGGTAAACGATCCACCCTGGCACCACACCCCGTCAGTAGGTTGGTCACCAGCCCTGCACTTACCCCATCTAGGTCACAGGCAGCGCTTCCCATGGGCTGTGGCTTCACCCTGCGTTTTCTCCTTCTGGGCTTCACGGCTGTTCCGCTCTGCGTCTCCTCCCTCCTCCTCCTTGGCTGTCAATAGGATCGCATCTCTATTGTCACACACCTGGGTGGGCTAGGGGTGCTGTGCTCTGCGCCCCGAGCCCACAATTTGAAGCCAATAAGAGCCTCAGAATCTAATCATGTGCTTCTAAAAAAAAAACCCTATTGGAATCCCTGCATCTGGTGCTCTGCATTTAGATTAGGGGCCGTGGGCATGGATTAGGAGGGAGGCACCCTTGCCCCCTGTATGGACGGACCACCACTGTTTATAAGTGATCACATTCCCTCTGTGCTTAGCTGCATAAGAGAAGCAGCAGTACACTGATCTTCCCAGTGAAAGGCTGTGTGGGGATGGAGGGGTGCCAGGACAACCCTGATTATTGGAGGACATAGCTAGAGAACTGACCACGCTGTGCTCTCCTGCTTAGTGTGGTCAGGTTTTAATAGGAAAGCAGAGGGACTGGCAGGAACACTGGGGATTTCACAGAAAGGAAGCAATACAAAGAGAACAGGATATTTTTTCATACAAATACATTGTACAGAAGGCACATATCAGGAATATCAAATGCTGGGTTTTACATACTCTTTAATGCATGGAATGCATTAAGATAAAAAATATTAGAACTTTAGAATCACTTTAAGCCCTGTGTCTATAAGCCCTGTATTTTTTGCTGAGCAGTGTTTGCAGAGAGTGCCATGATTACTTATCTCTTAACAGTTTTTTGTAACTTGCCCATTCAATTGTTGCCTGACAGTGGCTGGCAAACCAAATACAGTATATGGCACTGTTTGCCAGGCACAAACAATAGAATGGGGTTAATGTCATCTGAAGAACAAGGTACTTGAGTATCTGTGGGTTCTACGTGTGAACCCTTCCCATTGCTTTGTTCTTTCAGCATCATTCTCTATAATGAAGTCATAAAAAAATACAATACATGACTGGTGTAAGGCTGATATGTTAGCTGCCTTGACCTGATAACCCCCCACTAACCAACCACCATAATTATTCTTTATTCCTTACCAATGAAACACGACACACTGTCTGGATTTAATGGCCACCAAAGGCCCCTTTATTAAAGCCAAAAACAACATTATATAAAATAACTTTTTTCTTTATATATATATATATATATATATATATATATATATATATATATATATATAAATATAATATATATAAAACAATATTTATAACCAAAACATGTTACGGCTACATCTGTGGTTCCTTAAAGAAGGTACCACTATATCATAGGCTGACCAACACCACCACTACAGTATCCTGGCCACTAGCCGCGAAGGATACAGCTCAGTGACAACTGCTTACCACCTTCTGGCACCCTCAGCTCGATGACTGATAGTCCATTTTACCATATAGGGAAGGTCCCCATACCAAAGTCCCCATACCAAGATAGGTCCCAATCCTTACCACACCATATATTACATATATGGTGTGGTATACATCTATACCACCACCAACCAGAGACCCCTGCCAACAGCACCTGAAATAAAAAGAGAACAAACAAAAAGAACAACACGAACAAACCCATACACAATCACAAGTTGCTGCCATAAAGGGAGGGAAAAACTGTCCTGTGTGTTACCTCACTTACTGCTGCTCTGACTGTGCAAGCCCTGCCCCCTCCACAAGCTACTGCTGCCACTGACGCCTTAAGATCCTCCAGCTTATCTCCCGGAAGCTGGCACTCCATACGCTCGGTACCGATCACGATACCCAGAAACTTCAACACTAGCATCGGACCTTCCGTCTTGTCCTGGGCCAAAGGTACCCCAAAAAACAGAAACATTTGCTGGATGGTGGCCAGCAATGTCAAACAGGAACGATCGTCCGGAGTGGCAATCACTAAAAAATCATCCAACTAGTGTAAAATTGAATGAAGGCCCGACAGATCCCTGACTACCTATTCTATAAAAAGAATAAGGGAAGCGTCTATCCACAAAAAAATTCTCCGTACCAACAACAACCCAGTAACCGGATGCTATGCGAATGAAACGGCAACAGATGAAAGGCCGACTCGAATGTCAGTCTTTGCCATAAGACAAACTACTCTACCAAACCGCTGTACCCGCCGTACTGCCTCATCAAAGTAGGCATAAGACACTGAGCACAGTGTCTAATCGATTGCATCATTCACCGACCCTCCTTTTGGGTAGGAGAGGTGATGAATGAGCCATAACTGATTTGGTTCACGCTTGGATACCACCCTCATTGGTAATACCATTAAGTCACCGAATGGCGGTACCCCGAATGGGCCTGCCATCTTGCCCAATGCTACTTCCTTCCGGAGTTATTGGGCCCTTTGGGCCTCACTAATAGAATGACTTTGTGCGATCAATTTGGGGATGGCCCCTTCCTGTTCCAACGTGACAAACACAGTCCATAAAAACATGGATGAACGAGTTTGGGGTGGAGAAACTTGACTGGTCTGCACAGAGTCCTGATGTCAAGTCCTGGATAGAACACTTTTGAGATGAATTAGAGTGGAGACTACAAACTAGGTTTTCTCGTCTACATCAGTGCCTGACCTCACAAATGCGCTCACTCTCACTCTCCTAAACCTTTTGGACAGCCTTCCCAGAAGAGCTGAAGCTGTTATAGCTGCAAAGGGTGGGCCAACTCAATATTGAACCCTACGGACTAAGACTGGGATGCCATTAAACTTCATGTGTGTATAGGCAGGTGTCTCAATACTTTTGGTATTATAGTGTATTTCTGAACCTACCAAACCTAGACTTGTTTTATCTCAGTCAATGCTGAGCCTTGGATACAGCTATATAGTTATTCACTTTTTATGGAGATCAGACACAGGGAAATTGTAACATTTCACAGTCCTGAAACTGCATGGCACCCACCTGCTGTTACTTTATAATCTTGGAAAGTACCCATATTCTTCTGCCCTCATTAACCACTTGCCGCCAGCCATATAGCAGAATGGTGGCGGCAAAGTGGTTTCAATACCCTGACTGGCCGCCATTTTACGTCCTCAGGATATTAAGCATTGCGGCAATCGGTGGTGCGGTGTGTCAGTCTGAAATAGGAAGAGCCGGTGATCAGCTTTTCCTCACTCACGTCTGTCAGACGTGAGTAGAGGAGAGCTGATTGGCTGCTCCTCTGATAGGGGGGTTCTGTGCTGATCGATTATCAGCGCAGCCCCCCCCCCCCCGAGGATACCCACACTGGACCACTAGGGACACCACCAGACCACCAGGGATGCCCAGCACCAGGTATGCCACCTTAGACCACAATGGATGCCAATCAGTGCCCACAATGGGCATCACTGATTGGCATGCATTATTGTTTGGCACTGATTGGCATCCATCAGTACAATACTTTACACTACAATGCCACCTATCAGTGCCCATTCGTGCTGCCTATCAGTGCCCATCTGTGCTGCCTATCAGTGCCCACCCGTGCCACCTATCAATGCCCATCCATGTTGTCTATCAGTGCCCATCCGTGCCACCTATCCATGTTCATCCGTGCCGCCTATCCATACCCATCCATGACGCCTATCAGTGCCTATTTGTGCCACCTATCAGTGCCCATCAGTGCCGCATATCAGTGCCACATATCAGTGCCCATCAATGCCACCTCATCAGTGCCACTTCATTGGTGCCACCTCATCAGTGCCGCCATATCAGTGCCCATTAGTGCAGCCCCATAAGTGCCCATCAGTGAAGGAGAAAACTTACTTATTTACAAAGTTTTGTAACTGAAACTAAAAACATATTTTTTTTAAAAATTTCCGGTCTTTTTTTATTTGTTTAGCAGAAAATAAAAATCCCAGAGGCGATCAAATGCCCCCAAAAGAAAGCTCTATTTGAGGGAACAATATGATAAAAATGTAGTTTGGATACAGTATAGCATGACCGCGCAATTGTCATTCAAAATACGACAGCGCTGAAAGCTGAAAATTGGTCTGGGCAGGAAGGTGTATAAGTGCCTTGTATTGAAGTGGTTAAAATTTCATATTTGAAAAATGAACAAAACAACAAGTAAATAGAAAAAAAAACTCAAAGTAAGTAAAGGGTATACAAAAATAACGACAGCATCCCTTTAAAGTTTGTGTTACTTGTGTTAGTGCACTTAGGCATACAGAAGTCTCCTGACATTCACCCCTGCATTCCAGGACATCTTTAGAAGTGCCAACATGAATATCTTTTATCACTGGTTATGTGCCACTCTGGGTGTGATAGAATTTCAGCTGATTATTAAGCTGTAGAGAGGGAGAATGATGACATTCACTTTTATCTTGCCAACACCATAAACACACATGTAAATCTAAATTTAGTAGGAATTATTGATTTATGTATTTTAATTACAGATGTTGCCGTCTTTAGTGTATTGTTTGGAGATGTAAATAACGTTCTTTAATCCACCATAAGAAAACTCTGGATCTTTGAAGAATGCTGGTTCTTTATTCATCCAAAATCCCCAACTCATAGTATGCAGTATGTAAACCCATTCTACAAAATCTCATATAAACTTAACCACTTGCTTACTGGGCACTTAAACACCCTTCCTGCCCAGACCAATTTTCAGCTTTCGGTGCTCTCACACTTTGAATGACAATTACTCAGTCATGCAACACTGTACCCAAATGAATTTTGTGTCCTTTTTTTCCCACAAATAGAGCTTTCTTTTGGTGGTATTTGATCACCTCTGGGGTTTTTATTTTTTGCGCTATAAATGAAAAAAGACCGAAAATTTTGAAAAAAAAACGCATATTTCTTTGTTTCTGTGACAGAATTATGCAAATTATTAATTTTTCTTCATAAATTTTGGCCACAATTTATACTGCTACATATCTTTGGTAAAAATAACCCAAATTAGTGGATATTATTTGGTCTTTGTGAAAGTTAGAGAGTCTACAAGCTGTGGTGCGAATCGCACAAAATTGATCACATCTGATGTACTGGTGGCCTATCTCGCTTCTTGTGACCCGAACAAGTCAGGAAAGTACAAATACCCCCCAAATGACCCCTTTTTGGAAAGTAGACATTCCAAGGTATTTAGTAAGAGGCATGGTGAGCTTTTTGATGTTGTCATTTTTTTCCCACAATTCTTTACAAAATGAAGATTTTTCATTTTCTTTATTTTTCTCCACAAAATTGTCATTGTAATAGGTTATTTCTCTCACGTGGCATGTGTATACCACAAATGACACCCCCCAAAAAATTCTGCTACTCCTCCTGAGTATTACAATACCACATGTGTGGGACTTTTTCACAGCCTGGCCACATAGAGAGGCCCAACATGCAGGGAGCGCCATCACGTGTTCTAGAAGCATAAATTACACATCTAACTTGTTGACTATTTATTACACTTTTGAAGCACCAGGACAATGACACGTGACACTGATGACAGATGGCACTGATACGTGGCAATGATGACACTTATACGTGGCACTGATGACACGTGGCACTGATGACAGATGACACTAATATGTGGCACTGATGACACGTGGCACTAATACGTGGCACTGATGACACGTGGCACTAATACGTGGCACTGATGACACGTGGCACTAATATGTGGCACTGATGACACGTGGCACTAATACGTGGCACTGATGACATGTGGCACTAATACGTGGCACTAATACGTGCCACCGGTGACAGATGGCACTAATACGTGGCACCAATGACGCGTGACACTGATGACAGATGGCACTGATAAGTGGCATTGATGACACGTGACACTGACAACAGATGGCACGTGACACTGACAGGTGGCACTGATGACAAATGGCACTGATACGTGGCACTGATGACAGATGGCACTAATACGTGGCACTGATGACAGATGGCACTATGTGGCACTAATAACACGTGGCACTGATGACAGATGCCACTTATACGTGGCACTGATGACAGATGGCACTGGGGACAAATGGCACTGACAACAGGTGGCACTGGGGACAGATAGCACTGCGGGCAGGTGGCACTGGGGTGGGGTGGATTGCACTGGGGTGGATGGCACTGGGGTGGATGGCACTGGGGCGGATGGCACTGGGGCAGGATGGCACTGGGGGAGATGGCACTGGGGCGGATGGCACTGGGGCAGGATGGCACTGGGGCAGGATGGCACTGGGGGGGGGGGCGGCACTGGGGGAGGATGGCTCTGGGGGAGGATGGCACTTTTTTTTAAACTTTTTTTTTACTTTTTTTTTTTTTTTTCTTTTGTACACTGACGGCTGCTGCAGCCGTTCTTCTCTCCCCTCTCACACGCTGTCTGTGTGAGGAGGGAGAGCGGCGCTGAGAGATGATCTCATATGTTTACATATGAGATCATCTCCCATTGGACACGCCGATCACGCTGTAAACGGCCGCTGTGATTGGCCGTTTACAGCGATCTGTGTTTGCCTGTCCCCGGGGGACACGGCAAACACAGAACTTCCGCGATGCGCGCCCGCGGCGGCGCGCATTGCGGAAGTAAACACCAGGCCATCCAGGGACGGCCAGGCGAGGGAAGCCGCCCACCCTAAGGCCGTCATTCGGCTATAGGGCGGGCGGGAAGCGGTTAAACATGTCAATTTCATTTCAGAAGTCATTCTCAGTATTTTTAAATCGGCAGCTAATATTAAAATAATATCTAGTGATCCTGCTATGAAGGTCTTTGTTTAGGAATTTCATTTATAGGGTGACATGTATCTGTCTCTCACCTTTGTCATCATCGGGCAACTTCCTCTGAGTACTGAAATGAGTTTCTACACATGCATGTAGACAGGAAACGGCTACAAAAGAATGCTGGAGATTAACCCTGTTAATATACAACAAAATATAAAAAAAGATCAAAATGGAATACACAGTGCTTTAAATATCATCCAATTAGGGCTGCAGAGGATTTAAATTATATGAATGCAACTGACTTAGGCCTCTTTCACACTAACGTCCCGTTCAGGCCCGCCTGTCAGTTTTTCAGGCGGACCTGAACGGGTGCTCCATAGAGCTCTATGGAGCGTCGGATGTCAGCGGTGACATGTCCGCTGACATCCGACCAGCTCCGATCCGAAAAAGTGTAACGGAGGAAAAAGCTATTTTTCCATCCGTCTGCGGATCGGATCGGGTGACGACGGGCACTGCGGTCCGTCGTCATCCGATCTCCCATAGGGGAGAGCGGCGCTGTGACAGGTCCGTCCCTGCGCAGTGTGCAGAGACGGAGCTGTCATCTCCCTGCTCAGCGGGGATCGGCGGAGTGATCCCCACTGAGCAAACGGACATCCACGGGGCGGATCAGAACTGATCCGCCCCGTGTGAAAGGACCCATACTGTATGGGTGGTCTTAGAATTTCCCTTTTTTTGCTCAACTTCCACTATTATTACAAATAAACATGATGGGTTCATATTTCCTAAACATAGAATAAACAAATACTTGGAAAATTCAGCTGCAAGACATTGAAAGAAAGTTACATTATAACCATTTGGAGATACAAACTACTTTAAATGCCCTCATCTAATGGTCTCTCGGAGATATAAGAAGTCATTCAGCCAACTGGTGCCTCTCAACCCTTTGTTTCTTCTGCTTTAAAAATCCAAATTAATGAGAATTGTTTTTAACCTAAATAAAATGAATTTTCAATCATGGAACTACAGTATATACAAGTTGTAAACAAATTTTGGGTATGTAAAACAGATCCATGCCATGCCTATCCATTGAATAGGTTAAAGGTCCTCAACCTTTTTATTTGTGATCTGGGACTTCAGCTGTCATCTTCAAAACTTTTTTTCAGTAGAACCTTATCTTGTAAAGATTATCTTCTTTAGTATTATTATTATAATACAGGATTTATATAGTGCCAACTGTTAACCTATGAAGTGATATATTATTAAATGATATGTTTTTAATACTTACTAACACGCCTATCTTGACTGTGGGATTGCATTTGGGAAACCTAGGTTCAATAGCTGGAGAGAAGAGAGCAATTGGTCTGTAACCACTGTTATATACTGTAGCATAGACATATGTCATTTTACAATGAAAATACAACAATTCAAATTACTTCTTGTAAAGTAGAGTATTGGGACCTGGATCTGAACCCAGGACCTCTGCAGTATCTGGCAGTAGCTATTCTTGCTGAGCCACCAGAGATTCTGGACAACTTCATGTCTGATCCCTTAGACAAACTTACTTTTTTCTTGTTTCTGGTGAACCATCAACTTCTTTCTCTGGGTTCTCCTTGACCACAGGTGTCACTCTCACCGCCGGCAAGTGTGAGAACGCAGTATAGCTGGGTGTATTGAATGCCACGTTTCTTTCAGAACCAGCCCAGTGGGAGTGTTCTCCTGCTGTGCATTCTGGGAGGTGGTATTTAAGGTACTGACATCATGTTGTTCCAGGTTCCGGTCCAGAGAGGTTTTTCTGTCTGTTTGGTTCTGGTCCTCCTGACCAACCCCCATGGCCCTCCTGGCCTGGGGTGCGGAATCATACGTTTCCAAGTCTCGGGGCTGGCTAGCCCGAGGCGACTCAACTGCAGGGACAGGCCTGAATGGATATCGGGGTCCTATTGATGCAAAGGCGGTCCAGTGCTGTCTCATCTAAGGGAGAAGCCCAGCAGCTGGAGAAGCACCCAGGGGAGGACTATTCCGGAAAAGGCAGTGCACAAGGCTGGCTTCTCTGAAGGAGCCTGGAGGCTCAGTTGAAGGACACTTCATGGATCTACACTCATAAGGTATTGCAGGACCGGCTGAGAGATACTGGTACCGTATGATAGCTCTTTCAATTTGTCAATGTCCCTCAGTTACATTCAAGTCTGTGGCAGAGACGTTTCTCAAGTATTCTACATTCAAGTCTGTGGCAGAGACTTTACTTAACACCCCACCGGCTGCTAGGCCTAGTGAGAGGAGGTCTATCCGGCGGTTGTGAAATCCAGCTGTGAAACGGTTATTCTCTGGATTTCTTCTATCAGAGACTTATCATTTTTGCAGTCCAAAGTACCTGAACTTAATCCTAACCCTCTACCCTAAACTGAGAGACTCTGTTTATACTTCAAATAAATAACCCAAAAGAAGATTCAGTGTCAGTTTCCACATCTCTTTGGGCCATCTACCACAGAAAACCCTAGACAGAGAAGCAGTCAAGAAGGTAACGGTAAGCCCAATAAAACCAGCAGCTCCTTCGGGGGTCAGTGCTACATCTATTTATCCTGCTGGGTTCTGCGTGAGTCTTTCCACTGCTATAGCCACTGGCCTCCAAGCCTGGCCCCTGATGATCCAATGCAATACTCCCAATGCACACGTTCCTCTAAAAACGGCTGTATCTTAAATTGGGTGCTGAAATTACCAACAGCTGGAACCGACTGCAATCACGAGAAGGAAGTGTCACCAGCACACCAGGATCGCCAAAATATCAAAAAAAAAATAGATGCGATGTTTCGGAGCCATGCAGGACCCCTTCATCTGGTATGTGACCTATGTGACCTACCGTCACATGCCTGATGAAGGGGCCCTGCGTGGCTCCGAAACGTCACTTTTATTTATTTTTTTGATACTATGTGATTAAAATTTTGGACCCAATTTTGAAGATCCTGGTGTGCTGGTGACACTTCTTTCTCAGTTCTGGCTCCGATCTCCTAGCTCCTTGCCTAGCCACTGGGCCTGTCATACAGGCAGTGGCAGTGGTCTGTCAGCCAATGACAGCTGATCATGTGACACAACAGAGCCGGTAATCAGCAATTTTTTCTCCTCGCGCTGACAGCGCGAGGAGAAAAAAAAAAAGGCGATCACCGGCGGCCGTGAGAGGAACTTCAGTCCCGATCACGGCCAGCTCATCAGTGCCCACCTGCCCCCTGCCAGTGCCACCTAGATATTAAAAAAGTGCCACCCATCAGTGCCACCCATCAGTGCCACCCATCAGTGCCCACAGTGCCACCCATCAGTGCCCACAGTGCCACCTAACAGTGCCGACAGTGCCACCTATCAGTGCTCACAATCTGCCTCGACATAAGTGCTTCACCTCAGTGCCACATATCCATGCCCGTCAGTGTCGCCCATCAGTGCCCATCAGTGCTGCCTATCAGTGCCCAGCAGTGCCACCTATCAGAGCCACCTATCAGTGCCCATCAGTCCCATCTATCAGTGGTACCTATCAGTGCCCCTTAGTGCCACCCATCCGTGCCACCCATCAGTGCCACCTATCAGTGCCATCTTATCTTTGCCCATCTTTGTCCATCAGTGCCGCCTTATCTGTGCCCATCGGTACTGCCTTATCTGTGCCTATCGGTGCCACCTTATCTGTGCCTATTAGTGCCGCCTTAACTGTGCCTATCAGTGCCCACCAGTGCAGCCTATCAGTGCCCACCAGTGCAGCCTATCAGTGCCCACCAGTGCCACCTCATCAGCGCATTTCAATGAAGGAGAAAAATGGCCTGTTTGCAAAATTTTATAACAAACTATTAAACATGATTTTTTATTTTTTTTTATTTTGCATCTTTTTTTGTTTGTTTAGCAAAAAATAAAACTCCCAGCTGTAATTAGATACCACCAAAAGAAAGCTCTATTTGTGGGAAAAAAATTATAAAAATGTCATTTGGGTACAGTGTTGTATGGCCGCGCAATTGTCATTCAAAGTGCATCAGCGCTGAAAGCTGAAAATTTGTCTGGGCAGGAGGGGGGTTTAAGTGCCCATAAACAAGTGGTTAAACTAGGGCTTATTTTCGGGGTATGGCTTATATTGCAGCCCTCCTGAAAAATAACGCTAGGTCTTATTTTTGGGGTAGGTCTTATTTTCAGGGAAACACGGTAGCTACAAAAGGGTGGGCCAACTCAATATTGAACCCTACGGACTAAGACTGGGATGCCATTAAATTTCATTTGTGTGTAAAGGCAGGCGTCCCAATGCTTTTGGTAATATAGGGGGTTATTTACTAAAGGAAAATCCACTTTGCACTGCAAGTGCACTTTCAAATTTAAGATGCAAGGAAAAAAAAACAGCATTTTAGCTTGCATATGATTGGATGATAAAATCAGCAGAGCTTCCACCTATTTCAGATTTACCCCTTAGATTTAGAGCGACTGCACTTCCAAGTGCACTTGCAGTGCAAAGTGGATTTGCCTTTCGTAAATAACCCCCATAGTGTATTTCTGTATGTGGAGAGGCCTATGTCTGCAGAAAATATAATCAGACAATAGAACATAAAGTAGATTGTCCAAGTACAACTTGCAAAAAACAGCAGCACTAAAGAAAAACGTAAAATGTTATATTTGCAAATTTTGCATTGATAAACTATCAAATTTTGGCTGAAATCGGACCTGAAACGTCGAATGGAGATGCACCGCACTCCTGCTGTGAGCCATTGCGTGTTCTAGTGTGCACCCAGCCTTACAGTTATTTGAATTGAGAGAATCAGAAGGGAAGAGACTTTTGTGTCTTTGTAATGCACGGTTCCTGTACGGTTTTTATTTGGTGCTCTAGTAATAGCTGTCACAGGGGTTGGGAATTCATCTGTGCCTGTTAAACCTCCACAACAACTCTGCCAGTCTCTGGAAATTGTCAATACGTCCATTCCAATTTTCATAGCTGCTGCCTCGTTGAAATCCTGTAGTAGCTTGCAGGCATGTTCTCGCCTGCCAGACCTGACAGCTATCGACAGTTAGATGCAGTGGGCAGCAGGGACGCTGGACAATACTGTAGCAGTTAGCACCCTTTAGGCTGTGTGACTTTGGAATCAATGTAATGGAAAGACTAAAAGACCTATCCGTGCTCCTCTGATAAATATTTTACAAGGCATTGGCTTATATAAAGTCCGAGGCTACAACTGCTTTGTTGCTTCCTCTCACCCCCCCCTCCTTAAAGTCAGCTTAAGAGGGGGCTGGTTTGAAATGATCTAACCCTTTCCCTTACTAGCAGATCTGCACTGTTGTGAGCAGCGACGTTCTACAACTTGTCCTACCGGTCATTGCCTGCACTGGTTGGGACTTTACCTGACTTGGGCCTTTTGTACATGGAATACGAGGAAGACGATGATGACATCCTCTTTGCGAAGTGGATGAGCAGCTTTTGGGGACATAACGGAATTGAGGATAATGATAAAGATGTCAGGAACCACAGGAAGCGCCAGTCGCGGGCTCTTTCCGAAAGGAGAGCTTCTCTTCCATGTCCGGTAGGTATCATGCTAACATTTCTTTAAAAAGGTGCTGTGAAGTGTAGTTTTCTATATCAACCAGTGAAAAGTCATTAGGGAGTAGTCAATGAATGAACAATGATCAATATTTGGTTGTTATAGGTTACCTAGGTAACAATTTGCATTATTAAAGTGTTTCCCCTGGTTAAGTAAGGATCATTTTCATTCATATGAAAAATTATTTGCATATTAAATTCATTATATCATTGTATTTGTAATTAAAAAATCTTTATTGATTGCATTTATAGAAATTCTGTTGGGCTACATGACAAGTATAGTAACTCGTAACAACCAATCAAAATCATCTTTCATTTCCTAGATCAGTCTAAACGCATGTAATCTATGAGAGACCGCTGGGTTTCTGCACTGTATGCCTTTGCACTGTATGCCTTTGCACTGTCTTATTAAACATGTCCATTAGTGTGTATAGGGCTTGTCCCTGAATGTTAATGATCAAGCAGTCACTGTTTTTACCCCCAAAAACGTATTTCTTTTTGGCAAAAGCAATTGTTGTATGCAGAAAATCTTTGCTCATTCCTGCATGGGTAATGCTTGATGGATTTTAGATGCATCCAGTAATTAACAAAGTGTTAATCAGTTATCAATGACAATGAGGGTTATTTACTAAAGGCAATTCCACTTTGCACTACAAGTGCACTTGGAAGTGCAGTCGCTGTAGATCTGAGGGGGACATGCAAGGAAAATAAAAAATAGTATTTTTGCTTGCACGTGATTAGATGATAAAATCAGCAGAGCTTCCCCTCATTTCAGATCTTCCCCTCAGATCTACAGGGATTGCACTTCCAAGTGCACTTTGAGTGCACTTGTAGTGCAGAGTGGATTTGCCTTTAGTAAATCAACCCCTATAAGTCTCAAGAAGATATATACTGCACTTTGCACCTAGGGTTCATTCACACACTTCCCAATGCATGGCAACTGAAAAATAACGGTTCCCTATGAATGCAGTTTACACCAGTGCATTGTGTTGCATTGCATTTGCTAGGCACTGAAAAAAAAGTACAGCATGAACTACTTTTTTCAGCGTAGCACATCGCAACATATTCAAATGCACGCAGATGTGCGCAAACATGCATAAATGCAATGCACTGCAAGGCAAAAAAACCCCATATACAACGCATGTAAAACACACACCAATGCGTTATAACACGCTACAAAAAAATGCAATTCCACCCCGCAAGCATTAACGATTGTGTTATGAATGGGCCCTTAGAATCTAAAATGGTCGGTAACACTTGAATAAGGCAGACACACCAATTAATTCATATAAATGGCCTCCTATAAAGAGTGCTTACACCCTGGTGTTCCCCTCGATAATTGGCATTACACGATGTCCAAATTACATAAAATCAGATATATATACATATATATAGACATTTAGACATATGTGACAGAAACCTAATAATGATCAGATGTGGGTGAGATTTTTTGTCAGGATTATATTTTACACTATTTGTTATGCTCTTCCTCCTCCATCCCCTAATAATGTAAACAGTGACCCCCACTAGCTGTCAATGTCTACAAATTATCTCAATTGACATAAAGTACATCTTTAATGCCGCGTACACGCGACCGGTTTTCCTGTCGGAATAAACTCTGAAGGTTTTTCTGACGGAGTTCCGCTGAAACTGTCTTGCGTACACACGATCACATCAAAGTCCGATCGTTAAGAATGTGGTGATTTACAACACGTACGACAAGACTAGAAAAGGTAAGTTCAATAGCCAGTAGCAAATAGCCTCCGTCTCGTACTTGCTTCAGAGCATGCATCGTTTTTGGCCCATCTAAATAGCATACAGACGAGCGGTTTTCCCGATAGGAATTGGTTCCGTCAGAATTATTTAAAACATGTTCTATTTCTAGGTCCGTCAGAATTTTCATAAAAAAAAAAAGTCAGATGAGGCATACACACAATCGGAATATATGATGAAAAGCTTCTGTCTGACTTTTTCTGTCGGACATTTGGCTTGTGTGTACGCGGCATTAAGGTTTTTTTCTTCGGCTTTACCTATTCATTTAGTCTTTACTGCAAATGTGGCCTATTTTTCAGTATTGTTTGTTTTTTTTTTTTTTTTTTTTTACCAATTAAGTAATTGAGTTTTTACCTGTATGTAAGTGCAAAGGTACAGAAGTAAAAAAATGTTGTCAAAGTGATACCTTTTATTGACTAAAAATATAAAAAATGCTTTTTCAGGTCTAATGACAGATAAAATGCTGTTATAATTCCTGAAGAAACAGAACCCTAAAGCTTTTAATATTTTAATTAACCACAAAAAATGTCACTTTTATGACTTTTTTGCCTTCTGTAACTCTGCACTACAGGTAAAAACTTGATTTCTTGATTTGTACAACCTACGGAAAAGTAGGCTACGTTTGCAATAAAGACCTACCTACAGTATTTATTCCTGTTTAACACTCTTTTTTGCTGGATACATAAGAATGACTAATGGCCAGAATGCTTGGAAGTATTTATTAAATTATTGAAAGTTTGACTAATTTAACAAAAATGACCAGACTTCCACATGTCATTCCCTAACATAATATTAGATTATTAATTTGTGGTATTATACAATTTTAGTTCTATGTGTATTTATGTCATTTTTACAGATATTCAGAAACATTAACTTTTTTGTCTCATGCTTTAGTCTTTCTGTATGTATCCTTAGTTTGGTAAACAAAGAATATGTTTGAGGGTGACTACTCGGTACAGTTCGTAACTGAACTTGTCAGAGGAACAACATTGTTGTTTTAATGTGTGATACAGAAATAAAAGTAATGGTTTACAAATGAAACCCCATATGTTTCTAACAACTGGGTGTATTTGTAATATACTGTATTTCTTACCATTCCAGTGTAGCAGTGGTAGGGAGATTGGTGTATTGTGTAAATCCTAGTGTAGCAGGTGTCCCACTCTATAACCCACAATCCCGCCAAGCTGACCGGGACAATGTACACAGGCTTTCCAGTTTGAGTTAGGGAGAGCTGCCTGCTAGCAGTTGTAAGAGGGATTTTCACCCCCCCCATTCCTGTTTTCACTGACTGAGTTAATGTAATGTGAGCTGACACACTCAGAGATCTGCATTCAGTGGCCTCTCTTGTGTCCCTATTGGCCAGAAGATGAAAATCAATTAAGGGCACAGTTACCAAAGCCAATGGAAGAGATTGTACTGAACTGCAGGGAGAGCTGAAATGGGTTCTGAGACATGCAGTTCCTATGCAAAACTGTCCCATTGACTGGTATACAGGGAAAACACAAATCCCAGCAGGCATTGCTGACAGGAAAGTAAAAGACTCAATTTTGCATCCTGAGGTAACATTCAGTCAGCCATGATGGAGTAGAGACCAGACCTGAGAGAGAGGTGCTGGAGATCATCTCTCAGATGATCTCCATGCGCAATTCAGGCCTCCGCCACCAGTTGGGATGTCCAGCCTGAGAGAGGGGGATCCCAGGTGAATATTGAGGCGCATCTCCGCGAACGGTTAACTATTCCAGTGTGTGGGGACTGCTCAGATCGCCATGAAAGTCTGCCTGTTCCAGGACGTTCTCTTGGGCCCTGATCACAGGATTTGGTGACAGGACATTTCTGCCCATCTGCAGGGAACAGAGACACTGCACTACAGAAAGAGTTATTTGAACACTGTATACAAATATCATTGCCGGTAGTCATCTTGCTGACACTTGTAGTGCTACAGGGATAAAGGATGAGGCTATCCATTTCTGGGACATTGTATACAGACACCATTGTCCTCTTACCTTGTTGAACAAAATTCTGTCTGTTTCACTTGATAATCTGGGCCAGTTATATTGTTTGCCCTGCTACTCAGGAGTGTACCAACGAAAGTGGCTAACTAAAGACACCAAAGCTTACCTTTTCATAAAAAGGACTGAAGCTGTTAGGGCCATACGGATCCGCACACACATATTCAAGGCTCTGCATATGTATTGGGTATGTGGGACAGTTTATCTATAAAAGTTAAGTCATTACTTGCTGACTTGAATAGGTGTGTAAAGTTGGGCCTGTGGTGTCAGGGAACAGTGGAGAGAGGCCTGACACAGAGAGAGTCATTCCTCTGCTCTCCTCCTGCCTGGACTCATAGAGCCAATCTGAGTAGAGGTAACCAATCTAAATTTGAGGCGCTATATTGTGCTTAGTTACTATTAAAATGTTAACTGCTCTTGGGGACATTCTCAGGTTTGGAATCCTCTGAAAACTGTTTGAATATAGAATTGAGAGCTGTATTGCTCTTAAATCTCAGTTATTGATCTCTAGTTGATTACTTGACTATATACTGTTACTGTTTGTTATTCTTCCACAGAAATATTGCAGTAAAGACTATTTCTGTGTTTTATTATAACATGTGTTTACCTCATTGGTCATTGCACTTACACTATTGCCAGGTGTGGCCAGAGGGTGCTGAGGCTATAATTAGGGTTGAGAGGGTTGAGAGGCAGAGTAACGGACTGAACAAACTTAACCAGCTCCTTCGGGGTTATCACTACACTAGTTTTCTACATTACCTATAAATGTACTGAATTGCTCTTGAACTCCATAAAACAAATAAATGGACACTTAACTGCAAAATGGCTCAAAGGGGTGTGGTTAGAGTCTGATATGAATGAGGGATGGAGAGGGAAAGGATGCAAGAAGGGAAAGGTTTGGAGGAACATAGTTACCCCCCCCCCCCGTTTATAGTTACCCCTCTCTCCCTAGTTACCCTCCTGTACATAGTTAAGCCCCTGTGCATAGTTACCCCCCTGTACATAGTAACCCCCGTGCATAGTAACCCCCATACATAGTAACCCCCCTTTACATAGTTACCCCCTGTACATACACCGAGAGGGACAAGAGCAGAGCAGCTAATCCCGGCTTCAGAATTGTGAAGAGAGAAGCCGATTCATTGGCTGCACGGATTGAGCCCCCTTTCCTCTCCACTGAACACAAGGGGAACGATCTAGTGGCAGCGCCTTTGCCCATTTTGTTGGAGCCAGCTGCTGCAGAGCCAAACATTCCCAATTTCCCTGGACAAAAAAAAGGCAAAATCCCAAATCGGGGTGGCCTCTGATCGGGACGAGGGTCCCAAAATTGGGATTTTCCCGTGAAAATTGGGACTGTTGGCAGCTATGCACCAGTCTCACCTCCAGTGCTGCTTACATAATAAAACACCTAGGCTCTTGGTTACCCAGATAGCAAGGAAAACTTGCCACAAATTTGTGGCAGTGTTGAATTATAAGTCTGTTAACATGCTGCACATTTTAGCTGGCAAGTTGTACACTTGCAGAGCACTTGAACCACAAGTTCTAGTTGACACTTTTCAAAGTTGCAGTGGCAAGTCTACAGCAAGAGCTCTGCAAGTCTACATCATGAAGATTCAGCCACAGTGACCCTTGTTGTGGGATGACTATTGCACAACATACTGTAATTGAACAAGAACTTGCGGCAGACTTGCAGAATGTTTGCAAAGAAAGTTGATCTGGAGTCATGCAATGCGGATTTGCTGCAATTGTGAAACACTCTTGTGAAGCCTGGCAAGTCTAGAAAAAGCTTAGCAAGTCATTTTCAAACTTGCAGCACAATTGCTTGCTATCGGGGTACTGAATCACAGCTAAAATAGAAGATTTTTCAAAATAAACCCTGATCCTCTCCTTCAACAAAGATGGCCATTCAGCCATGTTTCCAAACACAGGATGAAGCTTGAAGCAGCACTTTATGTAGGAATTCCATTGCTCTTTATCTGTGTACGCCACTGCCAGCAAGAGCTAAATACAGTTTTATCACAGAATTTCAGCATATATACGTTCTCAGATATCCCAACCTGCAAAAACACATTTCAGGGAGGTGGCGAGGTGGTGAGAGAGTGACACACTGTTGCTAAGCATCACTGTGACACTCTAGCCACACTCTTCAGAATGCACACACTCCGGAGGACCAGCCTGTGCACACCAGAGTCAGTGTGACGACTCCTCCTCACAATAAGGTGGCCAGATTTTTTTAATTAAATCCGGGACATTTTTTTTTATATTGGCAAATGGTAAACTATTTTATAAGCATACTTTCCTCAAATTATATATGCAGTGTATGTGGTATGTGCTTATGGAATTATTGTATGATATATACGTTATTTCTCACATTTCGTCCATGAGATTTAAAAAAAGATACTTCTTCGAATTTTTTGAGCTATGACTATCAAATGTTATGAAGATAAGAAAAAACAGAGTGCAGGACTCAGGAGTGTGCTACATAAAGAATGCAAGGCTCAGAAGTGTGCTACGTAAAGAATTGCAGGGCTCAGCAGTTCACTACATAAAGCATGCAGGGCTCACCAGTGCCCATCTATGCAG
The DNA here is from genome assembly GCF_037356315.1 of Lithobates pipiens. Lineage (NCBI taxonomy): Eukaryota > Metazoa > Chordata > Amphibia > Anura > Ranidae > Lithobates > Lithobates pipiens. The sequence continues at coordinate 105,587,887 of NW_027507748.1, forward strand.
CCTCACCAGTGCCCAGCAATGCAGCCTCGCCAGTGTCCATTTATTCAGCCTCACCAGTGCCCATTTATTTAGCCTCACCAGTGCCCATTTATGCAGCCTCACCAGTGCCCATCTATGCAGCCTTACCAGTGCCCAGCAATGCAGCCTCACTAGTGCCCATCTATGCAGCCTCACCAGTGCCCAGCAATGCAGCCTCACTAGTGCCCATCCAATGCATCCTCACCAGTGCCCATCTATGCAGCCTGACCAGTGCCCATCAATGCAACCTCACCAGTGCCCATCAATGCAACCTCACCAGTGCCCATGTAGGCAGCCTCACCTGTGCCCATGTATGCAGCCTCACCAGTGCCCATCAATGCAGCCTCACTAGTGCCCATCAATGCAGCCTCACCAGTGCCCAGCAATGCATCCTCACCAATGCCCATGTATGAAGCCTCACCTGTGCAGGGGATCAGAGAGGAGAGCCAGCATCATCACGCGGGTCGGCGTCGCCCACTGTAACAGCTTTAATTTGAATTACCGGGTGCCCGCCATCACACAAGTCCCACCTCCTGGGTCAGCTCCTACTTATGATAGACAGCAAATGTCCCGGCATTGGACAGGTGTGCTGTCTATCAAAGGAGACAAACTAGGAGGCAGGACTTGTGTGACAGCGGGCATCCGGCGATTCAACTTAAAGCTGTTACAGTGGGTGACGCAGGCCTGACACCCCCCAGTGTGTGGCACCTCGGACTGCCCCCCCCGCCTCAATGACAAGCTCATCTGGGATATTCCGGCATTCGTGGGTGTCAGAGAGTCGCAGTGAAATGCGGGAGACTCACGCACCTAACGGGAGACTTGGGATGTCTGTGTTCTTTACAGCTTACGTTCCTTACAGCATAATTTTTAAAAGTCAGAAAGCTTAGTGAAGTTCACGGTCAGTGTGGTACCGTATATACTCGAGTATAGGCCGACCCGAATATAAGCCGAGGCCCCCAATTTACCCCCAAAAAACTGGAAAAAATTATTGACTCGTGTATAAGCCGAGGGTGAGACATGCCTGTCCATCCCTGTGTGTCCGTCCATCCCTGTGGGTCCATCCATCCCTGTGTGTGTGTCCATGCATCCGTGTGTGTGTGTGTGTGTGTGTGTGTCCATGCATCCGTGTGTGTGTGTGTGTGTGTGTGTCCATGCATCCGTGTGTGTGTGTGTGTGTGTGTGTGTGTGTGTGTGTGTGTGTGTGTGTGTGTGTGTCCGTGCAGCCTACCTGTGTCCAGCCTGCCTGTGTCCGTCCAGCCTGCGTCCCGTCCAGCCTGCGTCCCGTCCAGCCTGCGTCCCGTCCCGGCCCGGCCCGGCCCGTCCCGTCCCGAGCCGAGCCTCCGTCCTTCAGCTCTTCGTCGGCGGCCATTCTAGGATTCAAAAGCCGCGCCTCCGTCGGTGATAGGCGGAACACTCAATTTCCCACTGACTGCTGTTCCGCCTATCGGATGTCCGTGATAGGCGGAACACTCAATTTCCCAGCAGCCTGTGTTCCGCCTATCACGGGCATCGTCTCATCCTCGTCCGTAGTACGAGGATGAGACGATGCCCGTGATAGGCGGAACACAGGCTGCTGGGAAATTCAGTGTTCCGCCTATCACAGGCGAAGGCGGAGCCGGAGGCGCGGCTTTTGAATTCTAGAATGGCCGCTGTCTGTCTGCTCGACACGCTGATCGAGCGGGCAGACAGCGATGACTCGAGTATAAGCCGAGGGGGGCACTTTCAGCCTCAAAAAAGAGGCTGAAAATCTCGGCTTATACTCGAGTATATACGGTACTTCAGTGGGATGACATATGGAGCCTAAAATAGATTTAAAGTAAAAAAAAAAAAATGACTGTGCCTGCCTAAGCAGAAAATCAAAGCCTTTGTCTGATATAGAACCACCTTTTGTCTCCCTCTGTGAGGCAGCAACAGACCCACTTCCATGAAATAGGTGGGTATTTATGGGTGTTAGAATGACATTCTTTGGTAGCAGTAAGAGAAACAACAATGTTCATGTTTGATTTTTGATCTTTGATTTACTTTAAGGTATGTAATGGCACCTTTTAAGATGATCCATATTTTTACACATGGATTTTTTACATTCTTAATAATTAGAAGGTTTTAATAATAGTCTTCATTTTCTAATGTTATCACACACCCTACCTGAAACTCCAACTTTTTTTTGCATATGGGTATATTGTACATGGAATTTTGTTCTCTAAAAGTTATTTGGACTTTTGGAGAACAAAATCAAATACTGCTTGAGAACTTTTATTGGCAATAAATAAACAAATACATATCTGGAGTTCCATTGATCAGGAACAGTGGATGATACAATTTATGTGAAATGTATCTATTTACTTATTGTTGCCGCTTGGCCTTTACCAACAACGTATTTTCCCAGTAAATAGTTCTAAGAGCTCTTGGTGTTTATGGAGGTTTGATAAAAGGGAATAAGGCTTTATTTGGAAAACAGATTATACCTGGAAGGTAACAAACGTGTGTACAAGCACTGTTAATGAATACAGGCATACCCCACTTTTAAGTACACAATGGGGGTTTATTTACTAAAGCTGGAAAGTGCAAAATCAGACTCGCTTCTGCATAGAAACCAAAGAGCTTCTAACCCCAGCTTGTTCAGTTAAGCTTTGGTAATAAAACCTGGAAACTCATTCGTTTCTATGCAGAAGTGAGCCTGATTTTGTACTTTTCAGCTTTAGTAAATAAACCCTGTTGCATACTTAAATGTGGGGTATGCCTGTAATTTCTTGAGGGATAGTTCCATAAAAATTTAACCTGACCAATAGGCTTTGCTACCCACAATTACACTCCCAAAGATGTCCACTGAAGCCTGTGGTGGCTCAATAGATCCTCATTATTGCCCAAGTCTGCCATTATTAGAATGGTTGGTGGAGCGACATATTTGAACGACTTCAGCTATTATGCCTGAATACCTCTTATGGATCAGAGTCATTTTTATATTTCAACTATGGACCTGTTTATTTGCCAATAACTTTTGCAATATTGTTTTGCAAAAAATATTTTATTTTCTGTGGAATCTGTGGAATTGAAACAATGTGTTTTTTTGTTTGATAAGTGTTAGTTAAAAAAAAAAAAAGTAGATTACTATAAATAAAAAGTATACATTTTGTTCTATAATTTGTCCCTTCTAAAATGACACCAACATATAATTTCCCATACAAAGTATGGCAAATAACTTTGCAAATCTCTTTTGCTAATTTTCTTGCTATGCAACCTTGAAATAGTAACAAACATGAGGAATGAAAAGTAAAAAAAAAATAATGATAAGAAAAGGAGAACACAAATCAGAAAATCATTAGCTTAAAGCGGGAGTCCGCCGGGACTCCGCGTTTTTTTTTTTTTTTTAAGTCAGCAGCTACAAATACTGCAGCTGCTGACTTTTAAAATAGTGACACTTACCTGTCCAGCGCGCCCGCGATGTCGGCACCCGAAGCCGATCTCTAGATCGACACTCGAGTGCTGCCGCAGCCATCTTGGGTATGGGAATCAGGAAATGGAACCTTTCGGCTTCATTTCCCGGTTCCCTACTGCGCATGCGCGAGCCGCGCTGCGCAATGAGGACTGTCCCCGCTGCCTCTGGGATCTGTGTGTTTCCCAGCAGGCAGCGGGGCACTTGCGGAAGGGGGCGGGCACTTGCGGAAAGGGGCGTAATGTACGCCCCTTTACGCAGAGAGCTAGCCCGGAAGTGGGTGCATTTACCTGGATTATCCAGGTAACTGCACCCCCCTCCCCCCTGAAAGGTGCCAATTGTGGCGCCGGAGGGGGGGAGGAATCCGATGAGCGGAAGGTCCATTTTAGGGTGGACCTCCGCTTTAAGGGAAAAGGGGAGGTAGGGGTTAGCCAATAATAAATAGGGTTAACTAAGGGTTAATCAGATGTTTGAGCTGTCCATAGGAATGCATTGACCTTCCAATTAGGTCTGCCTGAAAAACTGGTAGGCAGACCTGATCAGATCACCTTAGGCTAGTTTGGTGATGTGAATTCCTGACTGCTGTTTGTAAACAAACTGACTGGGGTCTGTCATTTAGTGGTGAAGCACTACTGCCACAAAATGACAGATCTTCAGTCAGCTGCTGTTTGTAAACAAATCAGCCAGGGATTCTGGATGGTGTCATTGACCAAATATCTGTTCAATAACACCGCCGAGTATACCTTGCTGGTTTGTTTAAGAGTAGTTGGAGATCAGTAGTGTGTGGGGCAAGGTTTTTGTAGCAATATTATCAGATGGTGGGTTGTAATGGGATAGTACACATTGAATAAAAAGTGTGAGATTCCCCTTAAAATTCATACCATGCTCTTATCTAGGCATTCAGTCTGGGCATCTTGGAAAGAGAGGGCAGCAAGTGTGCATCCTGAACCATACTAGGCCATATGCCTTTTAACATTGGGGGGAACCCTGCAAGAGGAAACAGCCAAGCCCCCTCACTTCTTGCAAGGCACCTTGGGGTTTATTTACTAAAGGCAACTCCACTTTGCACTACAAGTGCATTTGGAAGTGCAGTTGCTGTAGATCAGAGGGGGACATGCAAGGAAAATAAAAAACAGCATTTTTGCTTGCACATGATTGGATGATAAAATCAGCAGAGCTTCCCTTCATTTAAGATCTTCCCCTCAGATCTACAGCGACTGCACTTCCAAGTGCACTGGTAGTGCAAAGTGGATTTGCCTTTAGTAAATCAACCCCCTTGTGTCCATGTTGAGGGGACAAGAGCCTCAGTTCCACATCCTGTCCTCCAAAAAGACATGTGGGGGTTTGTGGAAGAGGAAACATATAGAATAAAAGAACCCCAGATATCTGTACCCCACAAGGGAACCCATTAATCATTCCTCCAAAAAAACAAATGTACATAAACAAGTAAACATAACAAGTCGGAGTAGGTACCTGTCATAAATAGGTAACCGTTCCAAAAAAAAAAAAAACAGGCGGGGGGGGGGGATGGGGGGTTGGGGGGTGAGGTCTGGTCCGGATGAGGGAGGATCAGTGAAATTTCCCATTGTAGTTGGATTTCTGCTTTAAGAACCTGGCTGTGCCATACCAAAATGTAGTCACATAAAGTAAAATTACTGGGGGTAAGATATCTTACAGTTGAAGGAGCAGAATGTATCAGAGATACGGTAGAAAAAATAACAATACTGAAGAAAAAGGCAAATTATCCTCCTTTCTCTCCTCTCCTGAAGCATATTGATGTTTTCTGTGTTTCAGCAATCAATCCCATTACTTCATAATAGCCAATGAGAGGTCTGATAAATTTGATCCATCACATGATGAAAATATTGTCATTTGCCTTAGAAGAACAAAATTAATTCAAGGATGCCAACATTATTATTCCAATTCACGGCAGCTTAACTTGAATGTGAGCAGTTTATGAGCTTAGTAGTCATGATACCGTCATGAGTGCCCAGTCCAATATGTGCATTTGTGACATTCCTGTAATGTGACAGTGTCATCAACAACCACTTCTCTAATCTTCCTTTGGAAGGCTTTCTCTGTGTCACTGCTATTAAGCTTTAATACACTGTAGCTGAGATATTATGACAGAATGCCATGTTCCCAGTGCTTTAAATCCTTCTGTACAAAAACTGCATACTGCATTTTTATCGGTCTATAGTTCAGTGTCATCTGTAAAGAGGATAATCTTTAAATCTTGTGGTGTTCCACTTAAAAACACCAGAGAGATCTCAGTTCATTCTTTCAGCTGTTCCATAGTTCTAGTTCATAGGGTCAAAAAATAGAAGTACACAGCCAGATTAAAACAGCTTCTCCCTTGTAGCATTTACAATGGTTATGCTGACATATTCTGGGTGGAATTAGCGCCATTACAATACAAAATGGGTTAATGCCAATGAAGAAGCCATCGGTGTTTACCTGAGCATGACCGCTTTCACTTGTATCGGCGTATTATACACATTGTTTGGATGTTGTCTAAAGAAAAGACTTTGCAAACCTTTTATTTTGATGTTCCGGGAAAGTATCTAGCTGGTTTATTTAGTGTGCCCCCTTCCTCCTTAAACTGCTGCAAGTCAACAGCCTCGGAATTTTCAGCTTTCTGGCAGAAGTCAAGGGACCATTTCTTTATATCTATATATATATATATATATATATATATATATATATATATATATATATATTGACATAGAGGTACCCCAGTTGTGGGATTTTATAGGCACTTCAAACACATGACATATAAATAGATAAAAACAGATATTTATTATGAATCATCAGTAAAAGACAGGAAACATGAAATATACATGATATGAACAACTGAAAATACACCAAATGAAACAGGAAGATGATGATACAATCTGGTATCCTTCACCGACGCGTTTCAGAGACTATGTGGCTCCTTCATCAGGGTTATAAGAGATAACCTTGTTGTTCATTGGTGTATCAAAGAACATTCCATGTTTGGTTTAAAAAAGAGCCTCAGAACTTTCTGCCTTTCTGCCCAACCTTCTAGGTAATGTATATTGTACTGGATAGAAGAGCCAATTGTAAAGAGGAGCATCCAAAAGGTGCTACACTCAACCTGGATAATATCCTATTTATCTTGATGCACACCTTTATGGAGGACACATCATTTTAGCTGTGCTGTCTAAAGCCAGCCCATACTCTTATTACTATACTCAATGCGAGGTCTGCCATTCCATAATGGGTCCATAGGTGCAGGACCCTGTTTGCCAGGCCTCAGTGCCCCCTGGTGTTTCCAGATTGAGTGTAGCCCCTTCTGGATGCTCCTCTTTACAATTGGCTCTTCTATCGAGTACAACATACGTTACCTCCAAGGTTGGGCCAAAGCACTGTCATGTAGAAATAAAAACCCAGAGACATTGAGCAGGTGGTTGTAAGAATAGATTTTATGAGTCACCTTGAATTATTATAGTGAAAGCTTTAAGTTACCAGATGTCAGAGTTTTGTAAAACAGTTTCATTGTATTAAATCTTTTTTCTGCTAATGGTATATGATATTGGGGGCACAGACTGATCCTTCAAGGACACATTTTATAAAGTAAAAACATTTGTTTTTCATAAACCAAATAGGCAATTAAAGATCTAAAATATATAAAGGATTATTATAAATATTTTAAATGAGCTTTATTTCTTGGGTAGCAGACAAAAGGATTTTTATATTAATGCATAGAATGCATTAAGATTAAAAACCTTGAGCTTTGAAAACCACCATGAGTGTACGTATAGTTATTTATTTATTTTTTTACATTTTGAAAAGAGTGGAGAAATATTAAAACCCCTGTCGGATTTTTATTACTACCTGTGTTCCTGCTGGGCCGATTCATCGTCTCTGTTTGTCCTGGTCAGACAAACAGTCAAGGAAAGTCCAAAGTTTTACTCTTGTCAATAAAATGGAAATAGATGGAAAATCTTTTAATGGGGAATGGATACCTGTTCCAGTGACAACTGTCAAAGAAGGTAATCCCCCTCACTTGTGAAGTGAAATTGAAGAGAAATCTCCTCAAAAGGACACAGATAATAAACTGACAGAGGACTTAACCCTTCCTTTCTTTACACAAAACGAAGAAAAGTTTTTTCTATACTAATGCCTTACCCACTTCATGTCCAAGAAAATTTCCATTTTTTTTTTTGCTTTTTTTCTCAGCAAATTTAATATTATAGCTATCACAAGGGGGCTAAAAAGTATGGGCAGGTGACAGGTCCTCTTTATGGAGTCATCAGGGGTCTTTTAGATGTTTAGACCCCTAATGTTACTTTTGCACTTCAATACAGCTAATCAAGCACAGCCCATGCTTTATTAGCTGCTTTCCTGACCACAGCAGCCAGGGAATGACAGCTTTGAACCTTGATGTTATGAAATGCTTGTCACTTTCAGGTTAATTATTCACAAAGGAGATCAGAAATGGATGTTCACCAAACGCCTTCTGCTCTCCATTCCGCAGCTAGTTCCAGCAATGGGTGGTGGTTGATAGGGGCAGGGAAACACATTCTTAGTACCACAAAAGTGATCTATCTATAAAGCTGCTTGGATCACTTTTACTGGCTGAAAAAAATTTCTACCAAGCCTATGGCTGCAGTGGTGAGCTTATTTTGTTTTAACCACATGCCTTTTATATATGGCTTATGGATGCCAGGTGGTTAAAGTACATCTAAAGGCACTCCTATGACCAAATGCAAAGAATATATGATGCACGAGCCTCCTGAAGCAAGCAGAAAACTTCCTTTACCCTCCCTGACTGAGCCAAGCCCTCAATTTTTTGTTCCTTAAATGCTCCCTTTCACAGATATTGCAGCTCACAATGGGAGGGTGGCATCGCTGTCAATCCAGAAAATAATGGGCAGGGCAAGGTGTGGCCAGGTGCTGATTGAGAAGTTGGAGGTTTGTGAATCAGCAGTAACAATGCTGATAGCCACATTTGTAACAAGGCACAGTTTACATCAGAATAGCAACTCTGTTTTCAGCCCAGAAGCAGTGCAGCATTGTTACTACATTAGATGGACTTCACTAGTAGGATCAACAAGTTTTTTGTAAAATTTTTCCAGTGGGATGAATTGTAAATGCAGATACACCTACAATAATGTGCTGCAGCTTATGCGCATTAAAATGTATTACTAAGTAAAAAAATTAGACAAACATCCATTTACAATTTTTTTTATAAATTGGTACATTTCATGTGCAATAAGTAGTCACTGACTACATCAGCATGCACATTAACCACTTATATACCACGCTATAGCCGAAAACTAGAGCTTGTGGTTATATGTTTCATCACCTGTACCACCCATATTGTTGATATTTGAATTTTCTGTGTTTATCACCAGTTATATTTTGATATTATTTTGCACTGATTTTAGTAAATAAATATATATATTTTTGCACAATATTTTATTCTTTCGTCTTTAGCTTAGCACAGATAATCGAATTTGAGTCATTGGGTTTATTTGTGGAAATACGTGAAAATCTCATAAATTATAGATTTTGCTTATTTACATAAATATAAAAACTGTTTTCTATTTCAGTATAAATACCCTGACAAAACAAAACACCATTGTCAGTATCACCTGCCACCCCACAAGTCAGAGAACCTCACACCTCCATCCCACCTCCTATTTTTAACATCCCCTCAGCCCAAGTATGCCTGTCATTGCTGACCCCATACATCACAGTCCACTCATGCCCAAAAATAATGGCAGTGCAGCAGTTACAGTATGCAGTACACTGTCAGAATTACCGTAGATCACCTCCAGTTCCAAAAAATTAAGCATAAATTACAAAGAAACACAAATAGAAAAACAATATTAAAAAGTTACATAGTTAGTAAGGTTGAATAAAGACACCAGTCCATCCAGTTCAACCTGAGTGAGTGTCCACAATTGTCCCTTTCCCTGTACATTGCACACTCACATCGGCCCCTATCCTCAAGGAGCCCAAAAGTCTTACAGAACTATGAGAATAAGGTAATATTCAGTAAATAGAACATCATGAAGGCATTGATGCATCTAATGCAATTTTTTTTACAACATATTTATTTGTAAAAACATACAAATGATTATAAAACTTTTGCAACTCATTAAAAGGCAATCACATTTCAATAATCCAAGCAGCGCTACAGTCAACATCACTTATTGACATAGATATACATAATTAAACTGTATACATTCACATATACTAAGAATAGTGCTGAATCGAGCAAAATAGTGCTAAATAGAGCAAACTCCTCCACACGGTGCTCCACACGTCCCCCTAAGGGGTTAAACTCACCAGACAGACAAGTTTAATGAGCCTTACTCCACCACTCAGGTCAGCACCTCCAACAGTTGGAGCTCAGTCTCAGCACCAGTCCTCACATGTACATTTCCCGCACACCGCACTGCTTACTGGCCCCAACAGTCAAAGGCAATGTCAATCTTAACCACTTGCTTACTGGGCACTTAAACACCCTTCCTGACCAGACCAATTTTCAGCTTTTGGTGCTCTCACACTTTGAATGACAATTACTCAGTCATGCAACACTGTACCCAAATGAATTTTGTGTCCTTTTTTCCCACAAATAGAGCTTTCTTTTGGTGGTATTTGATCACCTCTGGGGTTTTTATTTTTTGCGCTATAAATGAAAAAAGACCGAAAATTTTGAAAAAAAACGCATATTTCTTTGTTTCTGTGATAAAATTTTGCAAATTATAATTTTTTTCCATAAATTTTGGCCACAATTTATACTGCTACATAGCTTTGGTAAAAATAACCCAAATTAGTGGATATTATTTGGTCTTTGTGAAAGTTAGAGAGTCTACAAGCTGTGGTGCGAATCGCACAAAATTGATCACACCTGATGTACTGGTGGCCTATCTCATTTCTTGCGACCCCAAACAAGTCAGGAAAGTACAAATACCCCCCAAATGACCCATTTTTTGAAAGTAGACATTCCAAGGTATTTACTAAGATGCATGGTGAGGTTTTTGATGTTGTCATCTTTTTCCCACAATTCTTTGCAAAATGAAGATTTTTTTTTTTTTCTCACAAAATTTTCAATGTAATAGGTTATTTCTCTCACATGGCATGTGTATACCACAAATGACACCCCAAAATACGTTCTACTACTCCTCTTGAGTATAACGATATCAAATGTGTGAGACTTTTACATAGCCTGGCCACATACAGAGGCCCAATATTGAAATAGCACTATCAGGCGTTCTAGGAGCAAAAATTACACATCTTATTTCTCAACCACCTATTACAGTTTTGAAGGCCCTGAAGCACCAGGACAATGGAAATGCCCACAAAGTGACCCCACGTGGCACTGACAACACGTGGCACTGACGACATGTGGCACTGACAGATGGCACTGGAGGCAGATGGCACTGGAGGCAGATGGGGCTGACAGATGGGGCTGACGGCACTGGGGCTAACGGATGGCACTGGCGCTGGCAGGTGGCACTGGCGCTGGCAGGTGGCACTGGCAGGTGGCACTGGCAGGTGGCACTGGCAGGTGGCACTGGCACTGGCAGGTGGCACTGGCACGTGGCACTGGGGCTGACGGATGGCACTGGCGCTGGCAGGTGTCACTGGTGCTGGCAGGTGGCACTGGTGCTGGCAGGTGGCACTGGTGCTGGCAGGTGGCACTGGCGGCACTGGTGGCACTGGTGCTGGCAGGTGGCACTGGCAGGTGGCACTGGCGGCACTGGCACTGGCAGCACTGGGGCTGACGGCACTGGGGCTGACGGCACTAGGGCTGAAGGATGGCACTGGCACTGGCAGGTGGCACTGGCACTGGCGGCACTGACGGCACTGGGGCTGACGACACTGGGGCTGACGGCACTGGGGCTGACGGATAGCACTGGCGCTGGCAGCTGGCACTGGTGCTGGCAGGTGGCACTGGTGCTGGCAGGTGGCACTGGCACTGGCAGGTGGCACTGGCACTGGCAGGTGGCACTGGCGGCACTGGCAGCACTGGCGGCACTGGGGCTGACGGCACTGGGGCTGACGGATGGCACTGGCGCTGGCAGGTGGCACTGGCGCTGGCAGGTGGCACTGGTGCTGGCAGGTGGCACTGGCACTGGCAGGTGGCACTGGCGCTGGCGGCACTGGCGCTGGCGGCACTGGGGCTGACGGCACTGGGGCTGACGGCAGGCACTGGCGCTGGCAGGTGGCACTGGCGCTGGCAGGTGGCATTGGCGGCACTGGCACTACTGGCAGATGGCACTGGGCTGACAGATGGCACTGGCACTGGGGCTGACAGATGGCACTGGGGCTGACAGATGGCACTGGGGCTGACTTACAGAACGCTCTCCCTCCTCACACGCTGTCTCTGTGTGAGGAGGGAGAGACACGGCAATGGGAGATGATCTCATATGTTTACATATGAGATCATCTCCCATTGGCAGCTGCGATCGCGCTGTGAACGGCCGCTTTGATTGGCCGTTCCCGGCGATCTGTATTTGCCTGTCTCCGGGAGACACGGCGAATACAAAACTTCCGCAAAGCGTGCCCCCGGCGGCGCGCATTGCGGAAGTAAGCACAAGGCCGTCCAGGTACGGCCAGGCGAAGGAACCCGCCTGCTCTACGGCCATCATTCGGCTATAGGGCGGGCGGGAGGTGGTTAATGACCTGGTGTCCTCGGAGGGGCCTCGTGTGTCCTCGGGGATGCCATCGCAATCCCCGAGTCCTCGGTGGCTTAACTTCAATGTAAAAATGCATAAAAAAGCAAAGGAGAAGGCTTTCAAAAAATACAAGGGATCATAATCAGCATTTCAACTTTACAAAGAATGCAACAAGAAATGTAAGGGTGTAATCAGGGCGGCTAAGATAGAACACGAAAGGCACATAGTAGAGGAGAGTAAAAAAAATCCCTAGAAATTCTTTACATACATAAGTAATAAGAAAGGGAGGCCAGATCATATTAATCCCATAAAGAATGATGAAGGGGGTCTGGTTACTAAGGATAGAGAGATGGCAAAGGTATTGAATTTATTCTTCTCAATCTTCACAAGGGAATCGGGGGGATTTCAGTAACCAAAACTGCAATGTTTATTCTCATGACATGTCACAGGAAGCACCCTCATGGCTAAAAGAGGAAAAATTAGAAATAGACTTGAAAAACTTAACATTATTAGGACCAGATGGCTTGCACCCGAAGGTCCTTAAGGAACTCTGTCAAGTAATTGCCAGACCATTGTTCCTAATTTTTACTAACAGTCTACTGACTGGAATGGTACCAGCTGATTGGAGAAAACGTAGCACCAATATTTAAAAAAGGGCTAAGATACATCCCTGGGAATTACAGACCAGTTAGCCTAACATCAATTGTATGCAAGCTCTTGGAGGGGATGATAAGGGACTATAAACAAGATTATTAGCATTAATCAACATGGATTCATGAAGAATCGTTCTTGCCAAACCAATCTAATAACCTTCTATGAGGAGGTGAGCTGCCTCTAGATAAAGGAAGGCCCGTAGACGTGGTATATCTGGATTTTGCAAAAGCATTTGATACAGTTCCCCATAAACGTTGACTGTACAATGTAAGGTCCATTGGTATGGACCATAGGGTGAGTACATGGATTGAAAACTGGCTACAGGGGCGAGAACAGAGGGTAGTGATAAATAGGGAGTACTCGGAATGGTCCGGGGAGGAAAGTGGGGTCCCCCAGGGTTCTGTCCTGGGACCAATCCTATTTAATTTATTCATATATCTCCCAGAGGATGGGATAAACAGCTCAATCTCAATACTAAGCTAAGCAGGGCAAGAACGTTTCCGCAAGATGTGGAAACCTTGCAAGAAGATCTGAACAAAAATAATGGGGTGGGCAACTACATAGCAAATGAGGTTTAATGTGGAAAATTTTAAAATAATGCATTTGGGTGGCAAAAATATGAATGCAATCTACTCACTAGGGAGAGAACCTCTGGGGGAATCTAGGATGGAAAAGGACCTGGGGTCCTGGTAGATGACAGGCTCAGCGATGGCATGCAATGCCAAACTGCTGCAAGCAAAGCAAACCGAATATTGGCATGCATTAAAAAGGGGATTAACTCCAGAGATAAAACGATAATTCTCCCACTCTACAAGACTCCGGTCCGGCCGCACCTGGAGTATGCTGTCCAGTTCTGGGCACCAGTCCTCAGGAAGGATGTGCTGGAACTGGAGAGAGTCCAGAGAAGGGCAACAAAACTAATAAGGGAACCGGAGGACCTTAGTTATGAGGAAAGGTTACGAGCACTGAACTTGTTCTCTTTGAAGAGGAGACGCTTGAGAGGGGACATGATTTCAATGTACAAATACCATACTGGTGATCCCACAATAGGGATAAAACTTTTGTGTGAAAGGGAATTTAATAAGACACACGGCCATTCACTAAAATTAGAAGAAAAGCGGTTTAACTTTAAACTGCATAGAAAGTTCTTTACTGTAAGAGCAGTTAGGATGTGGAATTCTCTTCCACAGGCAGTGGTTTCAGCAGGGAGCATTGATAGTTAAAAAAAACTATTAGATAAGCACCTGAATGACCACAACATACAGGGATATACAATGTAATAATGACATAAAATCACACACACAGGCTGTCTTTTTTCAACCTCACCTACTATGTAACTATGTAATATAAAAAGGGATTTCTAAACTGACACCAATGTAATAGGAGAATTTACACCAACTACCAGCATAAGGGAGAATATACATTGACCTTTATGTAAGGGGGAATTTACACTGACAACCATTGTCGAGGAGATTTGTACTGACCACCGATGTAAGGTGACACTTTTACACCCGATCACGAATGTTAGAGGGGATTTACACTGACCACCAGTGTAAGGGCAATTCTGCACTTACTTCCATTGTAAAGGGAAATGTACAATGATCACCAATGTAATGAAGAATTTACACTGACCAATGTAATGGGGGACTTTACATCATCAACCACTAAAGGGGGATTTCTATACTGGCCAATGGCCACCAATGTAATGGGGTATTTACTCTCACCGACCATTTAACCACTTAAGGACTGAGCCTCTTTCTGAGATTTGGTGTTTACAAGTTAAAACATTTTTTTTGCTAGAAAATGACTTAGAACCTCCAAACATTATATATATTTTTCTTTCTAACACCCTAGAGAATAAAATGTTGCAATACTTTCTGTGACACCGTATTTGTGCAGCGGTCTTACAAGTGCACTTTTTTGGGAAAAAATACACTTTTTTTAATTAAAAAATAAGACAACAGTAAAGTTTGCTCAATTTATTTTTATAATGTTATGCTGAGTAAATTGATACCCAACATGTCACGCTTCAAAATTGTGCCCGCTCGTGGAATGGCGACAAACATTTATCCTTTAAAATCTCCATAGGCGATGTTTAAAAAATTCTACAGGTTTCATGTTTTGAGTTACAGAGATGGTCTAGGGCTAGAATTATTGCTCTCGCTCTAACGATCATGGCAATTCTTCACATGTGTGCGTTGAAACCCGTTTTCATATGTGGCGCTGCTCACATATGCGTTCGCTTCTGCACACGAGTGGGACAGGGCGCGTTTAAAAAAAAAATGTTTCTTATTTATTTTACCTTTTATTTTTATGGTGTCACTTTTATTCCTATTACAAGGGATAAGCATGACAGGACCTCTTGAATATGAGATCTGGGGTCAAAAAGACCTCAGATCTCATATTTATACAAAAATGCAAAAAAAAATATTGTTAAAATAAATAAATTAATAAAATGTATCTTTAGGGTCGGTTCACACAGGGGCAACACGACTTTTGGAGGCAACTTGGACACGACTTCAACACGACTTGCACACGACTTGGGGCGACTTACAACATGAGTTTAAGTCGCCCCAGGCCAGGGGACTTTTGGCCAATCAGAGAATGAGCTCTCAAGAGGGAACTCCACGCCAAATTAAAAAAAAAAAAAACCCTCCGAGAGCATACCAGACCCTTAGGTCTGGTATGGATTCTAAGGGGAACCCCTACGCCGAAAAAACAACGTCCCCCCCAGATGCATACCAGATCCTTATCCGAGCACGCTACCCGGCCGGCCAGGAAAGGGGGTGGGGAGGAGCGAGCGCCCCCCCCCCCCCTCCTGAGCCGTACCAGGCCGCGTGCCCTCAACATGGGGGGTGCCTTGGGGAAGGGGGGGCCGCGCGGCCCCCCCACCCCAAAGCACCTTGTCCCTATGTTGATGAAGACAAGGGCCTCTTCCCGACAACCCTGGCCATTGGTTGTCAGGGTCTGCGGGCGGGGGACTTATCGGAATCCGCAAGCCCCCTTTAATAAGGGGGCCCCCGGATCCCGGCCCCCCACCCTATGTGAATGAGTATGGGGTACAATGTACCCCTACCCATTCACCTGCGAAAAAAATGTACAAAAAAAACACAACACACAAGAGTTAAAATAGTTTATTGCACAGCTCCGGGGGTCTTCTTTCGTCTTCGGGGGTCTTCTCGCCGGACTCCTCCACTATCTTCTGCTCTTTTGCTAGCTCTTTCACTATGGGAGGAGCCCGGCTTTCTTCTTCGCCGCCGCCCTCTTCTTCAGACTTCGGGGGTCTTGTCCCCCCTCTTCGGTTCTTCTTGCCGGGCCACCGCGGCTTCTTCTAGCTCTTTTACAAGTGGTGGCCCGGTCTTCTGTCGCCGCTGTCGCCGTTGCCGTCTTCTGTCCGGAGCTGTGCAATAAACTATTTTAACCCTTGTGTGTTGTGTTTTTTTTGTACATTTTTTTCACAGGTGAATGGGTAGGGGTACATTGTACCCCATACTCATTCACATAGGGTGGGGGGCCGGGATCCGCGTGGCTCCCCCTTCCCCAAGGCACCCCCCATGTTGAGGGCACGCCGCCTGGTACGCCTCAGGAGGGGGGGGGGCGCATTTTTTCGGCGTAGGGGGTTCCCCTTAAAATCCATACTAGACCTAAGGACCTGGTATGATCTCGGAGGGGGAACCCACGCCAAATTTTTATAATAAATTTGCCGTGGAGTTCCCTCTTGAGAGCTGATAATTCTGTGAGAGTCGCCTCTGTATAGACGGAGATCCGACTTGTAGGCGACCTCCATTGAAATCAACGGGTACCAGTCTACAAGTCGGATTGAAGTAGTACAGGAACCTTTTCTGAAGTCGGAGCGACTTCAGTAGTGTGCATTAAGACGGCTCTCATTCACTTACATTGATTTTTACATGTTGTCCGACCTGAGGCGACTAGGGGCGACCTGAAGTCGGATCTGAGTCGCCCCTGTGTGAACCGGCTCTTAAGAACTATGGGCAGAAGTGATGTTTTGACGTTGCTTCTGCCCTGCAATGGTATGGAGACGGGTGGGGGCCATCTTCCCGTCACTCATCTCCATATCTAACAGGAGAAAAGATCTGATTGTCTCCGCTGCAGCCGGCGGCTCCAGTAAGCGGTGGAGGGCACCCCAGCACAGCAGGAGGGGGGCCCTCTCCCACTGCCGAGAAAAGTGATCTCGCTGTGAATCTGCCACAGAGACCACTTTTATCTGAAAGCGAACCTCCCGCTGAAGAAGAGGATACCAGGGTTATGATAGCTGCTGCCAAAACAACAATATCCCTCTTTAAAGTACCGAGGTATAATGATGGCGGACAGTACGTAAGTGGTTAAAGGATGGTTCTTCATGGACCACCAATGTAAGAGAGCATTCGAAACTGACCACAAATGCAGGTTTGTATTTTTTTACCAATGTAAAGAGGAGTTTCTACACTGACCACTAATGTAATGAGGATTTACACTGACCACTAATGTAATGGGGATTTACACTGACCACCAATGTAATGAGGATTTACACTGACCACTAATGTAAGGAGGATTTACACTGACCACTTATGTAATGAGGATTTACACTGACCACTAATGTAATAAGGATTTACACTGATCACTAATGTGTGGGGATTTACACTGACCACTAATGTAAGGTGGGCCGTCACACTGGCCACTAATGTAAGGAGGGATTTACACTGACCACTAATGTAAGGAGGGATTTACACTGACCACTAATGCGAGGGGGACCTTGACACTGGACACTAGTGTGAATGAAAGGATTGTACACCAAGCCACAATGTGCACAATGTAATGAGAAGATTTACTCTGACCACCAATCTAACTGAGACATTTAGCCTGCGTTCACATTTTTGTGTGTCGGGAATGCATGCAAAATCGCTTTCCTGACACCACAGAAACATGTTGCCCTTTAGCAGATACACAGCAGTGCCATTAATTAATAACACCCTCATGCATTGGCTGAGATGCTCACATGCAACAAAATTCAAAGTGCTGTGGTACCATGTTATTTTGAAAAAGGGTTCCACCTCCAATTTGCTTACCTTTGTAGAACAGGCTGATGGTAGGTTTAATGAGCACAGATGTAGGCAGGACTTTCAACCTTGCCCCTTTAACTTCCAAGTGGGCAGCATTCAGCAGAAGTGATGATGGATATGGCCTCAGGGGAGCATGATATACATATGAATGCTGCCTATATTTACATATCAATGCAGTGGTTTGTGGCTATTTACATATTAATGCCACCACTATTTACATATCAATGGCAGTTATTTACATGAAAAAACAGGGGCAGGTGAGTTATCTGTATATGGCAATCGGGCACAGCTGGGCAGCATTAGTAACAGAACTTCACACTCAGATATTGGGACACAGCACGGACTAAAACTTTAAGGGACAAGGGAATTTAAACTAGGATATAATTTAAACTAGGCAGCTGCTTTGGGCCCCACAATAATAATGGGCCCCAGGGTAGCTGCCCCTTTTGCCCTGCCTTAAAGATGGCCCTGTGTATATACCCAGAAGCTATGGACAACAATAGTAAACACTTTTCCAATAATTCCTTCTTCTGGTCTGGATCAACAGCTTCTCCATGGACATAGTATATGGTCTCAGACTCTCTCTCTCTCCCTCTCTCCATCTATTTCCTCATGGAGTTTCCAACCCAACAACCCAGAAACAGGAAGGGTTATACACAGTCAACTCTGTTGACATTAAGCAGCAGATCCTAACAAAAGCAACTATTAATCCACGTAAGATGTAAATATTTTTTTTTATGTGTGTATATTTCAGAATGTGAAATGTCTCTTTTCCTTTTTATTACTACATTTTAAAAAAAAGTTTTTACTTTTTGCATTTACCTTTTTCTATTTTTGTTTTTCTCAATATGTTTTGCTTATTTCATTTTATTTATTTTAGGTTATTTAGTTATTTTTTGCTTTTTGGGGGAGGTATTTCTACTGGTTATGCAATAAGGTCTGGGATCTGCAGTCTTAACCAGGGTACTCAAAACTGTAAGTGCTATGCTGCCCTGATCTTGGCCATACAAGGAGTTTGGGTGCCAATGGTAACATCAGGATGTGTGCTGGCACAAAGAAATAGAGGCTTTCAGTTGGCAGTTATCGCCCGGAGTTGAAATAAGAGGGTAGGATGGAGGTGCAGGGCTCTCCTACTCCTGAGGTAAATGGTTTTGTAGGCCAAATTGTTATGAAGAGCTTTGTTGTCGTGTTTTGCCTTGATGGTAATGTAGCCCAGTCCACAGCGCTGGCAGCAGAGGACAGGCTACATGGACTGGGCTGTCAGCTTGCAACTGTCTCTGTTATTCTTTTTTTCTCCCTAACTTTCTGCAGTTGACAGAGGAACAGGAGCAACCTTAAAATCTAAGAATGCCTAGGGAGAACAGGCAGAGTAAAGGAAGAGAGAACCCACACAAGAAGAAAGATAAATGCATGTGGGGGTATACAGGCTGCAGGAGTGTGCTGTAGGAGGAAAGCAGAAGATGATCTCTGGCTGGCTGCTGCTGGAGAGAAGGTCACTGAACCCAGGCATAAGTCTATAGGCTGCACACCTACCTGTGTGGACCGAGCTGGGCAGGGAGACCAGCTTCCTGTTTTTCTACAGGACCCAGAGAGGGAAAACTGTGCTGGCTTCCAGGACCTGTGCGCAAAAAAGCTGCGGGGAACTCTGAGTAAAACTGTTGTGTTATGTTCATCCGATGCTGTGTTCCCTCATTGTGGCTGTCAGGGATTACACCACTACAGGTTCTGTACGGTGCTGCTGCTAAAGGTTGAAATTTTCTGTATCTTTTGGTGGCTTTAGGTAATGCCTGCTGGTTATATAGTAAAGAAAAGATGTGGTTGTGGGGTTAATTGCCTTGTTTGGCTGTTTGGCTCCCACTCGGCACCTTCCCGACAGGGTTGCCAACCTCCCACAACTTTTTTTCACTGATGAAACATAGAAAATTTACTGACAGAGTGCATTTTTTTACTGACAACCTGAAATTTGACAGAAACTGGTCTCCCTAAGCTTGTTCTGTGGCAGTCTACATGGTAGTGGAGACGTCCGTTGGAGTGGTCTGACTGGTCAGTGTTAACCCCTATTTCAGCCTTTTATATAGTGTTTATATACAACTATGTACGGGTGTGTTTGATGGGTATGCTGGTTTAATTTAGGTTAGCTTGCTGGACCTCTCCTGATTTGGAGATGTTGCCTGATGGTTCTCATACCTGTAGCTATTGACTGTTGGGCTTGTGCTGGAGTCAGTGGCTTTGGGTTATTTTATCTGTGACCTTAATACAAAGACATTTTTATTCCATCTACATTTATATCCTTGAATGGGTGAGTGTTTTTGTGGTCATACATTGGATGGCTCTGATGGATATGACATATTGCGTTGGCGCTGTAACAACTATTGTTCTTTGGTG
This sequence comes from Lithobates pipiens, assembly GCF_037356315.1. Lineage (NCBI taxonomy): Eukaryota > Metazoa > Chordata > Amphibia > Anura > Ranidae > Lithobates > Lithobates pipiens. The sequence continues at coordinate 105,608,094 of NW_027507748.1, forward strand.
TGTGTCGTTTACCTAATATTGAACTCCTGTGCTTATCCTAGGCAACAACCATCTACCTTGTAACACAGTGCTCTCCTGGACAATTCATACTCCCCGCCTTGCTTTATACTTCTGTAAAGATGTTATAGGTGTGTATACACCTCTTCTTCCTTTGTTCCTTGTTTTTATATCATTTTCTATATATGGAAATGTTCTGCTATTGATTATTAGAATGGCAATCTCATTACTGCCCTAGGAAGACACAATTTTGGGAAGTAGTTTGATATGGTACAGCGACTTATATAGGGACATCGCCAGGTGAGCATCCTCTGGGACTGTGACATCATAATGGGTGGGGACATCACCTGGCGATGTCCCTATATAAGTCGCCGCACGCCGTGTGCCTGTCATTGTGGCCAGAGACAACGACGAGGCAACAGCTCAAGAAGAGAAGAACAGAAGGCGGCGGCGAAAACAGCGGCAACGAAGACAGCGGCGATAGAAGACCGGGCCACCGCTTGTAAAAGAGCTGGAAGAAGGCACGGAGGCCCGGCAAGAAGAACCGAGGAGGGGGACAAGACCCCCAAAGTCGGAAGAAGAGGGAGGCGAGGAATAAGAAAGCTGGGCTCCTCTGCTAGTAAAAGAGCTAGCAGAAGATAGAGGAGGAGTCCGGCGAGAAGACCTCCCAAGACGGAAGAAGACCCCCGGAGCTGTGCAATAAACTATTTTTAACCCTTGTGTGTTGTGTTTTATTTTTTATTTTTTCACAGGTGAATGGGTAGGGGTACATTGTACCCCGTACTCATTCACATAGGGTGGGGGGCTGGTATCCGGGGGCCCCCTTATTAAAGGGGGCTCCTGGATTCTGATAAGCCCCCACCCTTGTCCTCATCAACATGGGGACAAGGTGCTCTGTGGTGGGGGGGCCGTGCAGCCCCCTTTTCCCAAAGCACCCCCCATGTTGAGGGCACGCGGCCTGGTACGGCTCAGGAGGGAGTGGGGCGCTCGCTCGTCCCCACCCCCTTTCCTGGCCGGCCTGGTAGCGTGCTCGGATAAGGGTCTGATATGGACCCAAAGGAGGACCCCCACGCAGTTTTTTCAGCGTAGGGCTTCCTCTTTAAGTCCATACCAGGTGATGGGGCCAGCGACGCTTCCTTCGCTAGTCCCGGCTACCTGGAGCCACGCTTACAATGACCGGACTTTCCTCTGTATGTGCGGGCAAGTCCATACATTTCAAAAGTACGGCGGATAGTCCCGTGTGTGAGCAGATCCGCTTGTTATGACAGTGTGGCAGACTTAGCGGCGGTTTGTCCGCCAGACTAAGTCCGCCGGATAGTCTGATCGTGTGTACGCAGCATTTCATAAACAAGGCCTCAATATATTTCTTTTGCTATTCTGATTCGTCTTTTACAGTGTTATTAGTAATATTTTTTTAGGTTTTTTTTTTCCTGGGGGGGGGTTTGTGAATCATCAGTGGTCCTTGATGTCTCTTTTTTCAAGAAAACACAGTCCCCATTCCATTTCTCCGCAGAACTGCAGATGAATGACTAGCTGACTAGCAGTCTTTGAACAGAGTGACTTCTATTCATTCACAAATGGAAGCATAGTAAATACAATAAACGCAGCGATGAATGAACAATGTGAGAAAGCCGAGGGGAAGACAGCTAGAAGTGGTGGGGGGGGGGGCTATTTGTACAGTTAAAACCCCTCGTACCTCTCCTGCAGCACCCCAAGCTGAAGGAGAGCCACAGGGGATTGGGGGAGGATAATCAACACTGCTGCTGGGCATTGGTTTGATTACTCCAGGTCTGAAGTGTGTGACAAACACACTTGCATACTGGATGATATGTCACTAGTTTTTTTTTACAATAGATTTGTATATTGTCTCTGTTGTTGCAACTATGTGTTGCTTTAGATGCTCTATTGACTTGTAATATCATTGCTGGTTGTTCCACTTGTTTTCTTCCTTGCAGGGCCTTTGCCCATTCATTAAATCCCATTTTAAGTCACAGGTGTGTTGAGAGCGTGGTGCTTCTTACAGGGTCGTGGTTACTGGGAACAGGAGACCTGAGGAAACTGCTCCTTTGGGCTTCCATTACTTCTGTGGACCATTCTTGTCTCCTCTTTTTCTTTTTTGCCCTCTCTGCAGCTGAGCCATTTGTCGTAATTATATGTTAGCTAGATGTTTGTGGGACAGTGAGTAACATCCTTATTTTATGTGGTGCATTCTGTAAGTATTATACAATTTTGCTGGCATGAGAGGTGTATATAGATTTTATGTATACTATAATATATATATATATATATATATATATATATATATATATATATATGTATATATATATATATATATATATATATATATATATATATATATATATATATATATATATATATATACACACACACACAGTATATAAAACCACATATGTATATAATAAACTGGTTTGTTGTGATCTGATTCAGGTATTTATTTACTACTATGCTGCATATTCATTTTAGATATGAGTAAAGTCCACTGACTACAAATACTACTGCTTACTCTAGTCCTAAGTGCCCGTTCACACAGGGGCGACGCGACTTGCAGCGCGACTCACAGACGCGACCTGCACACGACTTCAGTGGCGACTTGCAAAATGACTTCTGTATAGAAGTCAATGCAAGTCGCCTGAAGTCGCCCCGAAAATAGTACAGGAACCTTTTTCTAAGTCGGAGCGACTTGAGTCGCTCCTATTAGAACGGTTCCATAGTACAGAACGGAGCGCGACTTGTCAGGCGGCTAAGTCGCCTGACAAGTCGCGGTAGTGTGAACGGGCACTAAAGCTTCAAGCGTGGTCTGCAAAGCCCAGTGCAAGAGTTTTAGAATAGTTTAACTACAGTTCAATATGCTTGTTGATGTGGTAATTGATTCATATAATAAATTAGGTCAGTAAATGGGATGTCAGTACTTAGGCCCCTTTCACACTGAGGCGCTTCTAAACTGCCAGTAAAACACTGAGCACTTTTGAAGAGCTTTCCATTCATTTCAATGGAGAAGGGTGGTTTTTCCCCACCCTGCCAGCGCACTGCTCCAGTGTGAAAGAATGTATTCATTTTAGTGGAAATAGTTTTTCGTGAGCTTTTCAGGTTCTGTTTTTAGCGGAAAGTGCCTGCAAGTGTGAAAGTGGTCTTAAAGCAGACGTAAACCCATAGATTTAGGGCTACTTTCACACTGAGGGGCTTTACAGGAGCTATAACACTAAAAATAGCACCTGCAAAGCACCTTGAAAGAGCCGCATCTTTGCAGCATTCCTAAAGTGTCCCTGACTTTTGAAATAAATGGGCAGCGTGGCTGAACCGCTGGCAAAGAGCTGCTGCAGCGGCAATTTGCAGGCAGTTTTAACTCTTTTCGACCACTAGCAGGGGTTAAAAGTGCCCCGCTAGTGGCCCAAATCCTCAGCAAAATCTACTGTATAGCTTTAATAGTATATTGAGTATGCAATCTGGTTTACACTTACTACTTATAGTTTTACATTGGGGTAGATCACCCTACTCCTGAGAAAGTCTTTGATGATGAAACATGTCAGGGAAAGGGTCTGAATATAAGGATCCCTCAGTGGGCAGCAGTTCCTGCCAAGCTGACTCTGGGCCTGCCCCTCTTTTCCTTGGATGGAATAGTTACCTACCTGGGAGATACTCTACCACATTGCGTTCCACTTTTTCTGGCCTAAGGCCCAACTCTTCCTTGGTCTAAGGTCTGTTAGTTGGAATAAATAAATGTCCAGTCCAGTTGCATCTGAAATGTTTTACTGCACAACTTCACTCCAACACAACTCTTAAGGTCTCAGTCACTTTACAGTTACATAGTTAGGTTGGAAAAAGACACAAGTCCATCTAGTTCAACCATAAAAATAAATAAACAAATAAAAAATAATATCATACAATCCCATATACCCAATCCTATACGCACAGTTGATCCAGAGGAAGGCGAAAAACCTCAGCAAAGCATGATCCAATTTGCTACAGAAGGAGAATAATCCTTCCTGATCCCAGAGAGGAAATTGGATTTTCCTTGGATCAACTTTACCTATAAATGTTAGTACACAGTTATATTATGTACATTTAGGAAATAATCAAGGCCTTTCTTAAAACAATCTACTGAGCTGGCCAGAACCACTTCTGGAGGGAGTCTATTCCACATTTTCACAGCTCTTACTGTGAAGAAACTTCCTCTAGGCGTAAAGAGTCCTCTGTGTTGACCGTAAAGTGAATAACTCAACACCAAGTTCACTTTATGGACCTCTTATATATTTGTACATGTTGATCATATCCCCCCTTAATCTCCTCTTCTCAAGAGAGAATACATTCAGTTCTTCTAATCTTTCCTAATAGCTGAGCTCCTCTATGCCTCTTATCAGTTTGGTTTCCCTTCTTCTCTGCATGTTCTCCAGTTATTTTTGAGAACTGGTGCCCAAAACTGAACTGCATATTCCAGATGAGGTCTTACTAGTGATTTGTACAGGGGCAAAACGATATCTCTCTCTCTCTGGAGCCCATACCTCTCCTAATACAAGAAGGGACTTTGCTTGCTTTGGAAACCGCAGCTTGGCATTGCATGGTATTATTGAGCTTATGATCTACCAAAACCTCCAGATCCTTTTGCACTACGGATACCCCCAGTTGTACTCCCCCTAGTATGTATGATGCATGCATATTCTTAGCCCCCCAAGTGCATAACTTTATATTTATCAACATTAAACCTCATCTGCCACATAGTTGCCCCAATTAGACAGTGCATTGAGCTGGGCTTGTAAATTGGGGACATCCTATAAGGACGTTATTCCACCACATAGCTTGGTGTCATCTGCAAAGTCTGACATGGTACTTTTAATCCCAGACCCTATATCATTTATAAAATCAAAAATAGGAGGTAAATACTATCTGCTTAAAATGGCCAACATCCCTTCATTGCATGAATACACTTTATCCCCTAGGGGTGGGACTTCTACAATTTCTTTTTTGCTTTTCATGCCGTATGTGGGGCCCTATAGTCAGGGGCAGCGTAAGTATCTTAGATATGGACATATGCCTTACTGCCCTTTTTTCCTGCCATTCAATATGCGATGGATATATAATGTGCATTTTTCTTACTTTCTAGATTATAAGTGTTTATTAAAATTGCAGATTACCCCTGAAGATGGAGTTCCAGTTACTCTGAAACGCGTAGGCTCTGTATGTGCAACCAATGACATTTTGTGCTGATGTTATGTATATCCTAACACTACATGTTGTTCTCTACAATTATTAGCCTAGTCTATTTCTACTTTTTTAATTCTATATTTTTATTTCCATATGTACCTACAATTTTTTTATAAATTGTTGTCACCACTCTGTGCCTTCAAAGTCCCACCCCTAGGGGATAAAGTGTATTTATATAATTTATAAAGATATTAAAAAGTAAGGGTCCCAGTACTGAACCTTGGGGTACACCACTGATAACTTTAGACCATTCAGAGTAAGAATCATTAACCATGACTCTCTGAATTCTGTCTTTTAGCCAGTTTTCTATCCATTTACAAACTGATATTTCCAAACCCGTAGACTTTACCTTACACATGAGCCGTGTGCAGGGAACTGTATCGAATGCTTTTGCAAAATCCAAGTATACCACATCCACAGCCACTCCTCTGTCCAAGGTTTTACTTACCACCTCATAAAAAGTAATCAGGTTTGTTTGACAACTTCTATCTTTCAAGAATCCATGCTGTCTGTTGCTTAAAATATAATTTTTCCAGCAAAAACTCATCCATGTGGTCTTTTATTAAACTCTCCAGTATCTTCCCGACTATAGAAGTTAAACTAACAGATCTATAGTTACATTGTTCCCTTTTTAAATATAGGGACCACATTGGCCCTATGCCAATCCAGTGGTACTATTCATGTCATTAATCCCTTCAGCCCCGGTAGATTTGGCTGCTCAATGACCAGGCCATTTTTTGCGGTTTGGCACTGCATCGCTTTAACTGACAAATGCATGGTCGTGCAATGCTGTAGAAAATTGACGTCCTTTTTTCCCACAAATAGAGCTTTCTTTTGGTGGTATTTGATCACCCCCGAGGTTTTTATTTTTTGTGCTATAAACAAAAGAAGAGTGAAAATTTTGAAAAAAACACCATATCTTTTACTTTTTGCTATAATAAATATCCCACATTTCTTTTAAAGTTTAGGCCAATATGTATTCTTCTACATATTTTGGTAATCAAATCACAATAAGTGTATATTAATTGGTTTGCTCAATAGTTATAGCGTCTACAACATAGGGTATAGATTTATGGCATTTTTATTATTATTATTTTTTTTTTACTAGTAATGGCGGCGATCTGTGATTTTTATCAGGACTGCGACATTATGGTGGTCACATCGGACACTTTTGACACATTTTTGAAAGCAGTGACAATTATACAGTGATCAGGGCTATAAAAATGCACTGATTACTGTGTAAATGTCACTGGCAAGGAAGGGGTTAACACCAGGGGGCGATCAAGGAGTTAACTGTGTTCCCTATGTGTGTTTCTAACTGTAGGGGTGATGGGACTGTCTAGGAGGAGAGAGAGATTGGTGTTCATACATAGTATGAACACATGATCTCTCTACTCCCCTGAAAGAACTGGGATCTGTCTTTACACACACAGATCCTGGTTCTCGCTCTGACACGAGTGATCGCGGGAGCCCGTCAGTCACAACGCCCGAGGGCTTTCACACCGGAGCAGTGCCCTGGCAGGATGTCAGGAAAAGTCCTGCCAGCCACTTCTTTGGAGCGGTGAAGGAGTGGCATGTTTACCGCTGCTCCACCGCTGCTCCCCATTGAAATCAATGTGGCAGCCCGCGGGCAAAACATCACTATTGCGGTGTATTGTGGGCGGGTTTAACCCTTTCTCGGCCGCTAGTGGGGGTTAAAAGCGCCCCGCTAGCGGCCAAAATGTGCTGCATATTCCATATTTCTGGACCATATCCCTTTTGAGCCATTGTGGATCATTTGGGGCTGTGTCACTACCACCCCCATTAAAGACATGAGCTCCCCCATGCTCCTATGTATACACAGAGCTGAAGAAAGTATTTAATACATTTGCCTTCTCTTTGTCCCCAGTCACCCACTCTAGATCACACCAAAGTCTGATCGTCAAAAATGCAGTTGACATACCACATGACATACCACACATATGACGGGACTAGAAAAAGGAAGTTCAAAAGCAAGTAGCCAATAGCCTCCGTCTTGTACTTGCTTCAGAGCATGCGTCGTTTTTGGTTAGTCAAAAACGGAAATAGGTGCACGAGGAGAGCTAAGATGTAATCGGTATTGCTGAAACTTGGCTTCATTCCTCCCATGACTGGGCTATTAATATTCCTGGCTATGCACTCTTTTCGAGAGACAGGGTAAAAAGGAAAAGTGGCTGGGTCTGTCTCTACGAGAAGGGATCTCAAAGTGAGTGTAAATGAGGACCTAATTGATGGAGTGATGTGGCTGAAGCATTGGGTGGAACTGCATATAGTAGTGCGTAGTTCAAAGTTAATCATTGGAGTTTGTTATAGACCACCCAATGTTAATTAGGAGGTGGAGACTAAGCTCCTTGCACAAATGGAAAGGGCTGCAAGGGCTGGAACGGTGATAATGGGGATTTTAACTACCCAAAAATTGACTGAAGTAATGGCACTGCTGGGACAGTTAAAGGGCAAAGATTTATAAACCTATTACAGGACAATTTTATGGTGCAGTTTATTGAGGCCCCAACTAAGAATGATGCTCTGTTGGATCTGGTCATCTTAAACCATGCAGAGCTTATTACTAATGTTCATATAAAGGAACATCTGGGTAGCAGTGACCATAACATGATTTAAATAGATTTTAGCTATAAGCAAAAAACACTTATGGGAAAGATAAAAACACTTAACTTTAAGAGAGCAAATTTTCCAAGGATGAGGGCTGCTCTCCAGGACTTATGCTGCGTACATCCGACTTATTTTTTTCGAAAATTCTGACGGACCTAGAAATAGAACATGTTTTAAATACTTTCGACTGAACCAATTCCTATCGGGAAAACCGCTCGTCTGTATGCTGTTCCGTCGGACCAAAAATGACACAAGGGCAGCTATTGGCTACGGGCTATCGAACTTCCTTTTTCTAGTCCCATCATACGTGTTGTACGTCACAGCATTCTAACCGATTGGACTTTCGTGTGATCGTGTGTAGGCAAGTCCGTATCAGCGGACCTCCGTCAGAAAAACTGTCATAGTTTATTCTGATGGAAAAACCGGTCGTGTGTATGCGGCATAACAAATCATGAAGTCAGATTTGGTGCACTAACAGCAGAGAAGATTTTGTTTGATCCATTTATTTCTTCCTGTACTGACTTCCACTATGAGCATGTTCATAGAATATGCTAAAGTGAGTAAATAACTATGTGTTCCTGTTTTCTTCATTGACCTGTTTTAAGAGCATATACACACAGAAAAATTCCCCTAGGATCAACATGACAGGTGTCCTTTTTATATTGCCATCCTTAATAGTGATTAATGTTGTCCATAATGACTGAATGTTCATACTACTTTTTCAGGCCCAGCTTACTGCCATGCATGCGGCTCGATTCCACTCGGCCTCTAAGGCACCGTCTCCAGTCTACCTGAAGGGCTACAAGGACCCTCAAGAGGACAAGGACAGCAAAAGCAACAACCACACCAAGATAAGTAAACTGTTCTCAGTGGAAACCTCAGTGCCTGAGAGCAAAGGACAGAAAAAACGATCCAATTCTATACAGGAATTCTCAGAATCATTTGATAAGCAGCTGCGCTTTCGGACAAAACGCTCCACATCTCTGGTAGGTGAATTAGAAGAAGGATTGGTAGTTATAGTACACTTCATTAAATTATTCTTATTTGGAGCTCTGGTCCCAGCATCCCATACTTGCAATGTGGGATCCTCAGTGCAGAGAATAGATTCCCTCATTGTATGTAATATGGGATATGGGGGAGGTGGCTAACCAGAGCCCCAAATTCATGGGCAACATAATATGATTGGGAAAGTGGTGGGAGCTCCTAGTGTTAGAATGACAGCACTGTACTCTTTAGCCTAGTACACATGGGCCGAATGTCGGGCGGCATTGGCTGGTTCAATAGAAACTGGCCTTAATTCGGCCCGTGTGTGATGGAGGACAGAAAAGGTCTGCTGATTGGCTCCCGATCAGCGGTCTCAGCCAATGGCTGAAAGCGCTGACCAGAGTGTTGTGGCGGGGGGCACCCCCCTGTCAAAACACAATAACACAGCAGGGGAGATCGCTGTACTAACATTGCATGATTATGTGACTCAGTGACTCCTCCTGAGCTCTCAGATTTTTTTGTCCAGCCCTGCTGGGTTAAAACGAAAAAAAAAAAAAACTAGTAGTGTGTGCTAGGCATTAGAGTTCTGTGAAGCGTATTACAGGAAGCTAATATGAAGCCAGAGTCAGGTAGAGATAGATGGGGGCAGGGCTCGAGTGCTGCGGGAACGCATGGGAACGGCGTTCCCGTACTATTTCCACAGCGGGAACGCCGTTCCCATTAGCTGTCTGAGGGCTGAGGCTATGCAGCGCGTAGTCCGCGCCGCTCCTCAGCCGCCGAGTGACTGGTTGCTAGGCAGGAGCCGCTCCGCATCTAGCAACCGGTCACATGACTTCGGCCGTGCGTGGGCACGCACTGGCACGAGTCAGTGTGACACACGCTGCGCGCCTGCTTGGTTCCGGAGTTCCGGACTGTCCCCCCGCTCCCCTCTACACAGTGCCTCCTGGGGCCACAGCCGCTGCACGTTTCCAGTTTACTTCTCCGGCTCCCCCGAGAACAGAAGGGAAGAGAATACCAGGAGGTCAGTCACTAGTGTGTAAGTTGCATTCTGCAATACCCTGCCAATACTCATCAATACTCTGCAATACCCTGCCAATACTCATCAATACTCTGCAATACCCTATCAGTATCAATACTCTGCAATACCCTGCCAATACTCTGCAATACCCTATCAATACTCTGCAATACCCTGCCAATACTCTGCAATACCCTGCCAATACTCTGCAATACCCCGCCAATACTCTGCAATACCCCGCCAATACTCTGCAATACCCTGCCAATACTCTGCAATACCCCGCCAATACTCTGCAATACCCCGCCAATACTCTGCAATACCCTGCCAATACTCTGCAATACCCTATCAATACTCTGCAATACCCTGCCAATACTCTGCAATACATACCCTATCAATACTCTGCAATACCCTGCCAATACTCTGCAATAAATACCCTATCAATACTCTGCAATACACTGCCAATACTCTGCAATACATACCCTGCCAATACTCTGCAATACCCTGCCAATACTCTGCAATACCCTATCAATACTCTGCAATACCCTGCCAATACATACCCTGCCAATACTCTGCAATACCCTGCCAATACTCTTCAATACTCTGCCAATACTCTTCAATACTCTGCCAATACTCTGAAATACCCTGCCAATACTCTGCAATACCCTGCCAATACTCTGCAATACCCCATCAATACTCTGCAATACCCCGCCAATACTCTGCAATACCCTATCAATACTCTGCAATACCCTGCCAATACTCTGCAATACCCTATCAATACTCTGCAATACCCTGACAATACTCTGCAATACCCTGCCAATACTCTGCAATACCCTATCAATACTCTGCAATACCCTGACAATACTCTGCAATACCCTGATAATACTCTGCAATACCCTGCCAATACTCTTCAATACTCTGCCAATACTCTTCAATACTCTGCCAATACTCTGAAATACCCTGCCAATACTCTGCAATACCCTGCCAATACTCTGCAATACCCCATCAATACTCTGCAATACCCCGCCAATACTCTGCAATACCCTATCAATACTCTGCAATACCCTGCCAATACTCTGCAATACCCTATCAATACTCTGCAATACTCTGCCAATACTCTGCAATACCCTGCCAATACTCTGCAATACCCTATCAATACTCTGCAATACCCTGCCAATACTCTGCAATACCCTGCCAATACTCTGCAATACCCTATCAATACTCTGCAATACCCTATCAATACTCTGCAATACCCTGCCAATACTCTGCAATACCCTGTCAATACTCTGCAATACCCTGCCAATACTCTGCACTACCCTATCAATACTCTGCAATACCCCGCCAATGCTCTGCAATACATACCCTGCCAATACTCTGCAATACCCTGCCAATACTCTGCAATACCCTATCAATACTCTGCAATACCCTGCCAATACTCTGCAATACATACCCTATCAATACTCTGCAATACCCTGCCAATACTCTGCAATAAATACCCTATCAATACTCTGCAATACCCTGCCAATACTCTGCAATACATACCCTGCCAATACTCTGCAATACCCTGCCAATACTCTGCAATACCCTATCAATACTCTGCAATACCCTGCCAATACATACCCTGCCAATACTCTGCAATACCCTGCCAATACTCTTCAATACTCTGCCAATACTCTTCAATACTCTGCCAATACTCTGAAATACCCTGCCAATACTCTGCAATACCCTGCCAATACTCTGCAATACCCCATCAATACTCTGCAATACCCCGCCAATACTCTGCAATACCCTATCAATACTCTGCAATACCCTGCCAATACTCTGCAATACCCTATCAATACTCTGCAATACCCTGACAATACTCTGCAATACCCTGCCAATACTCTGCAATACCCTATCAATACTCTGCAATACCCTGACAATACTCTGCAATACCCTGATAATACTCTGCAATACCCTGCCAATACTCTTCAATACTCTGCCAATACTCTTCAATACTCTGCCAATACTCTGAAATACCCTGCCAATACTCTGCAATACCCTGCCAATACTCTGCAATACCCCATCAATACTCTGCAATACCCCGCCAATACTCTGCAATACCCTATCAATACTCTGCAATACCCTGCCAATACTCTGCAATACCCTATCAATACTCTGCAATACCCTGACAATACTCTGCAATACCCTGACAATACTCTGCAATACCCTATCAATACTCTGCAATACCCTGCCAATACTCTGCAATACATACCCTATCAATACTCTGCAATACCCTGCCAATACTCTGCAATAAATACCCTATCAATACTCTGCAATACCCTGCCAATACTCTGCAATACATACCCTGCCAATACTCTGCAATACCCTGCCAATACTCTGCAATACCCTATCAATACTCTGCAATACCCTGCCAATACATACCCTGCCAATACTCTACAATACTCTGCCAATACTCTACAATACACACCCTGCCAATACTCTGCAATAACCTATCAATAATCTGCAATACTGTGCCAATACTCTGCAATACCCTGCCAATACTCTGCAATACCCTATCAATACTCTGCAATACCCTGCCAATACATACCCTGCCAATACTCTGCAATACCCTGCCAATACTCTGCAATACCCTGCCAATACTCTGCAATACCCTATCAATACTCTACAATACATACCCTATCAATACTCTGCAATACCCTGCCAATACTCTGCAATACATACCCTGCCAATACTCTGCAATACCCTGCCAATACATACCCTGCCAATACTCTACAATACTCTGCCAATACTCTACAATACATACCCTGCCAATACTCTGCAATAACCTATCAATACACTGCAATACTGTGCCAATACTCTGCAATACCCTGCCAATACTCTGCAATACCCTATCAATACTCTGCAATACCCTGCCAATACATACCCTGCCAATACTCTGCAATACTCTGCCAATACTCTTCAATACATACCCTGCCAATACTCTGCAATACCCTATCAATACTCTGCAAAACCCTGCCAATACTCTTCAATACTCTGCCAATACTTATTCCTGTTTGTGGGATATTTTCTAATGGGCTGTGTAACAGAATGTGGAACAGGGTGTATTTGTGGTAGAAATTCCCTGCGAGGGAAAGATCATCACCCATTGTGTTGATTGTTTTGTTTGACACGTTATTTTGTTTTTGTAAACTCGCACTTTACAATAAATGTTGTACTGTATTTTCTGTGAAGTATATATGCATATGAGCGTACCTTTTTTTTTTTTGGTGGGGGAATGGATCTTGGGTGGGAGTTCCCACACTTTTTTTCCCAGGACTTGACCCCTGGATGGGGGTACTGATATTATGAATATTCTTCTCTGTGAACCTGCACAACACAGACCCCGGCTTCCTGATCACTCACTGTAGGCTAAGAAGTGGAGAAGGAAGAAGTCACTACATCACTGCTAAGAGTTTGGGGTATTACAAGCCTATGTATGTCAAACAGCTATTTAAGGTAAATTAGTTATTTAACTGGGTCCTTGTTATACTCTATGCATCAGAACTCTGAAAAAGTCATATCAAGTCATATAAGAGTAATATGTCACTTATACTTTAATGTAGCCAGCGTAATGTAATATTCTTTATGAAGATTGCATTTAAGCACCATGTGCATAGCTCCCAATTGCCCCTGATTTGGAGGGACTGTCCCTTTTTTAGAACTAAGTCTCTCCAACTCTCTTTCCTTCTCATTTGTCCCTTGTTTTGGTCTGATGTGCTGTATTTACCGTACCTTTAAAAAACATGCACTCTGTGTCTATCAAAAAGTGTTTTACATTGCTAAACCTTTTCCCAATTTCTAAACCGTTGCATTTGTGCATTCAAAAGCCAGTATAAACGAATAGTAGCAGCAAAAAATAATTGTAGGTTTAACAATTTTTTGTGTATGACTTCTCCATATAACAGGGATGTCTCAGACAAAAAAAGGGGGAGGAAAAATTGGGACTTTATATGAGGCAATGAATGTGTAGGTTCATCTACCTCCATCCATAGTCAAAAATAAGGTGGGACTTTGAATGAGTCCCACCTTATTTTCTTTATAAGGGATGTCTCAGAGGTGCTCTTTACCTACATACTTTTTTTTCTCATACAGTAGGTGCCCCTCTTTCCCATCTCAAAATTTTGGGAGGTATGCATTTTGTCACATACCTTACAGCGGAGTCAGACTGCTGAGGGTGGCCTCTCGCACGCTTCCGGTCTCCACGCCCCTGGAGATGGGAACAGGGAGCGCGAGGACAATGAAAGGGTGCAGGTGCCTGCAGGTGGAAGTTGAAGACCTTGGAGACGCTGGGTCCTCACGGTAGAAGAGGTGTTGACTGGTCACGGAGGTAGGCAGCGGAAGTCCAGCAGGTGTGCAGGAAGCACTACGTGTCTGTAACAGGCAAGGTCGGCAACTGGCGGGCAATGCGGTACAATAACAAGAGGCAGGTGCGTAATCAAGGACGAGCAGGGGTCTGGTAACATGTGAGCAAATGAGGTACAGAATCAGGAGGCAAGCCAAAGTCGAAAGTCCAAGCCGAGGTCAAAGGTAGTCCGGGAGATAGTAACGCGGGGTATCCAAGGAGAGGGTATCAGGAACGGGTCTCAGGAACAAGGTTCACAGGATCAAGGTCACAGGAGCAACGATCAGGTCTTGCAGGAATAGCTGAAGACGATCCAGCACTGGTGTCAGGCCAGGGTCCTGTTTATATAGAGGGAAGTGAGCCAGGATTGGATGGAAGAGGTAATCCACGAACATGGGACCAGGCGGCATCCCATTTAACTAAATTGTTGTGGATAAGATTCCCCATCCATCCTGTCGGACAATGGTAGTAAAATACAAGTTAGGGGTCAGGGTTATTCCCTCGGAGGGCCTGGCCTTCATCTGAATATATGAAGAGATTCCATAGTGTCCATGTTTTGGAGTACCTTTCCTGTCTGTGTTGGTCAGATAGTATAAGATTTTCCCTCTGTTTTATGTCTTCCACCTTCCTTGGCGCATGACCAGAATATGTGTAGGAGGGTTCCCTTTTCCTCCCCACAGCACATGTCTGACTTTGCCGGGAAAAATTTGTGTAGTAGTACATGTGTCCTATACCACCTTGTCAAGAGCTTGCAAATCGTCTCTTGGATTTTGGCGCACATGGAGGATTTGTGGGTAAATCTGAGAATGTGATGTCATTGGTTATCACTGAATGTGTGATTTAACTCCCATTCCCATCCCATCAGACTCGGAGGTTGATAGCCCGTTGGAGGTGTGATTAACAAGGTATAAGTAAGGGAAAGTGCGTGTGGTAGAGCACCTTTGGCTGTGCAGTAATCTTCTCTTGAAGTGAGAGGTTGACTAGCGTCGTTGGGTGGCGGTATGTGTCTCAAAGAAACGTCAGAGCTGTTGTGCTCAAAAAGAATCTAGGCAAAAGTGGCCTGTGGGATCAGTCAGCTGTGCTATCATTTCCATTGGCCCTGTGAGCTAAAGTGTGACCCCTGAAAATGACCCACATAACTCAGTCTCCGAAAGGTTATGTCATGTAAGCCTGGTTCAAACTGGGGGTTACCTAGTACAGGGTATAAGTGAGAATTCCGGGAGGGGGAAGGTGACATGGATATAAGATGTGATCAAATTTTGGTGGTAGTACCGATTAATGGGTGTCGTTATATCCATAGGGAGTGTCAAGTAGCAACAAGGGGCTCTCCGAAGAGGGATGACACTTTGGGCTTGCTCTGTTTGAGGCCACAGTTTCACCTCCTTGTGTCTATACCAGTCTATCAGCCTACTAAGATGGACAGCATGTTAATAAGTGTTGACTTCTGGTAGTGCCAGGCCTCCATGTGGTTTAGGGAGGAGAAGTATCCTCCTACTGAGGCGGGATCATGCCCAAAAAAACCCTATGAATAGTGATTTACTTGTTTAAAGTAGCTCACAAGGATGTGGATGGGAAGGGCCGGCAGGAGGTAAAGGAACTTAGGTAAAATGGTCATCTTCAGAATATTGCAACGGCAAAACCATGAATGTAGGCCAGTATGCCACTTGTCCAGAAGGTGTTTGACTGTTTTCAGGAGGGGTAGGAAGTTAAGTTAAGTTGGTGAATTTCGTGGGAATAAACGTACCTAGGTATTTTAAGGCCGTGGTAGTCCACATCAGGTTGATGCTAGTCTGGAGTTGTTTGAGCTGTGGCTGCGGTATGCCCACCCCCATAGCCTCAGACTTGAAGAAGTTTATCTTGAGGTTGGAAAATGTACCGTAACGTTCAAATTCGCGTAGTAGATTCGTAGTGAAATGGTCAGGTTAGTAATCGAAAGCATCATGTCATCAGCATAAGCTGAAACCTTTTGTTGTGATCGGCCCACCTCAATCCCTGCGATGTCAGGGTTGAGCCTCACATGGCAGAGGCAGGGTTCAAGGGACAGGGCGAAAAGGAGGGGCGACGGGGGCAGCCCTGTTTAGTCCCGTTCGTGATAGGGAATGGGTCCGATGTTTCGTAGGGATATGGGGTGATAGCTTCCGCACTGAGCTGGGTCTTTCCCTTCCTTCGGGATAACTGTTATTTGGGCTTGTAGGGTGGAACTATGGAATGTTTTCCCTTTACTTATTTTGTTGAACAAGTTAACCAAGTGAAAGCCTAGGGAGGGCAATAAGGTTTTGAAATACTGGATTGTGAGGCCATTTGGGCCTGGTGTCTTGCCTGGTTTAGTGTTTCTTATTGCCATTTGAAGTTCGGATAGTGTGATGGGTTTCTCTAGGGCAGTACTCACTTCTGCTGGTAAAGAAGGCATTTGGGATGAGGTTATGTATTCTGCCGTCTTCCCTGGGGATGGGTGTGCCGTGTGCAAATTGCATAGGAATTCATAGTAGGATTTAAATTCCCCTGTAATCTGTTGGGGCAGAGATGCCTTTGGTCCTGAGTGTGACATAATGTGCGGGGATATATGACACCAGTCTCTGGGCCCGTAAGGATTGTGCTAGAAGTCTGCCACATCGGTTGCCTGATTTATAGGATTTTTTGCGACATACCTGGAGCGTTGCTTTAGCTTTAAAAAGCAACAGCTCAGTTACTTGTTTCTGGGCTATGTCAAGGTCATTTTCTAGAGGTCGGGATGGGGTGCTTTTATGTCTCTAGGAGTTGCAGTTTGCTCAGGAGAGATGCCAGTTGCATCGTGCGTTGCCGCTTGAGCCTCGACCCATGTTTTATTAGTATCCCTCGTATCACTGCCTTGTGGGCTTCCCACATCAGACCTGTGTCACCATCCTGTGTGTCATTCGTGTGAAAATAATGTCTCATCTCCCGCTCCACTTCCTTTAGCACCTCCAGGTCCTGCAGGAGGCCCTCATTTAGTCTCCACGGTTTTACTTGTGCCATAGCGCAATCAGAGGGGGTGTTCCGCAGCAGCACAGGGGCGTGGTCCGACCAGGTGATAGGTCCTATGGTGGTGTCTTTGATTGTGTGTAGCTGTCTGTGAGGGATCAAAAAGTAGTCTATCCGTGAATACTTTTGATGTGGGTGTGAGTAAAATGTATAGTCGTGTTCGTCTAGGTGAAACAGGCGCCAAGCATCTATCAACTGTGCTGTATGAAGGGATTTAAGGATTCGGTTGCGAGTACTCAGAGGATTGGTCGACGATCTCGTCGATGTATCCTCAGTTTGGTATAAGGGGATGTTAAGGTCTACTCTAACAATTAGCTGACCTTCAGAGTAGTTCATTAGTTGAACTAGGTGACGTTTAAAGAAACTGCCCTGATGATCATTGGGGGTGTAGAAATTAGCAAGGATCAGCTTCACACCTCCAATTCAACCCTTAAGAAAAAGGTAGCGATCCGAGGGGTCTGTTAGAGTGTCAAGGTTTACCCAGGGTACTCTTGCTGCTATTAGGATGGATACTCCCCTTGACTTAGCTTCAGAATATGTGGAACGATATACTGTAGGGTAGTGTCTGTTCTTAAGTATGGGGATTGTGTTGTAGGACGACATGAACATGTAGACATTGCATATCATGGAGTAGCATTCGTCTCTTCTCTAGGGTGTTTAGCCCTTTGGCGTTTAGCGAGACTATGTGAAGGTCACCCATGTTCGTGAAGCAAGGTGGGGGTAGCAGGGAAGGGGTGGTCTCAGAAAATCGGTAGGGTACCCGAAGAATGGGGGAGACTACTGTGTAGAAATCGTAAAAAAGGGGAACAGGTTATAGCAAGAAAAAGGCAGCAGATATAGAGGGAGAAAGAGAATGCCTCCTAGGAGGGGAGGTAAGGGTTAGAGCCAGCCACTTAACAAGTGGCTATCTAAAGGTACTAATAGAGTCTCTATGCTCTGGTGCTCCCCAGTTAACGGCTAGGAACTGAGCGTAGTCCTAAGTGGGGCGTTGGTTAGACAGTGTCGGGAAGAAAAGGACCCGAACCTATCCACCCCCCCATTAACAACATCTAAAACATGGTGTGTCAGTGAACGGTAAAGAGACATGCAAATAACAATAAAAATAATTAACATGTTAAGCCAAAAAACATAAACATAGACACAAGAGCAGTCAAACTGAAATATCAACCGGCATACTGTATATTATGAAAGCAGAGTCACATGCCAGCCTGAAGCCTGGCCTGCTTCTAGATTCCCATTATTATGCCCTTCCAGGGACATCCTGGTCTCTCCCCTTCTCCTGCGTGCTGTTTCATCATTCCTCCAGTGGGGTCGGGCTCCTCCACGTGACTCCCAGGAACCCCTCTGGTGCAGCAGCAGTAAGATGTTGCATTGCGAGGTCCATGACTCGGGGGGAGGTGAGCTTAGCGGATGCAAACTGTCCCTCTCTCCCGAAATGCCTCCCCTCTCTTCACCCCTCCCCATGCAACCGGTCCCACTACTCCGGGGGAACCCCCCTGTACTGCCCCGCCCATCCCGCTGTGCCAGTGCCAGTCTCAGCCTGGTGACGATTTTTGGACAGCAAAGGTCCAAAGAAGCCCACACGATTGAATTGTCTGACGGATTTGTTCCGTTGGACCTTTGTTGTCAAAAAGTCTGGTCATGTGTACGTGGCATAACACTTCAAATCTAAACTGCATATAATTTAGATTGATTAACTTTAACATCTTATGGCCTTTAAAAGGAATGATTTTATTCACCCAAATGACCTACCTTGCACCACATTAACTATGCTCTTATGTTAATTTATATACTGTAGATACAGACACTTAGTATTATTCAGCCTGTTGTCGTTAAACCTATGACGTGGTATGCATACCACCAAAACCATTTTTTAAATGTCCTCATGCAAATTGATTTAGTCTTTATTTTAACAGAGATGGAAAGGACAATTTTTGCTATATGCAATAGTATTGTTGTGCAATGAATGTATTTTTTTAAATAATGCTGATGGTGGCTGCCCAGTGGGCAAGTTTTTTTTTTAAATCAGTTTTTGGTGAAACCAATTATGTTATTTAATCTATATTGTAGATATTGAAACTCTCTTATTATTTAGTTCTGAGAATACTGATGCAGCCAGTTATCTGGACAATTGTATAAATAACTATATAAATATATATATATATATATATATATATATATGGCAATAGACTTTACAAATCACATCTTTTTTAATATTAATAATATTGATAGCAGTCTTCACACAATATGACTCGTTTGGCTGTTCACACAAGCTTCTCCAAAGACTGTACAATGTGCAGAAGTCTCCTTCCTATTATTTCCCCTTCTGGTCGATTGTTCTTAGCCTCTAGTGTTAGGTTGTTTTCTTAGTTGGTGAATGTTAACTCCCTTGGTCAAATGTTCTTGTAGCTTTTTTTCTTTTGGGACTGAATGCTAAGGAATGTTACAGTCACTCTGGAAAAGGCAACATGAAACTATTACAACATGAAACTATCACACCAGGGGCGTGCGGTGAGGTCAGTGGCTGGTGAGGCACTGGTCAGTATCAGAGCAAGATACACACAAGTTACATAAGCCGTGAACGTTAGAGCGAGAGCAATAGTTCTTTTTTTTTTTTTTTTTTTTATCTTTATTTATTAGTTTTTCCATCAATATAAAAATTATCAAAAAATTCATTGTACGCATTTACACACATTTCTTATTACATTCTTATTCTATACCCTCTCCCTCTTGACCCTAAATACCCTTCCATCTTCCCCCTCCCATCCCTCCCCCCTCCCCTTCCTGGCCAGTTTCTCGTGGGATTCAGAAATGATTTGTCTATTTCAATCCAGGGTGCTTGTCTTTAGTGCTATTGTGTTATTTCCTCCACGTATCGCCATGATTTTTTAAAATTTTTCCAGAGATCCCACTTCCCCTTCCCGACCTCTATTGCTATTGGATCCTCTCCCCCTTCCTCATAACATTCCAAATATTGTATCTCATTTACTCGGGAGATCCATTCCTGTATTTTTGGGCTCTCCTTCTCTCGCCATTTTTTCGGTATTAAGCTTTTTGCGGTGTCAAGTAGTATGGGGATTAACGTAGATCTATATTGTTTTGTTGACCCATCTGTCCCATGAAATAAGACAGTCCATGGATCTTCTCTTACTTCCTTTTTTGTTACTACTTTTATTATGTCAATAATCCTCCTCCAATATTCTTTAATGATGGGACAGTCCCACCAAATGTGACCCATATTCCCCGTTTTCTTACATCCCCGCCAACATTCCGAGTTTTGATCGACTCCGAACTTACTCAGTCTGTCGGGGGTGACGTACCACCTTGCTAAACATTTATAATTCGTCTCTGTCAGTTTATTCCCCCCCCCCCCCATAGTGGGTTAGTTTAAATATTTTCATTCTAATTTGAGTGCTACATTGTGACCCCAACTCATTTTCCCATTTTTTGATAAATGCCGGTTCCTCCAACTCGTCCCCCTCTGAGAGTATTTTATAAATTAGGCCTATGTTGTTTTTTGATTTTGGTCTCTGACTGAGCCGTTCAAAGGGCCTTAATTCTTCTACGCCTCGTATTGGTTGGGGCAATTTTGCTACAAACTGACTTAATTGGAGAAACCGCCAAGCATCAATCCTCATGAGTTCAGTTTCCTCCCTTAGTGCTTGAAATGTGCTTAAATTATCTTTTACTAGTATGTCTTTTAATTGTGCATTATTTTTTATTATCCAATTCCCCCCTATTTCTTGTTTTCCCGGGGGAAAGTATTCATTTTCTTTTAGAAAAATTAAAGGTGAATTGTACCCCCATTTATTTTGTGTATGAGTGCGATCCCAAATTTTCAGTGCGTGTCGTGTTATTTCATGTGTGTTGGGGCCTACTATCCTATACTGTGGCGGGTTCCATATTAATCTCCCTAATTGTGCTTCGCATTGTGCATTTTCTAAGCTAACCCATCTCTTATCGTTTGCTTCTTTCGCCCACTCTACCACCCGTGAAAGAACCACTGCATTATAGTATCTTTTCAAATCCGGGGCCGCCAGTCCCCCCTGTTTTTTCCCCCTTCTTAACACCGCAAACGCTATCCTTGGCTTTTTATGTTGCCAAATAAACTTCGAAATTAATTTCCTTAGTATTTCAAAGAAGGCCGCAGGGAGTGGAATGGGCATCATTTGGAACTTATATATAATCTTCGGGACCAGAATCATTTTAACCGCGTTTATCCGTCCTAACCACGAGAGAGGGCTAAATGAGATTTTTTTTATTTCTCTCTTTATTTCCTCTATTAATGGGATATAGTTTTTCAAATATATTTTTCTGGTAGTGCTTGCGAGCCAAATTCCCAAATATTTAATCTCCTTACACCAGGGGAAGTGAAATTCTGCTCGCAATCTCTCTTCTTCCTTATAGCTGATGTTAATATTTAAAATCTCGGACTTGCTGAGGTTAATCTTCAAATTTGATATTTTACCGTACTTTTCTAACGTCCTCAGCAAGTTCGGGATTGTTATCCTAGGGTTTGTAATGAAGAAGAGCACATCGTCCGCATATGCTGCGAGTTTGTGCTCCTCCTCTCCGACCCTAATCCCCTTTATATCTGGATTGTTTCTGATCGAGGCCAGTAACGGTTCAAGAGATAACGCAAACAACAGGGGTGATAATGGACACCCTTGTCTAGTGCCATTTCCCATTTGGAACAGGGTGGATGTTTCTCCGTTGACCTTTACCGCCGCCTGTGGGTTATTATATAAGGCTTTAATCCATTGGATCATCCTTGGACCTACCCCCATCACTTCTAGGGTTTCTAACATGAGTCCCCAGTCTACCCTGTCAAAAGCTTTCTCAGCATCCATTGACAGGAATAGACCTGGGGACCCACTGTTTTTCAATGCCTGGATAAGGAGCAAAGCCCTTACCCCATTGTCCCTACCCTCTCTCTCGGGTATAAATCCGACTTGGTCCGGGTGCACTAGCTCTGTCATTTTTTCTTTTAATCTAGCCGCCAACACTTTGGCATATAACTTTATATATGTGTTTAGTAAGGCTATCGGCCTATAATTAGAGCAGAGCGTATGGTCTTTGCCCTCCTTCGGGATCAGCGTTATAGCGGCTCGCAAGGCATCTCCCCCTATTTCATATTTTGTTCCTACTCTATTTATGTATTTGCAAAATTGGGGGACTAGGATTTCCTTATATTTTTTGTAGTAGGAGATCGTAAACCCGTCAGGGCCCGGGCTTTTATCTAAAGCTGTCTCCTTTAAAGCGTTATAAATTTCCTCTTCTGTGATGGGTCTATCCATATTCTGCCCGTCGCTGTCTGATAATCGTGGTAAATTGGCTTTAAACAAAAATTCTTTAATTTTCTCCTTTTTCCCTAGACCCTGTTCCCCTTGCTGTCCTACATTATACAGAGCTTCGTAGTATTTTTTAAATACTTCCGCAATTTCCCTAGAGGTGTGAGCGATTTTCCCATTCCTGTCCTGAATTTTATCAATATAATTGATTTCTCTCTTGCTTTTCACCTGTCTCGCTAAGTATTTTCCCATTTTATTTTCCCCGTAGTATTTCTCTTTAGCTCTCCCCTCTAATGCCCTTCTTGCTTCCCGTTCATAGATGTCTTTCAGTTCCTCCCTCTTATTGATCAGTTGATGAAAGAGGTCTTGTTGTCGGCCCCTTTGTTCTTTATGCGCCTGCTCCAGTCTATGGACCTCTATCATCAATTTCTCCCTTTCCTCTGCTCTTTCCTTTTTTTTTCTTGCCCCCATGGAGACGAGGATACCTCTAACATAAGCTTTGTGTCCCTCCCATAGGGAGGCGCCCGTCACCTCATCTGTGTCATTCGTCGAGAAATAAAATTCTATTTCTTTCTGTATTGTTTCTGCACTTTTATTGTCCTGTAAGAGCTCCTTATTTAGTCGCCAAGTAAACGGGTGCCTCTGTATTCCGGGTAACCTCATCTTCATTATCACCGGGGAATGATCTGACAGGGATGCTATTCCTATCTTTGTTTCCACTACAGTCTCTAACAATCTATGTTCTACCATTATATAGTCCAGCCTAGAGTACGTTCCGTGCACTGGGGAGAAAAAAGTATAATCTTTAGTTTTGTCATGTTGTATCCTCCATACGTCTATCAGTTGGCTTTGTCTCAAACGGAGTTTAATTGTTTTCAAGCTCTTCCCGCTTATCCCCTTGGCACGGGACGTACTATCCTGTACTGGATCCATACAAAAATTAAAGTCACCCGCCAGTATTACGTCTCCTATTTTAAAATCCTTCAGTTTCCTCAAAATTTGTTTAAGGTATCTTACTGGATTTTTGTTTGGACTATACACATTTGCTAGGGTAAAGGTCTTATCCCCGAGAATCCCTTTCAGGAACAGATATCTCCCTTCCGGGTCGGTCAGCCTATCGGTCACCTTAAATTTTGTGCCTTTCTCAAACCCAATTGCCACTCCCTTGGCCCTCCTTATTGGCGAATCTCCATAGAACCAATTCGGGTAGTTATCGGAGTACAGTTTAACATTTGTGTCTAGCGTTAAGTGTGTCTCTTGCAGAAACACCACTTCTGCTTTATATTGCTGTAATTCCTTTAAGAGTTTGTATCTCTTTTTGGAGGAATTTAGACCCTTTACATTATACGACACAAACTTTATTTCTGTCATTCGAGACTACCCGAAAAAAGATAAGAAAATTTAATCTGCACCTTCTAAAACTCATATGAACCCCCTCTTCCCTTTTTTTCAACTGCCAGCAATATTTTTTCCCTCTTTTTCCTCCCACTTCCTCCCTCTCTACCCTCCCTTCCCCCCCCCCCCTTCTGGCCCATTCCTGGCCTTTGCTTTGCATAATGAGCTCTACTCCTTCTGCAAGCCCTTTCTCCCAAGGGTTGACCCTGGCTGCGGCGCCCCCCCCCCCCCCCACTCCCCTTCCCCTTGGGGAGCAGAAGTATCCTTCTACGAACCATGAGTGATAGAGCCCGATCCCCCCCCAGACCCTCCATCAGACCATCCCCCCCCTCTGCCACCCCCCACCCCCCCCCTCCATCATTGTAGGAAAGAAAAGCAATACATGAATCGCACATCATACATTCCCCCCTGTCTTCTTTTTCTTCTTTATCCCCTAGAATTACAAATCCCATGGATCTAATGGAATCATGGGAGTTGGAATTCCTAATTTATTGCAGAAGTCCTCCAGTTCATCTAGGAACTTAAGCCTAATAGATCTTCCCTCTTTCTGAACCAGGAGGGCAACCGGGAACCCCCAGCTATATCTGATATTTGCACATCTCAATTGTTCCAATAGAGGTTTTAATTTTCTTCTCCGAGCCAACGTTCCCGGAGACAGGTCTATAAAAACCTGTAACGTTGTCCCTTCATACTGAACTGATGGTAGTCCTCTAAGTTTGCTCCAGATCTTGACCTTCTCTTCGTACAGATGGAATTTAATTATCACATCTCTCGGTATCTCTTCCTTTAACCCCGGGGGTTTCCTCACTCTATGTGCCCGGTCTATTTTTATTTCTGCGCCTTCTTCTCTTCCCAGAAGGGGGTTGAATATCTTTCTAATTTTTACATCTAAGTCTTCGCCCTGTTGTTCTGGTAATGATCTAATTCTCAGATTTTGGCGTCGATTTTGGTTCTCCTGTTCCTCCATCTTATATATGATCTCCCTGTGTGCCTCCTGCATTTTCTTTGCTTGCGTTTTTAAGTCCCATATTTCTTTGGCCTGTCTTCCTGTTTGCTCTTCTACTTCCTCTACTCGCCTCAACAAATGCCCTAGGTCCGTCCTTACTGTTAAAATCTCAGCTTTGATAGTGTTTTCTAGTTTCGAGAACATGTCTTGCATTTCGCTTTTTGTTGGTATTTGAGAGGAGTCCCTTAACTCTCTTCCTCTGCTCTCCCGGTCTGAGTCCGCCTCCTCTCCGGAGGAGTCTCCCCGTGCCCCTTCAGGTTTTCCAGTATCTTTCTTTTTCTCTCTCACCCCTTTTTGATTTCTCTCTAAGCCGGGGCTTTTTTGACTTGATTCCTTCAGATATTTCTGAATAGTGCTTGTATTTAAGCTCTCCCTCGAGGCTTTTGGGTCATTCATTTTGGGGTTTCTTCCCTTCATGTTGTCTTTTATTTTTCTCCTCCCCAGGATTCCCTTTTTATTTGGGGATAAAGGGGGCCGGAGAGGGCAGAAGGGGCGAAAGGGGCGGAGCTGATCCTTTTTCTAAGTATCTTCCCAGGAAGGTGGAAGAGAAAAAAAAAAAAAAAAAAAAAACTTTGGGGATCAGTTCCTAAAATCCTCTCCACCTGCGTCTAGACATACGAATGAATATTCAACTGTTTTCACCCGCTATTTACCGTTACTCAATGCTCAATATTCCACCCTTTGTATCCTGGGCGATTACACTTTTACATCACATTAAGATCTGCTACTTTGTGGCCTGCTGTTGATATGTTATTTGTAAGAGAATAAATCACTCAGTTCTGCAGAATTCTCAATACAGCATATCATACATTCCTCTTAGTTTTTTTTTTTTTTTTCCTTAACCATAACCATAGATGATTTCAGGGGGTTTTTTATAAGGATGTTAGGTGTATATCCAAAAATGCTGGCCCTTTTAAGCGTAGCTTTTTATGATAAAGTGGTAGTATCCCTTTAGTTAACTTCAGTGAGTGTCACTGCACAGGGGTAGAGAGACAGCCAAAAAGACAACCAAAAAGAAAAGGAAGAAGGAATGCAAAACCTTGTTGTGATTTATGAACCACTTCTTCCTGGGTCCAGACTCCAGGTTCCAGGCTATACACAGTTCAGTTTCCTGATCCTGAGATCTCCTCGGATCTAATAATTTTATTTAGGCCATTAGCACAACAGTTCGTAACATTTATACAGTGAAATCATAGCAGGTGCAATCTGACCTTATCTTCGGGCTCCTTGCTTCCGTTTCTGTCACTCTCGAAGTGAGTGCCACTGGTATGGCAGAAGGCGGCAGGGGGAGGGGGGTCCCATCCGGAGCGGGTCTGTTTCCTCCGCCGTAAGCGGCGTTTTCCAGGTCTCGCTGGCTGCGCTGTGAGTGCTTAGTTTGTAGGCTGCATACTGACAGACAGGCGGGCGGGTTGGCGGATGGACGGGCGGGCGGGCAGGCGGATAGGCGAGCGAATGAATGGCCAGACGGACGGGCGGGCTAGTGAACACGGTCAGCGGTCAGCGGGGACAGGCTGATGTCATTCCGGGGTGAGACGCTCTCTCACCGCGCTCGACTCCTGCAGACATAGCGGGACCTCCTCCATCTCCTCATGTGAGCGCCGCTGTCAGGTCCCTCCCCTCTCCTCACTCACGTACGCCGCATCTCAGCTCATAAACATTGCCGTGACTCTTCTTCTAACCCCCACAAGGGTATCCAACCCAACCGAGAGCAATAGTTCTAGCACTAGACCTCCTCTGTAACTCTAAACATGTAATCTGTTAACATTTTTAAAGTGTCGCCCATGGAGATGTTTAAGTACTGAAGTTTAGCGCCATTTCACAAGTGTGCACAATTTTAAACTGTGGCATGTTAGGTATCTATTTACTTGGCATAACATCATCTTTCAGATTATGCAAAAAATCAGGTTATCCCTAGTGGTTTTATTTCTATATTCATGAAACAGTTTTTTTCCAAAAAAACGCATTTGAAAAATTGCTACGCAAATACCATTTAACATAAAAAGTGGCAACAACCACCATTTTATTCCCTATGGTGTCTGCTAAAACAATATATAGAATGTTTGGGGGATTTGAGTAATTTTGTAGCAAAAAAATTATGATTATTACATTTAGGAGAGAAGTGTCAGAATTGGCCTGGGTGGAAAGGGGTTAATTACCATAAGCAATATACAAATAATTATTATATATTGTTTTTAAGAAAATTTACTATATTTTCAAAAACTGTACTGAAGCAGGTGGTTTAATGGACAAATTACTGAAGTTTGTAGTTATAACTTCAAACCAGTAATTTAACAGTAAATAGATAAATAATAAATCATTATCTCATTTTCCCTCTTAACCACTTGCTTACAGGGCACTTAAACACCTTCCTGCCCAGACCAATTTTCAGCTTTCGGTGCTCTCACACTTTGAATGACAATTACTCAGTCATGCAACACTGTACCCAAATGAATTTTTTGTCCTTTTTTTCCCACAAATAGAGCTTTCTTTTGGTGGTATTTTATCACCTCTGGGGTTTTTATTTTTTGCGCTATAAATGAAAAAAGACCGAAAATTTGGGAAAAAAACGCATATTTCTTTGTTTCTGTGACAGAATTATGCAAATTATTAATTTTTCTTCATAAATTTTGGTCACAATTTATACTGCTACATGTCTTTGGTAAAAATAACCCAAATTAGTGGATATTATTTGGTCTTTGTGAAAGTTAGAGAGTCTACAAGGTGTGGTGCGAATCGCACAAAATTGATCACATCTGATGTACTGGTGGCCTATCTCGCTTCTTGTGACCCGAACAAGTCAGGAAAGTACAAATACCCCCCAAATGACCCTTTTTTGGAAAGTAGACATTCCAAGGTATTTAGTAAGAGGTATATTGAGCTTTTTGATGTTGTCATTTTTTTCCCACAATTCTTTGCAAAATTAAGATTTTTCATTTTTTTTTTTTTTCTCCACAAAATTGTCATTGTAATAGGTTATTTCTCTCACGTGGCATGTGTATACCACAAATG
Source organism: Lithobates pipiens (assembly GCF_037356315.1). Taxonomy (NCBI): domain Eukaryota; kingdom Metazoa; phylum Chordata; class Amphibia; order Anura; family Ranidae; genus Lithobates; species Lithobates pipiens. Next base: position 105,636,020 of record NW_027507748.1, read on the forward strand.
ACACCCCCCAAAAAATTCTGCTACTCCCCCTGAGTATTACAATACCACATGTGTGTGACTTTTTCACAGCCTGGCCACATAGAGAGGCCCAACATGCAGGTAGCGCCATCATGTGTTCTAGGAACATAAATTACACATCTAACTTGTTGACTATTTATTACACTTTTGAAGCACCAGGACAATGACACGTGACACTGATGACAGATGGCACTGATACATGGCAATGATGGCACTTATACGTGGCACTGATGACAGGTGGCACTGACAGATGGCACTAATATGTGGCACTGATGACAGATGGCACTAATATGTGGCACTGATGACGGGTGGCACTTATACGTGGCACTGATGACACGTGGCACTAATACGTGGCACTGAAACGTGGCACTGATGACAGATGGCACTAATACGTGGCACTAATATGTGCCACCGATGACAGATGGCACTAATACATGGCACCGATGACGCGTGACACTGATGACAGATGGCACTGATAAGTGGCATTGATGACACGTGACACTGACAACAGATGGCACGTGACACTGACAGGTGGCACTGATGACAAATGGCACTGATACGTGGCACTGATGACAAATGGCACTGATACGTGGCACTGATGACGGATGGCACTATGTGGCACTGACGACACGTGGCACTGACGACACGTGGCACTGACGACACGTGGCACTGGGGGCAGGTGGCACTGGGGGCAGGTGGCACTGGGGGCAGGGGGCACTGGGGGCAGGTAGCACTGGGGGCAGGTAGCACTGGGGTGGATGGCACTGGGGGCAGGTAGCACTGGGGTGGATGGCACTGGGGGCAGGTAGCACTGGGGTGGATGGCACTGGGGGCAGGTAGCACTGGGGTGGATGGCACTGGGGCGGATGGCACTGGGGCGGATGGCACTGGGGCAGATGGCACTGGGGCAGATGGCATTGGGGCAGATGGCACTGGGGCAGATGGCATTGGGGCAGATGGCATTGGGGCGGATGGCACTTTATTTTATTTTTTTTACTTTTTTTTTTCCCCCCACAGGCAGAACGGCTGCCGCTGCAGCCGTTCATCTCTCCCCTCTCCCCTCCTCGCACAGACAGTGCGAGGAAGGAGAGCGGCGCCGAGAGATGATCTCATATGTTTACATATGAGATCATCTCCCATTGGACACGCCGATCACGCTGTAAACGGCCGCTGTGATTGGCCGTTTACAGCGATCTGTGTTTGCCTGTCCCCGGGGGACACGGCGAACACAGAGCTTCCGCGATGCGCGCCCGCGGGGGCGCGCATTGCGGAAGTAAACATCGGGCCGTCCAGGGACGACCGCCCGGACGAATGCGCCTGCTCTACGGCCGTCATTCGGCCATAGGGCGGGCGCGAGGAGGTTAACTGTGTGTGAAAAACATGGGATTGTGGGTAAATCTTGTACACATAAACACGTTTTTCTAATTAAGAGGGCTGGGCTGGAAGGGAGCATTTATCTTTTATACACATGCCCCTTCTATGACACTGCAGTCAGAGGCGTGCCTCCACTGCAGCATTTTTATTGGACAGCTTGGGCTAATTGTACTTTGCCATTGGTCCAAGACTCCAAGCTGTCCATTGAGCTTGGTGCCTTTGACAAGAAGTAAGGAGAGGCTCTGTGAGCTCCTCCTCTCAGTCTGCTGCAAACAGAGTGTGCCAGCTTGTATTTAAACTGTCCGCTCTGTATGTAGCTTCTGACAGGCTGCAATTTGTGACCTCGGCTATGACCCTCAAAGCTCAATTTTTTTTTTTTATGTTAATGGCAGATAAGGCTCTGCCTTACCTGCCTCCCCTGACTGCATGTCGGTGGGACTTGTCATGTGATTTGACAGTTCCAAATCTCATGAAAAGTTGCACCCCATTGGCGGCAACAAAACTGTTCATATTGCAGCGATTATGAAAAAGGTTCCTGCACTACTTTTTACCAATTTTTTCTGCAGCTTGCATAGACTTGAAACCAGCAAGTGCAAATCGCACTGAAGTAGCGCAATTTAATTGGAAACTGAAAAAACGTTATTAACCACTTCAGCCCCGGACCATTTTGCTGGCCAAAGACCAGACCACTTTTTGCAATTCGGCACTGCGTCACTTTAACTGACAATTGCGCAGTCATGTGACGTGGCTCCCAAACAAAATTGATGTCCTTTTTTTCTCATAAATAGAGCTTTCTTTTGGTGGTATTTGATCACCCCTGCAGTTTTTATTTTTTGAGCTATAAACAAAAATAGAGCGACAATTTTGAGAAAAACACATTCTTTTTTACTTTTTGTTATAATATATATCCCCCAAACATATATAAAAAAAAACATTTTTTCCCCTCAGTTTAGGCCGATACGTATTCTACTAAATATTTTTGGTAAAAAAATCGCAATAAGCGATTATTGATTGGTTTGCGCAAAAGTTATAGCGTCTACAAAATAGGGGATAGATTTATGGCATTGTTATTAATAATTTTTTTTTTTACTAGTAATAGCGGCGATTTTTATTGTGACTGTGACATTATGGCGGACACATCGAACATTTTTGACACATTTTTTGGGACCATTGCCATTTATACAGCAATCACTGCTATACAAATGCAGTGATTCCTGTGTAAATTACACTGGCAGTGAAGGGGTTAACCAGTGGGTGGCAGTGTAGGGGTTAAGTGTTCCTAGGGGTGTGTTACTAACTGTTGGGGGCTGGGCTTTCTTTTAGTGAATACTGATCTCTGCTCCAATCACATGGAGCAGAGATCAGCATCACTTGTTGCTAGGCAGAACGGGGAGATGCTGTTTACAATGGCATCGCCCAGTTCAGCCGCCCGTGAGACGATCGCGGGTATGCCCGTGGCGATCGAGTCCGCGGGACCCGCGACCGGACTCACGGGGGTCCCGACCAGCACGCGAGTGCGCCTGCGCGCTCGCGGTGGCAGGGCGGCATTTAAGATTGGACATACCTGTACGGCAATATGCCTGCCCATGCCATTCTGCCGATGTACATCGGCGTGCGCTGGTCTGGGAGTGGTTAAAAGCCGCACGTTGTGAATGGGGGCTAAATCTATTATTAGTTAAACTTGCATGAATATTTTTATAAATAGACCTCTAAGATTTAAAAATATTTTTTTTTCTTGAGGAACTCTACATATCCCTCATATAAAGTTGTTATTGCTGTCCTCCTTAGGGAGATTCATTCTCTCTATTTATCCTGTTCACCAATGTCAATGGGGATAAATGTTTGGGTAGATACAACATTTTGGGGTGGCCAGTAGGGATAGTTGAATGGTTCAGCCCAAGCATAAGTTCGGGCCGAACTTTCGTTGTTCGGTCGTTCAGCGAAAAGCCGAACACACTGGTAATTTGACTGTTTGTTCAGCCCCCCCGCACCGACCACAATGCATTGCAGCACTGAACGGTGCATTGCAAACACTGAAGCAGTGGAAGCTTCAGCCAATCAGGGCACAGAGCACTGTCAGAGTCATGATTGGACTTTGTCATCATGACTTTATCCAATCATGGCTCATTATTCTTTCAATGGCAGCCATTTTCAGTGTGATTTCGGCATGGGATGAGATAGAACAGGGCTCTGTTCAGTGCTATTAGTTAGTTAGTGTGCTAACTCTGAGGAAGGGGGTGCACCCCCAAAACGCTTTAGTGGTACCCCGTATTCTGTGCATGTCCATGCACTGTTTTTATGGTCTTTTGTCAGTTGCATTTTGTGAGTACCCACTTTTATATAAAAATTTCTTATTATTAAATTATCTTTGGTAATGCACTAGGTGTGCGCGCTTTCCATTTCTGTTTTTCTTGTAGTTAGTGTGCTATACTGTGCTATTTTGCCTGAATTGTCAGTGTACAATATTAGTTTAGTGTCAGTCTAGGGATAGTGTGAGTGTAGTGAGGAGGACCATCTTTCAGCTTTGCATAGTGTGCAGCTAGAGTAAGGACAGCTCAGATAGTTTCACTGTAGTGTAGTGAGACCGTGTCATTCATACATTAGTGTAGATTAGGGACAGCTCAGATAGTTTCAGTGTAGTGTAATGAAATCAAATTAGTGTATAGCTAGAGTAGGGACTGTTCAGATAGCGTCAGTGTAGGGATGGTTGAACACTGTCTATTCGATTATGTCACTGTCAGTTTAACTCCATTTACTTCTGTGTGCGTTACTGCCAGTTTAACGTCATTTACTTCTGTTTGCGTTACTGCCAGTTTAACGCCATATCGTTTTGTGTGCGTTACTGCCAGTTTAATACCATATTGATTTGTGTGCATTACTGCCAGTTTAAGGCCATATAGTGTTGTGTGCGTTACAGACAGTTTACACCATATAGTTTTGCATGCATTACTGCCAGTTTAATGCAATATAGTTCTGTGTGCGTTACTGCCAGTTTAATGCCATATAGTTTTGTGCATTACTGACAGTTTAATGCCATTTACTTCTGTATGCATTACTGCCAGTTTAACGCCATATAGTTTTGCATGCATTACTGCCTGTTTAACTCCATATAGTTCTGTGTGCGTTACTGGCAGTTTAACATTATATAGCTCTGTGTGCATTACTGCTAGTTTAACGCCATATAGTTTTGCGTGCGTTACTGCCAGTTTAACGCCATGTAGTTCTGTGTGCGTTACTGCCAGTTTAAAGCTATATAGTTTTGTGCATTACTGCCAGTTTAACGCCATTTACTTCTGTGTGTGTTACTGCCAGTTTAACGCCATATAGTTTGGCGTGTGTTACTGCCAGTTTAACGCCATATAGTTCTGTGTGTTACTGCACATTTGGCACATCATATTGCAGTATATTATAGTGTATCCGTGGAGTGTGTCTGTGTAGTGTGAGTACTCAAATTAAGTGCACCAAACACCTCTTTACATTGATTAAAGTCTATCTACAGCCAGTTTATGCCATATAGTTTTGCGTGCATTACTGACAGTTTAACGCAATATAGTTCTGTGTGCGTTACTGCCAGTTTAACGACATATTATTTTATGTGCGTTGCTGCCAGTTTAACGCCCTATAGTTTTGTGTGCATTACTGCCAGTTTAACACCATATTGTTTTGTGTGCATTACTGTTAGTTTAACGCCATATCATTTTGCGTGCGTTACTGCCAGTCTAAAATGATATAGCTCTGTGTGCGTTACTGCTAGTTTAACGCCATATAGTTTTGCATCCATTACTGCCAGTTTAACGCCATGTAGTTCTGTGTGCGTTACTGACAGTTTAACGCTATATAGTGTTGTGCGTTACTGCCAGTTTAACGCCATTTACTTCTCTGTGCGTTACTGCCAGTTTAACGCCATAAAGTTTGGCGAGTGTTACTGCCAGTTTAACGCCATATAGTTCTGTGTGTCACTGCACATTTGGCGCATCATATTGCAGTATATTATAGTGTATCCGTGGGGTGTGTCTGTGTAGTGTGAGTACTCAAATTAAAGTGCACCAAACACCTGTTTACATTGATTAAAGTCTATCTACATTTGCTTATAAGCACCGCCCCCTCCCTCCCTCACCATCTGCTGCGCATGCTTCGCAGACTCATCCCTTTTATCCCAAAGAATGACAAAGCAGTGGTAGTTGGAACAATCATTAATTCACGACTGGACTACGCAAACTCGCTTTACATAGGATTACCACAATATCAACTTGCGCGATTACAACTGATCCAAAACACGGCGGCAAGGCTGATAACAGGAAAAAAAAACTGGGAATCCATTTCTCCTTCACTGAGGAGCTTACATTGGCTAACCGTAAAAAATCGGATCACGTTCAAGACCCTTTGCCTCACCCACAAATGCGTGCATAGAGAAGCTCCGCAATACCTAATGGAGAAAATAAATCATTACACACCAAACCGCAGTCTTCGATCAGCCAACAAAAACCTCCTCCTCGTGCCCAAAGCCCGGTATAAATCCAAGGGTGATCGGAGATTCGCTGTCCAAGGGCCTCGGCTATGGAATTCTCTACCAATCAACATCTGCCTGGAAGAAAATCACCTGGCTTTTAGGAAAAAACTCAAGACCTTCCTCTTTTAGCAGATGATCAAAGCTCGCCACAGCGCCTAGAGGCGATTCAGTTCGCATTGTGCGCTATATAAGTATTTCATTCATTCATTCATTCAATAATGTTTGGGACAAAAACAAGGAGAGGCAGATGTTCCCTTGGCAATGTAAGGGGGCCAGCAACAAATGTGTCCACAGACAAAGGTGGACGTGGTGGTCAGTCTTCAAGCAGGACATCATTTCCTCTGTTTAGTGAGTTTGCCCGTGCTATCCTTCCACAGCATGCAGAGGAGGTGGTCAACTGGCTTACTAAACCTTCCTTATCCTCCTCACCCTCTGTCAGGCAAGCTGCAATGTATTGCCAAGTTTTCTCCAGTGGTAATGATGAAGATGGAGGAGATGGAGATGATGATGATGAGGTCACTGATGCGACTCGGGTGCCAGATAGAGCAGAGGAGGAAACTGAAGGTGAGGCAGCACAACCCCGAGGAGGTCGACAGCAAGCAAGAGTAGAGAGCAGCTACCCTATTCCATCACATTCTGCAGCTGTTATCTCCCGACCCACTCCCCAAAGCTCAGCTGTCTGGGCCTTTTTCAGCACATCTACAGCAGATCGCACTGTTGCTATCTGCAAATTGTGTCTTGGGCACATCAAACGAGGCAAAAACATCAACCATTTGGGTACCAAATGCTTAAGCCATTTAACGTCCAACCACTCAGCCTGTTGGCAAGAGCACCTAAAAGCCACACAAAAGGGGCACAAATCGGTCCCTCCTCCTCCTTACCCACTTCAGCAGCAGAAAAAAAATACAGTCCCTGCCACCCACATGCCCAGTGTCTGAATTCAAACTTGTCAAAGCTGTTGGCTCTCCAACTTCTGCCTTTCAGCCTGGTTGATTTTGCCCTGTTCCGTGAATTCGCACAATGTGCTATACCACAATGGCAGTTTCCCAGTCACTGCTACTTTTCACGTAAGGCCGTTCCATCTCTCTAACATTACGTGGAAGGGAATGTTCTGGCATCGTTGGACAAGGCAGTCAGATGTAAAATCCACCTTACTGTTGACATGTGGTCAAGCAAGCATGGGCAGAGACGATATATTTAGTTCACAGCACACTGGGTAAAGCTGCTTGCAACTTGAAAGAATGCAGGACAGGGCTCAGTGCTGCAGGTTGTTGTGCCCCCACATCTCCATACAGCTAGTGGTGATGATGCCACCTCCGCCACCTCCATAGAATTGTCCCATGAACATCAGGTACCCCCTAAGCATTCAAAGGGCTATTCCCAGAGTCAGGCTAAAAGGTGCCATGCAGTGATTTTTGATGTTGGTGTGTTTAGGGGACAGGAACCACACCGGAGCAGAGATTCTTGCATCTCTGCAGGGACAGGCCCAGGGGTGGTTCACACCATGCCAGCTGGAGCCAGGAATGGTGGTGTCCAATAATGGCTCAAATCTCCTCTCCGCCCTTTGACAGGGAAAGTTGACACATGTGCCATGCCTGGCACATTTCCTCAATTTGGTGGTGCAACATTTCCTAAGTACATACCCAGGGTTGCAAGATGTACTAAAGCAAGCCAGAATAGTCTGTAGCCATTTCAGGTGGTCATACACAGCCAGTGCTCGAATGGCTGAAATTCAGAGGGAATTCCACCTGCCCATAAACTGTCTGATTTATGACATGCCCTCCAGGTGGAACTCAACTTTGGGAAATCTGCAGTGGCTATATATGCAGCAGAGGGCCATCAACGTGTACCTAGGCCAGTACGACAGGCTCAGGCCACCTTGGCTTTTTTCCCCCACGTCAATGGCTGATCGTTAAGGATGCATGCACTGTATCGTCATCATTTAAGATGGCCACAAGGATGGTGAGCAGTGACAGTGCATGCATCAGTGACACAATCCCTGTTGTGTTCCTGCTGGAGCAGACAGCATTATGGACAGGGCACTGGAGGCAGAAGAGCAGCACAGCAGGAGGAAGAGGAGGACTTCCTTTCCTCTCAAGGCCCACTTTATTCAGACACCATAATTCCTATGTCACAGAGCACACAGGAGGAGAGAGGGGAGGAAGATGAGAAGGAGGATTCCGGCACTTTCATAGGCTTCGAAGAAGCGGAAGAAATGTGTAAATTTGTAAGCGATGGCTTTCCAACCCCAGGACGCTTGGGAGTAGTATGTGGCTGGGAGGAGGAAGTTCCAAATGCTATCATCCTAAGTGACCCTGAGGAGTCTGGTTCTCAAACCTCCTCAAATTTGAAGCGCCTGGGCAACCTCATGCTTCAAAGCCTTTGAAAGGACCCAAGAATATATGGCATAAAGGAGAAGGATGATTACTTGGTTGGCAACCCTCCTTGACCACCATTATAAGGGGAAGGTAACGGAACTCATCCCATTCCCACAGAGAGTGCAGAAGATAAAATCTCTTAAGGACATATTAAGAGGATTTTATTGAATCTGTTTCCTGACTCCAGTAGGTTACAGTGTCATGGAAAACTTAGTTTTGAGTTTTCTGTTGGTCAAGAGAGGAGCGTCTGCTTAAGTCAGGCATTTTGGAAATTTTTTAGTGCTCACCACCCAGGGCTGTCAGCTTCCACATCCCATCGGCAGCATCTGTATCACATGGTGGACAATTACTTCTGGGCCAAAACAGAGATGGAGAGCTTTCCAGCTGATGATCCACTGACTTACTGGGTCATGAGAATAGACCACTGGCTAGAACTTTCCCAGTATACTATTGAGTTGTTGGGCTGCCCTGCATCCAGCGTGCTTTCAGAATGGGCATTCGGCGCTTCGTTACTGATCATAGAACGCATCTGTCCACAGAATCTGTGGACCGTTTGACTTTTATAAAAATGAATTAGTTGTGGATTACCAGCTATGAATCCCCTAATGCCAATGTCACTGATTAAGACTTTTTGGCATGTGGAATCTCTGCAGGACTTCGGGGCTGCCTAGCTTTGAGGGTGTTCAATCATTTCATCTGGAAGAATGTTTTCATGGGCACAATTAACACCCACACTCATTTCAATAATTTTTTTTTTGTTTGACAGGTGCATATCATTGCAATTTTTGACAGCAAGGCCAATTCATCAATAGTACCGCTATAGGGTTACGGTGGGAAGGCGCTCCCGACACCCAAAGACCAATTTTTCTGCACCTATTTGACAGGTTCATGCATAACATTGCAATTTTCTGAAGCAAGGCCAATTCTTGCTTCCATCAAGAGTACCTCTATAGGGTTTGGGTGGGAAGGCACCCCAACACCCAAAGAGTAATTTTTCTGCACCTGTTTGACAGATGCATATCATTGCAATTTTTTACAGCAAGGCCAATTCTTGCTTTCATCAAGAGTACCTCTACAGGGTTACGGTGGGAAGGCGCCCCCGACACCCAAAGAGTAATTTTTCTGCACCTGTTTGATAGGTGCATATCATTGCAATTTTTAATGGCAAGACCAATTCTTGCTTTCATCAAGAGTACCTCTATAGGGTTACGGTGGGAAGGCGCTACCGACACCCAAAGACCAATGTTTACGCACACGTTACTTCTATCCAAAGTCAAAGTGACACCAGAATGTATCCAAAAAATGTCCAATCTTGTTCACAGTGCACTACATTGTGGCCTCATCGTATACACAGGCTCCCCAGCTGTTGCTGAGCAAAATAAAGACAGCTTGCAGGGAAAATTTCATATTTTTTGTTATTATTATTATTATAATACCGGATTTATATAGCGCCAACAGTTTACGCAGCATTTTACAATATAAATGCTTTATAAATTCAAATATTGCTGCAGCAGATTCTAGACATGGTACAGATCTGCCACTTTACAGGTAGACTAAGGGGACCCCCCAGACACTATATTGGAAGGAATTCTTCATTTTTATGCTTTCACTTTAAAAATAAAAATAAAACACTGCTCATTTAAAAATTGCGTTTTTCACAAACTTTTTTTTTTACTGATACTTGTCCCCCAGGGCAGGACCCGGACCCTTATAACCATTGTATGCCCAATTATTGCATATAAGCCTCCAAAATGGGCACTTTTGATTTTTGATGTTCGGGTCTCATTGATTTTAATGGGGCTTGTCATTTGGGTCCGAATTTTCACGATGTTCGAAAGTTCTGGTGCGAACCAAATAGGGCTCCGTTCAGCCCATCCCTAGTTTCCCGTAGAATAGGAATAGAGGGTAAATCTTCAACTGTAACTTGTGACTGTGACAATTCTCTAAGCCCTTGTACACACGCTCGGACATTCCGATGGAAAATGTCCGATAGGACCATGTTGTCGGATAATCCGACAGTGTGTGGGCTCCATCGGACTGTTTCCGTCAGAGTATCTGACGGACCAAGTTTTCCAGCTGGGCTATAAAATTTTCCCACAACATGATCCGATCGGACTTCGATCATGTGTAGAGAATTCCGATCGGACAAAGTGCCACGCATGCTCAGATCAAATTCCTAGACCAAAGCTATTGGCTACTAGCCTGAACGTAGTCCCATCCTAACGAAATAACGTCATCACGTTAAGTACGATTGGATTTTCTGACAACTGTGTGTATGCAACAGTTTCGGACAAAATCTGTCGGACAAAATCCGACGGATTTGGTTGTCAGAATGTCCGACCGTGTGTACAAGGGCTAAGAAGGGATTTCCCTCACTTTGAAAAGATATCCTCTTGCTTCCTGTTCAGTCTGCCGGATGAAAACGAAGGACACAAATCTGATAGTGTTTTTTTTCATCCTCCCCTACCCTATCCACAATTATAAGAAAAGTTTTGGCTTTGGATATACATTAGGTAGATCTCTTATCTTGAATCAGCTGGTGTTATTCAACATGGAGCTGTATTTCCATAAAGTTTTATTACTCCAGACACTATAGTATATTGGATGTCTAAGTGCATATGATGCTTAGGTTTAAAAATGGGCTCTTATGATTTTTTGTTTGAGGTCGGTATCATGAGTTTTAATAATTTTCAGTTATAAATATGGTTAGCGAACAATCTCATTCTTAAAACAAAATAAAACTCATGGTAATTTTTTGTTAAAGGACACCTCCGCTGCTAATTTATTTTTTGTACTAGTGGGCTACATGACCTGCCAATTGCCTGCTCACATTAATAAGCGACCACTACTTGGTGTGACTCCCCCTCCCTTCACAAAGTGTCACTCTCCTGTGGGTGAACTACCCAATTTTTATAATTTTTTTACAAAATAGACAATCTTTTGAGGTACATCTATTATTTAGCTTTGTAAAGTGCATGGTAAATGTACAGAACTACAGAACCGGGAAGTGGCGTCTTTAAGGTAGCACATATACATATACAATACAGCAACGTGAAGCTGAATTTCTAGGTGGAGTTGGTCTTCACAGCATATGTAAGAAATGGACCTTACTGATATGTTAGTTATTTTAAAAGAATATACTACACATGGATTTATTTAGTAGGGCAGATAGTATGGGGTGACATGAAAAAAGTTTAGCAACCATTAACCACATACAGATGACCGATTGCATGGGATAGATCCCAGCCCACTGCTGTTTTGCTATCTTCCACTGTTTTGCACAACCTACTCCTTTATTTGGTGTTCACTATGTTTTATTGCTTGGCTTATTATATTAAAATATGACTCTTGCGTTTTGACAGGGGGAGCACTCGATACCGCGGAGGAACTCTTCCTGCAGAGAGAAGGTAGGGGATGATGCTGTCCATCACTTCCGAATCCCCCATCTATCCCGTAAAGAAAAATCGTGCTTTCTTTTCAAAGACAAAAAAAATGACACTGTGACTTAAAATATACTGTGTTATAATGTACCACTTTACGTGCCAGGAACGCATTTGTTCTATTTTTTCTAACTATGATAAATTTTAGCCAAAGGTATAATTTAATTGAAAATGAATGTTGCCATAAAAACACTACTTTCATTTTGGTGACAGTAGTTATCAGGACAAGTACAGAGAATAAAGTGTCCCTAACAGGGACACAGAAAATAATACGAATCTGACAGACTCTATCCCAAAAAATATATATATAAAATGACTTTTAATACACTTTAATTGTGCCCCAATTGCTACTAAAGTACCCCTGCCTGAATCATTTTTGTAGATAAAAAAAACATACAAGTTTGGCAGCTGACATTTTATTTTTTTATGAAATTGTATCTTAAAAATTAATGGGTAAAAGGCAAGAAATTCGGCCTATATATGAACTAGCATATACCAGTATTTTGGACATTATGTAATAGAGCACAGGCAATGTTTAACAATTTTGTCAGCAGAAATGTAACATAATGGTTTGCTGTATATATGTCTTTGTAAATATACACAGATCCTACCTTTGCAGTGGATTTCTATCATATGGTCTTTGTATAGGGTTGTCATCCCCCATATTATCACATTGCTGATGCCATCTTTTTATTTGAAAAACTAAGTGAAATCAATACGTAAGTAAATCAGTGGATTGCTCATGCTATCCAAATGTGCAGTTTGCCATAAGACTTCACAGCTATCAGTCAAGTACACAGTCTGTTCTTTCTTTTTTAATCAATGACAAGCTGGCAGGCGCCACGGCTGTATGTACATCTGAGCAGTTACTTATGTACAGGGACTGATGAGTGCCCCAGATGCAAACTGTCTGGCATATCTGTCCCTGTACATAAGTAACCACTTGGATGTCCATATAGCCACAGTGTCTGTCAACCAGTCATTGATTTGCATGCTGCTGGTCACAGCTATATGCAACTGCTTTTGACTCCCAGGTGCAGAAATATGCTGAATTCTCTCGGCCCTTTGCATCCATATGAATAAGCCCTAAATCCTAGTACACACTAGTAGTTTTTTTTTTTTTCATTCAACCCGGGAGAGCTGAACAAAAAAAACGTACAGCTCAGGAGGAGCGGCAGTACTAACTATAAAGTATTAGTACAGTAATCTCCCCTGTTGTGCTATTGTGTTCTGACAGGGGGATGCCCCCCCCCCCCACCAGATCACTCCAGTCTGCGATCCCAACCATTGGTGAGAGCGATGATCGGGAGCTGATTAGCGCACCTTTTTCAGTCATGCCCCTTCGACAGAAGTTGGCCTGATTGCAGTACACACGGGCCGAATGTTGGTTAGTTTCTATTGAATTGGCCGATGCCACCTGACATTCGGCCTATATGTACAAGGCTTAAAGCAGAGTTCTGCTTAAAAAAAAAAATACAAATACTGCAGCTGCTGGCTTTCAATAGTCAGACACTTAACTGTCCCAGGGTCCAGCGATGCGGGGAAATGAAGCCCCGCTCGTCTCCCCCTCCTCTCTGTGGCACGCACTGCAAATGCCTGAGCCACGCATTACGCTGTGACTGGCCGGGCAATCATCTGGGGCCGGGAGAGGTGATCTTCCTTCTGGCGCCACGGTGCCCCGGGAGGAAGTGGGAGCTGGAACCCTCTAAAAAGAGAGTTTCCGCCCCCCCCCAAAAAAAAATTACATGCCAAATGTGGCATGTAACGGAAGTTCCATTTTTGGGTCACACTCCACTTTAAGTGTCAAAATGAGAGTGTCTAATTGAGTCATCCCACAGTTTGGTTTTATTCAGCATCACTATTATGCCGTGTACACACGACTGGACTTTCCGGCAGACTTGGTCCGAAGGAATTAATCCGTCGGACAATCCAATCGTGTGTGGGCTAGTCTGATCGTTTTTTGAAGAATAAATCTGACGGACCTAGAAATAGAACAAGTTTCAAATCTATCCGACGGACTTAATTCCGATGGACTAAAATCGAGAAAACCGTTTGCCTGCGTGCTGGTCCGACGGACCAAATACAACACAAGGGAAGCTATTGGCTACTGGCTATTGAACTTCTTTGTTTAGTCCCATTTAAGTTATCACGTTCAAAACTACCGGACTTTCAAACAGACTTAGTCCGTTCGTGTGCGCAAGTCCGTTCGTACGGAAAATCCGTCGGAACTCAGCCGAAAGTCCGTCGAGAAGACCATCGGACCTAGTCTGCCGGAAAGTCTGGTCGTGTGCACGGGGCATTAGAGTATTTATGACAGCCAAAAGCTTTGTCAAGCCCTCAAAAGAACAGTAACTCTTAGGAAGTGTACAGCAATCACCTTTTGTTGTTGAGACTGCACAAACGAATGAAAAGTCAAATATGATTTGTTGCTCCATCATTGTTAAATCAGATCTAAAGCCAATCAATGCCTTTGTCTCAACTAGGACAAAGTAGTGAAAATGAGGATAGCAACTGGGAATGGTTGGTTAGAGTATTACTTTATGTTATGACTGACAACACAACAAAAAAAAATGTTCTCAAGCTTTGTACATTTTATAAATCGTTGTTATTACTACCTTTTATATATCCGTATTAGTATTATATTTTTCAGTGTATGCTCACTGCGAATGTTTTAGTGCACATGACCCAATTTTATTTTTTGTATCCTGGTAGGCATGCTTGTGTTTTGATCTTGGGTACCCTGATGGTCTTTAGAGGCTATCAGTCTGTATTGCCTAAATCTGTTGTGATAAGATGTTGTACACCACAGAGGCCTTGTATAATAAACTGTGATTATGACATATGTGCAAAAACCGTAACCCCAGCCTTTCATTATTAATGCTAACAGATAACCTATTAAATGCTACCAATCTGCTGTAGTGAATTTTGTATACTAATATACTAATGCTTTATTAATACTGTGATGTATTCTAAGAGATGATGCAAATGTAAAAAGCCTTGTAAAGGAGTTATGAAATGCTGTATGCAGACTTGCCTCCTCTTTGTAAATACCATATTGCATTAAAGCCAAAGTGCAGTAAAAAAAAAAAAAACAACAACAAAAAAAAAAAACCCAGAAGAGTCAGTACATAAATTACAGCCATAAATTAAATTATGACATAAATTACAGCAAGTATGATGTGTCCTTTGTGCTGGTGTCTGTTCTTTTAGTTGAAATCCTGCTCTGTTTGTTTCCCACCTCCACCTTAGCTGTATTAATCTCCATGGCACCAGAAGATTATGGTGGCGAGGGGGGTCTTGGATAAAGGAAGATTTCAACTAAAAGAAGAGATATCACCACAAGGGACACATTATACTGAATGTAAATTATGTCCCATGGGCTGATTTTTCATTTTTCTATTTTGGCTGCATTTAGGCTTTAGCACTAGAAATACAAGATTTATGTTATAACATATACTGTATACTGTGCCACAAAATTCTCAGTAAAAACCCTTTAGAAATATTGTATAAGAATAGTATTCTACTATTTGTGTTGGTGTTGGTTTGTATTTGTGTGGTTAGAAAAGGATAGATCAGCTCATGTATGTGCCATACATGAAAGCACATTTAGTCCTACTAAATCGAACACTGCAAAAGTGTGGTTACTGTGTGCAATTAAAATCTGATTGGTTGCCAGGGTAGTTGCAATTGGAACACTTTGATCTGTTTATGTAATAATCCTATCAGTGTTTGGTTTTAACCGTCAGGGTATCCTGCAGGGGCGGATTGACAACTCATGGGGCCCCCGGGCAATAGGAGATTATGGGGCCCCCAGGCAATCAGAGATTATGGGGCCACACAGTAGACACAAACACACAAACACACAAACACACACACACACACACACACACACACACACACAGTATACAATCACACAGTATACACAGACATGTTTCTATTGGCTGAGAAGGTACTGGAGATGTGGGGCAGCTATAATGTCAGGATTTTTAGACCAAAAGTGTGTCGGTAAGGGACATTTCAGAGACAGATGTAAAAAAAAAACACTAATTTTTACATACTGTCCCTGGTTTTACTGAGGCTGGCAACCCTGATGGGGCCCCCTAGTGGCATGAGGCCCTCGGGCAGTGCCCGAGTGGCCCAATGGTCAGTCCACCCTGGTATCCTGTGCACTTAGCACTCACCCCCATCTAAATCAGTGCAGGAGTTGCTGAGGTGTGTTGTCAGATAGCTAGTCCTGCCCACCCACCTAGCTACATGAAAACACTGATCGTCACAAACAGATTTCTGAGTGACAGCTCATGAGGAGAGATGGTGTGACAGACAGTAAACACACCGCCCCACCCTGCCTCCTTCTAAATTGCCAGACAGAAGGTTGCTCTGCTGTAGTGTACTGTTTCTTCATGTCTCCACTTAGTTTACACCGAGTCTGGAGCTGCAGCCTGCTACAGGCATACCCCACTTTTAAGTATGCAATGGGGTTTATTTACTAAAGCTGGAAAGTGCAAAATCAGGCTCACTTCTGCATAGAAACCAGTAAGCTTCTAACCCCAGCTTGTTCAATTAAGCTTTGGTAATAAAACCTGGAAGCTCATTGGTTTCTATGCAGAAGTAAGGCTGATTTTGCACTTTCCAGCTTTAGTAAATAAACCCCATTGTGTACTTAAAAGTGGGGTATGCCTGTATTCAGGGCAATAAAAACTGTCAACTTGTGTTGTAAATGATTTCAGCTGAAGAAAAGGGCTTTCATTCACAAAAACACAAGCTGACAACAGCACAAGCCAGGCACTGCACTGGGCTGTCTCGGACTAATGTAGTACATTGCTTGTGCTGTTGTCAGCTTGTTTTTGTGAATAAAAGCCCTATTTCTCCAGCTGCAATCATTCACAACATAAACTGACAGTTTCCACTCTCTGTGGCCTTAATGGCAGGCTGCAAGTGTGGACTTCTGTGTATACTAAATTGCAGTCTGCAAGTCTGTGTATACTAAACAGGAGAGATGAGGAGACATTGCACTGCAGAATTATGGGGGGCCACAGCTAGCAATAATATAAAAGGAAGATTTATTTTAATTATCTTTCAATGCTCAAATTTTTCTTCTGGTAATAGTTCTTCTTTAAAGATTAAAGTGTTACTAAACCCAGTAATATGAAATAGTTCATCTGCCTCCCCCCCCCCCCCCCCCCCAACAGTGACCACAGCTTATAAAACGTATTTTTAAATTAAAATATTGCCACTATATACCTTTTTGGCTTATCTGCATACCACGGTTACATGATAAACTGCAGAGTTTCTTCAGTGCTGAGAGTTCAGGTGGGAGGAGATTTCCACTGCAGCCTGTATACACGCCCACATGTGTGATGTAAATATCATGTGACCTGGCTATCTCTGAGAACAAGTAAATATTCTCTCCAGTAGGGATGAGTTCTGGCGTGTTCGCACAGCCCACGTGCAGAGCCCGCCAGGAAGTCAGCACTGCGCTTATCACAGGCAGTGAGACATTTCCCGATCTCTGCAGCCATGCATCAGGAAATGTCTCACTGCCTGTGATTAGCTCAGCGCAGTGCCGACTTCCTGGTGGGCTCTGCACGTGGGCTGTGAGGGCACACCGTAGCTCATCCTTACTCTCCAGCATAAAAGACACAACTGAGCATGTGCAGGTTGGCTACCCTGCTTGTGTTAGCTGGCCTTTGCCAGATAGACAGTTCAGGAGGGGGAGGCTCTGTGCATACAGGATAAAACAGCCTTTTTACACAATGCAGAGGATTAACTCTTTAAGTTCCACACTGAGTATAACAAGCATGCTATGCTGCATATACAGACGGATTTTACTGTTGTGGGTTTAGCAACACTTTAGGTTTAGGTTTATGCTTATATTTTATCTTCCCTGGTTCCTCCTTTCCTCCCTCATCTACATACCTACATATTAATGAAGTTGTTAACTAAAGCCTTTATGTTTTCATTACATACCTAATGTCAGATCCGAGAACACCATTAGTCTCTGTGCTTCTCTATGCAATGCAGGTAGATCAAGTCTGTCCGGAGGAGCCAGCAGGGAACTGTACATAAAACAGGAGGTGCAGTTGTCACCAAGGCACGGACAGCAATAAAACATTGTCAGATCTTTAACCCTACCTTACCTATTTATTTTTGAATGTATCCACATTAGAGAGATTACACATCATTTCTGGTCATAGCTGGAAGTGAATGAAATTGCTTCAGTAGGGAAACAGATGGCAACAAAAACACAACAGAGTCACTAACCCTTAAATAATTTATCCAAAAGTAAATAGTTTTGTCTGGATTTGAGCTTTAAAAAAAAAGTGTATATATATGTATATATACATACAGTGGTGTGAAAAAGTGTTTGCCCCCTTCCTCATTTCCTGTTCCTTTGCATGTTTGTCACACTTAAGTGTTTCAGAACATCAAACCAATTTAAACAATAGTCAAGGACAACACAAGTAAACACAAAATGCAATTTGTAAATGAAGGTGTTTATTATTAAAGGTGAAAAAAAATCCAAACCATCATGGCCCTGTGTGAAAAAGTGATTGCCCCCTAAACCTAATAACTGGTTGGGCCTCCCTTAGCAGCAACAACTGCAACCAAGCGTTTGCGATAACGTGCAATGAGGCTTTTACAGCGTCCTGGAGGAATTTTGGCCCACTCATCTTTGCAGAATTGTCCTAATTCAGTTACATTAGAGGGTTTTCGAGCATGTACGGCATTTTTGAAGGTCATACCACAACATCTCAATAGGATTCAGGTCAGGACTTTGGCTAGGCCACTCCAAAGTCTTCATTTTGTTTTTCTTCAGCCATTCGGTGGTGGACTTGCTGGTGTGTTTAGGATCATTGTCCTGCTGCAGAACCCAAGTTCGTTTCAGCTTGAGTACACGAACAGATGGTCGGACATTCTCCTTCAGGATCTCTTGGTAGACAGCAGAATTCATAGTTCCTTTTATCACGGCAAGTCTTCCAGGTCCTGAAGCAGCAAAACAGCCCCAGACCATCACACTACCACCACCATATTTTACTGTTGGTATAATGTTCTTTTTATGAAATGCAGTGTTCCTTCTATGCCAGATATACTTGGACACACACCTTCCAAAGAGTTCCACTTTTGTCTCATCGGTCCACAGAATGTTGTCCCAAAAGTCTTGGGGATCATCAAGATGTGTTGTGGAGAAATTGAGACGAGCTTTGATGTTCTTTTTGCTCAGCAGTGGTTTTCTCCTTGGAACTCTGCCATGCAGGCCATTTTTGCCCAGTCTTTTCCTGATGGTGGAGGCATGAACGCTGACCTTAACTGAGGCAAGTGAGGCCTGCAGTTCCTTGGACGTTGTTGTGGGGTCTTTTGTGACCTCTTGGATGAGTCGTCGCTGAGCTCTTGGGGTAATTTTGGGCGGCCGGCCACTCCTGGGAAGGTTCACCACTGTTCCATGTCTTCGCCATTTGTGGATAATGGCTCTCACTGTGGTTCGCTGGATTCCCAAAGCTTTGGAAATGGCTTTATAACCCTTTCCAGACTGATAGATCTCAATTACTTTCTTTCTCAATTTTTCCTGAATTTCTTTGGGTCTCGGCATGATGTGTAGCTTTTAAGGATCTTCTGGTGGACCTTACTGTGTCAAGCAGCTCCTATTTAAGTGATGCCTTGATTGTGAACAGGTGTGGCAATAATCAGGCCTGGGTGTGGCTAGAGAAATTGAACTCAGGTGTGGACAACCACAGTTATAGTATGTTTTAACAAGGGGGGCAATCACTTTTTCACACAGGGCCATGATGGTTTGGATTTTTTTTCACCTTTAATAATAAACACCTTCATTTACAAATTGCATTTTGTGTTTACTTGTGTTGTCCTTGACTATTGTTTAAATTGGTTTGATGTTCCGAAACACTTAAGTGTGACAAACATGCAAAGGAACAGGAAATGAGGAAGGGGGCAAACACTTTTTCACACCACTGTATATATATATATATATATATATATATATATATATATATATATATATATATATATATATTATGAGTACATACAAGTGAGAGCTTCTGTATCTTCTGTACGTTTTATTAACCTTTCTTAGATGTACCCGGACTTTATTCTGTGAGGTCACAGCACATGACTGGATCACTAGAAACAAACTGGAAACATGCCGCCAACCCATCCAAAACCTTAGTAAAATATGCATTGCATTATACATAAAAAAATGCATTGTGGGAAATCTAATTTCAAACAAATGCACTGTAGCTAAACTGTATACCAGATGTGTAAAAAACACACATAAACACACAGCAGGTAAAGCTGAACTCCAAGAAGATATAAAGGGAAAAAAATAATGGAGCTCTGCATAAATGAATGCATAAATAATTTATTTTTTAAATGCAGTGTAAGGTTACTGTATAATTTGTATAGCAGAGCCCAGAGAAGGGGTTAGTAGAAGCTGCACAAGGAGCCGATCACATGTGCTGTAGTAAAAGGAGCATGCTGATAGAAGGAGAGAGCTCATCAGTGTGCTGTTTATCCTTTTATTGTCTAGTTAGAGAATGGGGGTGGGCAGGAGACCTGTAAGAGAAAGTGAAACTGCATCAGAATTAATTCTAGCTCCCAACCGTCCCTCATTCAAAGGACTGTCTTTCTCAGGCTAGGTTTGCGCTTGTGGTTGGAAGAAAGTAAAAACACAAAGTTGAGCCCTCCATCCCCTTAGGCTGCAAAAACAATGGATGGGGTTGTGCGCATGCTGCGTCCTCAATGCTTTGCATTGTGTTGCAACGAAAATTATTCCACCTGTTACATTCAGCAGACAGTACTTCCTGCCGAATGTAGCCCATTCAATTGAGAGGTGCCACACTACAACTGCCTTGTAACAGCTGCAAAAAGGAAGTTCTGGACAGCCGCACTACAGAATATAGCCTTTATTTGTAAAAATTCCAACAGATACAAGCCACAGCAAAAAATGGGACAAACGAACTGACGCGTTTCACACTTAACAGTGATTAGTCATAGCTGTAACAGCGTGCAGTGTCCAAGGTTGTAGGGTTTGGTTTTAAGGGTTACAAAACAGGCAGTTAGATGGGGACATAACACAGTGACGCATGTATAAACTAACCCTTATAGAACCTAATCCCTCTTTCTTGATCATACATCACGGGACACAGGAGCTCATTACATAGTGGGTTATATAGGCACCCCTGGTGATTGGACACTGGTTAACCCCAATTAAGGAGAATTCCTCCCCTATATAACCCCTCCCATATGGGAGGCACCTATGTTTTTTCGCCAGTGTCTATGGTGGTTGGTCACGTAAAACTTGTGCTATGAAGAAAGCTCTGTGCAGGTCCCTGCGGGGGCCTTAAGGGCTACAACAAACCGGATCCATATCTCGGGCCGATATTTGACTCCCAAGATGGTATGGTACCCGGTCCTTATATTATGGATTTCTTCATTTGAGTAGTAGTATGTCTTACCTGGTTTCCACCACTAGAGGGAGTAAGAGCAGCCTGATGCATACGTACATGCCTTTCAGTACACACGCTCAGTGAAGCCTGGTTCTCCAGAGGTCTCACGTCTCCACTGCAGTCCCTGCCACAATAAGGTAATACAGGGGTCCCATGTAGCCTGGGGGTCCCACGCAGATCTGATGGAGATTCCTTCCCCCCCGCTGGATTCCGGCGGTCCTCGTACATGCGCGCGCGCACGCGCGCCGAGTGCGCTCCCGGGCTAATGGAGGAGGGGGCGTGTGGTTGTGAGCCGTGCACGTTGGTGTGCACGGCGCTGTACTGCGCAGGCGCCAGGCGGCAGTTTTTAAAAGCCCAGAGCGTTAGGGGGCTGTAAGTGTGAGACACAGGAGCTGTGGGCAGTAAGCATCCCAGGGGATTGGATCCAGGCAAACCTAAGACACCTACTCAGCATCAGGTTGTGCAGTATTAAGAATATATATTTATTGTGAGACTTTAAGCACAACAGTGATTGCACTTTATACTAGTACCTCTGCTTTGTAGCTTAGGACTATGTCTCCTCGTAAGAGGGTCTCAGGGGGAGGTAACAAGGGCACTGGTAAATCACCGCCTAGGTCCAGGGGTTCTAAAAATGCCTGTAAGTTACCATCCCCCCCTGCAAGACTGGAGCTAGCCTCACAGGATGAGTCAGTGCCCCTGTCAGGTTTTGCAGCCTCTCCTAATGTCTCAGCCCCGGTATACGTCACTGAGGACTCCCTTAGGGCTACATTGGAGGGTTTTGAAGGGAGAATCATTAATTTTATTTCTGCTTCCCTGAAAGATAGCAGGAAAAGGGGTAGATCCCCTCCCTCTGCTGAGATTCCACTTTCAGATGATTCTTCTGACAATGAGGAGAGATCCCTATCTTGGGACAGGGATCTTGAGCAGTCGGAGGAATCAGAGGAAGAGGAAAGAGTCCCCTCCTCCCAGGCGCTCAGAAAACAGGCGCAGTATTATACTGAATTGGTGCGTACCACATTCAGAATGCCTGCTGCTGAAGTCGCTACGTCCTCTGTTTCTTCCCTAGGAGTCAGGAAAGTACCACAGACTGTTTTTTCCTTTCCAATTCATCCCTTAATGGATAAATGGATGTATGAGGATTTGGGACATCCCGATAAACTGTTTGCTCCTCCTAAAAGGTTTTCTATGCATTATCCTCTGGAGGAAAGTTTCACCAAGAAATGGGGGGTCCCATCTGTCGATGCGGCTGTTTCTTGTGTGAAAAAAAACCTGACCTGTCCGTTGGATAATGCTCAGGTATTTAAAGATCCAACTGATAAGAGGTTGGAAACATTATTAAAAGCCTCTTTTTCCATGACTGGCGCTGTAGTGCAACCTACAGTCGCAGCCGTGGGGTTGTGTCAGTTCCTCAAGGAACAGGTTAAGCAGATGCTTGGCCTCCTTCCCAATGAGGAAGTGGAGAATTATGCAGAAATAGCTCAAATTCTGTGTTTCATGATTGATGGATTATTTTGGATTCTGTCCAACAAGCATCTTGTTTGTCTCTCCTGTTGGTACACATGCAAAGGGCCCTATGGCTAAAGAATTGGGCAGCTGAGCTATCATACAAGAAGCATTTGATTGGGTTCCTGTTTAAAGGGGAACGTCTGTTTGGAGAAGAATTAGACAAATTCGTCCAAAAAATTTCAGGGGGTAAATCTACTCTCCTTCCAGTCAAAAAGAGCAAAAGTCCATCATTTAGGCGTTCTATCTCTCCCGGAGCATCAAGCTCTAAGCAGTGGCGATGGCCTTCTCAACCTTCCTATACAGGAAAGGCTCAGAGCTGGGCCCAGGGGCAGAAAAAGACTTGGGGGCGGAAGCCTGCCAAGCAGAGCCCAAAAGCTTCCTTGTGAAGGGGCGCCCCCGCTCGGCCGAGTGGGGGGAAGGCTTCGGCAGTTTGCAGAAGCCTGGCGGGAAGAGATCCGGGACAAGTGGGTGATCTCTTCGGTATCTCTGGGCTACAAGCTAGAGTTTCAGGAGATTCCACCTTCTCGCTTTCTAAGGTCAAGGATCCCCAGGGATCCAGTAAAGCAAAAACCTCTATTTCTGGCCTTAGATCACTTACTATCCCAAGGAGTGATAGTAGAAGTGGACCCAAAAGAACAGGGTTCAGGGTTTTACTTGAATCTCTTCACCGTCTTGAAGCCAATTGGAAGTGTCAGACCTATCCTGGATCTGAAGGATCTGAACCGTTTTTTACGCATCCGGTCCTTCCGAATGCAGTCAATTCGCACTGTGGTCTCCTCCCTGCAAGGGGAGAGTTTATGGCATCAATAGACATCAAAGATGCATATCTCCATGTGCCAATTTTTCCCGCACACCAAAACTATCTAAGGTTCGCGGTAGAGCGGCGCCATTTTCAATTTGTGGCCTAGCCGTTCGGGCTTGCTACGGCCCCTCGAGTCTTCACAAAGATTCTAGACCCTCTCTTGGCAAACCTAATAGCCGTCATGGCTTATCTAGACGACTTGCTTCTCATGGAGAAAACAGTAGCGTTCCTGAACCACAGTGTTTCCAGAACACTGGAACACCTGGAACGCCTAGGTTGGATTATAAACCTAGAAACCCTACAGCCTGCTACCAGGTTGGAATACCTGGGTATGTTTATTGACACCGCTCAGGGCAAGGTTTTTATTCCAAGGCCAAAAGCCTTGGCCATCGGGGATCTGGTGCGCCTAATTCTGGGCAGAAGATCTTCCCTGATTCGGTTGTGCATGAGACTGTTAGGGAAAATGGTCGCCTCCTTCGATGCCATTCCATTTGCCCAGTTCCACTCAAGGACTCTGCAAAGATGCATCCTTGCGGCTTGGAACAGGAAGCCCCAATCCTTGGATCTTCCTATGCGTCTATCCCCAGGGACACGCAAGAGTCTCGTCTGGTGGTTACAAACTGAGAATTTGCTGAAAGGCAAAACCTTTCTTCCTCTTCCATGGAAGGTTATTACGACAGATGCCAGCCTGACAGGCTGGGGAACAGTGTTAGAGGAGACGTGCTCGCAGGGTAATTGGTCTGCGATCGAGAAGCTATTGCCCATAAATGTCTTGGAGATCCGGGCAGTTTATATGGCTCTCATAAAGTGGTCTTCCAGACTACAGGGTCTCCCTGTTTGGGTTCAGTCCAACAATGCCACAGCAATGGCCTATATCAATCATCAGGGCGGTACCAGGAGTCTGGTTGCGCAAAAAGAGGTTAATCGCATACTTGTCTGGGCAGAAAAGCATGTTCCATGCCTTTCTGCAGTCTTCATTCCAGGAGTGGAAAATTGGCAGGTGGATTTTCTGAGCCACCAGCAGTTGTGCCCAGGAGAATGGGCTCTGCACCCCGACGTGTTTTTGGACATATGTTGCAGGTGGGGTACTCCAGACGTAGATCTGTTTGCGTCCAGGTTCAACAGAAAACTGGACAAATTTGTGTCAAGAACAAGAGATACACTTGCTCAGGGGTCAGATGCTCTGACAGTTCCCTGGGATCAGTACAATCTGATTTATGCCTTCCCCCCGTGCCCGCTTCTGTCGCGGTTCCTGGGAAGAGTCAGGAGGGAGACAAAATCAGTTCTTTTGGTAGCCCCGGCTTGGCCCAGGCGACCGTGGTACGCAGAGATCATGAAGTTGGCAGTAGGCAGGCCGTGAATCATCCCTCTCTGGCCAGATCTGCTCTCACAGGGTCCAATTTACCATCCTGCTTTACACTGTCTGAATTAGACGGTTTGGCTGCTGAGACTCACATTCTGAGAGACCGTGGGCTTTCGGGGCCAGTCCTTTCTACTCTGGTTAATGCCAGAAAGCCGGCCTCCAGGCTTATTTACTACAAAATCTGGAGGGCATATGTTTCCTGGTGTGAACTCAGGGAATGGCATTCTAGAAAGTATGTCATTAGCAGGATCTTGGCCTTTCTCCAGTCAGGCCTAGAAATGAATTTGGCCTTAAGCACTACCAAGGTGCAGATTTTGGCCCTGTCAGTGTTTTTTCAGAAGCCGCTTGCATCGCATTCCCTGGTGCGGGCTTTCATCCAGGGGGCTATGCGGATAAGGCCGCCAGTCAAACCTCCGGTATGCCCATGGGATCTGAATTTGGTTCTCTCGGCTTTGCAGGGGCAACCTTTTGAACCTTTGCATCTGGCTTCATTAGTTCTTTTGACCAAAAAATTGGTTTTCTTGGTAGCCATTTCCACGGCTAGAAGAGTGTCAGAACTAGCAGCTCTCTCCAGCAAAGAGCCGTATCTAATTGTTCATAAGGACCGGGTGGTCATGCGCCCCAACAGGTCCTTTCTACCTAAGGTGGTTTCGGGATTCCATTTGAATCAAGATGTAATCCTACCATCCTTTTTTCCGGACCCACAGTCCGCAGAAGAAGAATCTTTGCACACTTTGGATGTGGTTAGGGCAATCAGTATCTATCTTCAAGCAACGGCTCAGATAAGGAAAACTGATTGCTTATTTATTTTGCCGGAAGGCCCTAGGAAGAGCCAGGCGGCATCAAAATCCACTCTCTCAAGGTGGATTAGACAGATTATTTCTCAGGCCTATAGTGTTAAAGGGAAAATCCCTCCTTTTCAAGTGAAAGCGCACTCTACTAGGGCTGTAAGTGCTTCTTGGGCAGTGCATCACCAAGGCCTCCCTGGCTCAGATCTGTAAGGCTGCAACTTGGTCATCAGTCCACACATTCACCAGATTCTATCAGGTGGAAGTCAGAGGGCAAGAGGATATCGCCTTTGGGCGTAGTGTACTGCAGGCTGCAGTTTAGGTCCTCCGGCCCATGGCGGTCTATAATTATGATCTGTGTCTCCCTTCCCTCAATCTGAGCATTGCTTTGGGACATCCCAAAATGTAATGAGCTCCTGTGTCCAGTGATGTATGATCAAGAAAATAGGATTTTTATATACAGCTTACCTGTAAAATCCTTTTCTTGAGAGTACATCACGGGACACAGAGCTCCCGCCCCTCTTGGGTTTTACATGGTTTCCTATTGCTTTACTACAAAACTGAGGTCCCTCCCATATGGGAGGGGTTATATAGGGGAGGAATTCTCCTTAATTGGGGTCAACCAGTGTCCAATCACCAGAGGTGCCTATATAACCAACTATGTAATGAGTTCATGTGTCCCATGATGTACTCTCAAGAAAATGATTTTACAGGTAAGCTGTATATAAAAATCCTATTTTTTGGGCTAACCTATGTGTATGTAGCATGTGAGTTAGGAACCTTAGATTGTAAGCTCCAGGATTGATGTGAATGTAAAATATTTAAAAAGGGCTGTTTAAATTGTCGGCGCTATATAAATACCTGTATTAAAAGAGTAAATATATGTTGTATAGACCTCTATATCCAAAATGACTGTTTAACTACCAAAAGTGTTAAACTTTCATCCAGACTCTATATCAGGGGTCTCCAAACTGCGGCCTGGGGCCAGGATGTGGCCCTTTGCTAGCCTTCATCCGGCCCTTGGGGCATTATTGCTCCCAATGATATGAGGCACTATTCCTCCCAATGACACCAACAATGGGGCACTATTTCTTCCACTAATACCAATGGTGGAGCCTTATCCCTCTTCTTACTGACCACCAACACTGAGGCCTTGTTTATTCTCACTGATGCCTGGCCCGGGACATGTTATACCCCCGCTGGTCAGAATCCGACCCCCCTGATGTCTGAAGGACAGTAAACTGGCCCTTTGCTTGAAAAGTTTGGAGACCCCTGCTCTGTATTATTGTATTTGTTATTTTGAAAAGCCAGTATAAAGAAAATGGTATAAAAATAGGGGGTTTAACCAGTCCTTTTTGTGCATTAAATCTTCATGGTTCATGTTTTGTGGGGTGGCAGGATTGTATGCTTGGGGGTGTACCTACTTTATGGGAGATATGGATGTACTAAAGGAGTAGAAAATGTCCACTTTAGAAAATTGCAGCTTCTTAACTGATGGGATCACAGCTTCATTTTGCTTTGTAAATATTATTTTCTCTTTTAATAAATCAGCCCCATAGAAAAAACATTCAAAAGATTCGAGAAGCGTTTCCTAGTAAAATGTATAAATAACTATATATGAGCTACACAAACACATAGGCAGTGAACTATTAAAAAAAGGAAATAGAAAAGTGTTTTTCTTAATTAATAATGGAGTTGTTACTTCACTGACTTCGCACCTGAACGTTCAAACAATTTCTATCTCATGTATAGCAGCGATCCTGTATGTCACATTCTGGAACTCTCATGTATCTGCTATAATCCTTTTCTATGAATTTTGATGAGTTTTTACTCACTTTACCTAATGTTGCTGTTCAGATAGTTCATGTATCGCCTGTGCCTCACATTTGTATTTTTCACTGTACAATATAAAGCCAATAAACTGTTCAAAAACAAAATAAATTGTGTCTGTTTTATTTGAGCAAACCCTATTCTTCTAGGGATAGAAAACAGAGGACCATTCATTTGCAGATTTTATTTTTTATTTTTATTAAAGATATTTATAGAGCGCCAACAATTTACACAGCACTTTACATTCACATCAGTCCCTCTTCCAGTCTGAGCCAATGAACCTACCAACATGTCTTTGAAGTGTGGGATTAAACCCATGCAAGCACAAGGAGAAAGTGCAAACTCCATGCAGATAGTGTCCCGTCTAGAATTTGAACCAGGGATCCAGTGCTGCAAAGCAGAAGTACTAAACACTACGCAGTACTTGTAACGTCATCATTTGCTAAAGATTTAAATCTTTAATATTTTTTAAATGAATTATTATTTTTGAGCAACAGAGAGACAACATCTCAAATAAATTCATTAAGACAACATATTTTCACTTTAAAATTCCTCCAGTTGGGGCTGATATATGAAACATATGCTACAGGAAAGATTCCCTATAGGTTCAGAAACTACTTGGCATCCTTATTTAATTTTCAAACGTGAACTGTGAAGTAGTAGTTGTTTTATTTGCTATGGGCAACCGAAATATAGTTCCTATAACACACTTTTCATACACGAGTCTATAACATTGCCCGAATTGGTAAGATCTGAATGTACAATATTATTTAGATTTACCGACAGCTTTGGAGTAGGGAAGGGACAACCTGACTATATATATATATATATATATATATATATATATATATATATATATATATATATAGATTAAGCTGGCAATACATGGATCTAAGTTTAGCTGGTTCAGCAGGGACTGGATGAATTTGAGCAGGGACTGGATGAAAGAAAAGAAAATGACATAATCTATGGCCTGTCTTAGCCCTTGTACACACGGTCGGAGAATCTGTCGGAATGTGTCCTATCGGACCGTGTCGTCGGATAATCCGACTGTGTGTGGTATGCATTGGACTGATTCCGTTGGAATATCCGTCGGACCTAATTTTCCAACATGTTGGAAATATTTCCCGACCAACTGGGCTATTTGGACATACTCCGATCATGTGTAGAGAATTTTGATCGGACCAAGTGCCACGCATGCTCAGATCAAATTCCTACATCAAAGCTATTGGCTACTAGCCTGAATGTAGTCCCATCGTAACGAAATTACGTCATCACGTTCTGAAAGATTGGATTTTTTCGCCAACTTTGTCCGACCGTGTGTATGCAACAGTTTCGGACAAGATCCGATGGACAAAATCCGACGGATTTGGTTGTGGAAATCTCCGACCGTGTGTACAGGGGCTTACACTAATAGTTGACTGTGATCTAAAAAAGATTGTACAGTAAGGCTAACACTTGGCAATTTTCATTCAATTTCAACCACATTCGAAGCAACGAGAATCACATACACAATAGTAAGTAATCAGCAGAAACTAAGCAATTTAACATACACAAGTTCGATTGACCACCAGAATACAGTTGATAGTCAAAACAGAGCAATACTTTGACTCCATCAATACAGTCTTTTGAAAGATCAAAATTTAATGGAATCAAAATAGGAAAAATAATTTGGCAAGTTTTTTTTTTTTTTTTTTTAAAGCAGTTGGATATTTTGCAACAAATAATTAGGTCAATTATGTCTTCGATTACTTTATGATTTTAAAAAAAAGTCAATAGGAATGCAATACAAGCTTGAAGCAGGTCTAAGCCCTTGTACACACGGTCGGAAATTCTGAAGGAAAATGTCAGATCGGACTGTGTTGTCGGATAATCCGACCGTGTGTGGGCTCCATCTGACTTTTTCTGTTGGAATGTCCGACCATTGTCGTTTTTTGTGTTTGGAATGTTGTTTGTAGAGAATTCTGATCGGACAAAGTGCCACGTATGCTCAGATCAAATTACGAGACCAAAGCTATTGGCTACTAGCCTGAACGTAGTCCCGTCGTAACAAAGGAACGTCATCCCATTCTGAACGATCGGATTTTCCAACAACTTTGTCCGACCGTGTGTATGCAACACCAGGTTCGGAAAAAATCACTTTGTTTAATTTTGTTTGGATTTTGTGGTCGGAATGTCCGACCGTGTGTACAAGGGCTAATGCAGATCTGAAGGAGGTGAACTGCAGTTTAAATGTGCCTATCAATGAATTCTGAGTGATCGTAAAAGGGTCTCAAACTGATTCTAATGACAAAAGCTCAAAGCCCATCGACACAGGCTCTTCAAATACAAATTTGGGCTAAACAAAGCTAGTAAGTAGCACGTTCAGAATAGGGTCAGCCAAGGTAGCCACCAGATATTTCTTTGTACAGATCTTTCTTACAGTGGTAACCCTTTTGTCTTACTTTTATCTATAGGATGTTTAGGAGATATTTCACTTGCAGTGCGCTGATATCATCATCGGCGCATGAGCTGTGAAGAAACAGACCACCATGCCGTTTCTTCCCCCAGCGTGTGTCGGCTCCCTCAAGCATGCGCGGGAGTGACATCACATGGATGTGACGTCAAGGAGTGACATCAAGATGGATGCGGCCTGCACAGAGGACAGTGCGGGCTTCATTTGCAGGTAAGTATCATATAATGGGCTAGTATACGATGCATACTAGCCCATTATGTTTTTAATTTGCAGGCCTTGCGGGGAGCAAAAGAGGAAGTAAAACCCATCGGGTTTACTTCCTCTTTAAAGCGGTTGTATACCTTTTTTTTTTGTTTACCTACAGGTAAGCCTAAAATAAGGCTTACCTGTAGGTAAAATTAATATCTCCTAAGCCTGTACAGTTTAGGAGATATTTACTTTTCATGCAGCCACTGACGACAGCAGCGCATGCCCTGTGAAGGCCCAGCTGAAGAGGAAAGAATACTCCCATGCGCAAACGTGGGAGCGACAACATTGTGGCTCTGGTGACTCACAGCGCCCGAGCCGCGAACCCAAAAGAAACGCAGAGGTCAATATGTCAGCTCCCTCTGCATGGACTGGGATGCGATATGGGGACCTCGTTCCAAGGTGAGCATTTCATAACAAGCTAGTATGCGGTGCATACTAGCTCATTATGCCTTTGTCTTACAGGGTTTTTTTTGTGTGTTTTGTTTTTTTCCATGTGCGGGTATACAACGGCTTTAACCGATTGCCGACCAGCTGCTGCAGTTGTACTACGGCAACATGGCTCGCCTGCGCGAATCGCCGTTATGGTACATCGCTCCCTCTGGTGGCCACTAGGGGTGCGCACAGCTTGCCCCCGGAGCCGATGCTTGTAACACGGCGAGAACCGGGATCTCTGTGTGCAAACACAGAGATCCCTGTTTTCTGAGGGGAGAAGTGACATATCGTCTGTTTATACAAAGTATGAACAGCGATCTGTCATCTCCCTTAGTCAGTCCCCTCTCCCCTTCAGTTAAAACACACACTAGGGAACACAATTAACCCCTTGATCGCCCCCTAGTGTGAACCCCTACACTGCCAGAGAAATTTTTACAATAATCAATGCATTTTTATAGCATTGATCTCTGTATTAATGGCAGTGGTCCCAAAAATGTGTAAAAAATGTCCGATGTGTCCGCCATAATGTCGCAGTCATGATAAAAATCGCAGATTGCCGGCATTACTAGTAAAAAAAAATAAAAAAAAAATGGTATAAATCTATGCCCTATTTTGTAGACGCTATAACTTTTGCGCAAACCGATCAATATACGCTTATTGTGATTTTTTTTTAACCAAAAATATGTATAAGAATACTTATCGGCCTAAACTGAGGAAAAAAAGCATTTTTTTTATATATTTTTGGGGGATATTTATTATAGCAAAATGTAAAAAATAATGCATTTTTCTCAAAATCGTCGCTCTTTTTTTTTTTATAGTGCAAAAAATAAAAAACGCAGAGATGATCAAATACCACCAAAAGAAAGCTCTATTTGTGGGAAAAAAAGGACGTCAATTTTGTTTGGGTGCAACGTCGCACGACAGCGCGATTGTCAGTTAAAGCGGCACAGTGCCGAATCGCAAAAAGTTCTCTGGTCAGGAAGGGGGTAAAGTCTTCCGGGGGGCTGAAGCGGTTAATGAAGACCTATCCATTGCTCATGCAGCCCATGAGGATTGCATTAATACTCCCTCAACAGCAACAGTTACCTTCCA
This sequence comes from Lithobates pipiens, assembly GCF_037356315.1. Classification (NCBI taxonomy): domain Eukaryota; kingdom Metazoa; phylum Chordata; class Amphibia; order Anura; family Ranidae; genus Lithobates; species Lithobates pipiens. The sequence goes on from NW_027507748.1 coordinate 105,667,715, forward strand.
TCACTTCCTCAATGCTTCATTCAGCTGTTGCGGGTGAAGGATATTCCCAGTACTTCTAGGTATGAATGGGCATTTTATTCACTCCATGTGACAGCCTTAGTGCTTGTTATTTGGCCTGGGTTGTCATGTAGGAGCAGGGACAGTCCTTAGCCCTGTGTGGGCTCTAAGTAGATTGATATATGGCTTGTCCAGGCATTTCTTTCCTTATGCTAGCCATGCATGGCTCACATTTCAGCCAGTTCCTGCTAAACTGATCAAATTTCAAGTCATTGGTAGCCTTGAAAATTTACAGGCTTCAAAATAAAATGTAAAAATAATAAAAGCTGGGTGAAAAATTGTCAACATCTGATCAGATCCTATCAGATGCAATCAAGTGGTTTTCTCTTGTTGGCCCACAGGCTAAACAATAGAAACGGATGCATGAATGGCTAGTCTTATTCCCAATAGCTAAATGGGCTTGCAATGGAGTCTTAAAAGGGTGACTATAGCAGGGGCATAAAAGCAAACGTGTTGCTTTTCCCTGCCTAGGAATTGTCACTGTAAAGGTTCAAATACCTTTAATCTCAGATGAAATACTGTTAAATAATGTTATAGGTAGTGTAGGGGTGGGCCACTGCACACGCTTGTAGCGATATTGGCCCAGGTGGAATCCATGAAACAAGTACGTAGACTATACAGCAGGCAGTAGGTGCACTCAATAGCATAGATGGAATCCATGAAAAAAAGTATATAGAATATGAAGCAGGTGTATCGTCACATATGGCGACCCATCACATTTGTATGCATGCGCGATGCCGCCATATGCGTTCCAACACTTTTTCAACAAAACAGTATGTGGCTCCACCCTTATGTCCAGGTTCAAGCCCCACCATCCAAATGGACATAGAGTTAAAATATAATTATGCAGAGCGAAGTGAGGTTGCGTCCAAAGCATGGCGAGTGAAGACTGGCGAGCCCGAGAGGGGACCTGTTGCAAAGTGGTGTCTTACAATCAATAAATATACAGAAGAAGTTTCAATGCGCCGTATTGTCTTAAAAACTTTTGGCATGCATATGGGTAAGTTACGCATGCGCAGTGCATAATTTGTCAGTAGAACGTCACTTCCGTAGCAAAATGCGATGGGTACCCGAATGTGACGAAACACAGGCAGTAGGTGCCCAGGTGGGATCCATGAAAAACTTATGTAGAATATGAAGCAGGCAGTAGGTGCCCAGGTGGGATCCATGAAAAACGTATGTAGAATATGAAGCAGGCAGTAGGTGCCCAGGTGAGATCCATGAAAAACGTATGTAGAATATGAAGCAGGCCGTAGGTGCCCAGGTGGGATCCATGAAAAACGTATGTAGAATATGAAGCAGGCAGAGGGCACACTCAACAGGACTTACAACAGCAGGAATTTTCCAACATAGTTTAATCAGTGCCAACGTTTTGGTGGGGCAGAGCCTGCCTTTCTCAAATAATGGTATGGTAAAAATAATTTTTTACAGTAAATAGAAGTTTCAGTTATCTTTATTTCCATCACTATCACCAAACACAAAGGTTAATTAGTAAGAATATCAATTATAAAATGGATATGAGCATCCTGTTATGTTCACTGCTCTCTTGAGAATCGCTATGGCACACCTGTCACAACCGTTACACGTTCAGCTCCCAGGGCTCCGGTAGAAGCTCTTAGTTGCTATGAATCAATGTGCACCTTTTGTTCTCCTTGCATGTACTTATCCAGATTGTAAGCCTCTGTGGGCAGGATGATCTTTATCTGACTGTATTACCCACTGTCATGTCTGCATGTATCATTGTTTCATATGATTTGCATGCTGTCTTAGTCCTATGTAACATTTTTCAGCATTCCGTACCAATATTTGCATGCCTTGTCAAAGTGATATCTATGATTACATTGTTTTTAATAGAGGTAAACAGCTCTGATTCTGTGCATGCATGACAATGATGAATGCACATTCGGTGGGGGAAGTTGTGCTTAATACAATGTCCCTCCAAGTACCAGGATCGGAGAGAACTTACAAATGTATTTATGAGGCTGTTGACAAGAGCATTGTAGACAGTTTGATTGCCAATGGTGTTTTGTAATTTGAAACACATATTTTGCATGGTAAATGGATAGAAAATACTTACACATGAAAAAAACATTGATTTGAATGTATTTTCATGCTTTTTAAAATGTCAGTGCCCTACATGTGAACAGAGGTGAGCTGGTACGATGCGTAGTCTAGAGAAAGTAATGCATGAACCACTGATAGAAGGCAACAAGCAGTGTTCAGGAAATATTAAGGGCCCAATTACATTTGTGCAATCCTATTTATTTTGTGCATAAACTACCTGGGGGATGGGGTAAACAGTTCAATCTCTATATTTGTGGACGATACTAAGCTAAGCAGGGCAATAACTTCTCCGTAGGATGTGGAAACCTTACAAAAATATCTGAACAAATTAAAGGAGCGGGCAACTACATGGCAAATGAGGTTTAATGTAGAAAAATTTAAAATAATGCATTTGGGTGGCAAAAATATTAATGCAATCTATACACTGGGGGGAGAACCTCTGGGGGAATCTAGGATGGAAAAGGACCTGGTGGTCTTAGTAGATGATAGGCTCAGAAATGGCATGTAATGCCAAGCTGCTGCTAACAAAGAAAAACAGAATATTGGCATGCATTAAAAAAGGGGATTAACTCCAGAGATAAAACAATAATTCTCCCACTCTACAAGGCTCTGGTCTGGCCACAACTAGAGTAAGCTGTCCAGTTCTGGCCACCACACCACAAAGAAGGGCAACAAAGCTAATAAAGGGTCTGGACGATATTAGTTATAAGGAAAGGTTGCGAGCACTGAACTTATTCTATCTGGAGAAGAGACATTTGAGAGGGGATATGATTTAAATTTATAAATACCATAATGGTGACCCCACAATAGGGATAAAACTTTTTTGCGGAAGGAAGTTTAACAATACTCGTGGCCACTCATTAAAATTAAGAAGAAAAGAGGTTTAACCTTAAACTATGTAGAGGTTTCTTTACTGTAAGAGTGGCAAGGATGTGGAATACCCTTCGATAGGCGGTGGTCTCAGCAGGGGCATCGATAGTTTCAAAAAACTATTAGTTAAGCACCTAAATAACCACAACATACAGGGATATACAATGTAATTCTGACATATAATCACACACAGGGACATAACTATAGGGGGTGCAGCAGTTGCGACCGCAACCGGGCCCTGTGATGCAGAGGGCCCATTCAGCCCCCTCTACATATGGCCGGCAGCAGCATAGGCAGCTAGGGGTACTGTGCACCATGCACACGGGTGGCTGGAGGTGGAGGGTGACTTGCAGAGCTCCATGCTCGACTATCGCACTGGCTGCTCTTTAGTTGTGCATTCCCCACATGACCTGTGTCCTCGGCCGGCTCCTCAGAGTACCCCTCTCCTGCTCCATGCATTGCCGCTCAGTCCGATGTCTGTTCTCCCCAGCCAGAGTCCCGCCCCCCCCCCCCCCACCCACTCTACACTACATACTTCTCCTGGGTAAACAAACTTTAAGCACACAGATGCAGTGCAGCCCTATGAGAGCCGGCTCGCCGGAGGACACTGCAGGCTTGTCTGCCAGCCCTCCTCCTCCTCCCCGTCATACACAGATGATGAAAGTTCTTTCTGGGAGATATGCTGATCGCCCGTCCAGCACACTGGATGGAGCCCAGGCCAACATGGATGAGTGCGTGGCCTACAGCTTGGTCATGGTGAGTGAGAGGACCCCACCCCCCACACACCATTACATACCCCCTCCATCTCCCCCTGGGGACAGGGACCCCTTCTCACGTGGGGGACAGGGACCCCCACCTCCCCTGGGGACAGGGACCCCTTCTCACCTGGGGGCAGTAACTTCATCTGCCCTGGAGAAAAGGACCTCATCTCTTCTGGGGACGGGAAACCCATCCTGCCTAGGGACAGTCCCCCAATGTGGCACCTAAAAATGAAAAAAAAACTAATAAAAAAAAACTATTGATGCCAGTGGTGGAACTACAGGGCTCACAAAGGTCATACCTGTGACCACACCCTGAAGTTCCACCGCCGGACTCGGAGGGAAGGGCCCTGGCTGGGGTTCAGGGTGGCCCTTCATGGTTTCTTGCATCGGGGCCCTGAAGGTTCTAGTTACGCCACTGATCTCACACATAGGTTGGACTTGTGTCTTTTTTCAACCTCACCTACTATATAACTGAGTATGTGTGGTGTGTTAATGTGTGTTTTATCGTGTATTAATGTGGGTTGCATTAGGGCAAGCCATTGAAATCAATAGGCTTCCAACGTACCAAAATGATTGCCGCAACACACTATGGTGCTTTGCAATGCATTGCAGTGAGTTACAATGCAAATGCATTGCAGTGAGTTACAATGCAAATGCATTGCCCTCGTGCATTGGGGTTCTATTCAAAATGAATGGCACCGCAACATGTCACTTGTAACAAACATTGCGATAACATGTGTGATCCCACAAAGTATTGATTTAAATCAGCCTTAAAGTGGTTGTAAAGGCATGTTATGCTTACCTGCTCTGTGCTGTCCACTCCTTCTGCCAAGTGCCCTCTGAGCAAGCTGTGTGCTAAAGTGGCAACATCCAGCTGGGCTGGGCTGTGTACATCCATGGACACACACCAGCTCCCTCCTCATAGGTTTTGACTGACAGCAGCCAGAGCCTATGGTTACCAATGCTCTTCGAGTCTCCTATTAGACCAGGAAGAGAGTCTGTTTACAATGGGGGAGACATAAGAACTAGTGAGATTTTTTTTACCTTAATGCAGGAAATGCATTAAGGTGCAAAAAAAAAGTTTAGACTTTAGAACCACTTTAACATTCAACACAGTCCAATTACTTACAGTGGGGCAAAAAAGTCAGCCACCAATTGTGCAAGTTCTCCCGCTTAAAAAGATGAGAGAGGCCTGTAATTGTCATCATAGGTATACCTCAACTATGAGAGACAAAATGTGGAAACAAATCCAGACAATCACATTGTCTGATTTTTGAAAGAATTTATTTGCAAATTATGGTGAAAAATACGTATTTTGTCAATATCAAAAGTTCATCTCAATACTTTTTTAAATATCCTTTGTTGTCAATGACAGAGGTCAAACATTTTCTGTAAGTCTTCACAAGGTTGTCACACACTGTTGATGGTATGTTGGCCCATTCCTCCATGCAGATCTCCTCTAGCAGTGATGTTTTGGGGCTGTCGCTTGGCAACACGGACTTTCAACTCCCTCCAAAGGTTTTCTATGGGGTTGATTGGCTAGGCCACTCCAGGACCTTGAAATGCTTCTTACGAAGCCACTCCTTCGGTGCCTGGGTGGTGTGTTTGGGATCATTGTCATGCTGAAAGACCCAGCCACATTTCATCTTCAATGCCCTTGCTGATGGGAGGAAGTTTGCACTCAAAATCTCACGATACATGGCCCCATTCATTTTTTCATGTATACGGATCAGTAGTCCTGTTCCCTTTGCAGAGAAACAGACCCAAAGCATGATGTTGCCACCCCCATGCTTCACAGTAGGTATGGTGTTCTTTGGTTCCAACTCAACATTCTCTCTCCTCCAAACATGACAAATTGTGTTTCTACCAAAAAGTTCTACTTTGGTTTCATCTGACCATATGACATTCTCGCAATCCTCTTCTGGATCATCCAAATGCTCTCTAGCAAACCTCAGATGGGCCCGGACATATACTGGCTTAAGCAGGGGGACACGTCTGCCACTGCAGGATCTGAGTCCCTGGCGGCATAGTGTGTTACTGATGGTAGCCTTTGTTACGTTGGTCCCAGCTCTCTGCAGGTTCTGGAGGTCATTCACTAGGTCCCCCCTTGTGGTTCTGGGATTTTTGCTCACCGTTCTTGTGATCATTTTGGCCCCACAGGGTGAGATCTTGTGTGGAGCCCCAGATCGAGGGAGATTATCAGTGGTCTCGTATGTCTTCCATTTTCTAATTATTGTTCCCATAGCTGATTTCTTCACCCCAAGCTGCTTGCCTATTGCAGACTCAGTCTTCCCAGCCTGGTGCAGGCCTACAATTTTGTTTCTTGTGTCCTTCGACATCTTTTCGGTCTTCACCATAGTGGAGTTTGGAGTGCGACTGTTTGAGGTTGTGGACAGGTGTCTTTTATACTGATAACAAGTTCAAACAGGTGCCATTAATACAGGTAATGAGTGGAGGACAGAGGAGCCTTTTAGGCTGGATTCACACCTGTGCATTTTTTTGTGATTTTTGCATTTTGCAGATTTGTACTACAGTCCATTTACCATGGTTTCCTATGGAACACGTTCTGTTGTGCAAATCTGCAAAATGCAAAAAGCACTAAAAATGCATAGGTGTGAATCCAGCCTTAAAGAAGAAGATACAGGTCTATGAGAGACAGAAATCTTGCTTGTTTGTAGGTGGTCTGGATTTGTTTCCACATTTTGTCTCTCATAGTTGAGATATACCTATGATGACAATTACAGGACTCTCTCGTCTTTTTAAGTGGGAGAACTTGCACAATTGTTGGCTGACTAAATACTTTTTTGCCCCACTGTATCTTTATTCCGTATATAAAATAACGTTCTAAACCATTTATGTGTTACAGACAGATCAAAGAAAAGGCCTGGATCAAGCAAAAACAGATGTACAAAATTAAAACTTAGGTGCGTTTCAGGGTACTGTACTTGTGCATTGGGGAATGGCACTGTAACAACATGCAGAATCACATGTAAACAGCAATGTACATTAACCTCCTCGCGCCCGCCCTATGGCCGAATGACGGCCGTAGAGCAGGCGCCTTCGTCCGGGTTGCCGTCCCTGGACGGCGTGATGTTTACTTCCGCAATGCGCGCCGCCGCGGGCGCGCATCGCGGAAGTTCTGTGTTCGCCGTGTCCCCCGGGGACAGGCAAACACAGATCGCTGTAAACGGCCAATCACAGCGGCCGTTTACAGCGTGATCGGCGTATCCAATGGGAGATGATCTCATATGTTTACATATGAGATCATCTCTCAGCGCCGCTCTCCTTCCTCGCACAGACAGTGCGAGAGGGGAGAGATGAACGGCTGCAGCGGCAGCCGTTCTGCCTGTGAAAGAAAAAAAAGTAAAAAAATAAAATAAAGTGCCATCCTCCCCTAGCAGTGCCATCCTCCCCTAGCAGTGCCATCCACCCCCAGCAGTGCCATCCACCCCCAGCAGTGCCATCCGCCCCAGTGCCATCCGCCCCAGTGCCATCCGCCCCAGTGCCACCTGCCCCCAGTGCCACCTGCCCCCAGTGCCATCCACCCCAGTGCTACCTGCCCCCAGTGCCATCCACCCCAGTGCTACCTGCCCCCAGTGCCATCCACCCCAGTGCTACCTGCCCCCAGTGCCATCCACCCCAGTGCTACCTGCCCCCAGTGCCATCCACCCCAGTGCCATCCACCCCAGTGCCACCTGCCCCCAGTGCCACCTGCCCCCAGTGCCACGTGTCGTCAGTGCCACGTGTCGTCAGTGCCACGTGTCATCAGTGCCACATAGTGCCATCTGTCATCAGTGCCATGTATCAGTACCATTTGTCATCAGTGCCACCTGTCAGTGTCACGTGCCATCTGTTGTCAGTGTCACGTGTCATCAATGCCACTTATCAGTGCCATCTGTCATCAGTGTCACGCGTCATTGGTGCCACGTATTAGTGCCATCTGTCACCGGTGGCACGTATTAGTGCCACGTATTAGTGCCACGTGTCATCAGTGCCACGTATTAGTGCCACGTGCCATCAGTGCCACGTATTAGTGCCACGTGTCATCAGTGCCACATATTAGTGTCATCTGTCATCAGTGCCACATATTAGTGCCATCTGTCATCAGTGCCACGTGTCATCAGTGACACGTATAAGTGTCATCATTGCCACGTATCAGTGCCATCTGTCATCAGTGTCACGTGTCATTGTCCTGGTATTTCAAAAGTGTAATAAATAGTCAACAAGTTAGAAGTGTAATTTATGCTTCTAGAACACGTGATGGCGCTCCCTGCATGTTGGGCCTCTCTATGTGGCCAGGCTGTGAAAAAGTCCCACACATGTGGTATTGTAATATTCAGGAGGAGTAGCAGAATTTTTTGGGGGGTGTCATTTGTGGTATACACATGCCACGTGAGAGAAATAAAAAAAAATGAAAAATCTTCATTTTGCAAAGAATTGTGGGAAAAAAATGACAACATCAAAAAGCTCACCATGCCTCTTACTAAATACCTTGGAATGTCTACTTTCCAAAAAGGGGTCATTTGGGGGGTATTTGTACTTTTCTGACTTGTTCGGGTCACAAGAAGCGAGATAGGCCACCAGTACATCAGATGTGATCAATTTTGTGCGATTCGCACCACAGCTTGTAGACGCTCTAACTTTCACAAAGACCAAATAATATCCACTAATTTGGGTTATTTTTACCAAAGATATGTAGCAGTATAAATTGTGACCAAAATTTATGAAGAAAAATTAATAATTTGCATAATTTTGTCACAGAAACAAAGAAATATGCGTTTTTTTTCAAAATTTTCGGTCTTTTTTCATTTATAGCGCAAAAAATAAAAACCCCAGAGGTGATCAAATACCACCAAAAGAAAGCTCTATTTGTGGGAAAAAAAGGACAAAAAATTCATTTGGGTACAGTGTTGCATGACTGAGTAATTGTCATTCAAATTGTGAGAGCACCGAAAGCTGAAAATTGGTCTGGGCAGAATGGTGTTTAAGTGCCCAGTAAGCAAGTGGTTAACATACCAAATAACATTATATAAATAGGGTATGCAGGTACATATAATCCAAATAATATAGTGCAGCGCAACTAGCAACAATGTATCAAACATTAAAAAGAATACATATGAATAACTGTGTGGCAATGTGTTCTAAAAGGTAAAACAAATTTGCTGCAATCAAAGAAAACTGTGAAAATCAGTCCAAATAAATTAGCTCAAAAGTTCATTGTGCTAATGAATGAAACAATATACTGTGACCTTTCACCTCCGTGTTACAAAGTAAATGTGCTCATCAATAATAAACCTCCACCAGTGAATGGATGGCTACTCACCTTATACTTAGACCCCTGTTTCACCAATGGGTCTAAGCAAGCAGTTCCCTAATGGGGGTGATATCAGATGAATGCTCCTGATCCGCTTTTAAACCTTTAACATCTCCTGTCAGTGCTGCATGCTCACAATCAGCAGTATATGAAAATCGCATGCGCTCTCCACAATGCTGGGAAGCAGAGGACGTCATATGATGCCCACCCGGAGGGAAGAACAGTTCCTGCCGTCGTCGTTTTACAATACGGTGTACTACAGTCTTTTCCAGTGATGGCGAACCTTGGCACCCCAGATGTTTTGGAACTACATTTCCCATGAAGCTTACCTACACTGCAGAGTGAATGAACATCATGGGAAACATAGTTCCAAAACATCTGGGGTGCCAAGGTTCGCCATCATTTGTCTATTCCAAATTAATGGGCAGCATTAACACAGTGCATCACAATGCTTTTCAAATAAAGCTATGTGTGACTCACACCAACCCCTAGGGCTTTGACTTGGGGAGAGTCCATTGTGTATACTTCAACTTGAGTAACCTGTAGCTTGCTGTGAGTGGCATCTTCTGCAATCAGCTGCTGAACAGACTGGTGATAGAGTAAAGGAAAGCTGAATACGTGCTACTGGGACCACCTTACCTAGTATCGTGGCACCGTGAAAATACAGTAGGTATCTCCAGGTTCCTGCAGCTTGCCTGCACCTTAATACCCCAAAACTTGCTATAGTGCTAAGTGCTATATTATTTAAATATCAACTACATCTTCAGTACTCTATCTCTCCAATGCCATCCTTTGGACAACAAGGCTGTCCATTGGATTTCACAAGTTGTGAGGCAATAGAAAAGAAGAGGGTATATATAGTGTATTTGCATAGTACAGTGCACAGTGTGATGCTTTGTAGATAAGGCAATCTTTCAAATTTTGTAACTGACACTTATGCCGTGTACACACGGTCGGACTTTCCGTCAGAAAAAGTCAGACAGAATCATTTCAATGGATATTCCGATCATGTGTGGGCTTCAGCTGACCTTTTTTCCCAAAATTTCTGACAGACCTAGAAATAGAACACATTTTAAATCTTTCAGATGGAATCAATTCCTATCTGGAAAACCGTTCATCTGTATGCTGTTCCGATGTACCAAATATGACGCAAGGGCAGCTATTGGCTACTGGCTATTTAACTTCCTTTTTCTAGTCCCATCGTACGTGGTGTACATCACCACATTCTAAACGATCGGACTTTGGTGTGATCGTGTGTAGGCAAGTCCGTTTCAGTGGAACTCCGTCGGAAAAACCGTCAGAGTTTATTCTGATGGAAAAAACGGTCGTGTGTACGCGGCATTAGAAGTGCCAACTCAGTAGTCCTTGGCCAATCTTAGAAGTTAAGGTGACCCTAAAAATTTGCAAAAGGAAAAGTGAAATAATTTTCCCTTTTTTTTTATTAATCCTATATCTCAGGAGAAGATGTAATGAATAAATGTAACAGTTATGGGATCTTACAGTTTTGGGGGACATCCAATGAAGAGCTTATTTATTTTACATGAGCAAATGCTAGGACAACATCATCTTAACATGATATAAGACCGTGTAATCCCTAACCATAAATCCCTTAGAGATTAGCATATCGACGTCAGCTTGTTATATGCAATGTAAAGGACTGGCAATACAAAAACAATAAATTCTCATGATGCATTTAAATCTAGAACAAAAGTTTAATCCTGACATTGCTTTGTAAGCACAAGGAAAAACTTCACTTCAAAAACCATAGACAGTTCAGATGTTATTATAACTAAGACATATACCGCTATTCCTAGAAGGGGCCTCTGGTATGACCTTATTCTTCCCTAAAATTACAGAGGCTGTCCCACAACCGCAAGCACAAGTCCTTTCACAATGTCTTTAAAAACACAGTCCAGAGAATGTCTTTTTAAGATTCATTGCTTGTAGAAACTTTAAACAGGAGAGAGGTAAGGGCATGGGGTCAGGGCCGTCTTTAATATAGATTGGGCCCTGGGCAAAATTTTTCTGGGCCCCCCCCCCCCATGCAAATTCCCTCTCCACCTGCTCTGAGACATACAATAGCAGCTAGACCTAAAATCAGTTTTCTGTATCAGATCAGGCAGCAATTGCGATTGATTGCCAGCAATTACAGCATATCATTACTGCTTACTGACTAGTTGCTAGAGGTTACAGCACACATTACGGCTCACTGATTCATTGCTAGAGGTTACAGCACACGTTACGGTTCACTGATTAGTTTCTAGAGGTTACAGCACATCACCTTCTCACAGCAGGGGGGCATGATATACATAGGAATGCCACCTTTATTTACATATCAATGCCGCCAGCCGCAGCTATTTATTTAGTATTGTCGCCGCTATTTACATATGAATGCCGGTTATTTATATGTAAACACAGGGTCTGTAGGTGAGTCACTTGCACACAACAATAGGGAAGAGCTGGGCAGCATTAGTACCAGCACTTCACACAGATATTAGGACACAGCACAGGAATAAAACTTCATATAAAACAAGGGAATTTAAACCTGGATAGTTGGCAAGTATGAGGCAGCTGTTTTGGGCCCCACAACAATGACAGGGCCCAGGGCAGCTGCCCCCTTTTGCCCTCCCTTAAAGACAGCCCTGCATGGGGTACTCATAAATAATTAGAACTTAGCAATTAGAGGACCATCTTCTCCTTAAGAGGCAAGTCTGCTTAGCATCTGGTTACCTTGCACTAATGTACAACTGCTCGTACTCAGTGCAATCTGCAGAGCATTACACAGTCGCAGGAATCAGTTTAGGGTTTGTACTCGCAAGTCCCCAGAGCTGCTGCCACCTTCCAGCTTCCTCTAGACATGGTCAAGTGAGTTAAATAGTCCTCAGACCATATCCCCTGTGGTGAGGTCCTGCAATTAACTTTTAACAGGATCCATCCAGGTCCTCATCCCTGATTCCCCTGAGGTCTCAAGAACAGCTTCACTGTCCATGGGCTGCCTAATGGCAGCAGCCCCTCAGGCTTGGAACCCTCCTAGGGAGAGAGAGAACCCAGCTCTCCAGTGCTTCAGACTATTTTTCATCTTTCCATCCCCCTTCTGGACCCCCTGGCTGGTCATCTGCATCTCCCCACTAAGCTCTGGAAGCTTCTTTAAAGTGAAGGGCCCCCTGAAAAAAAAAATATTAAAAATTACAAAAAAATCTAAAAAAAAAAAATTAAAACAATTTTTTTTTTACTTACCAGAAATGCCTATTGCTAGGCACATAATCCTAATCTTCCTCTTCCTCCTCCACGGAGATCTTCTTTCTTCTCTCCTCGTCGCGTTGTCTTCTGGGTAATGGGTCGCGCTGTGTTCTGGGAACTGTGTGTTCCAGAACACAGCGCGTCCCATTCACAAAGCGCTGCGCGACTCGCACATGCGCAGTAGGAAACGGGCAGTGAAGCCGTAAGGCTCCACTGCCTGTTTCCCTTAGAAGGAATGGCACCGCCGGGACCCGAGAGCGGAGGGACGGGTCGGCCTCGGGCGGCCGACATCGCGGGCGCCCTGGACAGGTAAGTGTGCTTATTAAGTCAGCAGCTGCAGTGTTTGCAGCTTCTGACTTAATTATTTTTTTTTTTTTAAACGGCCCTCCTCTTTCAGAGGAAGGGGGCAGCAATCAAACTCCATGCCTGAGAAACCCTGAACAGACCAGGACAAACAATCCCTGCTCCCTTGATTACAGAAGGAGCCAAAAACGAAGTTTATCTAGCATGCTACGCCAGGAGAGTGCTACATCCAAAATGAAAAGAATCACATATAAGCAGGGGCGGACTGACCAGTCGGTCACTCGGGCGCCGCCCGAGGACCCGAGGACATTAGGGGCCCGGACTTGGCCACATGAGAGGCCACTTGCAGCGGCTGAATTACATGCCGCGATGCCGAAAATAACACAGCTAACTGTGCGCTGCTCCCCGCCGGCCCCTCCTTCCCTCCCGTCCGTCCCAGGTGCTTGTACTATATGCGTCGTGACATCACCTGGGACGGACAAGAAGAGTGGAGCGGCTGGCGAGGAGCAGCACGCTGTTAGAAGTACTATTATCGGCATCCGGTGACTCGGTAAGTGAAGCAGATGACACCAGGGCCGCTACACGTGATGGGGGGGACTCGGGGAGTGTACAGATGTAAGGGCCCCGGGTCCCCCCACCCCACAGTGTCCTCCTGTGCTGTGTGAGTGTCCCCCTATTTGCATGTCCTCCTGTGCTGTATGAGTGTCCCCCTGTGTGCATGTCCTATTGTGTGCGTGTCCCCCTGTGTGTGCAATTTCCCTCCAGTGTCCCCCTGTGTGTGTGTGCGCTCTCCCTCCAGTGTCCCCCTGTGTGTGCGTTTTCCCTCCAGTGTCCCCCTGTGTGTGCGTTTTCCCTCCAGTGTCCCCCTGTGTGTGCGCGTTTTCCCTCCAGTGTCCCCCTGTGTGTGCGCGTTTTCCCTCCAGTGTCCCCCTGTGTGTGCGCGTTTTCCCTCCAGTGTCCCCCTGTGTGTGCGCGTTTTCCCTCCAGCATACCCCTGTGTGTGCGCGTTTTCCCTCCAGTGTCCCCCTGTGTGTGCGCGTTTTCCCTCCAGTGTCCCCCTGTGTGTGCGCGTTTTCCCTCCAGTGTCCCCCTGTGTGTGCGCGTTTTCCCTCCAGTGTCCCCCTGTGTGTGCGCGTTTTCCCTCCAGTGTCCCCCTGTGTGTGCGCGTTTTCCCTCCAGTGTCCCCCTGTGTGTGCGCGTTTTCCCTCCAGTGTCCCCCTGTGTGTGCGCGTTTTCCCTCCAGTGTCCCCCTGTGTGTGCGTTTTCCCTCCAGTGTCCCCGTGTGTGCGTTTTCCCTCCAGTGTCCCCCTGTGTGTGCGTTCTCCCTCCAGTGTACCCCTGTGCAGGTGTAGCTTCAATGTTGGGATCAAGGGGGCCCCATGATCTTCTATTGCCCGGGGGCCCCATGAGTTGTCAGTCTGCCCCTGCATATAAGGTGCAGTATTTAAGCATCAACACAGTAGTTTTTGTTGTTAGCTGTTGATGCCACCAGTAGATCCATTATTTTTGCCACGTCTGTCAAACATGATAGTTACAGTTGCAATAAACTATATATAACGTATATGGTAGAAAATTTTATATCCAGCTCTCAAACTTTGTTGATCAGACATTCCGACAGAAAAAGTCCGATGGAGCCCACACACGGTCGGATTATCGGACAACATGGTCCGATCAGACATTTTCTGTCGGAATTTCCGACCGTGTGTACAAGGGCTTAGACTTTACTTGCTAAAGAAATCAAATTGTGCCGCGCTTCACACTGTTACCACATATTCTTTCTGTGCAATAAAAAATATTTGACAGTACAAAATATTTGTACTATAGATCAACAAAATTCCTACTGTGCAATAATACAATCAAAATATGTGTATTATAGATCAACAAAACCTGTGCTGACACGTGTTGGGGAGGGGACAGGACGGTGTGGGTAACTTTATTATTTAGTATGCACTAATCACTTGATTGTATTATTGCCCAGTAGGAATTTTGTTGATCTATAGCAGTGATGGCGAACCTTGGCACCCCAGATGTTTCGGAACTACATTTCCCATGATGCTCATCTACACTGCAGAGTGCATGAGCACCTTGGGAAATGTAGTTCCAAAACATCTGGGGTGCCAAGGTTCGCCATCACTGATCTATAGTATGCATATGTGTGGTAACAGTGTGAAGCGCGGCGCAAATTTGATTTCTTTAGTACTAAGCACAATTATATAGGAGTGTGATCAGTGCCAGCACCTGAAAATACTGCACAGGTATTAAGATTGTTTCTGGTAGCTCGCAAGGTTTTTCAAAAATGTACATTTAGACTTTATTTTCTGTTTACTTAAAGTTTTTTTAAAACTACGTGACAACTATAATGCAACTTTTCTGCAGAATAAACAGTGTTGTCTTGGTGTTGGACAGTACATCATACAGTATATTTTGCCCAGAGTTGCACTTTGCACAGATATATATGAGCACACTTGTAATATAAGCTTAAAGCGATTCTTCACCCTGTTTGAAAAAAAATGTCAAGTCAGCAGCTACAAATACTGTAGCTGTTGACTTTTAATAAAAAGACACTCACCTTTTCAGGGGTCCAGTGCCATCCTCAACCGAACCGCTTCTGAGCCGGTCTTCAGGTCCCCAGCATGTTTACTGTGGGTTCACAACCGGCTGCCCACAGTGCATGCGCATGCTCTACGCTTTGTGAATGGTCCTGCAGCCTTCTAGGACCTGTGACGTGTCCCAGAAGGTTGCGGGTGGGGAAAGAGAACTTCCGGTGGATCGCAGCAATGATCCGACTAGTAGGAGTGGGTACCTGTTCCCTCCACCAAAAAAAGTTCCAAAAATAGAAGGGGGTGGGAGGTTGAAGGGCATGAAGCAGAACTTCTCTTTTAGGGTAGAGTTCCACTTTAGTTATTTATTTTATTAAATTATTTCCTGTACTCCACCTAAAACAAATAGTCCCAGTGACTGTACTTAAATGTCTTGCCTAAAAAAGAATGTAAGTGGAAACAGGAGTGACAAAATGTAATACTTACAGCCTCCCTGCGCTGTTTACAGCATAGGTGTCAGATGCCTTTTTAGAAAGACACAAAGGAGGTAATTTAATAAACAATTTGCAGCACTTTTCTGGCATCATAATATTATTAGAAAATCCTGCACCAAATTCATGACATGCAACAGTTTTCTTGCTACAAATTCAATAAGAAATACCACCATAATGATGTTAAGAAAATAAGATAATAAGACCTCCATGCTGGGTAAATTGTATAGCACGTTCTATGAATCTGTCAGATGTTTTGTGCAGACTAGAGACAAATTTCTAATGAGTGTCTATGACATTCTATATGAGTCCCAGAGAGAGAATCTTCAATCATGTTTCAGTATGCAATGTTTTTATAAATATGTGCAGTAACCCTTATCAGCTAACCGAAAATCATTATTTATTGATCAGACTATAAAAACGTATTATGTGTTATTGTACTTTGTACATCCCTTTTGCTTTTTGTAGTCTCTTTCTAAGCAAGCTGGCCAGAGAAATAATTGCATGCTCAGAAAAAAGTAGTTGCATTTTATGGGGGTAGGGGGAGTGGACTGAGACAGAAAAGAAATGAACAACTGTTCACCCTAACTTCTAACTGTGCCTATAGTGTGTTCAGTGAGTGTTTATTCACACCAGTGATGATAAACAGAGCTGATGACTTGAAGGTGACAAAATTGTCTGGGATCACATCTCTTGATCACACACAGCTCCTTACTATCTATAAGCTGCCGCAGACATGGTTGGGTTTCCCAGGTGTTCACACATCGGTGATTGACTATGTAGGGTTGGTAGGAGTTCTCACACCATTACTTCATAAGCCTGAGCACATATGACCTCTGCATACAGCTTCCCAGTAACACAAAATTACATTTCCTTCTACAAACAAGGGCTACATTTCCTGGTGGATCTGCTATGCAGATATAAGACATTTTGTAAAATGTTCATTCATCTAAAACACAATAAGGAAACCCGTACTGAAAAAAATATGGGTCTCCCATTCTTTAGCTTCATATAAAAATACTGCTTGTCTGACTTGCCTGGGGTTCGCATTTTCCCAGTTGATAGCACAATTGCAAAATTTTGATTTGGTCCAAAGTGTGGCCGAGAATTATGTGCCAGGGCTGCTTTTCAGTCCAAGGCAACATCTACTGTACAATGGCATAACTATACTTATAATATTCTGTGAATGTAATGCTACAGAAATCTTTCAGAGACTACAGACATGCAACACGAGAGACTGGACTGGACACAGTGAAGATATTTGGCAGAACACCACGGATCTTCAGGTCATGTGATGCCTGACGAAAGGGGTTCTGCGTGACTCCGAAACATTGCAGTCTCTTACTTGTGATGTGATCATTCTTCAATAAAAAACATTTGGACTCAACCTGAAGATCCGTGGTTTGCTGATAAATATCTTCACTGTGTCATGTATGATACAGTTTCCAGCTGATGGTCGCTGCAGCACCCAACATCTTAGAGCCTATTCCAGGAACATATGTGATAGGAATATTGACGGTCAGAGACTGGAGACATGCAAAAAGAGATGGTCAGAGACTGCAGACATGCTACAGGAAATGGTCAGAAACTGCCGACCTACTACATGGGATGATCAGAGACTGCAAACATACTACAGGAGATGGTCAGAGACTGCAGACATTCAAAAAGAGATAGGGACTACAGACATGCAACAGGAGATTGTATGAGGCTGCAGACATGAAACAGCAGATGGTCAGAGACTATGGGTATGCTATAGAACAGTGGTCTCTGAACTGCGGCCCTGGGGCTAGATGCAGCCCTCTGCTTGCCTTTATCCAGCTCTTGAGGCATTATTCTTGCCACTGACACCAACAATGGGGCATAATACCCTTCACTGACAACAAAAATGGGGCACTATTCCTCACAGTGGCACCAACTATTTCTCCCCCTAATATCAAAGATCGGGCATGATTTACTCCCACTGGAAATAATCTGGCCCTATTAAAGTCTGAAGAAAAGTAAACTGACCCTTTTTATTAGAAAGTTTGAAGACCTTGGCCATAGGAGATGCACTAAGGCCGCAAACATGCTGTAAGAGTTGTTAGAGACTGGTGTCATGCTTTAGGAGAAAGTCATAGACTGAAGACATGTAACATTTGACTGCAAGAGATCATTGTGTTGAAAGCCCCTTTATAACGCAATATTTCCATATTTGTGCTCCCTACAGCCACCCTATCAAGTGCACCAGTGGTGCACTTGATATTTCTTTTACCAAGCTGCATTATAAAAGATCCTTGGAAATAAAACATAAAAAGAGAAAAGGGATGGGCAGCACACAAAATAGGATAGTGTGAAAGCAATACACCAAACCATTTAACTACTGGAAGCTAGAATATTTTTCCTTCACTGGTGTATGTAAGCATCTAGTAAAGAAAACACAGATTGTTGTCTGCAGGGTCTCTGAGGGCCACAGGTTGGGTACTAGGACTTTAACACTTCCACACTCTAGCCAAAACTTAAAAAAAGGAGTTTTGGTTGGATTTTACCTAGGCAGAGGTTATAAAGTATTGAGGTCCATTGGATTTTGTGGGATGGGATGTTTTGGGGGTTCTTTCAAACATAGATATGTGTATAGCTGAGTACGGGCCTACACCGCTACTGTTTGAAGCCTGTAGGACTTTATGTATAGCAATTGTGTAGCAATACTAGAGCATTTATTATTTTCCAATAAAAAGGAAAGTGATGAAATAGTGTAGCTTATTTCATTTGGCAGTTAATATTTGCATCTAACCCCATGTTCAACCCTATCTGTCTATTACCAATAATACCCAAATTACTTACATTGGTGTCACATTGTGTAGTGCATCTACAATCTAATTCATTTTATAAAGCTTTCTGGAATCTACTAATTCTTTTTCTTGTGAGTATGGTGTGTAAAAAACAACATTGTATTCTTTGCATGTTTATGTTTGTCCAATTCAAATGGATATTGTGTCTTGTGTTAATGGTTAATGATTTCAATGCCAACAACTGCAATTTACATCTTGGCTCCTATCCAGGGCCCAATCAAGCTCATTGTCACCTTAGGCCATTCATTGTCATCTCTGTTTCATGTTTCATTTGTCCGTGACCTTGTAAAGCATTTGGATATGTATTGTAATTATACTGATAATGATTTTTTTTTCCTTTGAAGGATGAAGATGAGGATCCATGTGTCATTTGTCATGACGACCTCCACACTGGTAGTATCTGGGAATTGCATTGTATGCACAGATTCCATAAGGAGGTACAGTATGTATGTACACACACAACACTTATAAACACAATAAATAGTGTACTATAAATAGTTCAACAACTACAGTGTACAACCCGAGAGTCAAACCGCTAGCAGAATTGATGTCAGAGAGAACCTGGTTCCAAAACAATTGAATTTGGGGGCATATCAAGACCATATGAAAAAAGGATGCCTCGAGAGCCTGACTACGGGAGCAAGCTGAAGAGGCAGAAGGGTAGATGGTTGCAAGGCGCTGAGAGGTATAGTACACCCTATGCAAAAACGTAAAGGGTAACTTTACTTCCTTGGGAAAAAAATATCAAATAAAGAAAAAAAATAATATATACCTATAATTGCGACACAAATCATATTGTAATTGAATGCTATTAAAAATTACCTTTCCTTTTCTATCTGCAGCCGCTGTAATTTTCTGAAAATGCATTGCAATATGGCTACCTGGAGTTGTTCTTTACACAGAATGTGTACTGGACACCAATTTTCCCAGAGGTCTACCTAAGATACAAGTCAGATTTCAGGCATCCCCGCAACAAAAATGTAATTTCTGGTGAGAAACTTCCAATAGGAATACATCTAAAGGGATGCAGGCTCAGCAGATTTACTCATTGGTGCCCTGCAGCTGCCACAGCTGACTGATAATTATGAAACCACACCCATTAGACCTACTCAGCACAGAGGCACAAAGAAACACAGATGGATTTCTTCAGAATAACAAAATGTAGGAATCTGCAACAAAGTTTGTTACAATCCTTGCAATGTTCATAGATCACCCGAGGGGAATGTTTTTTTTTCTCAACAAGGGTGGAGTTACTCTTTAAAGTGGTTGTTAAGCCACACCACTCTCTTTGTACAATCCTCTCTGTTTTCTAATGCTATGTGCCCTGTGTACATGCTATATAAAAAAAATGCCATCTATACCTGATTTTAGAGTGGCACTCGATGCTTACATGACCGACTGCCTCTCCCCTCTTTCAATCTGCAAGCTGCAGGGGGGGGGGGGGGCAAGAATCCCCTGCTAATATCAGTAAGGCGGAGGGGAGTAGAGAGGTGGCCGGTCCCGTGAGCACCGAGTGGCGCTCAGATTGTATAAAAAAGTAAAAGTTATTTCAACAGAAGGAGCGGAGGGGTGGGCACTGTCATGAGCTGACAGGCAGAGAGGGAGGGGGAAAGGAGCACAGAGGAGGACAGGAGAGCTGTGGATGATGGAGGCACGTAAACTGACCATGGTGTCAGGGCTCAGCAGCCATGATAAACAGTGGTTAGTTTACAGGGGGATGGCAGAACAAGGCAGGGTCAGCTAGATATTTCAGGTGATACAAGGGGCCAAATTACACAGCACAAGCACTGTGCTGTTATTCATGCTTTAAAGGAACAGGATTATTTTTTTTCTTTTTTTTTTACGGTAATATACGCTTTAAGTTGAAAAAATAATCTGTCCCTGGATGAAATCATGAAATCATAATAGTTACATATGAGCCTAAGCAGTCTTCCCACTCACTCACCTCCAAGTTCAACCAACCATTTCTTGTTTATCTAGTCTGTCTTAGTGGTGAAGACCTGCGAGAGATACAAATAGAGAGAGGAGAGGGGTTTATTTAATACTCTGGAGGTCAACAACCTCTCAATTGGGTCCAATTCTAGGGTAAGAAGTGAGGGGAACTGTTGATTGAATGCATGTTAAAAGTTGGAGATACCTAAAGAGCATCCAATTAGGTAATAAAAAGCAGCTTTAAGCTCAGGGAACATACGCAGGTGACCCTCTACCACTATATGTTTCAGACCCACCACTCCTCTTGTAGCCCATACACTATGATCAGGAATGCTATGCAGGTGGGAGAGAGGGATTACCCCACAGGGGAAGATGGGGAGAGAAGGACTTCGGGGTACAGTACATAGATCGTACATAGGCCCTATACCAAATGAGGACAGGTGTTCTCATCAATGTGGTGATCTCTGGATGAGCTTTAGGACCCCAAAAAAAACAAATTGCTAAGCGTGGAGTATGAGCCCACAATAGCTGCCTCCAAAGTCATAGATAATATATAAATAGCAGATATTACTGCTTCTTTTTTTTTTCAGATGATGCAGGTCTAGAGGGAAGAAAAAAGGGTTGACGTACCTTTTTGCCCACATTTCTTGCTTTTGGGTAAACTGCATCTTAATACAGGTGCATGTTGTTCCTTGATAGTTGTTTCCATGCTAGATCAAATAGGATTCGTCTCTTTTTTTTCTATTAAATCATTTTAGATAGTTGTCAATTAAATGAATGAAGTGTGAAAAAAATAAAAATAAAAAAGCTTTTTTTTTTTCCGCATGGTGGAAGCTGTGGTCAGGAGATTTTCTCACAAGTTCTTATAGACTAGCAAGAGAGATGGGCACTGGCCATACACATAAAGATGGCTTTATATCTGGCAACCTATTCTTTAAGAGATTTTTTTGGCCATGTATTTATTTGGTCAAATCTGTAAGATTTGGTCATTTGGCCAGCATGCTAAATGTTGGGATCATATGGGGAACAACAAAACCTTCCTCTTTAATGAGTTAACTTGACCCTTAGACTTATTGGAGCAGTCCTTAGTAGTGCTATGGAGGTAGGTAAGTATCTGGAGTGGGGCTTTCATGTAGAATAGTGCATGAAGGCTGAGTAAAGGGAAGCTGTATTTAATATGAACACTGAAAGTGGTTGTAAACCCTTGCAGACCACTTTTTATTACAGGTAAGCCTATAATAAGACTTACCTGTATCTACCCTGGATATCCCCTGTATCAGCATGTGCCAACGTCATCGGCACATGCGCACTGAAGCAATGGCTCGTATGTGCTGTTGCTTCAGCTGACGTGCCGTTACCGGCGGCTCTGGCCAATCACAGTGCCAAAGCCCGCGATGCCCGGAAATAACTCCGGGAGCAATGTCGCTGACCGGAGCAGTGTGCGGGGACCGCAGTGGGGGCTTCGATCTAAGGTGAGCATTTCATAATGAGCTAGTATGCTTTTGTTTTTTGTAGTTGGTTTACAACCACTTTAAGAGGATACTATAATAATTTTGGAATAATTATTTTCTTACACAGCTGTCAGTGTTTTGACTCATTATCTTGTATATGTAAACTTTAGCTTGAGCCATTGAGTTCTGTAAACAGACTTTTAACAAAAGATGGAAGAAAATATGAAAGGCTTCTCCTGCTGACTGAAAAAAACCCACACAATATTAATAAGTATTAGCTCATGCTCACTTGTAGGCATCCGTTGCTGACCTTTCCTTCTGTAAATGTTAGTTGCCTGGTCTATTTAATATTTTGAGTCACTAGTCTGAAGAAATTATTCAGATATAGATTTCTAAATTTACTTTGACTTGTTGCAGATGTGTTCTGCCTCAAAGTATTGAAGGGACAGTCAGGAAACTAGCAATTATGTCAAAAATGCCAGGCTCTATTTCTCCTATAATTTTTTTAACGCTTTAGTTGCTGCCGGCTGACATTGACAGAAGGGGCCATTCTACAGAGTGTATATTACTGTGTATATATACTGCTGTATTTTCATGTAAAGAATGTGCTCCAGCAGTAAGAGGATAAGAGGGCTGAAGCCCATCCCCGGGAAACTTGAAAATGTTCTCTTGCAGTGGAGTTGTGCTTGCACTGCAAGGGTTTATTTACTACAGGTACTTATATAGCACTGTCAATTTACACAGCGCTTTACATATATATTATACATTCACATCAGTCAATGCTTTCAGGGAGCTTACAATCTAAGGTCCCTAAGTCACATACAAATACTGAGAGCAATTTAATCAGGAGCCAAATAACCTACCAGCATGTCTTTGGAGTGTGGGAGGAAAACCATGCAGGCACAGAGAGATCATGCAAACTCTAGGCAGGTAGTGTCGTGATTGGGATTCAAACTGACGACCCAAGTGCTGCCAGGCAGAAGTTCTAACCACTTAGCCACTGTTATCTGCTCATTTATATTTTAGATTTAATGGCTGGCCACTCCTTCTGACAATGCTAGTTGCCTGGCTGTCATGTTGACCCAGTGGCTTTCAGTTCTTTGTATATTGGCCTGGGTCAAGTGTTTTTTTACTACAGAGGAACCCCTTAAAAATAATTTCCAGGTCTCAGATAACCCCTGCTAAAATGAATCAGGGGTTAGTGGAAAGGATTGCCTTTACAGGGTAGTGAGAATACCACCCTTAAGCCCCGTACACATGAGCGGACTTATGTCCGACAGACTTCCGAAGGAGTTCTGCCGGAGTTCTGCCGGAGTTCCGACAGAGTTCTGACGGACTTTTCGAATGAGCGGACTTGGCCACACACAATCACACCAAACTCCGATGGATTCGAACGTGATGACGTACGACTGGACTCGAATAAGGAAGTTCATAGCCAGTAGCCAATAGCTGCCCTAGCGTCGGTTTTAGTCCGTCGGAATAGCATACACACGAGCGAATTTTTCGGTAGGAACTGGGTCCGGCGGAGTTCCATCGGAAAAATTTGAAGCATGTTCCATTTTCTAAAGTCTGTCAGACTTTTGCGAATCAAAAGTCCGTTGCAGCCCACACACGATCGAAAAGTCTGACGGAATCATTCCGTCAGACTTTGGATGTCGAAAAGTCCGCTCGTGTGTACGGGGCTTTAGACAACTAAAAATATTATTGATGCAATGCCACTGGCTCTGCCAAGTGGCTTTGGCCCCAGGATTATGCTGGCATCATCAAATAGGAGGTCAATCATCCACAGTTTAAGGTACCTGCTATTCTTAGGAGGTCAACAATGACAGTATAAACAGAAAAGTCAGTGCTACTACCCATACACCACATAGATAGGAAAGCTCCCAGTTACTCGATCCACAGTCATTGGCTGAGTAGAGTAATGCAGAAAAAATGATCCCCACTCCGGTTGTTGCTCTTAAAATTTCTATATTTTATTAATAGCCACAGTGAACAAACACAGATTAAGTCAGTTGACGTGTTTCAGCCTGTAAGGCCTTAGTCATAACCAACAATGACAGGCACATAATTTCTCTTAGTATAGATTTCATTCTTATTTTTGTACATAGCCTATTTATATTGGAGAGTAAAATATCCACTTTTTTGCAGAACACTCCATTGCTCACTCCACACTGTGCCTGTGTTTTATGAGTCATTTATAAAATGCTGGGAGCAGTGTGGAGCCTGTAGTGTCCTACAGAATGTTCTCTGCATAACGATGTGATAGGAAAGCCTGGTTACATGACTTTGACAGGGCTTGTGACTGGACTGTCCTCCTTATGTCCTACATTTTGAAACATTTATTGAAATGGATGAACCTTGCTTGCTGTGGAGTCCTGAAGCAAACAAAGGGCTAAACACATCTGTAAAGCAAACCGCTGTGTGTCTTATAAATGTGCCGTTTTTTATATCCTAGGTAAAGCTATAATACTATTTTATAAATGGGCTCCATAGTTATGTGATGGAAACCATTATTTCATCTGTCTTGCTCTACAGTGCATAGAGAAGTGGCTGTGCAAGAAATTGACGTGTCCAACGTGCCGCGTCCAGGTCATCACATCCAAGTCCTTCTTCTTGTCTTCTGCTCGAATGAAAGTACCATGAAGCAAGACATCTGTTTAGACACAAAGCTTACAAGACAAGCACTCTTTGTTACCAGCCAGCTATGTAGCACATTTGTCTCTTTTTTTTATGTAAGACAGCATCTTGTTTTTACAGCAAAATAATATTTTGTGGTACTTAATGTCCTAGAATGAGCAATTTGGGTTTTTATTAAGCAGTTTCACTGTAAATAAAGTCACTTATTTGATACACATTGGGTCTTGTCATTAATTGTTCTGACTGAAAACACTTGACAGTTAAAGTGATTGTAAAGGCTCGTTTTTTTGTTTTTTTAAACTAATAAACATGTCATACTTACCTCCTCTGTGCAGTTTGTTTTGAACAGAGAGGCCCCTGATCGTCCATTTCTGGGGTCCCCCGACGGCTCTCGCGGCTCCTCACCGCATCAGATAACACCCTAGGAGAAGCGCTCTCCTGAGCTTCCAAGTCCAGCATTTGTGTCCATAAACATGAATGCCGGACTCGGCCCCGCTCCCCCAGTGCCCGTGCCATTGGATTTGATTGACAGCAGTGGGAGGCAATGGCTGCGCTGCTATAAATCTATCTAATCAAGACCCAGGACCCTGTGAAGAGAGGGATAGTGTGTCTTCGCCGAGGGAAATACGGGGCTCAGGTAAGTAAAACGGGGAGGCTAGGGAGCCGGTCACTGGCAGGTGTTTTTTCACCTTAATGCATAGGATGCATTAAGGTGAAAAAACACGAGAGTTTACAATCCCTTTAATCCAGCCATACATGATATGATTCCCCCATCCTCATGTTCAAAGTGGATGAAGGAATGCTTCCTGCAGAGCTATTGTTTTCTAACAGCAGAGAGACTTCCTCGCCATCATAATACAATGATTAGTGTTGCCGGCTATAGCTGGTGGCACTGATTGTTTGGTAAAAACCCGACAGGCTGGTTGTACAAAAGTCAGTCAACAGATCGACTTGTGTACAACCAGCCTACTCATACATGGATCGAAATTCAGCAGGTCCCCATGTGATTGTAAAAAATCACCTAATAAAACAATCCATTCAGTTTAAAATAGGCTGATGTCTTAAAGAAGAATTTCAGCTTCCCCTTTCCATGCCCTTTTACTGGGTTATGCACAATAACATACTCTCACACCCAGCAATCCAGCAGTGTTCTGTAGGGATCTACCACAGCACACCCAGTCCCATGCTGCCATTTTCTTCTCTGACAAAAGCAAGGAATCGACAGCCATCACCTTGATGATGCACCTATGAGTACTCTGAGGCCTCCTGTAATGCCTGATGTGAGCATCTCAGGAATCTTTAGGCAATGGACATGTTATTCTGGCCTAGGCGAGGATCCAGGATGTGCAGGAAAGGGTCCACAAAAAAGTACTTAAAAATATCCAATTGTTAGAGAGGAGGGTGGAGAGGAGTGGAATGACTAAAAGTGGTGGGGAGGGTAAAGGTCCACTCACTTTAAGGCAACATCCTCACAGGGCAGAAGAGTCCTCTCTAGAACCAGGAACCAGGTATTATAGCTCAATATTGCACCCAAGAACTAGACAAGACTAGCTTAGGTGCAAACTGGAACTCTTTATTGAAAGCTCACACAGAATATATGCCATACAAAAACACATAAACATCCCACAATAGTTTGGCAAAGAAGTGAAGTGGACACAATACTAGCAGACAGACAGAAACAATAGCTCAATTAACTATGGGGATTCACACCTAGGAGACACACAATTGGGAATTATAAAATGAGAGAAATGCATCTTAATTAACAGATTGCACATAACAGCATGAGACACGACAATCAGGTCATTTGAGGCTGAGTTGGGGGGGGGGGGGGGGGGGTGTTGAAGCAATCAATGCTGGTTTGGGCACAGAGGCCCCAAATCTGTATAAAGATCCTAGGTTTCCAGAGTCTGTGTTTTTTCAGGGAAACATGGACCCAAATCCCAGGCACACACCTCCCCAAGAATAGGGCCCCCTCAAAAGCAAGGGCCCATAGTAGGCAAGCTACCCTGAAATCCCCTCCAAAAGCCCCTGTCCCAATTGGGTATGTGACAGTATAGACTAGGGATATGCAATTAGTGGACCTCCAGCTGTTGCAAAACTACAAATCCCATCATGCCTCTGCCTCTGGGTGTCATGCTTGTGGCTCTCAGAGTCTTGCAATGCCTCATGGGAATTGTAGTTCTGCAACAGCTGGAGGTCTGCTAATTGCATATCCCTGGTATAGACAAACACTCCCTTTGAGGTACAATTTGGCAGAACTATAATGCACTGCTTGCTACATAATTGTCAAAAATACAAATTGAAAATTGGTAAAAATTCTACATCTCCACACCTGCAAAGGGGCCCCAATGGCGAGACCAATCTAATATACTGTGTTTGGGAATAGAACTTGGATTAATTTCCAGAGGAGCTCTCCTATGCGGTCCACAACAAATTCAAGATGTCATCAAATTATTTTGCCCCTCAATCTTCACCTTGGACTGCAATATTGATGTAGCACCCTGGGGTTTAGTTAGGGAGCACCTCACAAATTTACTTGCTAAGAGTAGTCATATTGGTCAATTGATAGAGATCTATTAATTTCTCAGTAAGTTTGGCCTTGTTGCACTTTTCTCTTCTACCACTAGGTGGCCATGTGCTTGATGGTACTAGATACGAGAAGGGCAACTCAAGGTCAGGTTATGGGTATATGGGGTTTCTGAGCCAATGGGCAGGGTTTTTCTTGAATCCCTGGGCCTGCTGGGAGAACCTATATATTCAAGCGAGGTCAGGTGATCTATGTTCCGTGCCACCTGGACGGCTGTCTGGGTGGATGTGTGTTGTATGCCCCAGGCTGATAGGCCGGAGATTGGGCCTCTACCGGGGACATCTGGCTGCCAGGCTGCGTGAGGGCCTATCCAGAAGTAAGAGGGTAGCACAGGGTTGGGACTTTGGCTTGCAGTTCAACCGAAAGTGACGGTTCTGTCAGCCGGAGAACCTGTCAGGGGTCAGAGGTAGAAAGGAAGCTGTCGCCACGAAGGGACCAATCACCTTTACCAGGGACCAGAGTGAGTAAATGAAGAAAGTCTGGGAACCATATTCTCACCGAATGGGCATGGTAGAGAATCGGGAAACCTCGGCAGTGATCAAGTCAGGGACCCAACCCGTAGAGGAGACGCTTTTATGGCAGCCTTGTGAGTCAAGCCAAGGATCTCGCCGGTTAGCCGGGTGCAGCTTGAGAAGCATCTGGAGTGCCAAGCTAGGGACCCAGCAGGGAAGCATGGGTGATGTTTGAGGGAGATACCACCACCAACCCTGAAGGAGCTCAAGGGATTCAGAGTCAGTGAATCAGTGGGTCTAGTGAGAGACCAGGAACTCAGTGTTGAAGAACTACAAGAGGCAGTTGTAGTGGAGCTGAAAGAACTGTTGCGTTTGAGTTAGGAACTGTTAAAGGACTGTTGCCATAGAAGACAGCATTCCTGCATATGCAGAGTGGGCACTTTGTTGGGGCCTTTCCCTGCACTGCTGTCCTTCTATTAAAGTCTTGGGTCTGCCAATTGAATCTAATCTAAGGGTGTCCTGGCACTAACCCTCTTTCCCCCAAAAATGCATATGTAGTGCCGGCTCCTGAAGAGCACGCAATATGTTTTTGAAATTTAAGGTTACACCTGAACTGCAGTTTGGTTTGGGTACAATTGCTTCAAATTTGAACCTCATCATCAGTCTGACTGGACTGTAAGATGTTCAGCCTGGCCACAGGGGGCACTCTCTCTTCTGGCAGGCATGGAACCACAGTCTAGTTGGGTGCTTTAAGGTTACGCTCTCTCGGAGCCCACCCAGTGGGAGTGTCACTCTTGCTGTGCTTTCTGGGAGAGGGTACTTAAGATGCGGACATCACGTGGTTCGGGGTTTCCGGTCCAGAAGGATGTTCTGACTCCATGGTCCTGGTCCTTCTGACCAGCCCCCAGGAAGGCTATGGCCTGGAGTGAGGATCCTCCCGACTTATTGTCTCGGGGCTGGCTAGCTCGAGACAAGGAAACTAAAGAAGGATTCTGAGATGTTTGGGTGCCGTCTCCAGTTTGGGAGAGACCCAGTGACTTCATAGCTATCCAGGGGAGGACTCTTCAGAAGAAGGCCATGTACGGGTTGATTTCTTAGCAAGAGCCTGGAGGGGCTGAAGTACCTGAGTGAATTCCGTTTTGTGGATATCGCCAAACTGGCTGAAAGATCCAGGTATCACACGAGTGTTCTACAAGTTTAGTTTCCTACGTGTTCTACAACGTCTGTGGCAGAGACTTATTCCTGTATGTTCTACAACAACGTCTGTGGCAGAGACTTGTTCCTGAGTAAAGCACCTTGTTGGCTGCTAGGCCTTGTGAGAGAGGGACTATCCAACTAGAGTGAACATCCAGTTGTGTATGGCTATTCTCTGGATTTAGTCAAAGTAAGCAAGTCCTTTATTATTGACTTTGACACTAAGAGTACCTGAACTTCCTTCCTAACCCTCTGATTGTAATTTAAGAGACTGTTCGTCTACGCTTTTGCAAATAAAAAATCCCTTTATGCGGATCTGTCGTCAATCTCTCAAGTTACCGGGCCATCTACCATGGGAACCCCTAGATGCAAGTCGAGGAGGAGGAGGGAACGGTAAGCCCAATCAAGCCAGCAGCTCCTTTGGGGGTCAGTGCTACACATACTTTGGCCTTGGAGGTCCTCATTAGGCTGGACAAGGCCGGTGACCTTGCTACATCAGTACTGGGTTGGAGTCCTTGCAACAGATTCTGTGTTAGGGATAGGATAGGAACCAGAAAAAAATACTATAGAATTATAAAACGCAGTGTTACTATTCAGGGTTAAACAAGTACAGAATGAAGAAGCAGCTTCACAGGAAATGAACAGATTTAACAGGTATGTTTTATCAGCACTGCATCGTCTTTTTTTATTGGAATTCTTCTTTTATCATTTTCCATCTTGGAGAATACTTCTACTTATTTTCTTTAACTAATAGAAACCAGTAGAGTGTTTTAAGACTTGTATACTGGGAAAATCTAACGTTTAACAGGACAAGATGCAGACACAGACAACATACAGTAAAGGCATAGATGGGAGATTCCGGCACTGGAGCAGAATTTTCATCCTGAATGTTCTTAATAAGGATACTAAGCACTGATCTCCACTGTAATTGCACTCAACTAATTGACTTTTATGTGCTAAAATATTTTCAGAGGCAGATAGTTTATGGTACTAGCACATGGCTGCATGAAAATCCATCAACTAGTATACATCAATAGTATAGACAGTGTTTAAGCATAAATGATCTGTTGCTAGTATACAGACGACTTCTGCAACCTAACATCTTCCTGTTGCTAGGATGCAGGCAGCTCCAATAGAATGCATTTATGCATGTAAATATTGTCACAAACATTCACACACATTATCATGTAACATGCTTACAGAAATTTTAATGATGAATAAACGCTAACCTTTAAAACCAAACAGAACTACTGTTAACCATTAACAGACTGACATGCTAAAGCTGGCCATAGATGGAGCAAAGTTCTCCAATTCAATTTGATCAGTGCATGGCTGTCCCTGTTCAACAGAAGTTGATTGTTAGATTGACTTCTGCTGAACAGACAAGTTGGAAAACCTTTCTCTTTAGAATGAATATATATTTGCGCAACACGCCCAACAAAGTAATAAACAAAATGGTAATAACAGCAAACATATATCAATTTTGTATGACACCACAAACTATGGGAGGACTAAATGTCTCTACACCTGTAACCTGAAACTAAGGAGGTCCTAACTATGAGGCCGTACTGGAAACTAAAGGTTTCTCCAAACCCATCCCACTGGCTAATGTATTTTAATTGTTAGGGCTCAAAGTTCTGGCATTGGAGCGCTTAGATTGAGTGGATCCCACCGTACCAGACATAAAGTACCCAAACTGCATCCTAAAGTAAAGTGACACTGTCCCTTTTAGAAGTGTCAAGGAAGTTGTGGCCAGCAGCCTTTCACTACCAAACGATCTGTGATTATGCCTATCCCGCTTACTAACATCTTGAACTGATGGCATTGGTCCAGAAGCATCTGAAGTGCCAAGCTAGGGACCCAGCAGGGAAGCATGGGTGATGTTTGAGGGAGATACCACCACCAACCTTGAAGGAGCTCAAGGGATTCAGAGTCAGTGAATCAGTGAGTCTAGTGAGAGACTGGAAGCTCAGTGTTGAAGAACTACAAGAGGCAGTTGTAGTGGAGCTGAAAGAACTCTTGTGTTTGAGTTAGGAACTGTTAAAGTGGTTGTAAACCCTTACAAACCACTTTGACCTACAGGTAAGCCCAGATTAAGGCTTACCTATAGGTCCAAGAAATATCTCCTAAACCTACACGGTTTAGGAGATATTTACAAAAAGACATGCACCGCTGTCTACGGTGCATGGGCCGTAGACAGCGGCGCCCAGGCGCACTGAGCACGCCGCAGATCATGGCGATATGCCGCTTGTGTTGGCTCCCGTGCGCATGCGCGGGAGTGACGTCATTGCAGCTCCGGCGAATCACAGGGCCGGAGCAGTGAGACCTGGAAATCACTCCGGGATACATGGCAGCGGTGAAGATAAAGGAGGAGGACCGCTTCGAGGGCTTCATTCTCAGGTAAGTTATTCATAATGAGCTAGTATGCTATGCATACTAGCTCATTATGCCTTTGCCTTGCAGGTTGCATTTTTTTTTTAAAGTGCCTTTTCTTCCTCGTTAAAGGACTGTTGCCATAGAAGACAGCATTCCTGCATGTGCAGAGGTGGCTCCATGTTGGGGCCTTTTCCTGCATGGCGGGCCTCCTATTAAAGTCTCAGAGTCTGCCAATTGAATCTATATCTACTTAAGAGTGTCTTGGCACTAACCCTCTTACCCCCAAAAATACGAAAAGGACTGTCAAAAGAAATAAAACCTCTTTTACATCCAAG
Source organism: Lithobates pipiens (assembly GCF_037356315.1). Classification (NCBI taxonomy): domain Eukaryota; kingdom Metazoa; phylum Chordata; class Amphibia; order Anura; family Ranidae; genus Lithobates; species Lithobates pipiens. The sequence goes on from NW_027507748.1 coordinate 105,699,147, forward strand.
AAGTGTCTGGCGCACCCAATGACTTTCACCATCTTTGCACCCACTATGCCTTACAACCCACTACATATTGAAGGATGTCAGCTATGTTTGGCATTGGAGGTCCTCATTAGACTGAACAAGGCTGGAGATCTTGCTACACCCGTACTGGGTTGGAGTCCCTTCAACAGATTACTACTACTACTGTTACTATTCAGGGTTAAACGACTACAGAATGAAGAAGCAGCTTCACAGGAAATGAACAGATTTAACAGGTAGGTTTTATCAGCACTGCATCGTCTTTTTTTATTGGAATTCTTCTTTAATCATTTTCCATCTTGTAGAATATTTTTACTTATATTCTTTAACTAATGGAAACCAGTAGGTGTTTTAAGACGCGTATGCTGGGAAAATCTAATGTTTAACAGGACAAGATGCAGACAACATGCAGTAAAGGCATAGATGGGAGATTCCGGCACTGGAGCAGGAGAATTTTCATCCTAAATGTTCTTAATAAGGATACTAAGCACTGGATATGTAAATAGAGGCAGCATTCATATGTATACCATGTTCCCAGAGGTCATACCACCATCACTTCTGCTGAATGCTGCCCACTGGGGAGGTAAAGGGGCATGCCTAAAGACCTGCCTGCAACTGTATCCATTAAGCCTAACATCAGCCTGTTCAAAGGTAAGTAAATTGGAGGTGAAACCCTTTTTCAAAATAACATGGTGCCACAGCAGCATGAATTTTGGTGCATGTGACTACGCACATCTCCGCAGATGTGTGAGGGTGACACACGTGACAGGCCAGTCAAGTTTCTCCACCATGTCTCTATGGACCTTGTTTGTGCCTGGTGCGCAGTCATGTTGGAACAGAAAGGGGCCATCCCCAAACTGTTCCCACAAAGTTGGGAGCATGAAATTGTCCAAAATGTATTGGTATGCTGATGCCTTAAAAGCCAGTCACCGGAACTAAGCCAAGCCCAACCCCTGATTAACAACCCCACACCATAATCCCCCCTCCACCAAATTATTTGGACCAGTACAGCAACATGGATGAGCGAGTTTGGAGTGGAGGAACTTGACTGGCCTGCACAGAGTCCAGACCTCAACCCAACAGAACACCATTGGAATGAATTAGAGTGGAGACTGCAAGCCAGGCCTTCTCATCCAGCATCAGTGACTGACCTCACAAATGCGCTTCTGGAAGAATGGTCAAACATTCCCCTAAACCTTGTGGACAGCCTTGCCAGAAGAGTTTAAGCTGTTTTAGCGGCAATGGGTGGGCCAACTCAATATTGAACCCTACGTACTAAGACTGGGATGCTATTAAAATTCAGGTGAGTGTAAAAACAGGAGTCCCAATACTTTTGGTAATATACTGTATCTCTGAACTGCTAACGTGGAAAGTTTTATTAAAGGCATAGTTCACTTTTACCCCATAATTTCTTATGTAAGGGTGTCTGTAGAGAAAAACAAGCCGTGCAGCTTTGACCTAAGTTATATAATGCCCTTTCTGTAGGTGTAGGCCATTTACATACCCCCATGAAGCCTGACTGAAAATCTCCCAAAAACTGCATCAAATTTTTATAAAGGGGAGTTCACAGGAATTAAACTGAGAGAGAAGTGACCTTCGTGCATACACACCAACATTTTCAGATGAGAATGAGGCACACCTACTAGCAAACGTATGTGGGCATAGGATACGCCCCCCCTGCCACACCCTCTTAAAGGGGACCTAACCAAAAAAAAAAAAATCTGGGGGTGTCATTAACGTTTCACTGACACTCCCAGCAGTTCGCATAGGGCAGTGTGAACTGAAGCCGGGAGGTATGCGATGCGGGAACCCACTGCGGATTCGCGGCGTTCCCGCATCGCTGCAATGTGAACCTAGCCTAAAGCTAAAAAACATCCATGTGTGCATGGACACATAGGCTAACATAGAGTGGAGTTTATGGGCTTTTAAAAAAGACGCCCAAACTCCAATAAACTGCAGTTTATGAGCTCCAGTGTGCATGGGGCCTTAACCTTTTTGTGACAGAGTACCTCTGCCCTGTCTTTGTTATTATTTCACATGCACAGTGCCAGTTATCTCCTGTAGGTCTGTGCTGCTGTATGTATGCAGTTGTCACCTTTCTGTATAGTAGTGAACCTGTTTATTGCAATAGAGTTTATACACTGCTCTTGTTATTTTAGAAACTACTAGGGAGGGCTTAAAGTGCAGAGTAGATAGGCTGACTATGTGTTCCAGTGTTACACCACATTTCCTGCCGGTGAGAATTCCATTCCAAGCTGGTTGGACAACAGTTGGAGGATACCCCGTAACTGCCGATCCCGTCTTCAGGTCTCCAAGACAAAGACAGATGCCATATCATCCTCAGGAGCAACTGGATCTTGCTGCAACATTCACGCAGTTGCCAACATTGTAAATTTTAGGGACACTTTTTTGGCTGTAGGCGGGGTCACGTTATAATTAGGGTGTGGGGCATGCAGTAGGAGGCGTAAGATATGGGAAGAGATAAATGTAGTGTCACATGGCGACAGTCCCAGCATCCTCTGGGACTGTGACATCGTAAGGGGTGGGGTCACCACGTGACATCAACCCATGTGACATCTGAAAGCATGTTAAGCATCCATCTTGTTTCTGTCAGCCATCTTAATATTCACAAACTTCCATTTTACAATATGTACAGTTTGAACACCCCTTTAACTTCTCAGATAACTGTCTCGACATGAGATTCTTCTAACTCATTTGTTCTCACACACTTATCTAAAACTTTCACACATTTTCTCAGCATTCCTTTAGCTACTGAAGAAATCATGTACTGTCTCTTATCTTTTTCTTTTATTAATTTAGCTAGCTTAGAACAAAGAACAATAGCGTTTTGTCTTGACCAGCTGTAATCGTCTTGATGTCTACTGCACATGTCTTATTCTGTGTGACGCGAAATTTACTATATCAATCGCTTTGTAATAACTCAATACAATTAGTTCTTGAAGGACGCCATGGTGTGTGTGTGGTTTTATTTGTCCTTCGAGAATTGATTCCAGAGTACTCTGAATTTATACAATACATTGGATCTAAGGTCTGAGAGGTTGAAGGGACCACCCTAGACACAGGATTAACCCTTTCAGCACTGGGGGCTCGTCCGGGATGGATGTTTATTTACCCTTAACGGACTTGGAAAGCTACTTTTAATGGCTCGGTAAGTGAATTCTATTGTTATTGAGTGTAATTGACTTGCCGGGGTCCAGGTGTCAGGTGTGTGACTTGGCTTCCATCCCACAGAGATTGCTGTTGGGTTATAGAACCTCTCATAAGTATAGATAAGTTGACCGGTCATGACCTTAGGGGTCATATAGTGTTTTGGGGACACTAGAAAAGGTTTTGGTGACCTTAGAAGAATAGGTTTTGGTGACCTTAGAAAAATTTACAGAGTACTCTAGAGTTTTAGTTCTGTTCGGGACAGAACTGGTGACTGATGATCAATGAATTGTGTACATTTTGTGTATGATTGTATAACTGCTTTTGCTTTAAAAGTATCACACTGAATGAATTGCGCTGAGTGTGTATATGTGAACTGCTATTTTGTTTCAAGAACCAAAAGGCATACTTGGTGAGTGGTATTCCTTGAGGTTATAAAGTTACAATTTTGGTAAAGCTATTTTGGGAAAGGTAAACAGATTAATGTACATTGCAAGTTAAATTCATCAGTGGTTTAAATTTGTCTGAAACAAAACAGCAGCTCCATGAGCAAGATTGTGCGTTTATTGTATCTGAAATCCTCTTAACTTGTTCCAAATTTATTCTGTTACAGACTTGAAGTGATTGTAGCTGTATTAGTATAAAAAAGTATCACGGACAGTACTGATATTTTTTGCTAAAGGAATCTAAGTTGAGGTATTGTCTAATTGCCTGATTCACACCGTTGTCTGATTGTCTGCACCGTTAGGTGGCAGTCAAGCACGATAAATTGTTTTGTTTTCATTGGAAAATGAAATGTACGGAGCAATACCTAGTTAACCCTTAGGTGGATCATATGGCAGGATGGACAGAAAGCCGGTTTGGGTATTGTGACAATTTTTGATCCATTATTGATCCAGACTTTCCTGAGTAATCTCAAACCCCGTTTAGTGGTCACAGTCAAACAAATGATTACTGAATGGTCAACACTTTCGAGAACTGACTTTGGCAAAGCTCTTTCACAGAAAGATGCAGCAGGTTGTTTTGATATACCAAAGCCGTCGCCTGTCTCCACACAACATTTCCAAGGGAATACGAAGGGGAACTTTAGAGGCAGAGGAAATTTTAGAGGCAAATTTAGAGGCAGAAATGGAAGACGGACGAGTCACTCTAGAAACAATGGATGTTTCAATTGCGGTGCTGAGGATCACTGGGTGAGTCAGTGTCCTCACCCCACCGCTATTCAGACTCCGGATTCCAGCTCTGTCCCTAACCAGACACAACAACCACAGGCATCCATCCAACAAGGTCCAACATTTCCAATCAAATGGGGAAATCAACAACAATGATGGGGCCCGGAGGGTAGTGTCCTAGCTTTTCCTTTTGTCTCAGATGATTTCACTGACAGTCCAATGGTTGCTATTTCAATAAATGGGAGACTCCTCCCCTATCTCGTCGATAGCGGGGCCACTAGGAGTACTATTTGTGAAGATCATTTCAGAGGCAAGTGGGAACCTGCGGAACCCTCTTTGGGAATTAATGGGAATTAATGGGATACTGACAAAAACATATAGGACCCCACCCCTACCAATAGTAGATGATGAAGGGTACACCATATGCACACATTCTTTTAGGATAATACCAAGGTGTCCTGTAAATTTGTTGGGAAGAGACTTGTTTGGGCCACTAGGAATCACAATTAGAACCAACTCAGAAGGAGGTCTAGACATTTCCTCAGATAAAATCACTATAGTAGCATGCAAACCAGGTTTATTGATGCTGTCACAACAAAATAGAAGATTTTGAGGATATAGACCCCCAGGTCTGGTCTACATCAGATCTGGATGTAGGACTTATTTCATGCACACCATACAAGGCCACTCTCAAAGAAGGTGCATTTCCTATCTATCACAAACAGTATCCACTCTCTAAAGAAAAGATGGATGGCATAGTGCCAATGGTGAAAAAGTTTCCGCAGGATGGAATCCTGGAGGAAATTATTTCTCCATACAACATCCCTGTTAACCCTGTAAAGAAGCCGGATAGCTCCTTCAGATTTGTACGGGACTTGAGGGCCATAAATGACCTCAAAGTCCCAATAGCACCCATTGTACCTGATGTTCCATCTCTATTGTCCTCCATTCCAGCAACAGCCAAATGTTTTACTGTAATTAATTTAAAGAATGCTATTTTCTCTGTCCTTGTAAACAAGGAGACAAGGCCACTCTTTGCTTTTACTGTGTCGATTGACCAACACAATTGCCAGTTTACCTGGTGTAGAATGCCCCAGGGATATATAGACTCACCTGTGGTCTATTCTATAGTACTCCAAGCCATCCTCAGGCCTTGGACTGCCCCTCATGGTTCTGTACTGTTGCAATATGTTGATGATCTTTTGATTTGTAGTTCTTCAGAGGAGGACTGCCGAGCTGATAGCCTATCCTTATTGAAATGGTTACATACGTGTGGTCACAAAGTGTCTAAGAAAAAATTACAATGGTGTAAACAGGAGGTTGAGTACCTAGGGTTTGTGCTGTCTCCGGGAGTTAGGAAAGTCAGTCACAAAAGAACTGTTGCTATAGTGGGTCTGCCCCGCCCACTTACCAAGAAATACCTGCTAACCTTTCTTGGAATGATTGGTTACTGCCGCCAATGGATACCTGACTGTTCTTTCTATGACAATATATTGAGACAAGCAACCCTCTCTGAAATGTCTGACATTGTAAAATGGTCTGATGAAATGTTGATTGCTTTTACCATGTTAAAAAGTGCAATGGTTACCAGCCCGAGCCTCGGCCTCCCTGATTTTAGCAAAATATTTCACTTGTTTGCTAGGGAAAATTGCAGAACCATGGCAGGAGTACTGGCCCAGGAACATGGTGGGAGACTGCGCCCTGTAGCTTTTTTCTCAAAGGTGGTTCCAGTACAGGTGCAAGGCATGCCTGCTTGTCTCAGAGCGTTGGCTTCTTGTTCTATGGTTGTAGAGTTGGCAGCACCATTTACCTTGGGCCATAACACTACTTTACACACCTCACACAACGTTACCACACTCCTCAAAACTTTACATACTCAGCATATGTCAGCACAAAGATTGAGTGGGTATGAAGTCATCCTCCTGTCCAATCCAAACCTGAAAATAAAAAGTTCAAACATAAACTCTGGCCCAGCTCCAATTTTGAATGCCTTATTAGGTCTTAAAGGAGAACAGGATGACTTACCACCACCTCATGACTGTACACAATCAATACATCAGGACACTTCACCTAGAGCGGATATGCTTTCAGTACCAATTCCTACTGCACAAACAGTTTTTGTTGATGGCTCTTGCAGCAGACCAAGTGATAATGTCTATCATGCAAGATATGCTGTTGTCCAACTGCCGGATGCTGTCCTCGAGGCCAATCCAATACCCTATCAGTCTGCACAAGCTGCTGAATTGATAGCATTAACCCGTGCATGCCAGCTGTTTGCAGGAAAAGAGGTAAACATTTACACCGATTCCAGGTATGTTCATGGTGTGGTTTGGGACCATGGTGTAATATGGCTTCGCAGAGGATATGTGGCAGCAGATGGAAAGAGCATCTCACACTGTGACCTAGTCACAGCATTACTAGATGCAATTCAGTTGCCTTCAAAACTAGCTATCATGCACTGTAAGGCACATACAGGCCAAATGACTGATATAGCCAAAAGGTAATGCACTAGCTGACAGAATAGCTAAAGAAGCTGCATCTACACAAAAGGCAGACATTCAAATGCCCATGCTAACACCTCAGCCATGTTCCCTGAAAGAGACACATTGGCTCACGGAACTTCAGGCTTTTGCCACCCCTGATGATATTGCGCAAGGGAACTGTGATGGGATGGTACAAAAGGATCCTAAAACAGGATTAATCTGCAAAGAGGGGAAGCCGTGTATTCCTGTTGCTAGCGCCCCCCTGTTCATTGCACAATACCATGGACTGGGTCACAAGGGATGGCAGGCCACATGTGAACTTCTAGATGCAGATTTTTTCATTGCAGGATTACCTAATGTAGTCAAAGCTTTTGTAAGGAGATGTGTCACTTGCATTAGGAACAATCCAACAAACCCAAAGAAATCAAAGCCTGAACATCTTGAGTACCCAACAACACCGTTTACCCATTTACAGATAGACTTTACACATATGCCCAAAGAAGGAAAGAAACAACAATATCTTTTGGTTATAGTGGACATGATGTCACGCTGGCCAGAAATTTTTGTCACCAACAATGAAAACGCACAAACTGTAGTGAAGATCCCCACACAGGAAATTATTCCTAGATGGGGATGTCCATTGCAAATAAATTCAGACAATGGCCCAGCTTTCACAGCTAAAATCTGCCAAGATCTTGTAAAAGTACTAAAAATAGACTGGAAATTTCACCTCCCCTACCATCCACAGAGTTCAGGAATTGTAGAGAGAATGAATAGAACAATTAAAGACAGGATAAGGAAAGCTACGGGTGGGAATTTTGGCAAGTGGAAAAAAGTTCTCCCAGCTGTATTAGCTGAAATCAGAATGACCCCTCACAGTGTGACGGGTTATTCCCCCTTTGAGGTACTCATGGGTAGGCCATTCCCCACACCGTGGGCTAATCATCCCTTGATGGTAGAGAAAGGCGATTTGGAACAAATACAGGAGGAATATGTAAAAAAACTGATTGAAACTCTTGATATTGTTGAAAGAAGAGTTGCTCGCACCTCTCCTTCTTCTTCACAGGTTCCAACCCACCCATTCCAGGACGGTGATCAAGTTGTGGTCCAGAGGCTTCAGAAAGGTCGAAAGCCGCAAGATGTTCCATTCGGACCAGTGACCAAAGTGGTAGCCGTCACCAGGACTGCCATCCTTACAGAGGAAAGTCCTACTTGGATCCATGCCAGCAGAGTAAAGAAGGTTGATCTAAGCCCAGGAATTGGAGAAAGGCTGAAAAGAGGTGAAGCAGGTGTTTTAAGTCCTCAAAAGACAAGCACAGACATAAAGGACAGTGATGTCACTCATTTCACCACAGACTTCTGGGAAGGCCTTTTGCCTTCTGGTGATGTTTCTACTTCTGATCTTTGTCCCAGTGTGGATAATAACTAACTGTATCTTTCATCCTGATGACTAAGGCCGCGTACACACGGGCGGACTGTTCGCCCAACTTTGTCCGCTGAACAGTGTTTCAGCGGACAGTCCGCTCGTGTGTGGGCTTCAGCGGACAGTTTCAGCGGACAGTCTGTCGAACAAAGTTTTTCGGAATTCCCGTAAGACAGTCCGCTGAAACTTGGTTTGAGCGAACAGTCCGCTCGTGTGTAGGCTTCTTCGTCAAACTAAGTTCCGTGCATGCTCAGAAAGGATTTACACGGCGAAGGTTGCATTGCAGTGTATTGGACTTCGAATTTCTCGTCCCGTCGTACGTGCCGTTCACGTCATCGCGCACGCTTTCAGCGGACTGTTCGTTCATCGTGTGTGGTCAAGTCCGCTCATGCAAATTTTGAGCGGGCTGTTTGTCGGATTGTTTGACAAACTAAGTTGGGCGAACAGTCCGCCCGTGTGTACGCGGCCCTAGGTGCCTTGAAACTCATATGTGGTAAAAGCGAAATACACACCAACCCTACTGACTTTCACCTCAGAAATCGCAGTAAAAGAGATGTCTCTAATGAATTGATCAAAGAAACAAGTTTTTCTGGAAAAATGTTACTGTTAAAATTTAAATATGCTTATGCTAGAAAGTCAGGAGAACTTACTACATACAGGAACACAACCTCTGGGATACTTGTGAGTAAACTTGTTAGTGCTGCATTTGAGGCTGGAACTGAGCCCCAACGTAGTTCTCTAAGAAGTTTTTCATTGGCAAACAATACATACGTATGCTGTGCTAAAATTTATTACTCATGGATCCCCGCAGGAGTGAAAGGATGGTGTTATTTAGCACAGTTGGTACCAGTCATGTCAGCCCTAGGCCAGAATCAGGAACATCACATACAAGTTACTTCAAGTGCAGTACATAGGTTAACTTATAAATACAAGAGAGAAAACCCACCTATGTTTTCTACTTCAGATAAGTCATGGACATGGTTTCCATCCTGGACAGGATGGGGCATAACCATGATGGACAAATTAAATAACTACACTAGTCTAATAAATGATGTTATGGAAAAAAACTCCCAAAGATATAGGACTACTCAATGTCGAGCTCAAAGCAATTAGAAGACAACTAGTGTTACACGAATTGGCTATTGAAAGCATGAGTGCAGCTCTGACAGGTTTATGCGAAATGACCCAAGATTATGAATGTTGTACATGGTTTCACAATACCAGCCTGGAAATGCCAGACTACTATGATGTTATTAATCAACACTGAACACAGGTAAATGAATTAATGAAACAAGCAAGGGACATAGGTAATTATGGATGGAACCCCTTTTCTAGTTTGGGTTTAGGTGGAATGTTTTCATGGTTAAGGGACATAGTGATATCATAGTACTATTGTTAGGATTGATAGGCTACCTGATTTTCAAGCTTATTCTACTTTGTATTAGCAAATGTACTACACCAGACCAACCTTCTCACGCATATACACAGTATCTGCAGCTTTATGTAAATGAATATAACAAACGTAGCAAGAACCGTAGATTTCAGGAGGCTGCGGATCTGTAGAAAGTCATTCCATGACTTAAGAGGGGGTTGAAAGGTTATGTTAATCATCCATCTTGTTTCTGTCAGCCATCCAAATATTCACAAACTTCCATTTTACAATATGTACAGTTTGAACACCCCTTTAACTTCTCAGATAACTGTCTCAACATGAGATTCTTCTAACTCATTTGTTCTCACACACTTATCTAAAACTTTCACACATTTTCTCAGCATTCCTTTAGCTACTGAAGAAATCATGTACTGTCTCTTATCTTTTTCTTTTATTAATTTAGCTAGCTTAGAACAAAGAACAATAGCGTTTTGTCTTGACCAGCTGTAACCGTCTTGATGTCTACTGCGCATGTCTTATTCTGTGTGACGCGAAATTTACTATATCAATCGCTTTGTAATAACTCAATACAATTAGTTCTTGAAGGACGCCATGGTGTGTGTGTGGTTTTATTTGTCCTTCGAGAATTGATTCCAGAGTACTCTGAATTTATACAATACATTGGATCTAAGGTCTGAGAGGTTGAAGGGACCACCCTAGACACAGGATTAACCCTTTCAGCACCAACCGATGACCCCGCCCCTTGTCCCTATATAAGTCGCCGCGCAACGTGTCCCTGGCATTGTGGCCGGAGAGAGCTTCGAGTCAACATCTCCAGGAGAAGAAGGAGAAGAAGAAGAAGAACGGAAGGTGGCAGCGGCGACAGAAGACCGGGCCACCGCCTGTAAAAGAGCTATAAGAAGGCGCGGTGGCCCGGCAGAAGAACCGAAGAGGGGGACAAGACCCCCTAAGTCAGAAGAAGAGGCCACGGTGACGAAGGAGAATTCCGGGCTCCTCCGCTAGCAAAAGAGCTAGAAGAAGATAGCGAAGGAGTCCGGCGAGAAGACCCCCGAAGACGGAAGACCCACGGAGCTGTGCAATAAACTATTTTATCTTGTGTGTTGTGTTTTTTTTGTACTTTATTTTACAGGTGAATGGGTAGGGGTACATTGTACCCCATACTCATTCACATAGGGTGGGGGGCCGGTATCCACGGTCCCCCTTATTAAAGAGGGCTCCCGGATTCCGATAAGCCCCCCGCCCGCAGACCCCGACAACCAACGGCCAGGGTTGTCGGGAAGAGGCCCTTGTCCTCATCAATATGGGGACAAGGTGCTTTGGGGTGGGGGGAGCCACGCGGCCCCCCCTTCCCCAAGGCACCCCCCATGTTGAGGGCACGCGGCCTGGTACGGCTCAGGAGGGGGGGGGGGCGCTCGCTCGCCCCTCCTTTCCTGGCCGGCCGGGTAGCGTGCTCGGACAAGGGTCTGTTGTGGACTTGGGGGGGACCCCCACGCCGATTTTTTTTGGCGTTGGGGTTCCCCTTTAAGTCCATACCAGGTGGCGGGGCCAGCGGCGTCTCCTTCACGGGCCCCGCTTACCTGGAGACCCGCTCGAAATGAGCGGACTTTCCTCCGCGTGTGTGGGCGAGTCCGTTCATTTCAAAAGTAGGGCGGATAGTACGGCGGACTTAGTCCGCCGTATTAGTCTGCTGAAAAAGTGCCGTGTGTGGGCAAGTAGCCCGTTCGGAAAGTCCGACGGACAGTCTGGCGGGAAGTCCGCCAGTCTAAGTCCATCGGATAGTCAGCTACGTGTGTACGTGGCATTAGACTAACTGATGATACTGCCTTCAGAGAAAGACCCCAGAGGACAGCACCAAAAGATGTGGATGAGCTACGACAGACATTGCATCAAATGAAAAACTAGAGGGTCATTGTGAATAATAATGCCCTGTACACAAGGACAGAAATTCCGCCAGAAAAAGTCTGATCGGATTATGTTGTCGGAAAATCCGATCGTGTGTGGGCTTTTTCCATCCGAATTTCCGACGGAAAAAGTTTGAGAGCAGGATCTAAAATTTTCCAACAAAACAAAATCCTATCGGACCTTGTCCGATCGTGTGTAGAGAATTCCGACGCACAAAGTGCCGTGCATACTCAGAAAAAATTTGGAGATGAAAGCTATTGGCTACTGGCCTCTATGTAAGGCTTACCTGTAGGTCAAAGTGGTTTGTAAGAGTTTACAACCACTTTAATCAACCCCTTTGTGTCACTTTGAAAATGGTATATAACGGTTGAAGATTGTATATCATGGCTTATGAACATTAGGAACTTAATCATCTGTCTGTGTGCATGCCAGTCAAGAATAGGGCAAAGCCCCTAGGAGCAGGGAGATAAGAAAGGAGTGTGGGGTGGGAGCGTAGGAGGTAATGGGGAAGTGGGATTGGTAGGTGTTGTGCCTTTGAGCCTATAATCATGTGTCCAACCCCTCTATGCCACGTCACCCTTCTCGGACGCACTCAAAGTCAGCATCCAGGGTAGGCACGGGCTCGGATACGTCAATTGGACAAGTTGTTAGTCAGTCCCTCTGAGGCTTTGTCCATCCTCAGAGTATCTAAAGATATTCCAAGGCTGCCATGTCTGGGAGTACGTTTCTTGTCTGTGTTGATTAGTGAGGATCAAGTCCTCCATACGGCTGATCTCGTCCACTTTTTGCAGCCATTGGGCAACCGTCGGTGGGTGGGGGGACTTCCAGTCTAGTGGAATGCAGGCCTTGGCCGCGTCCAAGAGATGTCTGATCACAGACTTTTTGTAGGCTTGTGCTGGTATGTCTGTCGCATGTAGAAGAAAGCAGACGAAAAGGTTCGTCAGACACTGTCCGGTCTGTGAATGTTTGGGTGATACGTCGGACTTCCCCCCAGAAGTTCTGGAGTTGGGGGCATGACCAGAAAATGTGCAGAAGGGTGCCCTCTTCTGTCTGACATCGCCAGCATCTGTCTGAGGCCGATGGAAAGAGTTTGTGCAAGAGTGTCGGGGTTCTGTACCAGCGGGTCAGGATTTTATAGTTTGTTTCCTGTGTTTTGGAGCGGGAGGATTTATGAGTAAATTTGATTATGCATTGTTTTTTGTTGTACATCACCGCGTTCTGAACGATCATGATTTTCCGACAAATTTGTGCGACCGTGTGTATGCAAGACAAGTTTCGGCCAAAATCTGTCAGAAAAAATTTGACGGATTTTGTGGTTGGAATGTCTGACCATGTGTATGGGGCATAAGAGTTTATATGTGTAGCAGACTGCTTGGCACCCCGCTTGGGTGCTTCCACTAAGATACAGATTTCTCCAACCTGGAACCAGGAACCAGGTATTATAGCTGAGACTTGCACTCAAGAACTAGACAACACTAGCTTAGGTGGAAACTGTAACTGACTTTATTGTAAATTCACACAGAATATATACCACACAAAATCAGGTAATTTATTGGCTTGGTCCCATTACCCTAAACAATGCAAACTGTAAACAGTAAGATACTTAACATATCTAAGGAACAGCCATCATAAACAGTAATCTAATTAAACAGGAAACTAATTAACAACTAGTCACCTAGACAAGCCTAGGTGACTCAGGTTACTGCCCACCCAGACAATGATTTAAATAATCAGAGATCCCACCCTACCTCAGACTGTCCGGCAACAGTCTATGAGACCAAACTTTTAGGCTGGGTTCAAACTAGTGCAAAGAGCATTGATCGGAGTGTTCTGGCGGGGGGCCGTCCTCCTGTCAGAACACAGCTTAGCAGGGAAGATCACTATACTAACTTTGCATAGTTAGTACAGCGGTTCTTACTGGAGCTGACAGTGTTTTTTCGGTCAACCCGGCAGGTGTGTACATAGTGTGTGCCAGGCTTAATCACTTCAGCCCTGGAAGGATTTACCCCCTTAATGTCCAGGCCATTTTTTTTTGCGATACGGCACTGCGTCGCTTTTACTGACAACTGCACGGTCATGCGAAGCTGTACCCAAACAAAATTGAGGCCCTCCTTTTTCCTCACAAATAGAGCTTTCTTTTGGTGGTATTTGATCACCTCTGCGGTTTTTATTTTTTGCGCTCTAAACAAAAAAAGAGTGACAATTTTGAAAAAAAATAAAACAATATTTTTTACTTTCAGCTATAATACATATCCCAAAAAATATATCAAAAAACAAATTTATTCATCAGTTTTGGCCAATATGTATTCTTTTACATATTTTTGGTATTTTAGCATCCACAAATTATGGGATAGATTTATGGACTTTTATTGAAGAGATGAGTTTTCAGGGTCTGAAAGTGGACAGAGTAGAAGATAATCGGACGGATTAGGGTAGGAAGTTCCAGAGGATGGGAGAGGTTCTGGGGAAGTCCTGGAGGTGAGTGTGGAAAAAGGTGACAAGGGAACTAGAGAGCAGGAGGTCTTAGAAAGAACTAACAGAACAATTTGGTTGATATTTTGAGACTTGGCTAGTGATGTAGCTGGGTAGGTGGGGGCAGAGCTGTGGATGGCTTTGTAAGTTGTTAGTAATTTGAATTTAAAGCGAAGGTTCCCCGTTTTTTTGTTTTTTTTAAAGTCAGCATCTACAAATACTGCAGCTGCTGACTTTTAAAATAAGGACACTTACCTGTCCAGGGCACCCGCGATGTCGGCACGCAAAGCCAATCTATCCCTTGGCTGTCGGGTGCTGTCGCTGCCATCTTCGGTAAGGGAATCAGGAAGTGAAGCCTTGCAGCTTCACTTCCTGGTTCCCTACTGTGCATGCGCAACTCACGCTGCGCAATCCCGCTGGTCCCTGCCGTCTTCTGGGACCCGTGTGTCTCCCAGAAGACAGTAGAGGGGACGGAGAAGGTGCTGGAAGTGGCGTAGATACCCGCGGGTGGCTCGGGTGTCTATGCATGGAAGTGGGAGCAAAATACCTGTATAAGACAGGTATCTGCTCCCCCTCCCCCCTGAAAGCTGCCAAATGTGACACCGGAGTGGGCGGAGGAACTGGAAAAGCGGAAGTTCCATTTTTGGGTGGAACTCCGCTTTAATTTGTTGGTTGAGCGGAAGCCAGTGGAGGGATTTGGCAGAGAGTGGTAGCAGACACTGAGCGGTTTGTAAGGTGAATGAGCCTGGCAGAGGCATTCGTGATGGACTGAGGCCGGATTCACACATATGCAGCGACGGTTTCCAGCCTGTGGTCCGGTGTGTCTTGGTTTACTGGTTCAGGTGCGAATCAGGTCCGATTGTTTGCCTAAATTCACGCCCTATGACGCACAGGACCTTTTTTGAATGTGAACCGCACCTGGCTGCCCCATACCTGGGTGAACTGGCTCCATAGAGAGCTGGGCATTCTCGCCTGTCATGTGAATTGGAAGAGGCAGCCCACATCCAATTTGCATATGTGTGAACCCAGCCTAAAGGGGGAATAGTCTATTTAAAGGTAAGCGGAGGAGGGAGTTTCAGTAGTCGTGGCGAGAGATGACCGGGGGGGGGGGGGTCTTAGAAATTCAGATCTGTCCTGTGCACACTTCCTGGGTTTTCTCGGGCAGACTATTTAGCACTCCCAGTTCTTATTTTGGACTGAATAGCCTTTATGTTGTAGAGATCTGAAAGTGGGAGTGGTTTAGCAGAAGACACTATTCAGGGCTGATCACAGTGTTTCCCCTTACATCCGAGTCCTCTCTGTACACCAGAGCATCCCTTTTGTTAGAGTGCCTAGAGTCTCCGCTTACAGTGAAAGGGAACTCTGCGGGTTCTGATGTAAAGGGGGGGGGGGAACTCTGCAGACTCTGATGTAAAGGGGGGGGGACTCTGCGGACTCTGCTGTAAAGGGGGGGGGAACTCTGTGGACTCTGATGTAAAGGGAGGGGAACTCTGCGGACTCTGATGTAAAGGGGGGGGAACTCTGCGGACTCTGATGTAAAGGGGGGGGAACTCTGCGGACTCTGATGTAAAGGGGGGGAACTCTGCGAACTCTGATGTAAAGGGGGGGAACTCTGCGGACTCTGATGTAAAGGGGGGGAACTCTGCGGACTCTGATGTAAAGGGGGGGAACTCTGCGGACTCTGATGTAAAGGGGGGAACTCTGCGGACTCTGATGTAAAGGGGGGGAACTCTGCGGACTCTGATGTAAAGGGGGGAACTCCGCGGACTCTGATGTAAAGGGGGGGAACTCTGCGGACTCTAATGTAAAGGGGGGAACTCTGCGGACTCTAATGTAAAGGGGGAACTCTGCGGACTCTGATGTAAAGGGGGGGAACTCTACGGACTCTAATGTAAAGGGGGGAACTCTGCGGACTCTAATGTAAAGGGGGGAACTCTGCAGACTCTAATGTAAAGGGGGGAACTCTGCGGACTCTAATGTAAAGGGGCAACTCTGCGGACTCTGATGTAAAGGGAGACTCTTGTGATTAACTTCATATGATTAGAATTTTTTTTTTTAATAGCAACACCTATGCATAGTTTATCTATGCAAACTATGAAAATAAATTGCTGTGCGACGCTGAAGTGTTGGGGTTTGGCTTGAAGAAAAGGTGGCATCCCTACCCATGAATCGGGTATTTTTCTGTCTTTATAGGGATAACACATGGGCAAATGCTCATAGATTCTAGAGGGATGTACCAATTTTTCCCCTTGACATCCAATCCATTTTGGATACAGCTGTTCCTCTCCCATGTCAAAGCCCAGAGAGGAATGCTCATCTCCTTCCTAGGCGTAGTCCAGCCTTCCTCCCCATTGTAGAAAGTACATAGACTTCTCTATCCTGAAAACAGTCTTTTTTTCCAGCTCCCCTCAAACTTTAGCTCACCTGCCGTACCTAATACCTACCACTAGGGGGTGAAAGACGTACACGTGGAATGTATGGACAATACAACTGACAGCAGAGAGAGCCAATCAGTGACTAGAGTCATGTCCCGCCCTGTGTTGCTTCTACCAATGTCTGGTGGCGATCACATAGAGCTACTGGACTGGACTGTTAGAAGCGATGCTTTGAGATCTGCGAGTTGATCTCCTGAAGGATCGTGTGTGTATGGAGGTGAGAATTCCATCTCTGATCACAGATCTGCCCAACACTCAGCTCAGAGTTGGTAAGTAAATGATTGCATGTCTCAGATTCCCATAGATGACAGTCATCATAATCAGTCTACTTGCCATATCTCAGATCATTATCCTCTGCACTGACTTTCTGATTTCCTGGCTCAGTAGATGGAAAGTTTTCCTTTCTTTATGTTTTGTAGCTTCCATACATTTAGGGCTTATTCGCATCATCTGCCCGGATCTTCAGCGCAGTGCCACTTACATAAATATAAATCAAAAAATGTGACAAGCGATCGCACCGCCGCTACAAAACTGACACCATCGGGCACACATTTCTACCATTCGGATTGGTGGTAGCGAGCGCTGATCATACGTTTTAGAAATTCTCCGTTAAGTTTGGATTTACGCTTCTTCATTGCGGTATGTTTACAGGAGTTGTTATGTCGTGAATTTATATACATTGAAGTGGTTCTAAAATCACAATTTTTTTTTGCCTTAAAGTATAAGTCCACTTTTTCAGAAGAAATGAAAAGGTGACCTAACGCTGGATAGCCTCCCCGCCCCCACAGTCCTCGCTGTACTCTCCTCCATAGGCGATGAGATCTCAGTACCCATGTAGTTGTCCTGGGATTTAAAAACCCTTCTCTCCTCCCTCCTTTTTTTTTTTTTTTTTTCTACAGGGCTTCTGAGACAGACCAGAGCAGTTCTGATTGGTCAGTGCTGGCACAGAGCATTGTTCTGATCTGTCCTGGAAGCATTGCAGAAAGAATAGTGGGGGTTTCAAATCCCTGGACCACTACACCAGCTGGGCACGCACTGACAGCTCATCGCCTGCGTAGGTAAGTACAACGAGGATCAGGGGGTTGGGGGGGCTTTAGGGTGTTGGTTCACCCTTTCGTTTTTTCCGAAAAGGTAAACTAACCTTTTAAAAGAGAAGTTTGGCTAACGTTTTTTTGTCCATACTCCTCCTCTGAGTCTAATGCCCTGTACACACGGTTGGACATTCCAACGACAAAATCCGTCAGATTTTTCCAACGCATTTTGGCCCAAACTTGTCTTGCATACACACGGTCGCACAAAGTTGTCGGAAAATCCGATCGTTCAGAACAAGGGGATGTATAACAGGCTCGACGGGACTATAAAGAGGCCAGTAGCCAATAGCTTTCATCTCCTAATTTATTCTGGGCATGCGTGGCACTTTGTGCGTCGGAATTGTCTACACACGATCGGAATCTAAATGATCTGATTTTGTTTTAGAAAATTTTAGATCCAGATCTCAAACTTTATGTGTCGGAAATTCAGACGGAAAAAGTCAGATGGAGCCCACACATGATCAGACTTTCTGACAACACAGTCCGATCGCACATTTTCCTTCGGAAAGTTCGACCATGTATACGGGGCATTAGAATTGCACTTGCTTTTGCTCTCCTGTGACTATGGTGGGCTAAAGCCCAGTGTCAGTGGACGTCACAGAGCGGCTCTGGAAGGATCCCAACCATATTGTCGGGATCCACCCAAATGCCTGATTGGCGGTCTCTCAGCGTGGCTCTGAAAGCTGGAGCCAGCTGCTTCCGCCCCCCTCGCCAGAGAATGCTGGAGGGGCAGAGAGGTGACTGACAGTCACTACTCTATGCTCTGGGAAGATCAAGAACTGAACAGAGTCCAATCACACTTGTGCGACTTAAAAGCGGCTTTGGTGTGGCTGCGGATGAGTGCGACTTTGTTACGACTTTATCTGATGGTTTTGTTTGTGCTCTACGAAGTCGTTAGACATGTGCAGAAAAGAAAAATTTGGTTTAATTTTTTTTTTTAATTTTCTAACAAATTCCACATTTTCAGAATGATTTGAAATTGCATCAGTTAAAAATTGATCGGCTCATTCAAATTCTGTGTGAAGAATAGCTGGCCGCTGCATCCTAAACAACTGATGACACATTAGGAAAGAATAGAGACTCAGATAATCTGCTCCACAGCCACTGCTGGTCTATGCAGTACCGCATGTGGCCAGAGGTGTGGGGGGTGCCAGAGACACTCGGGAACCGAGTGTTTCCGAGTATTTCTGAGCATCTCCAAGTGAGTATACATACTTTTTCGAAGCCGCTCTGATCTGGTCTCCAGCAGTGGAATCTCTGTAGAGGACACGACCAACAACGGCTGTGAAATGAATAGGAAGTAACGTCACCCATAGAGTTACTATGGGGCTTCTGCTGTCTGCTGTGTCCTCTGTACCCGCCCATACGGCGAAGCCGCAGAACACAGCTCAGTGTGGGATCGGGTCTGGCTGCAGAAAAGGTATGTACACGGATTTCTTCTATACAGGACTAGATAGGTTAGTGTTAGATCGTGGGTGTCTATAGATGGGAGAGTTTCGTTTTAGGGTGGAACTTCCACTTTAAACTACATTCTAGCAAACTTTGCAGGCTTGGCTCTACTTGAAAAACACTTTTATTTGTTTTCTTCCTTTTTTTAATCTGGTGATCTGGTCAGTAACTCTCTTAAGCCGGCCATAGATGGTTTGAATCCAGTTTAGCAGGGACCCTGCTGTACCATCTATTGGCAGGCTGATCATACCCAAGTCGATCCATCCAGCACGTTGAATTTTTATGTGCGATAAAATGTTCTCCCGACATGGACGACTCTTTTCGCCTTCTCCAACAAACACCCTCCCCCGCTGGGAGCACACAATAGCTTGGAGGTAGGGATTCTCCCATCAATACCGACTGTTGATGGGGTAATCAAACGATTTTTTTTCCTCCAAATCCGTGGTTGCAGGAAAGAAAATTGCACCATCTATGACCGGCTTAAGAGTGGTTCCTCTATCCACCCTTGGACAGCAGCGATCTCTGTAAAGGGTAGTATCAGCCTAGGTTTCCACTATTGTGGCTTGAAAGTCGTGTGTTTTTTGCCGCTATTTTGAGGCAATTTGAAGCAATGCCTGTGTATTCTTGAGGTCTATGGACGCATCAAAGTCAGACCAAAGTAGTACAGGGACTACTTTGAAGTCACTTGAAGTCGCACAGCAATGTATGGCTATCATTGGAAACCATGGAGTAAGATTTGTCATGTGACTTTGCAGTCCCAAGTCGCAGGACAAGTTGCACAAGTGGAAACAGAGCCTCAGATGGACTTTAGATTAGTGAGTATCAAATTAAAGCTGTTAAAGAGGAAGTAAACCCTGATTTTTATTTTTTTTTGCTTTTTGGATAAATGTTTTGCATAAATAATGTGTCTGTGCATCCGCTGCATCCAGGGAATTTCTAGTAATGAAAAAGGGTTCATGACAAAGCAGGCACCAGGCATTCTCTAGTAATGAAAGGGTTAATGACATGTAGGCACGAGAAATGCTCAAGTAATGAAAGTGTTAATGGCATGTAGGCACCAGGGATTCTTTAACGAAAGGGCTAATGACATGTAGGCACCAGAAATGCTATAATAATGAAAGGGTTAATGACATGTAGGCACCAAGGATTCTATAGCAATGAAAGTGTTAATGACATGTAGGCACCAAGGATTCTCTAGCAATGAAAGTGTTAATGACATGTAGGCACCAGAAATGCTATAATAATGAAAGGGTTAATGACATGTAGGCACCAGAAATGCTATAATAATGAAAGGGTTAATGACATGTAGGCACCAAGGATTCTCTAGCCATGAAAGTGTTAATGACATGTAGGTACCAAGGATTCTCTAGCAATGAAAGGGTTAATGACATGTAGGCACCAAGGATTCTCTAGCAATGAAAGTGTTAATGACATGTAGGCACCAAGGATTCTCTAGCAATGAAAGGGTTAATGACATGTAGGCACCAAGGATTCTCTAGCAATGAAAGGGTTAATGACATGTAGGCACCAGGGATTCTCTAGTAATGAGAGAGATAATTACATGTAGACACCAGGGATTCTCTAGTAATTAAAGGGTTACATGTAGGCACCAGGGATTGACTAGTTTAAAAAAAAAAAAGTTGCTGACATGCAGCCTCCTTAAATCCACAAGGTTTTGTTAAGGGTTACTTACATGTAGTCAGAGGGATTTACTAATAATGAAAGGGTTAACCATGTGCTGCCATCACACATTAATTAGCAATGAAAGGGTTAATCATAGGCTGTCACCTGGGATTTATTGAACACTTCATAGTTGTGATTTGGTGTACACAGGAAAGGGTTAAACACACAGACATGGGGACATGGATGTGGGAGGTCCGTGTTTTATAGAGATGTAGATCATACATTGTATCCATCAATCTCTCTGACCTATGGCCGGATCTGTGCGTGTGTTGGGTGACGTGTTCCACATCTGATCTCACTTCTCCACATTTCTATCAGAGACAAAGTTGGTGAGTAAATCCTGCAGAGATCAATGATTGTTTTCACACTTCCAATCCCCAGATCTTATTATCCTGTCATTGAAATGCTCCTTTTTAGTGACTCTTGGGACTCCTCTGTAGTGACATTCCTGATGTATGATAGGAGAGCTGTGCCTGTGTAGTGTACAGATGTGAATGATGGTGATCGGAGTCACGTACACAATGCCGGCTCCCTGTGTACAAAGCTCTCACACTCCTTAAACTTTCACCAACTTTCCTCCCTCCCCGGTGGAAGGCTCGGCGCACACTGCGCACATTGAAGGCGTCTCTAGTGACAGTCCGAGGCTGTTGGGATCATCAAGAGTCTTGGCTGGACCCAAGTGCTGGATCTCTAGCAGATTTGTACCGGGAGTATCATCGGTCAGATTATAGTCACATTGTTTTCTGCTATAATGGACAGTCTCATTTCTGTTTCAGCGGTAAATGCCGCAGCTGATCGATTTAATTGGACATTTTTAAAGTGGTATTACAACCAAAAATGTATTATTTTGCAGCTTACAAATCTTTTAAATGTGGCGGCTGTATTCATTTTTCTTTTTTTTTCCCTTTTTCCCCCTCTGTTTTCATCTGGTGATCTGGCCAGCGACACACCTCCTGTATTAATGAGGCACAACTCTGAATGACCGAGCACAGGAGGCACAGCAGACAGCGGCAATGTCAGTCTGGGGGAAGGATAGTGTTAAATGTATTAGTAAAATGAAAATTGAAGCCAAACCCCAGCTCTCACTTTATAATCAGTTACAACAAACTGTTTTTTGTTTTTTTCCTTTTGGGATGAAGGCTTTACATCAATAAATAACAGATTATCACTGTTACAACAAACCTTAAAGGGGTTGTAATGGTAAGAGTTTTTTCACCTTAATGCATTCTATGCATTAAGGTGAAAAAACATCCGATAATGCCGCCCCCCCCATCCCCCCGTTTTACTCACCTGACCCCTCGAAAGTCCCGTGCTCGCCCGACATCCTCTTCGCCGCTCAAACTGGCCATTGATTCACTAGAGTGGATGGATTGAAAGCAGCACAGCCATTGGCCCGGGGCCGAGTGATACAGTGAACGGCTACGGCCGCCGGCTGTATCACGGGAGCATGCCCGCAAGCACTCCTCACCATGCGAGGTAGCTCGCATGAAGTTGTGGAGTCCTTGCGGGGAGGAGCCAAGACAGCTGCCGAGGGACCCCAGAAGAGCAGTTTCGGGGCCGCTGTGCAAAACGAGCTGCACAGTGGAGGTAAGTATAACATGTTTGTTATTTAAAAAAAAAAAAATAATAATTTGCCTTTAGTGATCCTTTAAAGGAGTTGTAAAGGCAGAAGTTTTTTTTTTTTTTTTTTTTTATCCTAATGCATTAAGATGAAAAAACCTTCTGTGTGTGGCAGCCCTCCTAACAATTACCTGATGTCCACGAATGTCTCAGCTGTCCAAGATTCTCCTTTTCTGATTGGCTAAGACACAGCAGCAGTGCCATTGGCTACCACTACTGTCAATCAAAGTCAGCTAGCCAATCAGGGTAGAGAGGGTGGGGCTGGGTCGGCGCTCCCTGTCTGAATGGACACAGGGAGCTGTAACTTGACTCGGGTGTCCCTATAGCAAGCTGCTTGCTGTGGAGGCACTGAACATGAGGGAGGGGTCAGAATCACAGAAGAGGGACTCGAGAAGAGGAGGATCGGGGGCTGCTCTGTGCAAATCCACTGCAACAGAGCAGATAAATATAACATGTTTATTTTTAAAGAAAAAAAAAAAACAAGATTTTACAATCCCTTTTTAAATATCACTCTTTTAAAAAAAAAAAATAACAAACATGCCATACTTGCCTGCTCTGTGCAAAACTGACCCTATTCTTTTGGGTTCCCTGCCGGCGCTCCTGGCTCCTCCCCCCTTGACGAGTGCCTCCAATAGCAAGCTGCTTGATGTGGGGGCACTGGTGTATGCTCTCTCCCGAGCCCGCTCTTCGATCATAAGACACATAGAGTCACAGCTTGAACCTGCCCTGCTCTCTCCTTGTTGGCTCACTGGCTGTGATTGACAGCAGCATTGTGTCAACCAATGAGGAGAGAGAGAGAGAGACCCGGAACAGCCGAGGCTCCTGTGCACATCACTGAATCGAGAGGGCGCTTAGGTGAATACTCAGAGGGGCTGAGAGGGGAGCAGCACAGAGTCTTTTTTTTTTTTTTTTTTCTTCATGCATAGGTAAAAAAAACCTTCAACCTGCTTTTGCAAATCAAAAGATTTGCTGGCTGGATCATCAGATGAAAATAGAAGAAAGCCTAAAATGAAATCAATGCAGTCATCATATTTAAGATATGTTAAGCTGCAATATAATAAAATGTTTGTTTTGGGGCTTAATACCATTTTTAGGGTTTATACACATGGGCACAAAAAAAACAAGTATTTTTTTTAATCAGTATCATCATCTGTTTTTTGAATGCAGGTGTGTTGTTTTCTATGGGCCCATGTGCACAGCTGCTTAAAGAGGAAGTAAACCTTGATGGGTTTTTCTTCCTCTTTTGCTCCCTGTATAGCCTGCAAATTAAAAGCATAATGGGCTAATATGCATCGCATACTAGCCCATTATGTGACACTTACCTGCAAAAGAATCCAGCGATGTCCCCAGTGTAGGCAGCGTCCATCTTTAAGCCCCTCTTCCTTCCAGGCCGTGGACTCTGGCTCTGTGATTCGTCGGAGCCGCGTGACGTCACTCCCACACATGCGCACAGTAACGGCACGCGCTAGGGAAGAAACGGCACAGAGTTTAGTTTCTTCCCCGCACATGCGCTGTTCTCTTTATTGGCGGACTACAACTGAATCATCTGCTAAGCGGCGCACATTTAGGAGATATTTCCACTACCTATAGGTAAGCCTAGAATAAGGCTTACCTATAGATAGAAGTCCCAAAAAAGGGTTTACAACCACTTTAAAGATCAGTGAATATGTGCTGTTATCTGCACATGATATCTACAATAGATTGTTGGTGGAGCAGGGTACGGAGGATTGTTGGTGGAGAAGGGGACGGAGGATTGTTGGTCTAGCAGGGTACAGTGGATTGTTGGAGCATGGTAGTGAGGGTACAGTGGATTTTTGGAGCAGGGTAGTGAGGGTACAGTGGATTGTTGGTGGCGCAGGGGACAGTGGATTGTTGGAGCAGGGTAGTGAGGGTACAGTGGATTGTTGGTGGCGCAGGGGACAGTGGATTGTTGGAGCAGGGTAGTGAGGGTACAGTGGATTGTTGTTGTAGCAGGGGACAGTAGATTGTTGGTGCAGCAGGGGACAGTGGATTGTTGGAGCAGGGTAGTGAGGGTACAGTGGATTGTTGGTGGCGCAGGGGACAGTGGATTGTTGGTGGAGCAGGGGACAGAGGACACTGCTTTGGGGGCACAGGAAACTGCTATGGTGGGAGAGGGCAGAGGACATTATGGGAGTCATGTGAAGGGGAACAGAGGACACTGCTATGGAGGTAAGGAGGACACTGCAATTGGGGGGGGGGGGTCCTATTGGGCACCCCATCACCTCTGGGGACAGGAACCCCATCTAAAGACCATGCTGCCTGGCAGGGCTGGCGTCAGTCACCCTTGGGTTCCAGGATGGAGGGGCAGTAAAATCCAAATCCCCAGCTTCATGCTCCCTCACGGTGAATTGAAGCACCTTAAAGTGAGGTTAACCTGTACTGTTATTATTACTATGTTAGAATTATCTTCATTTATTAACAGATGAATGCGGCCCTCCATGCAATCACATATGTTGAATCTGGCCCTTAGACGGCTTTCACACCGAGCCGTGGGGGGGGGGGTTGAGTCAGCGGTAAAGTGGCGCTATTTTTAGCACTGTTTTAGCACCACTATTCGGCTGCTAGTAGGGCGGTTTTAACCCCCCACTAGCGGCCCGTAAAGGGGTTAGATGGCAGTATCGCAGCGCTGCCCCATTGATTCCAATGGGGAGGAGCTGTGGATGAGCGGCATCTTTCAATAAAATGCAATCTTACCAGTACCCAGGAAATGCAGCCTGATCACACAGCTTCTGGGACTGGGCTGCTGGGGTCTGTTTGCTGGGGCTGGGCTGCTGGAGCCTGGGGTCTGGTGGTGGCTGGGCTGCTGGAGCGAAGGGGGGGGGGGGGTTTGGTGAAATATCAGGGGTCTAAACAGACCCCTGATGTCTCACATTTGAGACAGAGAAAGGGACTGAGAACATCGATTCCTGAATCCCTTTCTCTGCAGCCTCAGCTGCACTGGACAGTGAATGAACAGAAAGCACTATGCACAGAGGGGCTCATTCACAAACTGATGCAAAGCAAACAGTTTTACCAGCCCCTTTATCCACTCCACCAGCTCACCATCTTGAAAATATTTTTCTGAGCCCCCCCGGAGGGAGAGTAAACTGGCAGGGGTGGGAGGGGGGAGGGGAATAGGCAGGCAGCAGGGAGAATCAGTGGGGAGAGGGGAGTATATTATATGAACCAACCCCCTCCATGGCTCTCTCTACAGCAGCTGAAAGTTGGTGAGAGGGAGAGGAGTAGAAGCCGCAATAGTTATGTAATGACTTGAATGTTGTTGAATCCAGGAGTACTGTGAGCTCAGGATGGGTTATTTTACCAGAGGGTGTGTCCATGACAGCCTGAACCTACAGGAAGTGGGTAGAATAATGCTGGCGCAACACACTCCAGGAAACAAGTGGCACTGGATCTCAAAGTGGTAACTTTGTGGGTGCAGTGTTTGGGATAAAGGAGGTATTGCAGCCTGAGCTGCTTTTATTAATTAAAAAAATACAGTGTATATGTGTGTGTATGTGTGTATATATATATATATATATATATATATATATATATATATATATATATATATATATATATATATATATATATATATATATAATATTCAGTATCTCACAAAAGTGAGTACACCCCTCACATTTTTGTAAATATTTTATTATATCTTTTCATGTGACAACACTGAAGAAATTACACTTTGCTAAAATGTAGAATGTACAGCTTGTATAACAGTGTAAATTTTCTGTCCCCTCAAAATAAATCAACACGCAGCCATTAATATCTAAACCGCTGGCAACAAAAGTGAGTACACCCCTAAGTGAAAATGTCCAAATTGGGCCCAAAGTGTCAATATTTTGTGTGACCACCATTAGTTTCCAGCACTGCCTTAACCTCTGTCCCCCCTCCAGTTCAAGAGAGTGACAGTGTACAGTCGCTCGCGGGATGGATCATCCCAAAGTTGATCGCAGAGCTGAGGCATAGAGGGGTGCCCTTTCCCTCTACAGCTAGGAGCTCTTCAAGCTTCTATTACCTCCACCAGTCGCAGAAGGACCCAGCACTCAACAGGCATCTCTTGATTCCATTTCATCGGCAATATCTCAGCTGCACACCTTAGTGTCATCTTTGGCCACTTCAGTTTCAGAGGTTCAGACCAGAGTGGCACTCCTGGAGACCCGCCCGGCCGTTGCTGTCCCCGACCCTACCATAGTCCAGGCTGTAACAACCCCTTCTACAGGTACCACAGGGTGGAGTCCCGTTGTGTACCCATCCCATTTGTAGGGCTGAAACAACTAATCGATGAATCGACAACTAATTGATTATGAAATTAATCGATTACTATTTTCATAATCGATTAATCGGCCAGTAACATAATGGGGTTAAAAAAAAAAATTAGCCCTTTATAGTACAAAAAGAGCAAATAATCTCTACTGTAAATATTACGTTCACAGTTCTACAGTAAAAAAAATGAACCCCTCACAGTAGTGATTATCTGCTTTTTTCTACTATAAAGGGCTAATTTTCGTTTTTTTTTTAACCCCATTATGTTACTAAACATCTTAAACCTGGTTCACATCTATGTGTTTATTGGTGCTTTTTGCAGAAATGCACTACAGTTCATTTACATGGTTTCCTATGGGACACGTTCACATCTGAAAGGGCCAGGGACTTTTAACGCAAAATGGTGCTTTATTGGTTCAATATACTTCAATGGAGAAGCTGCAGAAAAGCATGTAATGCATTTTTGCAGCAATTTGTGTTTTTTAACCACTACAATACAGGGCACTTTCGCCCCCTTCCTTCCCAGCCCAATTTTCAGCTTTCATCGCTCTCGCACTTTCAATGGTCATGCTACACTGTACCCAAATGAAATTTTTATCATTTTGTTCACACAAATAGAGCTTTATTTTGGTGGTATTTATTTACGACTCAGTTTTTTATTTTTTGCGATATACCGTATATACTCGAGTATAAGCCGAGATTTTCAGCCTCTTTTTTGAGGCTGAAAGTGCCCCCCTCGGCTTATACTCGAGTCATCGCTGTCTGCCCGCTCGATCAGCGTGTCGAGCAGACAGACAGCGGCCATTCTATTCAAAAGCCGCGCCTCCGGCTCCGCCTTCGCCTGTGATAGGCGGAACACTGAATTTCCCAGCAGCCTGTGTTCCGCCTATCACGGACATCGTATCATCCTCGTACTACGGACGAGGATGATACGACGTCTGTGATAGGCGGAACACAGGCTGCTGGGAAATTCAGTGTTCCGCCTATCACAGGCGAAGGCGGCGGCGCAGCTTTTGAACTTTACAATGGCCGCCGACGAAGAGGGCACGGGACGGAGGCAAGGCAAGGCACGGCACGGCACGGCACGGGACGGGGGCAAGGCAAGGCACGACACGGGACGAATGCAAGGAGGCAAGGCACGGCACGGGACGGAGGCAAGGAGGCAAGGCACGGGACGGAGGCTCGGGACAAAGGTAGGCTGGACACACACACACACACACACACACACACACACACACACACACACACATGGATGGAGACACACACAGGGATGGATGGATGGATGGATGGAGACACACACACACAGGGATGGATGGATGGATGGATGGAGACACACACACACAGGGATGGATGGATGGATGGATGGAGACACACACACACAGGGATGGATGGATGGATGGATGGAGACACACACACACAGGGATGGATGGATGGATGGACACACACACACACAGGGATGGATGGACGGACACACAGGGATGGACGGACACACAGGGATGGACGGACACACAGGGATGGACGGACACACAGGGATGGACGAACACACACACAGGGATGGACA
This sequence comes from Lithobates pipiens, assembly GCF_037356315.1. NCBI lineage: Eukaryota > Metazoa > Chordata > Amphibia > Anura > Ranidae > Lithobates > Lithobates pipiens. Next base: position 105,727,289 of record NW_027507748.1, read on the forward strand.
GGCATGTCTCACCCTCGGCTTATACACGAGTCAATAAGTTTGCCAGTTTTTTTGGGGGTAAATTGGGGGCCTCGGCTTATATTCGGGTCGGCCTATACTCGAGTATATACGGTAAGCGCAAAAAAAAGCGGATATTTGGAAAAAAAAACAATATTTTCTTTTTTCTATTTTAAAAGAAATCCAATAAAATCTAATTTTGTCATAAATTTAACCTAAAATGTATTCTGCTACATGTTTTTGGTAAAAAAAATTCCGTTAAGTGTATAATAATTGGTTTGTGTGATCACGGACATATGTACGCAAATGATCATGTACATATGTGTGCAGATAATCATTGGAACATGTGATTTTAGTGGGACATATGTGGGGGATGTGTTTTTTTTTATTTGGGGACATGTCTATTTATTTGGGGACATGTATGTTTTGGGGACATGTGTGGTGATGTGTGTTTACACTAGACTGGTGTAAAAACAGCTCATACTCACTGATCACCAGCCGGCTGCAGCGATCTGCTCTCCTCAGCGATGACTTCTGTGTGAGGAGAGGAGGAGCCGATTGCCTAGCAACCGGCTGTTTGTTTACATCACATGACACGGCCGTAATGTGATCAGGAGGGCCAATCACAGAGCCCTCCTGTCGATCCGAGATGCGCCGTGTCCGGGTGACACGAGCACATCGGGGTTGCAGGGTCACGCGCGTGCGCGATCCCCCTCCTTCTGAAGGACGTTCAGGAACGTCCTATCAGAAGTAGAGCTCCCACCCGGGCCGTATATGTATTTTGGCCAGGTGGGAAGTGGTTAATCTGCCCAAAGAAAATGCAAAAATGCAAATTGCAGTAAAATCATGTGTGCAAAAATCAAAACGCACTGCAGAAACAGATCAAAAGAAAACTGCATAGGTGTGTACTGAGCCGATCAATTTTCAGATGAGAATATTCAGACGAAAAATCTTTGTACATTCGCTGAATGAAAGAATTTTGTTAGAAATTTTCGAAAACCACATGCACTGTCTGAAAATTACTTTGATTAAGATGTTTTCTATTTCCAAATTTTTCTGTCGATGTGGTTAAAAATTGTCAATTTAACCCACTTTTTTTTTTTTTTTTTAAGGTTATTAACCGATTAATTGATCGAAACAATAATCGGCCAACTAATCGATTATAAAAATAATTGTTTGTTAGTTGCAGCCCTGCCCATTTGGTTCCGGCCACATTAGGAAGGACATCCTGGATGGCAGGGACATCAACCTTGCCTCCCTGCTCATTTCCGTGCACGATTTGGCAGAGAATAAAGCCTACACTTGGGACGTATCAGTAGTCCTCAAGGCCAAGGACCCCAGGCTCAATCGGAAGTTATCAGTACCAGAGTTCACACTGGCCTTAGGCATGATGAGGGATGTTATATGTTTAGTCTCTCCCAGAAGAAGGGAAGAGCTGGATCTATACCACCATACTGTGGTAGACTTGGGCTACAAGTATGGAGTAGAGGCCGACCGATATGGGTTTTTCTCTGGCCGATGCCGATATTTAGAAATTGTGGCGGCCGATGTCCGATATATAATGCTGACTAATTTATTTATTTTCCCCCCTCATCTCATAAAATCTAACAGACACCACACTTTCCCACTGGGGCATTTTTCAGGTGCTTTTGGGCTAAAAATAGCACCTGTAAAGTGCCTGCAAAACGGCTCCCCTGCAATCTGTGTGAAAGCCAGAGTGCTGTCACACTGAGGCGATGCGCTGGCAGGACGTTAAAAAAAAGTCCTGCAAGCAGAACATTTGAAGTGGTGTACACCGCTCCTCCACCACTCCTGCCCATTGAAATGAATGGGCACCACTGCCGAAGCGCATGCAATGCGATTTAGCAGCGGCACTTCACGGGCGCATTTAACCTCTTCCTCGGCCGCTAGCTGGGTTATAACCCCCCCGCTAGAAGCTGAATAGCGCTGCTAAAATTACGGTAAAGTGCTGCTAAAACTAGCAGAGTTTTACTGTCAACGCCTGCTCGCTCCAGTGTGAAAGCAGCCTTAAGTAATAAGTGATACAGAAAATTTCTTACATTTAAACATTAAACAAAACAAACCTCCAATCAGTTCACTTGTATGTATAATTTAGATAAAAAAAAAAAAAAAAAAAACTATATATTAAATACACAAAAAACAGGTAATCAAAACTTTTGGATGAAAAAATAGGCTAACTTTACTTTTTTATTTTTTAAATCATTAGTGTCTTTTTTCCCCCAAAAATTGCGTTTGAAAGACCCCTGCGCAAATGCTGTGTGACATAAAATATTGCAACAACCGCCATTTTATTCCCTAGGGTCACTGCTAAAAATATATATATAATTTTTGGGGGTTCTAAGTGATTTTCTAGCAGAACATACAGGATTTTTACTTGTAAGCAACAAGTGTCAGAAAAGATTTAGTCTTTAAATGGTTAAACTGAGAACGCTACACACAGAGTTGAATTCATTCAGAAGTGTATCTCTCTTTAGGCCGCGTACACACGGGTGGATTTTCTGCCCAACTTTGTCCGCTGAACCGTGTTTCAGCGGACAATCCGCTCGTGTGTGGGCTTCGCTGACTTTTTCAGCGGACAGTCTGACGGACTAAGTCTTTCGGAATTTCCGTAATTTTGTCCGCCCAAACTTGGTTTCAGCGGACAGTCCGCTCGTGTGTAGGCAAGTTGGACGGACTAAGTATGGCGCATGCTCAGAAAGGATTTACACGGCCGAAGGTTGCATTGCAGTGTATTGGACGTCGTATTTCTAGTCCCGTCGTACGTGCTGTACACGTCATCACGCAAGCTTTCAGCGGACTGTCTGTTCATCGTGTGTGGTCAAGTCCGTTCATTCAAAAGTTGAACGGACTGTCTGTCGGATTGTCTGACGAACTTAGTTGGGCAGACAATCCGCCCGTGTGTACGCGGCCTTACTCTTTTCTTGGCAGACTGCCCAGAGAGGAAACAAGTCGCTTCTATGAAGACTCAGGCAAGTTGCATTGACTTCTATTACAGAAGTCATTTGCAAGTCATGCTGTAGTTATAATCAGCCTTTTTGTCCGCACAATCGGCCAATGCCAATTAATTAAAAAACTGCAAATATATCGGTCAACCTCTAGTATGGAGTGTTTGGTTTTTACGACTACCACCGCTCCTTCTCCGCCAAAGCAGCAGCCAGGTTCTTACAGTTTCAGATCACCACAAATTGGTATCTGATGCCCCAGATGGACAAACTCGGACGCCCATTCCGGACCGTGGGAGGAGCAGCCATCTGCAATCATTTCAATTATGGTTCCTGTAACTTTAGCCAGTGTCCCTGCTCCACATCTGCACCTTATGCCAGAGGTAACATCCTAGAATCCTGTGCGAAGTCAAGCAGCTAAAAAAGGCATGACTAAGCTGAGTCAATGTCGCATGGCTCGGCTTCTACCTTTCCACACCCCCCACCGTCCCTGGCCACCTACCTTATCCAAGGTTTCACAGAAGGGTTCCACACTGGCATCATTTCTCTGCCCCACATTACCCATGAGTGCAGGAATCTTCGTTCAGCGGCCACCGATGAGCAGGCCATAGACCAGCTCCTACAGCCCGAACTAGACACGGGGCTTTATGATAGGCCCTTTCACTCAACCCCCGTTCAATACCTGGAGAGTCAGCCCTATTGGACTTGTCAAGGGCAAGTTCTCCAATAAATTACGTCTGGTGTACGATTTGTCTGCGCCTCGTTCTTCCCCCATCCTCAGTCTTAATTCCCTCATCCCCTCCAAAGAATTCTCCCTCAAATATGCCTCTGTGGATATGGCAATCCAAGCGATACAGCACGCACAGGTACCTGGTTCTCCAAAGCCGATATCTCGGATGCCTTTAAACTCCTACCCATCCACCTGTCCCTTTGGTGCTGGCATGGTATCAAATGGAAGGAGGCATATTATTTCGCCACCAAGTTGACCTTTGGGTCAAAGAGTAGCCCCTGGCTATTTGATACATTTGCGCAGTCTCTGACCTGGATTCTGTTGCACAAAGCCCAGTGTCAGGAGGTCATCCATTATCTGGACAACTTTTTACTAATAGAACCGCCTGGCTCGTCCCCAGGCGACCTCGAAAGACCTTAACGTTCCTATCGCTGAACACAAAGTCGACGGTCCAGCACATACCATCACATTCCTTGGAATCAACCTGCATTAGGGTGGTCCTCCGAGACTTTACCCACACCAGAGGGTGCACCAAGAAGCAACTGCAATCCCTCCTGGGATGCTTAACTTTGCCATGCGCATCATCCCACAGGGCCGCTCCTTCCTGTCCCGCCTACTGGTGTTCCTTTCCCATACACAGGATCCCGACCAGATCTTCAGTCTGGACACCACAACAGTAGCGGACCTCTCCATGTGGGAGGAGTTCCTTTCCAACTGGAATGGCATATCCTTATTTATTCCCACTGTATTTTCCCTGTTGCCCCAGGTAGTGACAGATGCTGCGGCATCTACAGGTTTCACTGCAATTTTTTGCAGGACCCTGGCCGTCACAGATGCTAGCAATACCCGGCTTCCAGAACATCTTCCCTCTGAGTTTCATCCCATATTGGCAGCCGCACAGCTTTGGGGTCATTGCTGGACCGGGCAAATTGTGGCCTTCACCACTGACAACCAAACCACAGTAGAGATCATTAATAATGGCAGGTCCAAATCCCTTGCAGTCATGTCCTTCCTGCGTAGGCTGGTACAACTATCTTTACAATTTCAGTTTAACATTTTATTGTTCATTTGTTCCGGGCAAGCGCAACCTCGCAGAAGATGCGCTCTCCCATTTTAATTACACCTCCTTTTTTGAACAGGTGCCCGGAGCCAACCAAGTATCAACTGCTATCCCTGCCTGGTCTCAACTGATCCTAGATTAGCTCAACACCTGCCAACAGCGACTCAACTCATCAACTCCTCACTCTCCCACAACACCCTCAAGGCCTACCAAACAGTCTGGAGTGCCTTCAAAAAATTCCTGTCACACCACTCCAGGGAGACTTCAAGCATCAAACAGATTCTGGCCTTCATTTCGTACTGGCCCTATCACACAACACTATTCGCTTATACCTTGCAGGCATCCAACATTTCTTGTCCCTATGGGACCACGCAAAACCCTCCTTCTCATACTATGCTATACGAGCCATTCTACGTGGCGTTTATAATCTCCAACCTGCGGTCAGTGCCAAACGCTCACCCATAACAGGAGAAATCTTTAGGGGTATGTCGACCATCCTGACGACCTCTTAATTTGGTCTTCTCCCCAGTAGGGTCCTACAAGCAGCCATGTACTTGGCCTACTACGGGTTCTTGCGACCTGGAGAGTTCACGTGCAGCAATTATTCAGGCCAACTCCTACGTAAATGCCGCTTGGTCTGCTACATAGATCACTTCATCCTGCACCTAGCGGTCTCTAAAACCCAGCAAGTAGGCTCAGGGATAGACATCCATCTTTACAGAACCAATAATAGCTGGTGTCCAGTTGCTACACTCAACCAACTATTATCACTACTGCCCGAATAGCCGGACTCTAGTCCCCTTCTTCCTTTTCCTGTCAAACCCTTGAGCGCCTGTCAGTTTATGAAACACATGAGAATTCTTCTTTGCAACCTTCACCTGAACTATAGCCAATACTCCGGACACTCCTTTCGTATTGGGGCAGCATCCCGTCACGTGGTCCCAGACCATGTCATTAAAAGACTAGGCAGGTGCAAGTCTACCTGCTTCGCTTGCTACATCCCCAACCCGCAAGTAGAAATGGCTCAGGAGTTTACTAAACTCAATGATCAAACTCAATTCAATAAAGAACTATCTCCTACCTGAATGTTTTTGCCCCCTTATTTTGGTATACCATACGTTAGACCAAAGGCACACTTTCAGGTCTATTTCATGTGGTCATTTTTTTTTTTTTTTTTTTTTATGTTAACTCTGAATGTTATCCGTATTGGCCATAGGGCTCCAACCATAAATAAGAAGGCCAGTATGGTGGCCTGAATTTATGGGAGGAGCTGGGGGGGGGATTTAACCAGCCTGCTCACCTGTGGTCTTTGTCCGTTTCCTGTGTGGGATACCCACCCTCCCGGGATACCCACCCTCCCATCCCCTTTTTAGAGCATTTCTCAAAGTATTCATACTCCTCAGAGATTACTAGTTTTATATCATTTCATATTTATTTAATTTCATTCCTTGTTTCTTATCTGGGGTATGCCCCCTTATTTTGGTATACCGTACGTTAGCCCAAAGGCACACTTTCTATTTCATGTTGTAAGTTTTATGTTAACTCTGAATGAATCCGTATCCATATTGGCCATAGGGCTCTAACCATAAATAAATATAATATCATTTTTTTTTTTTTTTTTACCTCCGCCTGGAGTTTCACTTTAAGAAGTGTCAGGTAACAGTGAAGATTATTAGCTTCAATGTGCAATGGAAGTGACTACTCTTAAATTTGCCCTTTTCCTTTATATGACAGTGCATAATGCTTTATATTCAGTTCTGTATCGTTCGTTGCAGCTATTAACATATAAATTGTATTAAAATATATTTTCCATAAATCAGTTTGTAATTTTTGTTCAGTGCCCTTTTCCTCTGCAGGGGGTAGGTGGTGGAATCGGTGTGTGGTGTCCATGGCAAGGGACTAAACACATTCTGTTTGCACTCTCCCTCTGTATTCCCCAAGTGATGTTTGCACCTTTATTACTGAGAAACCTTCTTCCCGAGTTCCCAGCTGCTCTTTGATCATCACATGTATAGGCAATTTGAAGCAGTAAAAGGGATGAGACAATATGGATTTCCTGTTTTATTGGCATGAGATAAGCTTTAGATCCTAATTTATGCTTAAAGCGTGAGTCCACCGGGACTCCGCGTTTTTTTTTTTTTTTTTTTTAAAAGCCAGCAGCTACAAATACTGCAGCTGCTGACTTTTAAATAGTGACACTTACCTGTCCAGCGCGCCCGCGATGTCGGCACCCGAAGCCGATCGCTCGCTCGGCTGCCGGGTCCCGCCGCCATCTTGGGTATGGGAATCAGGAAATGGAGCCTTTCGGCTTCATTTCCCGGTTCCCTACTGCGCATGCGCGAGCCGCGCGGCGCAATCCGGACGGTCCCCGCTGCCTCTGGGAGCTGTGTGTTTCCCAGCAGGCAGCGGGGCACTTGGATTATCCAGGTAACTGCACCCCCCTCCCCCCTGAAAGGTGCCGATTGTGGCGCCGGAGGGGGGGAGGGATCAGATGAGCGGAGGTCCATTTTAGGGTGGACCTCCGCTTTAACGTTTGCAATTGATATTTGTAATTGTAAAGCAACAGTTATTTTGTTATCGCCTGTGCTGTTAGCTCTGAAGAGGAACAGGACTTTTAAAGCCTCATGTACACTGCTGCTGGTAAATGGACGTTTAGGCTTAATGTACACGGGACGTTTTTACAACCTCTCCTGAATGATTTAACTTGACAGATAGTAACCCACGCTAAAAACATCAGTTTTGCCGCTTTGCATTTAGAAGCGTTTGAAAACTGTTAACATTTTTTTTTCAAAATAGCCAAAAATGAAAACCGCCTGTAAAGAAAACACGGCTAAATGTGAGTTACCGCACTTAGCCAGGTTTAGCTGCGTTTGGCGTCTGAAACGTCGGAAACTTCGGCGTCTGAACTCATTTTTTTGCTTTCAAAGAAAAGCCTGTAAACTAAACTGCCTAAAAATGACATTAAACAAACCTGTGTACATGTACACAAAAGATAACATTGGACGAGTTCAGGGGCAGCTGCAAACGGCATTCCAACTGCCTCTGAACGTCCGTTTACCAGCAGCAGTGTACATGAGGCCTAAGACCCCTTTCACACTGAGGCGGAGTGGGCGTAGGTGGTAAAGTGGTGCCATTTTTAGCGCCACTTTACTGTCTTTTTAGTGGCGGTTTTCGGGCTCTAGCGGGGCGGTTTTAACGCCCACTAGTGGACGAAAAAGGGTTCAAAGCGCCGCTGCAGCGGCGCTTTGCCAGTGGTATAGCCGCGCTGCCCCATTGATTTCAATGGGTAGGAGCGGTGAATACACTGCTCCTTCCCCGCTCCAAAGATGCTGCTAGCAGGACTTTTTTTTTTTTTTTTTTACCGTCCTGCTAGCGCACCATTCCAGTGTGAAAGCCCTCCGGGCTAGAGTGAAAGAAGTCGCTTTTTTCAGGTGCTATACAGGTGCTATTTTTTTGTGCTGTAGCGCCTGAAAAACGCCTCAGTGTGAAAGGGGCCTAAGAGTGCTCTTATCAGACACGGGAAGTCCAGTCTGCAAGGAAGGGGATAAAAAATAAATAATAAAATAAAATAAAATCAATAGATTACAGTATTCCATAGCAACCAATCTGATTTCAGTTCCCTGAAATCAGACCAATACAAGGTGGGTTGTAATTGGCTGCTGCTGACGTTTACATGCTATACTACCCTTACATTGGAAATTGAAGAAGCCTTGCACGTCAAAAGGAGTTGTAGCAAATTATTGCTTTTCCACCACAAAACAAGAATTAGGCCCCATGTACATGGGACGCTAAGGCAAAGTCCTCTGAACTCATTTTTTTGACACCTTGAAACCTGCGTTTAAAATGCCCGTTTAGCCTCGCTTGCATGCCGCGTTTAACCGCGTTTGCATCTAGAAGCGTTTATTAAGATGACCTCATTTAAGACCCTCCCCAAGCACAAAAAAACATTGTAGTTAACTATTTCAGCCATTTTGACCAGAGTGAGTAGCAGCAGCAGCAGAGTGAATAGTTGTCTACTTGTATTTGCCTCTACTTCTGTGCTTTTTTTTTTTTTTTTTTGCAATGGATCTCATAATGAGCATATGTGAGGAAATGCTCCTGACATTTCTCTTGATGAGGCTAGAATGACATAGAAAATTGCGTGAGAGGTCCAGAGTCAGAGTTTGTCGCCATGGGACCCATCCTTTGGTTGCGCAGCGAATGTCGGCAGGATATTTTGTAAACATGTACGTACAGCTGCGTACCTACCCTGACAAATTGTTTTTTAATTTCAGACGCATGTCCATTGCCACATTTGACCTTCTACTTGAAAAAGTACATCTATATATGGCGATTTTATTTATTATATATAGCAAATAATTTAAAACATTTTTAAATGTTTAAAAAAAAATATTATATATATAATTATTATAATATAATTATTTTTTTTTTCATTGTTTTACATCATATTTTTGTCTTTTAGGTCTAAAATATAGGACACCTTTTAAAAATGCTTATAAACGAAAACGCATCTAAATGCGTGTACTCGCGTTTAGCACCTGAAACGTGGAAATCCTCTACGTCTGAACCCTTTTTTTTTTATTTCTTCCAAAGAAAATCTGTTAACCGCAACTGCAAAAAACTGCAATAAACAAGATGAAATTAGTTCAGGGGCAGTTGAAAAAATCGCCCAACTGCCTCTGAACGCACGTTTAACAGTGTCTCGTGTACATGGGGCCTTATTGTCCATCCACATTCGGATTCACCACCTGCTCTAACCTCTTGATGGCCACACTAACGTGCCGCAGCCATGCACATTGGAATCGCTTGAAGCAATAAGGGGTATAATGCCGGCTGTAGCCACAAAACATCATGGCCGCTACATGTGTATACCCCGTCTGTTGCCTCTGCATCTAAAATCGGTAGCGGTTGGCCCTAAGAATTCAAATGCCCTCCTATAATACAAATGCAAATATATAAGGCTGTCCTATCCCGAAATGCATATCTATAGTCCTTCTATTTCAAGAATGTAGAAAAAAGGCTCAGCGGTTGCCTCACTAGCTCTTTGGTTTAGAACAAAATCTTGTTTTCAGATTTCCTTTTTATAATCCTTTTTTTGTTCCCTTTACAGAAATTGAACTACCGAATTGATGGCTAATTTTAAGGGCCATGCACTTCCAGGAAGTTTCTTCCTCATCTTTGGCCTGTGGTGGTCTGTGAAATACCCCCTGAAATATGCCTGCCGAAAACATAAAAAGATTTGCTGGTTTGGTTCCAAAGTTGGTTTCCAGCGTGTGGAGGTGATCGAAGGAGCAGTGAAAGCAATCTTTGCATTGATAGGTAAGTCAAGTCATTGTGTTTGCACTTTCCATGAGGTGCTTGTGTCACCGTGACTGGATTTGAGCCTATAAATCTGAGTTGTTAAGTCATTGTCATGTCATGTGATTAGGGCAGTGTGTACATTGTGACAGGGAGAGGCACTGCCATTTCCTTTACCTGTACTGGCTGTATACTGAACTGTTACTGACGTCTCTTTTTGTTCAGTTTTGTACTTTGTACTTGGCACTCATAATGATATTGTGTAGAGGAAACTGAAGACATTTCACTTTAAAGTGATTGTAAAATCTTGTGTTTTTTAAATTGTTTAAATAAACATGTTATACTTATTAGAATAAAGAATAAGTGCAGTGCAATAACATTAATGTCCAATTCCAAGATGAAAATCCACTGAGGAACCACAAGTCCCAGAAAGAAGATGGGGAAGACCACGTGAAAGGATGAGTCCAATCCACTATTGGTGAGTGACAATCCTTCCACCAGCTGATAAATTAGCGCTTATCAGATCGAATGGACCCCTGAATTACCAGAAAGTCAAACACGCTTTGTCTCCACAGGAGAGAAATGAAAAGGATCCCCAGCACTTCAGTAAACTGGAACAGCCCAAAATGGATATAAAAGAAATAAAACAATCAACGTGCTCTCCGTTGATACCGGCCGTTGTTACGGCAACTCGCTACTATTGGTACTTTACATACCTATTATGGTGGAAATACATGTGAGTGCACACTTTTATAAAATTAAAATCAGTTTTTAAGTGTATCAACGGAGAGCACTTACATAGTTTTATTTCTTTTATATCCGTTTTGGGCTGTTCCAATTTACTGAAGTGCTGGGGATCCTTTTCATGTCTCTCCTGTGGAGGCAAAGCATGTTTGACTTCCTAGTAATTCAAGGGTCCATTCGATCTGATAAGCGCTCATTTATCAGCTGGTGGAGGAATTGTCACTCACCAATAGTGGATTGCACTCACCCTTTCACGTGGTCTTCCCCATCTTCTTTCTGGGACTTGTTATTGCGCTGCACTTATTCTTTATTCTAATATGTATCTGAGGTGATGTGATTAACCTGAAGTGTTCAACTTGCAATTTTAACAATTTTTTATTGTTTGCACTAATTGCCCCATTTTATTATAATGTTATACTTATGTGCTCTGTGCAGTGGATTTGCACAGGGCAGTCTGGATCCTCCGCCTTTTCTCGAGTCCCTCCTGGCCCCTCCCTCCTGTTTAGTACCCCCACAGAAAGCAGCTTGCTATGGGTGCATTTGAGCTGAGCTGCAGCTCCGTGTCCATTCCGACATGGAAGTGTGTTTCGGCCCCGCCCCCTCTCCTGATTGGCTAGCTGACTTTGACAGGAGCCAATGGCGCTGCTGTTGTGTCTCAGCCAATCAGGAGGGAGAGTCTCAGACGACCGAGGAACTCCTGGAGATAGCTGGATAGAGCTGGGGATTAGGTAAGTATTGGGGGGGGGGGTGCTGAGGGGGTCTGCTGCACACAAGGGCTTTTTATCCTAATCCATAGAATGTATTAAGCTAAAAAAAACTTCTGACTTTACAACCCCTTTAAACCTATATTGTTTGGAGGGGCAGATTCACCCACTGCTTTCTACATTTCTTGGGAACAGCAGGAATGATCTCAGTTCCAGGCTCTGGGTTTATCAGTGGGTAGGACAAATGGAAAGACCAGTAAACTATAGTACACTATATTACAAAAAGTATTGGGACGTCTGCCTTTATACTCATATGAACTTTAATCGCACCCCAGTCTTAGTCCGTAGGGTTCAATATTGAGTTGGCCCTCCCTTTGCGGTCCACAAGGTTTAGGAGTGTGTCTATGTTTGACCATTCTTCCATAACCGCATATGTGAGGTCTGGCACTGATGTGGCCGAGATGCCCTGGCTCACAGTCTCCGCTCTAATTCATCCCAAAGGTGTACTATCGGGTAGAGGTCAGGACTTTGAGCAGGCCAGTCAAGTTCTTCCATCCCAAACTCACTTGCTCATGTCTTTATAAACCTTGCTTTGTGCATAGGTGCGTAGTCATGTTGGAACAGGAAGGGGCCATCCCCAAAATGTTATCACAAAGTTGGGAGCATGAAATTGTCTAAAATGTCTTGGTATGCTGCTGCCTTTATGCCGCGTACAAATGATCGGACTTTCTGATGGGAAATGTTGGATGTGAGCTTGTTGGCTGTAAGTCTGACTGTGTATGCTCCATTGGACATTTGTTGGCTAGCAGGTTCTCAAATTCTCCGCCAACAAATTTTTGTTGTCGTGTGTACACAAGTCCGTCGAACAAAAGTCCACGCATGCTCGATATCAAGTACGAGTCGGAAGCGCTCGGTCTTGTAAAACTAGCGTTTGTAATGGAGATATCACGCACGTCTTGTACATCACTACGTTCATAATTGTTGGTCGCATAAACGATGGCCGTGTGTATACAAGACAAGTTGGAGCCAACACCCTTCAAACAAAAATCCACAATTTTGTTTTCAGAAAGTCTGATCATGTGTACGAGGCATTAGAGTTCCCTTCACTGGAACTAAGGGGCCAAGTCCAACCACTGAAAAACAACCCCACACCATAATTCCCTCTCCACCAAATGATTTGGACCAGTGTACAAAGCAAGGTCCATAAAAACATGGATGAGCGAGTTTGGGGTGGAGGAACTTGACTGGCCTGCCTAGACAGGGACAGTGGGGACGCATCATTATTCACCTAAAATGTAAACACACTTTGCCTCTCATACCCGTTTACTCCTATGGACCAGAGCAATTTTTACCATCCTGCTATGGACCTGTTTGGCAAAAACTTTGACATTTACTTAAAGAGGAGCTCCAGTCATATTTGTAATAATTTAAAATCATCAGCTATAAAAACTCTAGCTGTAGATTTTTAATAGACAGATACTCACTTGTCCAAGGATCCATGGCTGTGCTCACCCGAGCCTGCTTCACAGCTGGCTGCCCACTGTGCATGCGTTTGCTGTGCTGTGCATTGTGACTGGTCCCACAATCCTCCCACAAGGAGAACTTCTGATTACTGTTAAAACCAGGTACCCCCCCCAAAAAAAAGTGCTATTTATTAGAGGAGCAGGGGAAGATGCCTTAAATGGGAAGGGAAATTCCCCTTTTGGGTAAATCTTTGCTTTAAGATAACAACGTAACACACATATATATATATATATATATATATATATATATATATATATATATTTTTTTTTTTTTTAAAACAAACAAGGCTTTCTTTTCGTGATATTGTCTCGCAAAAATTATTTATTTTTTTCACAATCTTTAGATAATAAAACATAACTAAACAAAAATATAAAAACTGAAAAAAATACATTTTTTTTTTTTCTTATTGAGTAGTAGCAGTTGAAAAATTTAATAGTGTTACTGCAGATAAAGTGCATATTTTACTCTGTAATTTTGTCCTGTTTTAAAATTAAATAAAAATTATTATTCTGGTGCAAAGCATTGCAAAGTTATTTATAAATTAAATAAAGTGGTGTGTGTGTGTGTGTGTGTGTGTGTGTGTTTGTTTTTTTTTTTTTTTTTTTTTACTTTTGCGCTTTTTTTAAATAATAACGGTTAATAAAATAGAACAAAAAAATCATCAGGAAAATAATAATGAATGGAGAAGGAGAACAATTTAGAGTTATTAGGGCTGATAAGAATAAACTAAAGGGTTTAAACAGAGGAACATTTTATTAATACGGTATTAAATCTAAAGGGAATATTAATAAAGATTTTTTACTCCTGCAAAGTAATGTCATAATGTGCTAGTATGCAATGCCTTGAAACTAAGTCCTCCAGCAGGGCTTTCATCCTCACCCAGTTTTCCTTCTGTGTTCGCTTCCACACGTGTGGGAGTGACGGCCGCAGCACAGAGCTCTGTAGGAAAGACATGACAGCACATTTAGGAGATAGTCATTTACAGGTAAAAAAATAAAAAATCACAAAATTAGTTTATCACCGCTTTAAAGAAGAAGTCCAGCCTGAGCTCGTTTGGCTGGGCCTCTCCTATGGGTCACAGGAATGCAATTCGTTTTCTAAAGTCCGCTCTCTGCGGACGTCACCAATGTCAGTCCAGGCACCGCGTCATCCCGTCTCTGGGAGTCTGGCTCCGCCAGATGCCTGGATTGATTGCTGTTTTAGCCTCTTAGCAAGCTGCTGAGACAGCTGTTCCCTGCCCCTCCTCAGCTCAGTGCTCATGTGAGCGTGGAGGAGCAGACCAGGAGAGCTGCTTATTGACAGGCAGCAGCTCTCCACTTGGTGGAACCGAGAGAACCAAGCAATCGTCGGTGTTAGATGGTTCAGATCTCAGTGCAGAGATGCCGGGGGACAGATGCTTCATCAGACTGATGCTGCATCCACCTAGGTAAGCATAATGGGGAAAAATGGATTCTTATACTACTACTCCTTTAAGTAACCACTTGTGGACCGCCCACTGTAGATATACTGTGGCAGGGTATCCGCTCTGCACCAGATCACTAGGTACGTGATTTAACACTTCCCAGGTCTGGGGTGTGCAGCCGGAAATCAACTACTGCTGTGATCCACCGGGACCCACAGATTACACAGGCAGAATGTAAATGTAGCAAGATCCCTGGCCTCCTTCTGTCTAACGAGAACCTCCAGGACCAGAGGTAGCTGACATCCTTCGGTATATGGTGCATTGTGAGACATAGTGTGTGCAAAGTAGTTAGTCATTGGGCACCAGACACTTCTTGAATGCATAAGAAATGTTATTTCTCTTAACAGAACTTTGCAACTTTGGGAGAGAGGGTTAGGGCCAGGACACCCTTAGGTAGTTGCAAAATTAGTTGGCAGACTCTGAGACTTCAACAGGAGGACAGCCATGCAGGGAAAGGCATCCAACAAGACGCTACATCTGCATTTGTAGGAATGTTGTCTCCTATGGCAACAGTTTTTAACAGTTCCTAACACATTCACTACAATCACTCATTGTAGTTCTTCAGCCCACTGAGCTCCCAGTCTCTCTCACTAGGCTAGATGATTCACTGCCCCTGAATCCCTTGAGCTCCTCCAATCTTCACGGTAGCTTCCTCAAGCATCACCCCCGCCTCTCTGCTGGGATCCTAAATTGGCACTCAAGATACTTCTCAAGCTTCATCCCGATGGTCTGCTTGGTCCATGGCTTGACACACAAGGCTGCTCTGCAAACGTTACCTCCACTGGCTGGATCCCTGGCTTGATACCCTCTGAAGTTTCCCGATTCTTCACCGTCCCCGGTTAGTGAGAATACTGCTTCGGTATTTGCTTCAGCTACTCACTGTGGTCCCTTTAGTGGCGACAGCTTCCCCTCTATCTCCGACCACATCAGGTTCTCCGGCCGGTAGAACCGTCACTTCTAGTTGGACTAATCCCAACCCTGCGCTGCTCTCTTGCTTCTGGATAAGCCCTCAGGCAGCCAGATGTGCTCGGGATAGGCCCAAACTAGCAGCCCGAGCAGTACAACACACGTCCAACCAGACACCTGTCCAGATGGCACAGAACCGTAATCACTTGACTCCACCCAAATATATAGGTTCTCCCAGCAGGCCCTGGGATTTAAGAAAACCTCTGTCCATTGGCTGGGATACCCCTTATACCCATAATCTGACCTTGCATTGCCCTTCTCATATCAAATGCCACCAGGTACCCAGCCACCTAGCGGCGGCAATTACAGGCTTAGAGTGAAAGCAATTGATCCTCAACATTAGCCAAGCTAGCTACTCCTGGCGGGTACATTTTTTTTTTTTTCTTTTTTTAGCACTGATCACTGTAGTCCTGCTATAAGTCACTGGTCGCCACCATTAGTAGTAGTGAAAAAAAAAAAATCCCATAGTTTGTAGACGCTGTAACCGTTTAGCAAAAAAATGTAACAGAATATATATTGGCCTAAATTGATGAAGAAACTAATAGAGATAGATAGATATATATATATATATATATATATATATATATATATATATATATATATATATATATATATATATATATATATATATATATATAATCTCTCTATCTCTCTATCGCCCGGCCTCCAAACGATCATAGAAACTCCGGGGACGATCTGGTCTGGCGGAAATCTCTGGTATTATCCGGGGGCCGGCGGATCCTGTGACCAACTCGCCGATGGAAGCGGTGAGTCGGTAGAAGCACCGGAGGGTGGCGGGAGGGGGGGTGTCCCCTCCCGTAAGAAAGATCAAGCGGTGGAACAGCCACTATGATCGTTCTTATGGTGCAGGCTCAAAACGCCGATATCTGAATGATGTCTGTGGCCTCCAGGCATCATTCAGATATACCCCCGGAAAGTCAAGGATGTCCCTGGACGTACCTTGGGCGGGAAGTGGTTAACTACATGATCCAGCCAGCAGATTCCTCCTGTGTTGTATCTGTAATATGGAGCTCTCTTTATTGTTCCCACAAGCTCTTTACCAACATTTGATCCATTTAACCATTTGACTGCTGGAAGATTTACCCCCCTCCCCCTTTCATGATCAGGTCACTTTTTGTGATACGGCACAGCATTACTTTAACTGACAATTGCGTGTCGTGCAACACTGTCCCCCCAAAAAAGTATGTCATTTTTTTTCCCCACAAATAGAGCTTTCATTTGGTGGTATTTGATCACCTCTGCCTTTTTTGTTTTTTGCTCTATACTTTGCGGGAACCAGTGACACCAATACAGTGATCAGTGATAAAAATAAGCACTGTCACTGTACTAATGACACTGATGGCTGGGAAGGGGTTAAGTGCTTCCTGAAAACACATATTTTCAGGCCAGCCTGTTTCAGTTCCTTTTTCCACCTGATCTTTATATCACCGCTGCCAACAATTACAGATAATTCTGAGTATTCAATATTGTAAAGCCATGGTTGCACGTACACGTCACCGCATTTACAGTGTCCATATCACTCCTGATACACTGTACAATCCTCTAAGCAGAGAACCTTTTCCATGTTTTGTATGTGGACTTGGGGCCGATTCACACTATTGTGATATGAAAACCCCATGAATCAACTGCAGGTTCCTACATTGCACCCGCCATGCACGCCAGTTCACACTGCATTATGCAAACTGCTGGGGAGTGTCATTATATGTTAACGACACCCCCATTTCAGCTCGCATATCGTACTGCAAACTGACAGTTCGGACATGAATCGGATCGTATAGGTGTGAACACACATGCGATCCGATTCTGGTCCGAACAGAAAAAAAAGGGTCTATCTATCTGTATGGCTGACATTGCACCCACACAGACAACGCATATAATGTGAACAGCAGTGCGCTGCGCATTACATGCAATGTCTGCCATCGCAATAGTGTGAACCAGCTATATATATATATATATATATATATATATATATATATATATATATATATATATATATATATATATATATATATATATATATATATATATATATATTTATATATACAAAAATATTACAGCGCATGCATGCAAAACTAACATTTACCTCCAGCAAGGCTTTTTAAAAACACCTAGACATTTTCAAAAAAACATTGTCAAAAAATATGTGGATTTGGTCACACCATATTGCTATACGGTGCTTAAGCCCACTTACTACGACAAAGTACCCCATGATTAGTGGGTCCTACACTATCCATAGACTAGGAGATCCTACTTCTCTGAACCATGGGAGCTATACTCCTATATATATATATATATATATATATATATATATATATATATATATATATATATTATACACACACTATATTCTATATTGTCAAAAGTATTGGGACACCTGCCTTTATACGCACAGTTTGTAGGGTTCAGTATTGAGTTGGCCCACCCTTTATAGCTATAACTGCTTCAACTCTTCTGGGGAGGTTGTCCCCAAGGTTTAGGAGTGTGTCTATGGGAATGTTTGACCATTCTTCCAGAAGCGCATTTGTGAGGTCAGGCACTGATGTTGGACGAGAAGGCCTTGCTCTAATTAATCTCAAAGATGTTCTATTTGGTTGAGGTCAAGACTCTGTGAAGGGCCAGTCAAGTTCCTCCACCCCAAACTTTCACATCCATGTCTTTATGGACCTTGCTTTGTGCACTGGTGTGCAGTCATGTTGGAACAGAAAGGGGCCATCCCCAAACTGTTCCCACAAAGTTGGGAGCATGAAATTGTCCAAAATGTCTTGGTAAAATGTCTTGGTATGCTGACGCCTTGAGAGTTACCTTCACTGGAACTAAGGGGCCAAGTCCAACCCCTTAAAAAAAAAAACCCACACCATAATCCCCCCTCCACCAAATGATTTAGATCAGTACACAAAACAAGGTCCATAAAGACATGGATGATCAAGTTTGGGGTGGAGGAACTTGACTGGCCTGCACAGAGTCCTGACCTCAACCCGATAGAACACCTTTGGGATAAATTAGAGCAGAGACTGCGAGCCAGGCCTTCTCGTCCAACAACAGTGCCTGACCTCACCAATGCGCTTCTGGAAGAATGGTCAAACATTCCCATAGACACACTCCTAAACCTTGTGGACAGCCTGACAAGATGTAATGACATAGACAGGACAGTGGATCTGACATGTTTTGTCTCAAACAGACATCATCTGGGCTAGATGATGTCCCCAGATGAGACGAAACACGTTGGGTCCACTATCCTGTCTATGCCATTACATCTTGTCTACTATCTACAAAGTAATCAATAAAATTAAAAATTATACTGCACCAGTACTCAAAAAAAATATTAAGCAATATTGCAATAGAACTGATTGAAAGCTCTATTTGTGAGGAAAAAAAAGGCATCAATTTTGAATCGTGTGGATTGAATAATAATACATACCGTATTTGCCGGTGTATAAGGCGACCCGGCATATAAGACGACCCCCTAATCTTACAGGACAAAAATGCTTTTAAATCTGTACTTACCGTATAAGACGACCCGGCTTTCGAGGCTTCCGAGGCTTCATGTTTCTTCCTTCTTCCTGCATTTGCTGGAGCCAATCACGGCGAGCGATGTATTCTATTAATGAATACAAAGCCTGCTTGGATTGGCAGAGGCTGTAACATCATCAGCCCTCGCCGCTCTGACTCTCCAAGCCAATCAGAGCAGGCTACAGAGTAGCCTGCTCGGATTGGCAGAGGTCGTTACTCCAATCCGAGCAGGCTTTGTATTCATTTGAATACATCGCTCACCAGGATTGGCTCAGCGGTATATACTGTATGTAGCCGAAGCGACATACAGTATTACCGAACACCCAGCCGGCATCCGAGGAGCTGACCCGGCGTATAAGACGACCCCTGCTTTTTGGCCAATTTTTTTACGTGTAAAAGGTCGTCTTATACGCCGAAAAATACGGTAAGCCTATCCTTTAAACTCCTTCAATGTACGTATGTATTTTATATCATATGTTTGACTGAGACGTGTGTGTGTATATATAGATATAGATAGATAGATAGATAGATAGATAGATAGATAGATAGATAGATAGATACTTGCTGCTTGTCTGTAAATGAAATTTTTTTTTTTTTTTTGCCCTCAGGAATTTTGGCTGAACAGTTTGTGCCGGATGGTCCACACCTCAAGCTGTACAATCATGAAGAGAAGCAGTGGGACCATCTTATGAACTGGCAGCATGCCACCATGTATTTCTTCTATGGCATCTCCGGGGTGGTGGATATCATCACCCACACCACAAAAGCTGTTCCTGTTGCCATGGATAGAATGATGCTCGCCATTGCTGTATTTGTTGAAGGTATTTTACACTAATCTTGTCCATTTTATGTAATATAAACATACTTCCAGTTATATACTAGACAGGGGATAACTGATTGTCCCGTGCTTCACTCTAGTCGTTCACTCTGGCGCTCAGTGAACGTGTCCATAGAGCTACATCCGGCCACAGAATTCAGCAACAGGGAGCAATGGATCAGCTTCAGTTACTCCAAACAAAACCTTCTTTTTTTTTTTTTTTAAACTTTGTATAAAGAGAACCTCTGTAGTGTGTTCCTATTAATCTCACGCTACACCAGTGGTGTCCAACCTGCGATCCAAGACAGCTAGGAGTGCGGCCCAATACAAAATCATAAACGTACTTAAAATCAAATTTTTTATTATTTTGGGATTTTATTGTAAAAATTCATTTACACTTCGCAAACACATGTGGCCAAAGAAAAATTGAAACAAGTGTCTCTACTGAACTTTTTTTATACGTTTTATCTTCCCAAAGAAAAATCTCCCGCTCTTCACAATCACGCCTTATTCATGCCATCAGTTTTCAGCAGCACCTTTATTTGTGAGCAACTATTTTCAAGGGTGAAGCACATGAAGGGCAAAGTTAGAACCAAAATATCTGCTGAGCACCTTGAGAATTGCTACTATATCCATCAAACCAGATATTGATGTGTTAGTTTATCATAAACAGTGTAAAATATCGCACTAGTTTTATGTTGCCCTCTTTTACTTTTATGATAAAAAAAAAAGATACCAAAAATTAAGTTTTATTACTCAGGTACATTATCTATACCTGTGAACGTTAATTTGTGATCTGCCCAACTTTTTCTGCACATCCGCTATCCTTATTGTTATGCCGCGTACACACGATCGCACATTCCGACAACAAAATCCATGTTTTTTTTCCGACAGATGTTGGCTCAAACTTGTCTTGCATACACACTGTCACACAAACTTGGTCAGAATTTGCGAACGTCAAGAACGCGGTGACGTACAACACGCACATCGACACTAGAAAGAGGAAGTTTAATACCAAGTGTGCTACTCTTTGGGCTCCTTCTGCTAATCTGGTGTTAGTAGAAGTTTGGTAGCAGACGATTCGCGCTTTTCAACCTCCTGCTTTTCCCATCGTTACTGCTCTTCAGTTTAGGGCAGCGTGATGAATGTGCTATCGCCATTACGCACAGTAGTTTTACCAGACCGAGCGCTTCCATTTCGTAGTTTATTCTGAGCATGCGTGGCACTTTGTGAGTCGGAATTGTGTACACACAATCGGAATTTACGCAAATGGATTTTGTTGTCGGAAAATTTGAGAACCAGATCTCAAATTTTGTGGGACGGAAATTCCGATGGAAAATGTCTGATGGAGCCTACACACGGTCGGAATTTCCGACAAAAGGCTCCCATTGAACATTTTCCATCAGAAAATCCAGCCGTGTATGGGGCATTAGTGTATTTAATGTGGCCCAGGAAGGTCCAGAAGTTGGACACTGGTGCTCTACACGTTCAAATCTGACCGTACAATCAACCTTGGATTTAAGCGTTGTAATATGAGGACCTACCTAAATGATCTAATCAGGAAGGCTTTTGAACTACAGAGTTGATGGTAGATCTAAAGGAGATTGTAAAGTATGGTGAGCGTATGAGATTTACCCTCTCTTCTGTCCCAGTGACATTTGTTGATCAATAAATCCAGAGCCATAGGAGGTAAAGTAATGTGTGCGCTTTAACTTTTACAATGAGCAGTAAGCCTCCTTACTGGCCTTGAGCCTGCCTGGAATGTTAAATAAAAAATAGTGAAGGAGGGGCAAAACCAATGTTGAGTTCACAGTAGGTGCCGGGCATTTTGCCATATTCCAATGCAAGACAATGCAAAATGCCTATCAGGCTGGTTCACACCATTGCGTTTTGGCACAAATGCAGTGCACAAATTACCACATCGCACTGCATTGTGGCCAACAGACACTTTGGAGTTGATTTACTAAAACTGGAAAGTGAAAAATCTTCTGCAGCTGTGCATAGACACCAATCTGCTTCCAGGTTTTATTGTCAAAGCTTAAACACTTGACCTTCTGGAAGATTTACCCCCCTTCCTGACATTTTTTTGCGATACAGTACTGCATTACTTTAACTAACAATTGCATAGTCACCCAACAGTGTACCCAAACAAAATTGATGTCCTTTTTTTTCCCACAAATAGAGCTTCCTTTTGGTGGTATTTCACCTCTGCATTTTTTTTTATTGTTTCTGCTATAAACAAAAAAAGGCCAACAATTTTGAAAAAATATATATTTTTTTTACTTTCTGCCATACAACAGAGTACACAGAGGTTACATGGGATAGATTAGAAGGGATGGAGGCCCAGAGACATATCCAGGGTGCACAGAGGAGGCCTCCATGCCTTCTAATCTATCCCGTGTATCCTCTGTGTACTCTGGGCATGTCTCTGGCCTCTATCCCTTCTAAACTAATCCATGTAGGGGGAGCACACGGTGGGGTGAAGTCCTGATAAGAGCTGTCACAGGAGGTCCTTTACACAGGAAACACGGCAGGCAGGGCAGTGAGGTTGGCACACTCAGGGTGATCAGGCAGGGTGGCAAGGTTGGCGCACACACAAGGTGATCTGGTTCCTGTTCTTAGGGGAGGTGGGGTCCTGGTCCCTCCCCAGGGAAGATGGGGTCCCTAGGTGAGATGTAGTCCCGGTTGCCAGGGGAGATAGGGTCCTTGTCCCCAGGGGAGATAGGGTCCTTGTCCCCAAGGGAGATGGGTGTCCTTGTCCCCAAGGGAGATGGGTGTCCTTGTCCCCAAGGGAGATGGGTGTCCTTGTCCCCAAGGGAGATGGGTGTCCTTGTCCCCAAGGGAGATGGGTGTCCTTGTCCCCAAGGGAGATGGGTGTCCTTGTCCCCAAGGGAGATGGGTGTCCCTCTCACCAGGGGAGATAGGTTCCTTGTCTCCAGGGGAGATAGGGTGTCCCTGTCCCTAGGGGAGATAGGATGCCTGTCCCCAGGGGAGAAGGGGTCTCAGTCCCCAGGCAGTGAGAGAGCAGTTGGTTTATTTGATAGCTCAGGCGCTCTGTGGTGGTGAGAGCAGTTGGTCTATTTGATGCCTCAGGCTCGCTGCGGTGGTGAGAGCAGTTGGTCTATTTGATGCCTCAGGCTCGCTGCGGTGGTGAGAGCAGTTGGTCTATTTGATGCCTCAGGCTCGCTGCGGTGGTGAGAGCAGTTGGTCTATTTGATGCCTCAGGCTCGCGGCGATGGTGAGAGCAGTTGGTCTATTTGATGCCTCAGGCTCGCTGCGGTGGTGAGAGCAGTTGGTCTATTTGATGCCTCAGGCTCGCTGCGGTGGTGAGAGCAGTTGGTCTATTTGATGCCTCAGGCTCGCTGCGGTGGTGAGAGCAGTTGGTCTATTTGATGCCTCAGGCTCGCGGCGATGGTGAGAGCAGTTGGTCTATTTGATGCCTCAGGCTCGCTGCGGTGGTGAGAGCAGTTGGTCTATTTGATGCCTCAGGCTCACTGCAGTGGTGAGAGCAGTTGGTTTACAATGTGTGGATATGTATGTGAGTGTGAACATAGTTCTGCAAATACATTGTTCCGTAAATTATTTTCCCAGTTCATCATATTCATTGCTTTGAATCTGATGTGATAAAACTGTATTTTTGCTTAACTGTCCATGTATCTCCTTTGATTTATGTGCGATATGGTCGGAAGAGGAGACAGGGGATGTTAGTGTTACCGCACATGTGCACTGCTGCCATAACAGTTGGAGAATTTCATGGAATGATTTTTGTGTGTTACACAAAGACTGTGCAGGCGCAGTGCAGCGGTGAGGGGAGTTGGTGTAGTTGATGGCTTTTACATCAAAGAAAGCCGTTCTACTGCACGCGCTTGCACATGTTTAATACACGTGGTTGGACTTTTTGACAGGTTGGAGCTTTTGGCAGGACACCGGTACCCGCTGATCGACATCTGCTGTGTTTAATCACAGCACGGCTGGGTCGCTGGTGGCATGCGTGCACCCCCTACCGGGAAGTTCTAGATCACGTACTAGGTACATGATCTGGTGCAGCAGCGTCGTCTTGCCCGGGTATATCTATGTGATACGGTCGGCAAGCGGTTAATTGAACAACCTGAAGTTAGAATCTGGTTATCATACACAGTTGCACAAGATTTTGCTTTCCCCAGTTTTAATAAATCAACCCCTTTGTGACATTTCCACTAACCAGTGGATATATACTAGGGTGGCTGCTCTGGGCCCTTATGGTAAAGTCTAAAACCACAACCAAAAAAATATATATATTGCAGCTTATCTGTCCTGATGTGGTGGCTGCATTTGTTTCCCTTTTTTAGGCTTTGTTCCTTCCATTTTCACCTGGGGATCCTGAAACTAACACTTTCTGTGCTAGATTTGCTTTGCTGATTTGCATTATAAAACTCTAGGGTGGCCTCCTTTTGTAGTTCACAGAAGATGGCTGGGAAAATGGTGACAAGGGCACTGGAGTTCTGGTAATATAAACGGGTATATATCTGTACTGGCAGAAATTGTGCCTTTCTTGGGGGGGAAAAAAAACAAAAACAAATGCAGCCACCACATCTAAGGACCGGAAAGCTGCAATATATTACGTTTGGTTTTAGATGGCCAACTCGTAATTCCTTTCAAGGATGTCTCTATCTCTGGTTTAATCCAGTGATTGTTTTAGTATGACATTTTAATTAAAGGTACACCCAACGTAAATTGTTTTTAAAACAATTCAATTTGAATTAACCTCGTTTAGGATAGCAGGATTACTGTAAGAGTTCTATTTTCTGTGATTAAATTGTTGATAGTTGAGTTAGGTTTTTTTATAAATGGTGATTGCAGCATGTGTATATTTCTCCAGCAGCTGTAGTGGTAAAATGCATTCTGATCAGAGAGACTTTTTTATTTAGGATTCCTGTTCTACTATCATGTCCATGGCAGGCAGGAGCTGGACCTTCACATTCATCTGCTCCTCTTATTCGCAGTATTTGGTGGAGCGTTGTGTATATTTCTAGAGGTCTTCTTCCGTGGAAATATAATCTTGGAGCTCTTCCGATGCAGTCTGTGTATATTACAAGGAAGTTGGTTCTGGCAGGTAAGTGTGGGGTGGGCAGGGTTACACCTTGTGTCTTAAAGTGACTCTTTACAGCAGGGGTCTCAAACTGGCGGCCCTCCAGCTGTTGCAAAACAAGTCCCATCATACCTCTACCTGTGGGAGTCATGCTTGTAACTGTCAGTCTTGCAATGCCTCATGGGACTTGTAGTTTCACAACAGCTGAAGGGCCACCAGTTTGAGACCCCGCTTTACAGCCATGTAATGAATGAGGACCTAAAGTGTTACTAAAAGCTGTGTGAAGTTGGCACCCCATGTTTGTAAAACCTGAATAAAAATATACC
This sequence comes from Lithobates pipiens, assembly GCF_037356315.1. Classification (NCBI taxonomy): domain Eukaryota; kingdom Metazoa; phylum Chordata; class Amphibia; order Anura; family Ranidae; genus Lithobates; species Lithobates pipiens. The sequence continues at coordinate 105,752,479 of NW_027507748.1, forward strand.
ATTCGTTTGTGCTGATTTGTGCCTCAAAAATTAGCATTTGTGCCGATGCGGTTTCTGAGATATTAAACATGCAATGTAATGCAAGCCCCGCCCACTTTGCCCCCCATGTTGCTGAATTTTAAAAACAAGCGCGCCATTCGTTTGTGTCGCGTTTGTGCTGGTTTGTGCCGATTTGGTTGCAAAGATATTGTGCGTTATATTGGCTGAAACCCCGCCCACTTTGCACCCCATATTGCTGAATTCTAAAAACAAACCTGCCATTCGTTTGTGCTGCAAAAATAAACGTTTGTGCCACTTTGGTTGTGGAGTTATTGTGCGTTTATAGTTGCTAAGAACCCTGTCCACTTTGCACCCCATATTGCTGAATTTTAAATACAAACGTGCCATTTGTTTGTGCCGCAGAAATAAACGTTTGTGCCTCCTTGGTTGTGGAGATGTTGTGCATTAAAGTTGCTGCAACCCCGCCCACTGTGCACCCCATGTTGCTGAATCTTAAAAACAAATGCGACATTTGTGCTGCTTTGGCTGTGGAGATATTGTGCGTTTTATAGTTGCTGAAACCCTGCCCACTTTGCACCCCATATTGCTTAATTTTAAAAACAAACATGCCATTCGTTTGTGCTGCAAAAATAAACGTTTGTGCCACTTTGGTTGCAGAGATATTGTGCGTTTATAGATGCTGAAACCCTGCCCACTTTGCACCCCATATTGCTGAATTTTAAAGACCAACGTGCCACTTTAGTTTCGGAGATATTGAGGGGTATATGTTGTCAAACCACACTGACTTTACACCTCGTTATTAAATCTTACATACAACTAGACTTATTTGTTCGTGGTTTGTGCAGATTTGGTGGATATTGTAAATGATGTTTTACTTCACATGCGTGGTTTTGCCACCCCCACAGGGACCCCCCCCTTCTGATTCTATAGCGCTGACTGGAAGAGCAGACAGAGGAGGAAATCTGGGGAGGAGGCGGGCACAGCTGGCTCTGGCTCTAGTGAGGCAGTGCCAGCTGTTAATCAGTCTGCAGGGTGGATCTCGACAGTATTGTCAGGATCTGTCCCAGCTGCATCGCGGCTCTGCGCTGTCAGGAGATAGTGGGCAATAGCCCGCCACATGCACATGAGTTTTTTTTTTTGTCACAGGAGAACATACTATATGTCATCTTGTGAACAAAAAGAGAACTAAGGCCAAAAAAGGTTGGGCCATAGTTCTCTTTTAAACCAGGTGTTAACCAAGCAAAACAGCGCTCCAGCAAATTCTCTTATACAAGTCACTTCTTTTTTTTTTTTTTTTTTATTGATTTAAAAAAAAAAAAACATCTATGTCAGTAAACATTATTTTCCTGACAGACTCCATGGCAGACTACATGTGGGTTAACCCCGCCTCCTCTCCAATGCTATAGGACCCCACTCCCATAAATTTTGAGCTTGCCACTAGAGACTGCATTCCTTTCTTGTCCTCTCATTGAACCTCCTTACGTCTATCGATGTCCAAAATTGATTGTGGAAGTTGATGCCGGGCAGTTTCAAGATAGCCCAGGGCCCAGCCATGGGCGGGTGGGTGGCTCCAGGCCCCTGTGTCCTGTGATGGGGAAGGCCTTTGTATTTTTGTGTGTTTTTTTTTTTTTTTTGCTTCTATGGCGCAGGAACTCAAGTGCGTTCCAGGGTTTCGGTTCCGTCTTCCGGCTCGCTACTGCTTATGTGCGATCCTCGGACAAAGCCGAGGCTTGGTTTCGCGCATGCACAGTGTGGCAGGGGACCCGGCGGCCATGCAGGCGCTCTACGGCAGGTCACCACTGCACAGGCGCAGACCGGGCACGGCGGTGCCGTCATTCCGGCGGGGATGTTTGAATCCCTCAGAGCCCTGTCATTCTAAGGATTACTACAGGCAGCTTGCGTCATCTCCTCAGGCCCCAGGTTCCCAGATGATGGTTGGCTTCAGCCTGGGGCTATGGTAAAAGAGGGAAGGGGGGCTAAGATGCCTCTTAAAGGGGAAGCTGCTGACTCTGTTTCCCCTCATACACCGCTATGGGGCAACCCCAAACTTCGGCATTTTGCCTCTATCCCAGATCCTGGCCTGTGGTCCAGGTTTGGAATACTTACCCTTGGGCATGTCATGCCTCGGGGGACTCTCATTCCCTTTCCAGACCTTAGGGAGGCCTATGATCTTCCCTCCTGGATGTTGTTTCGATACCTCCAGCTGAAGCATGCCTCGCAGGCCCAATTCCCCGGGAGGGTCCTGGTTGAGCCTCACGGGGTGGAGAGGTTTCTTGCCTCCCGTGGGGTGGACAGGATTCTCTCTTCTATATATCTACGCCTCACCTGTGGGCACCCCGGTGAGGACTCGCCCCTATTTCTAGTCTGGAGAGGGGACATCCCGTCCCTCTCCGAGGAGGAGTGGGACTCAGCGATTCAAAATTACCTCCCAAGGGTAATCTCCGCAAGAGACAGGTTTATTCAGCTAAAATTTTTACATAGAGCCTATTATACTCCCCAACGGTTGGCTAGGATTTATCCCACCCAGTCGGAACTTTGCCCTAAGTGTCAGCAGGCGACTGGTACATTCTACCACGTCACCTGGGAGTGTCCACTTATCCAGGAGTATTGGCAACACATACTTGCTGATATCAATGCTGTTACTGGTCTCTCGGTGGACATGGATCCTAAGGTGCTTCTCCTTGGCATAACGGATAGTGTAGTTCAGACTACCTATAGAAGTCTCCTACTGTTTTATCTCTGCTTTTATGCTAGAAAAGCACTCCTGCAGATGTGGAAGCAGTCGTCTCCCCCTACAGTTTCCCAGTGGCACTCGATGGTGGACTCAGTGCTGCCACTATATAAACGTACATATATGGGGCGGAAATGCCCCAAGAAATTTGGCGGTATCTGGGATCCATGGTTGAGTGCCCACTCTCTTACTGTCTGAAAGTAACACCTTCCTTCTTTCCTTACTTGTTTTACATCAAGATTGAGGTTCGAACTCTGTCAAATATGTTTGTATTGAGAATTGTGCATAAGTTGTACTGTTGCCTTTTTTTTTTTTTTTGATTAATAAAAACGTTTCTGTTAAAAAAAAAAAGGGGAAGCTGCACTGCTATTTGTACTCCTTTGTTCCAGGACATGTGAGTGTTCCTACAAAGCTGCAGGATCACCTCCTATTCGTCTGCCAGGGTGCCATGGACAGATCACCACCTCCGTACAGCCAGCCCTCATTCTCTAGGTATGTGGGGCATGAGAAGGGGAGGGCCAGGTCCACGTGCAGATGGACTGATTCCCTAAATGTCACATTCTGCCCTCTCCCTTTTTTAGCCATTCCAGGTCAGGCCATCAGCTTACTGTCCAAGATGACAGAGACCTTGCCAGGCCACAATGCCCACCTTCTTTATCAAGGTCCAGACGTGACTCTGTCTAGGACCCAACCTCAGAGGAGATGTTCCCATTCCTCCTCCCAACAGAGGAGATGTTCCCATTCCTCCTCCAAACACCACACCCACCACCACGACAGCCATTTTGATCACAGATCCTGCTGGAGTTGTGAGACCCGGGTCCCGGAAGTCAAGTCCTTATGTGACCCTTGTTATGCCAAGGTGGTCAAGAAAAAGATGCTGAAAGCCGGCTAATGGAGACGCTGGTCAAACGAGTGGAGAAACAATCCCCCAAAGAGTGGGGTACATCTTGCATGCAGAGCCAGTCCACCACATTATCTGGCTCCTTGGCTGATGAGGCCCAGGAGGATCCGGGTCCATTCCAGCCTTATGATTCCTCCCCTGATTCCTAGCACAGCGAGATGAAGGGAGATGAGTTTGTCAGAGGCTTTGACTTCACCCTGATTTCTCCACTAATTAAAGTGTTCAAAGAGGCCCTTAAGTGGCAAGACTCTTTTACTCCCATGGCTAAACAGAAGAAATTCTTTAAGCATCTGGTGAAAGAACATTCCAATTTTCCACTCCTCTCTGAATTAAAGGATATTAGTGACAAGGAATGGAGCAAGGTAGATAAGAAGACCTCTATGTCAAGTAGAACCTCCAGGTTATACCCCTTCAAGGCTGAGGAAGTGAAATATCTGGAAAACGCTGCCCTCGTAGATGCAGCTCTGATGCGACTAGCTAAACGCGTTCACAATTCTTCTGGAAGATGCGGTATCCTTCAAAGATGGGCTTGAGAGAAGAATATATCAAGATCTTAAAAGGATTTATGGGTCAGCCTGAATGGCTTGCAAAAACGCCTTGGCCATGGAGGTCTAGATGGAGAATGTAGACTCCATGATCAGAGGAGTCTCAGAAGAACTGGCCAGGAGCTGAAACTGGCGGTGGCCTTCCTGGGGGAGTCTTCAATCAACCTTATCTGCCTGTCATCCCTGACTATACTGTCCTCGGTCACTGCCAAGCGGGCCTTGTGGTTGCACCCCTGGCTCACTGACCCAGCATCCAAGCAGGCCTGGTGTAGGATCCCCTTAAAGGGTCCTCGCTGTTTGGTGACAAGTTGGATAGCGCCATAGCCCGGGCCACAGGTGGGAGCTTGGCTTCCTGCCTCAGGTTAGGCATCTGTTCAATCAGAAAAGGCCTCAGCACAGAAGACCTAGTACTGAGCATTCAAGGGAAGCACGCTCTTACAGGCCCGGCTGAGATATCAAAAGGAATTGGAGCAGAAGACAGGCATCCTTTCAGAAGCCCGCTAAGAGCCAGGCATCCAGGGGACGAAAGCCGGCTAAGCCATTTTGAGTTTGGGCCTGCCCAGACGGGTCGGGTGGGGGCGCGCTCTGCTTCTCTTCCAGCACGTCAGGGAAAAAGTAATCTGGAACTAGTCCAGTGCCTGATATACTGTACTTAGTTCCACATGGTAGAAAGTTCCATCTCTCTCCCCGTGGAAAAGATTCCAGTCATTCAAGGAAGAATCTCACGAGCTCCGAGCTCTTCACACCTAAAAGCCTCGCAATGCTTAAAGATTATCGGCACAATGGTCAAGTGGTCTCTGGGGAGATTACGCCCTTTTTCAGATAGGGTTTCTTCAACGATGGAACATGGCAATCAGTCCATTCACACAACTTCAGTGATGAGGAACAGCCTCTTCTGGTGGCTCCAGTGCAGAAGTCTGCTCACCTGCCACTCCATCACCCATGTCTCGTGGGTCACGGTCTTGACTGATGCCAGTGGTACTGGTTGGGGAGGCCTTTGCCGGTCAGAACTTGCTCAAAGCAAGTGAGGTGCCCCTTTTCACAACCCAGGCTCGAATGTCCTGGAGTTACGGGCAGCCTGGTCCGCCCTCCAATCTTTCACTCATCTCCTGAAGGGGAAGTCAGTTTTTCTGAAGATGGACAACACCACATCTCATATGTGAAGAGACGGGGACACTTGGAGCTCTACTCTGCTCCAAGAAGTCCCGAAGTAGATTTATTTGCATCCCCCTGCAACTTCAAAATCAAGAAGTTATGCACTCGAGCCGTTGCAGCCAAGCCTTTGGAATAGATGCCCTGACAGATCAGTGGAAGCTCCAACAGGGCGTACGCCTTTTCCCCGTTCCCGATCATCCTCAGATTCTTACGGAGGCTTCAAGCGGAGGTGGTCAAGGTGGTGATGATAGCACCTTACTGGCCAAACAGGCCACGGTTTCCCCTCCTGCCCCAGCTCAGCTTCAGGGACTTGCTACCTCTTCCTCTCAGGCTGGGCCTTCTTTCTCAGAGGGGCAGTCCTGCACCCTTGTCCGGCATTACTGAGACTGATGGTCTGGTTCTTGAGAGGGAAACGCTGTAGTCTCTCGGGTGTGCTTCAGGAGTAATTTCCATCCTCATGGGCTCAAGAAGGGCAATCGCGAACGAATAAAGTATATGAGAGAATTTGGGCCAATTTTATCAAATTCTCATC